>NC_056433.1:27065351-27777226 GCF_018296145.1 Oncorhynchus tshawytscha | reverse complement strand
GCCACCGGAGGGCTGGTGTGTGGAGATGGCACAGGATGGGCTAGACCGTGAAGGCGTACTGGAGATCTTGAGAGCAGGGCTGGCACAGGACGTGCAAGGTTAGGGAGGTGCACAGGAGGCCTGGTGCGTGAGGCTGGCACCATCTTCACCAGCCGACTAACACGCACCTCAGGACGAGTATGAATCGCTGACCCAGGTGCCATCAAATCCCCGACACACTCCGTCGGGCGAATTCCATGCTTAACGCACCAACACAGCAACTCCCTCATTTCTCTCTCCTCCAATTTCCCCATTAACTCCTTCACAGTCTCTGCTTCGCTCACCTCCAACACCGGCTCTGGTTCTGGTCTCCTCCTTGGCTCCTCACGATAAACAGGGAGAGTTGGCTCAGGTCTGACTCCTGACTCTGCCACACTCTCCCTGAGCCCCCCCAATAAATTTTTGGGGCTGACTCTCAGGCTTCCTTCCGCGCCGCCGTGCTTGCTTCGCCAAACTCATTCTCCGATAACCTTCCGCGCACTGCTCCATCGAATCCCAGGTGGGCTCCGGCACTCTCCCTGGGTCGACCGCCCACCTGTCTATCTCCTCCCAAGAAGTATAGTCCATACTGTACTCCTCTTGCCTCCTCTCCTGCTGCACCTTGGGGCGGCTACACTCCCCTGGTTTAGCCCAGGGTCCTCTCCCAGGTCCAGAATTCCTTATTACGTATCTCCTGCTGCCGCTGTTGCTTCTCCTGCTGCTCCTGCCTGTTGACACGCTGCTTGGTCCTGTTGTGGTGGGTGATTCTGTAACGATTCTCTTCTATCTCCTCCTCTGATGAAGAGGTGGAACAAGGATCAGACCAAAATGCAGCGTGATGATGATTCATGATATTTTAATGAAGGAAAAAACTATACATGAAGAAACTACAAAATAATGAAATGTGAAAACCGAAACAGCCCTATCTGGTGCAAACACAAAGACAGGAACAATCACCCACAAAACCCAACACAAAACAGGCTACCTAAATATGGTTCCCAATCAGAGACAATGACTAACACCTGCCTCTGATTGAGAACCATATCAGGACAAACATAGAAATAGACAAACCAGACAAACAACATAGAATGCCCACCCAGCTCACGTCCTGACCAACACTAAAACAAGGAAAACACATACGAACGATGGTCAGAACGTGACAATTTATGTACACTGATCAAACATTTAACTTGTAAGAAGTGTTGGTTTCATGAGCTGAAATAAAAGATCCCAGAAATGTTCTGTATTTACAAAAAGGTTATTTCTCTCAAATGCTGTGCACAAATTTGTTTACATCCCTGTTAGCGAGTGTTTCTCCTTGCCAAGATGATCCATCCACCTGACAGGTGTAGCATATGAAGAAGCTGATTAAACAGCATGATCATTACACAGGTGCACCTTGTGCATGGGGACAATATAAGGCCACTCTAAAATGTGCTGTTTTGTCATACAACTCAATTCCACAGATGTCTCAAGTTTTGAGGGAGCGGGCAATTGGCATGCTGACAGCAGAAATGTCCACCAGATCTGTTGCCAGAGAATTGAATGTTCATTTCTCTACCATAAGCTGCTTCCAATGCCGTTTCAGAGAATTTGGCAGTACGTCCAACTGGCCTCATAACCGCAGGCCACGTGTAACTTGGGCTGTTATGGTGACCGTATTACGGCCAAACCGGCAGTCTCAAGTCGTGTCAGGCAATCAAATTCCACATGACCGTTTATTCAAATTCAGTTATGTGTATTAAAATAGTCAAAAGTTTAATATTTGGTCCCACATTCCTGGCACCCAATGATTACATCAAGCTTGTGACTACACACTATGCTTTTGCTGTTTGTTTTGGTTGTATATCAGATGTTATTATTTTAAGATTTTGAGTTACTCACCTTCAGGGATTTCAAAGCACTGGAAGGGTGTAGACTGAGTACAATTACATATCTACCATATTTCTTAAACCAATCTAAACTTTTAAATAACTGAGGGAGAGTAGACGAGTGCACACACACAGGGAGGAGAATTGGGCTATTAGGAACATCTTGGGAGATTTTCAATTGGGTAAAATGTCTGTCCTCCCCTCGACTCCTCCATCCTCCTCTCCAGTTGTCAGTGGTTGAGGAGAGTGTCAATTCGTTATTAGGCGAAAGGAGGAGTATGCCCCCCTCCTCGATTACCTACTTCAGCAGAGGACGCACAAGAGTATCCTACCGGGACCTAGCACAGAAGTATTTTAAAATCCGTCACAACCACATTTTTTAATCAGCTGTTGTTTTCTCAAAGCAGAAAAGCATGCACACACAAAACAATTATATGCTACTTGTCCTTTTATCTATACAATGTCTTGCACAACTAGCAACATTTATTTTTATCACTTTACACATGTATTTTGGTATTCCCCCTGTAAACGCCATTTGCCTGATAACGTGCGAGTGAAGTAGAGTAAATTCATACAAGCGCATTTGTTTCCACGTTCCCTCTCCTTGCTGCCTCTCCTCGATTACTTTTGACATTTTTCAAAAGGAGACAGAGAGGATGGAGGAGAGAGGCGATAGGAGTCCAGCAAAATCAATTGAAATTCTACCCTCGTGAGCTATTGAAACTTACCTACAGTATACCAGTAGATGGCAGTGTTAATCCTCCAAAACATCAACCTTGACTCTAACATGTGTTTTTATCAGCAATGGAAATGGAGGTGGGAGTCAGTGTTAAAGGGAAGCCAAGGTGCTGTTTGAAGAGATGGGTTTTCAGACTGTGTCAGACAATGGGCAGTAAAAATATCAGATACTCCATGGAGTTGTGTAAGAAAAAGCACTGCATAAAATATTACTGAGACTTGTTTGGTAGAATCTCTAGACCCAAGCCAGCACATTGAGTGAATAAAACAAAAATGCATTTCATTGGTCTGTGCAAAGACCTTGAAGTCGCATACAGATCTTCCATATGGTGTTTTAATGTGTTCCATAGACATGTATTGCGCATGAGCAGATCATTGTGAAAAGTCATGTTGCTGAAATTAAGCTGCCTGTAAAGTCAACTTTGTTCATGTCCAAAGTAAAGGAGTAGTCTGGCCTATGCTTAAGATACTGGTTTTATCTAGGCTTTACTCCTCTTATAGTACAACATGTGGAATCATGTGAAAGTTTCATGTTATCACATGTTGATTTACATGTCACATGTTATCAAATTCACTTCACATATGATCACGTATGATCACATGTAAAATTCATGTGGTTTTTCTTAAGGGTCAACTGGCTAACCAGTGGAGGATTATAAAATGCATTTCTCATTTTGTATCAGGATAATGTGCGAATCCCATGCTCTTACTGCAGTGAGGAGCACGTAAGGAGGACGGGCAACAGATGGGACAGCACATCAAAGGGATGGTAGCCAAGCCAAAACCTCTTGTCTGGCAGCCATTTTATAAGCACTCTATCTGTCAAACGTAATAAAACAAGAGAGAAGATGATACAATTAACTGTCTAACAGCTCAACTCCCAACCCCAACTCAATACCAAATATCCCAAACCCCCTAAAACCCCAGACCATGTCACCCCATTAAATGGTTTTTATCAGAACCCGGGAAGAAAAGTGATACTTTCGTTTTTTTAGTTAAGATGTCCTTTCCCAAAGAATTGTGTGGAACCTTATCGTCCCACTACTACTGTTTTAGGAATCCTGTAACTGTACAAGAGTTTTCCAAGACTTACCTTGTTTGTGTGAACCTGTGAAACCATGTGAGCTTATTGTTGACCCTGTACTGTACTGTACAATAAGAAGTTAAGGTATCATGGTTTTTATCACGACTGAATTTACAGACAACTAAATTCAGATTTTAAGTTCTTGAATTTTTTAATGGAGGTGGTTTATGTTGTAGCTTTGGACAATAACTATTTGGCTTGGAGTTAGAGGTTCTATTTAACCATCTGGACAAGATGTACAAGCACACATGCGCACACACACACACACATTTGTTTTATCACTGGATCGTTGAGTGCAGAGAGGAACTTTGGTTGAAGGGAGTTGCAAAGACTAAGGGCTTGAATCAATCCGTAGCGAAGAAGATTGCGTTCGAGTGCGGTTGACATTTAAAGGTAATTTCAGACTGAGCTGACATATGCAGCGTTTACCGTAACAAAGCTGATACATTTGATATATATTTGAGAAGAGCGACATGTGAGACGTGGACCTTAATGTGCTTTCTGCTTTTCTATGAGGCTTCATCTCGGGGGACACTTCAACCTCTCCCTCTTCATTCCAGTCTCTAGATTGATAAATAATGACATAATCAGATAACGATGAAAATAGATCACCAGAGACAAACCAACAAGGATATTGCTCTTCGAGAAAATATGTGCAGTTATTAGCAGGTACTGAGAATTGAATGCACATAACGGTGTCAATTCTCAGAGAATCTCGCCAAAAACCTGCTGATGAAAAAAACAACCACGACCCACATTGGTGGAGAGAAAGAGGAAAAAGAGGAAAAAGAAAACATGTATTTTTTTCATAAATTCAAAAGTGACTGATGGATACAGGCTGGCGGTTGGTGGGGTTGCAGCGGGCTTGGTTTTTTGTGCTTGTTCTTTTGGGGATGTTTTTAATTGCTTTTCAGAAGGAAAGCTACTCCCACGTCACATCGTGTACCGGCAGAGAATGCAGTGCACAGCACACTGGCGATAAATAACCTCTTCCAACTATACAAAAAAAAATAAACGGAAATCTCCCAGGGACCAGAGCTCGCCATATATCACTAGACTACTTCTCTCTCTCCCGTTCTCGTCCTCTTCAAATCTCCTTCCATTTTATTTCTCACTCTCTCAATTATTTTTCTCCCTTACTCTCCTTCCTTAATCTTTATCTCACTTTTTCCTCTGTACCTCTTCAACTCCCATTTCCTTGTTCCTACTCTCCCTCTCCATCTGTCCTTCTCCTGCTCTAATTTCTCCTCTTATTCTCTCCTCCACAAACTCTATTTCATACGTCTTCTTTCCTTTTTCTTTTTTCCCTTACTTACTCTCATCCCCACTTCATCTTTACCTTATTCTCATTTTCCTTGATTAACAGCCTCAAATAACCTTTTGGGGTTCAAAAGATTGCCACTGTGGGAGAACCTTTTTAGATCAAAAAGGTTCCTTAAGGATCCCCTCTGAAAATGTTATTTGAGGAACCCTTATATAAAGGTTCAAACAGGAACCTTTTTGTGATGGGAGAGGTTCAATTCTGATCTTTTTAATTTTATTTATGCAGTATCAGTCAAAAGTTTGGACACACCTACTCATACAAGGGTTTTTCTTAATGTTTTACTATTTTCTACATTGTAGAATAATAGTGAAAACATCAAAACTATGAAATAACACATATGGAATTATGTAGGATTTTATATTTTTTGAGATTCTTCAAAGTAGCCACCCTTTACCTTGATGACAGCTTTGCACACTCTTGGCATTCTCTCAACCAGCTTCATGAGGTAGTCACCTGGAATGCATTTAATTTAACAGGTGTGCTTTGTTAACAGTTAATTTGTGGAGTTTCTTTCCATCTTAATACACGTGAGCCAATCAGTTGTGTTGTGACAAGGTAGGGGGGGTATACAGAAGCCCTATTTGGTAAAACACGAAGTCCATATTATGGCAAAAACAGCTCAAATATGCAAAGAAAATTACAATCCATCATTACTTTAAGATATGAAGTTCAGTCAATGCGGAAAATTTAAAGTCCTTTCAAAGTCTCTTCAAGTGCAGTCGCAAAAACCATCAAGGGTGATGATGAAACTGGCTCTCATGAGGACCGCCACAGGAAAGGAAGACCCAGAGTTGCCTCTGCTGCAGAGGATAAGTTCATTAGAGTTAACTGCACCTCAGATTACAGCCCAAATAAATGATTCACAGAGTTAGTAACAGACACATCTCAACATCAACTGTTCAGAGGAGACTGTGAATCAGGCCTTCATGGTCGAATTTCTGCAAAGAAACCACTACTAAAGGACACCAATCAGAAGAAGAGACTTGCTTGGGCCAAAAAACATGAGCAATGGACATTAGACCCGTGGAAATCTGTCCTTTGGACTGATGTCCAAATGTGAGATTTTTGGTTCCAACAGCCGTGTCTTTGTGAGATGCAGAGTAGGTGAACCGATGATCTCCGCATGTGTGGTTCCCACCGTAAAGCATGGAGGAGGAGGTGTTATGGTGTGGGGGTGCTTTGTTGGTGACACTGTCAGTGATTTATTTAGAATTTTAGGCACACTTAACCAGCATGGCTTTCACAGTATTCTGCAGCGATATGACATCCCATCTGGTTTGTGCTTAGTGGGACTGTCATTTGTTTTTCAACAGGACAATGACCCAACACACCTCCAGTCTGTGTAAGGGCTATTTGACCAAGAAGGACAGTGATGGAGATTTGTTTAACACTTTTTTGGTTAATACATGATTCCATATGTGTTATTTCATAGTTTTGATGTCTTCACTAAAGTAAAAGTAAAGAAAAACCCTTGAATGAGTAGGCGTGTCCAAACTTTTGACTGTATATATACAGTCAAATCTTTGAAATTGTTGCATGTTGCGTGTATATTTTTGTTCAGTATATATATATAGTCCGGGCCAAAATTATTGGCACCCTTGATTAAGGTGAGCAAATGTGTATGCTAAAAAGAATGAGAAAATCATATTATTTTATACTAATATAACTGCTCAGATAAAGTAATAAAACAAATCCAAAAAAGATAGGGGTCAAAATTATTGGCACCCTTTTTTTCAATACTCCTCCCCTTGGAAGGATAATGACACTGAGCCATTTTCTAAAATGTTTTATGAGATTGGAGAACACATTGGGAAAGATCTTGGACCATTCCTCCATACAGAATTTTTCCAGATCCTTGATATCCATCGCCTCTTCAATTCAAACCACAGGTTTTAAATGGGTACTGGAGATTGAGTTGGTCATTGCTAAATGTTTATTTTGTGGTCATTTAACCATTTATTTGTGGATTTTGATTTGTGCTTAGGGTTATTGTCTTGCTGGAAAATCTACTTGCAGCCACGTTTCAGGCTCCTGAAATAGGCAACGAGGTTTTTAGCTAAAATGTCATGGTTCTTGGTAGAGTTCATGATCCCGTTGACCTTAAAGGCCCCAGGACCAGTGGAAGCAAACAGACCCATAAAATCAAAGATCCACCACTATATTAGACTTTTCTGCATCTGCTTCTTAATTACGACACCAAACCTTCCTCTGGTGTGGCCAAAGAGCTCTATTTCCGGGGGGGTGGGGGGCCCTTTGACCCTTATCTTTTTGAGTTTACAAAATGTATTTCTCTGAGCAATTGTGTTAGTATAACATATATATATTTTTTTTAATTTAATTGAGCATAGCTCAGTATTTATCTATTTTGCTCGTCTTTATCAAGGGTGGCAATAATTTTGGACCTGACTGTATGTCATTTAGCATATTTACAACTCATAAGCCCCATCATAAATCCAACTCTCTCTGTTCTAAGTACCCATTCCTATAATAACCACCATATTTCTCTTTCTCTGTCTCCCTTTTCCGATAAATGTATCTCTGTCTCTGTCTCACACGCACGCACGCATGCACACACACACACATACACACACGTGTCCTTAGTACACGTCTCCATAACCATAAACACTTTCTCTCTCTGACTCCCTTTTCTCCCCCCTCTCGCTATCACAAGTGTCCTCAAAGCGGAAACAGCTGGCAGAAAGAAAGGAGAAGTCCTAGATCCCGGGGAGAGATGGACCCATCAAGAAGAGGAACACCAGAGATGCCCCCATCTCAGAATTCAGCCCCCAAACGCAGCCCCCATGAATGGCACAACACCCTGTGCCCTGGTATGGGTAGAGCGGAGAAGCACAGAACAAGGAATCAAAACTGTGTGACCCCAGGGTGGCAAGGTCAAGTCAAGGTCAATAGTTCAAGCTGACCTCTGGGGCACGAGAAGGGCAAGCATCATGTGGGATAACTTTGTAGAAGTGAGAGAGGGAAGTTGTTTTTGCTATTGTGTTGACCTGGCACGTGTGGGGGGTTCCCAAGATGTAGAATTGTGTTGACAACTTTCCTTGTGAATTAAAAGGTGGGAGGAATTGGTTTGATTAACATAGCTGAGGCAGCAAACAATATAAATTGCAGCAAATGCAGGGGTAGCCCCAACAGTTTCTTGAACCAGGGCCCTGGTAACCCAACATCTTAGCCGTTACGCCAAGAGATCTGAACCTCTTGATAAGGATGCTAGGTGTTGGTCGCTACTATATATTGCCCAGGAAGTGCACACACCTGGTTTCCCAGGAGTAACAATGAATTTATTACGATTAACTTATAACAAAGACTTATTCAATAATTGATATAATAATATTTCATCGCACCTAAATTAACATGATTTAAAATCCATTGTAAATAGTTTTCCAACTCAGATCAAGGGGAAAGCGAAGATCGAATAGGGAATTTAGGATTATCAATCTGAAAGTACTAACCTGAATATGCACTTAAAAACTCTTGATCGATCAACAACAGCCTATAGGTAAGTGAAAAAAGCTCATATACTGTACTTTTGTCCATTGGTGAACCATTCCTCCTTTGACCTGGACAGCACTCACCCCTACTTATTTCATATAACTCCTATGCATGACTTTCCGCCAGTCTCTGTTCCCTCACACAAAAACCAAAGGGGGAAAGAACACATTATGCTTTTTAATTTGATTTACCAGTCAATCATCGTCATCCACCCACAGCGTCAGACATTTTGTTTCCATCATCCTCCGAAGGCAAAATTTTGAGAACAAGTCTGACATGATCAGGAACAGGTAAAAGGTGAGCACAAATTGCCTTTCAAACTTCACAAATCAAATCTGGGCAATGGCTTCTCTAGAGAAGATGGGCCTATACTGTAAGTGAAAGCTCAATCAAGTCTTCCCAGCGCATTGGACCATGTACCTTGGCTGCCTGTAGTGCCCCTCTCTATGAGCCTAGGCAGAGTGTAACGAATTTACCACTGTACATTACCGCTGTAATAGGACAGTAGCTTTAGATGCACCTGGATGGAGCTGTCGTTCCTGGTTTTGAGCAATTACCGAAATTGGACAAGAAGAAAGAAGCGAGGAGCTGTAATTCTGAAATGATTATCGCAGCCAGGCACACAATGAAGTAGCTCGTACAAAGGGCTGCCTTCTGCTCAGTTGCAAGATTGAGTTGTGTTAAGATTTGTAGACTCAAGTCACATGTCTTGGACTTGAGTCTGACTCGAGTCACAAATATGATGACTCGAGACTTGACTTGATAGAAAATAAAATAACTTGAGACTTGACTTGGACTTGGAGCCTCAAGACTTGAAACTGATGATAAAAAAATTATCTGGTCACGTTTTGTAATGTTTTGTCACAAATGTTATGGCAAAGAGTCTTCGTGGATTACTCTACACGAAGCCAGAGACAGTAGCCGCAGCATCGCCCTTGCAAAAATACGTGCAACAGATTGGATAGTAAAACGCACACTTGGCCCTCTGATTGGAACAGCAAACTGTCAGTCAACACAGGTCAGGTGAGCTAGCAAACAGATTGCTGATTTGCTGTACATCTATAGGATCAGGTGCAGAAAACATTCAATTGTAGGGAGAGAGGATTGCCATAATAAGTAAATATGCAGCTCCAAAAATAGTTTGGTGATCAAGAAGATTAACTATTTACTGTGCAAGCTCACCAGCAACGGGGCATCAAGAAACAATTAAGTCTACTAGCATAAACGTACTGGTCTTTTGGTATGTCAAAATTGCTTGAAATATATAATATACTTATGAAGCTTGCATTTAGTACTGTGGACATAGTGCGCTCTCAAAAATGCTGCCAGTGGAGAGCGATTTGTTTTCTTGTTGATATGTTTGCTGTTGCTTTCACACATTTAAATGCATATGTGGTATATATATTGCATCTAATCCTACAATAATTGCTAGAGTTTCATAATTTCCTCCCCATACAGTTGATTGCAACCCTTAGAACATTTTCATTTAGTCTACCATTTCTTACACTCTGAGTGGACAAGATATGTATTGTGCACATGAACATTTGCAAGACTCATGATGTAGAAGTTCAGTTTATTTATAGTTTCCCTTGTTCATATTTCCTGGGTTATGTTGGCTTTCCGTTTGTCTGTTTGTGCTTTCAAGACAACTGGGAACTTGGGGAAAAAACTAGGCCAAATCATAATTTCAGTGATCTTCAGGTCGGAAAGTCGGAGCTCTAGAAAGATGCCCAAGATTCTGACTTGTAATTCCAAGGTTGGATGACCATTCAAAAGATTTTCCCCAGTCGGAGCTCGTTTTTGTTTCAGAGTTCCTAGTTGTCTTGAACGCTCGGAAGTCTGAGTTTTCCCGAGTTCCCAATTCCCAGTTGGTTTCAACACAGCATGTGTCCTATGTCTCTGTCATTCTGGTTGTGCATAATAGGAGCACACATGCCTCAGTGCGCATATTGGCTACATGGCCTGCGCGCCACACTTTTGTTGAATAAAACAAAATGATTGTTCATCGTATGAATGGTGAGGAAATAAAATCAATAATCATTATATCTGTTTAAGACTAATATAACAATGGGTGTGGAAATTGCTTCGTACATTGTAGAACCAATTTATTGTTTGTGATTGTCAATTGGGTAATTGTATGGTCCTGGAAGGTGTCAAGTGTTCACCAGTATACATACTGTACCTGTTTGAGCTCCTGTTAGACAGATTCGATTTGGTTTCTCGAGGGGAGGCTTTGCCGTCTTGCCCTCTGCCCATTCAGATAAGAAAGGTTAAGCCTGATACATAAGCTATTTTGGGCCGTGTATTTTCTGTATAATATGTCGCTTTTACCTTTGGATCACCAAGACCTGTAAATAAATCTACACACTGTGCGAGTTCTACTAAAGGTCCCTGTTTTACAACTTCATAATCAAAATGTGCTGTAGACAAAATAATGAAAACTGCTGTCTGGTAAGCCTCAATAAATAGACAAATATTTAAACAAGTCATTGTATGTATAGATGTATTTTATTTACTTCACTTAAGATTTGACTTGACTTGCTCTTAGAATGCACGACTTGAACTCGACTCAAGATTCGACCCTGTCTACTTGGAATTCGAATTGAGACTTGGATCTTGTGACATGATACTTGCTTATGACTCGAATAATGGTGACTTGGTTCCACCTCTGGGTTGCACAGAGGAAATGTCCTGTAAGATCTCTGAACACACAATCTATTGCTCATGATTTACATTGTCACAGCTGCAAATAGTTCCAATTTGTCAAGCATCATACTCTTTCTCTATCCTATATCTATCTCCCTCACAAACTCGATGATTTAGTGCCTCTCGGTAATAATCCACACATAATTGGGTTATACATCATTTCCACCAAGCCCAGACAGATATGGTGCTCTCACTGTACAACAATAAAGCCCCATCAACAAAGCTCAATGAATATTGTTATTATGATACACCACATTAACCATTGTGCAGAGAGTTAGAATAATCGACTCCAATTCACCTCCCAACAGAGCGGGATGGGGGGTGAATTGGAGGATGGAGTCAAAGGACCTGGGCACAAAGAAGAGGGGAGAGTGTAGTGTGTGTCATCTCCTCCAGTGAGACAGTGTGTGTCATTTCGTATACTAATGCTGTTGGCCCCCAGAGTGCATAACCTGCCGCGCTATATTTACAGAGCCATTGCGGAGCAAAAACACACACGCGTGCGCGCACACACACACACACAAGTAGTTGTGCACAACTAATGTAGGAGTACTGGCAAACTCACACACCCACACTGCCCTCAAGCTTAAAGCAGGAATCGACAGATCGTGGGCGACCCTATGCCGCCCCACGTCTTGTGTAATGTTTTCACTTCGAACAAAAACAAGGGGATTAAATCCTGAGCCACCTTGGGCTGGCCTTCTGGGAAAGGTGTGTCTTTTGCGTTAAATCCTGCCTACTCGAATTACCCTGCTGCCATGGCCCCGGAGCTGGGGAGGAAGTGAAAGTAACTTGCAAGCTAATGTTACAGCTGCCAGAAACAAACACAGAGCAGATGAAGCCAACAAGCTAGCTAACTTATTTACCAATAAACTGTCCTTGTAGCAGGGAAAACAGAAGCAATAATCATTCTTGATTCTTGGATCTGAATCAACTCAACCCCAAAAGACTGCTCATGACCAATCCATAAACCGGATAAACATTGGAATTAATTTTGAAAGGTGGAAGAGTGAATCCAAAATGGTCATCGTTCTCATGGACTTGTAGGTAGGTATTGGGTTGCGTTTTTAGCCTGCTAGTTACGTTAGCGCCTATCCTGTTTCTGGAGAGCTACCCTCCTGTAGGTTTTCAATCCAACCCCACTTGTAACTAACTGATTCAGTTTATCAACCAGCTAATTATTTGAATCAGGTTCCCTAGATTAGGGGTTGGAACAAAAACCTACAGGACAATAGCTCTCCCGGAACAGAGTTTGAGAGTTCAAGCAAGCTAACACGGCTACTTTGCTAGCTAGCGAACATCATCTGTATTCAGACTGTTTTGTACTCAAATTAATCTAAGTATAGCATCATTTAGCTACACTGCATAAACCCTACAACATGCCCAATGCATTTATTTCAACTAGCTAATGTTAGCTAGGTAAAGCTAGATATGCAGATTGTTGACATGATAGTATGTTTGGTTTGTAGATGATAATGCTAGCTAGCTAGGTGGTCGACAGCATTTTCGGGCCAGGACCACCCCAAAAAATGCATCTAGCTATACAATTTGATACAGTAACATCACACAAACATTTATTTCTCAGGGAGATACTGGTGGAGACAGTCTGATTTCGAGGGAACCTGAGGTTGTAGAAAATCAACACCAAAAGAGAGGTAAGAAATGCTATGGATTTTTTTGTTATGCTTTGTGATTCAATAACTATTTACAGAAAGCTGTTTGCCTGTTCAGCACATTGACTATATAGCATTGATTCCTACTGTGAACTGCCCAACTTGATTGACTGAATGAATATCCAATGTGGTCAGTCAAATAAACAATGGCTCATCTGCATGACATTGGTAGACTAAGTAATAGGATGGTACATTAGCAGGACACATGCTGAACTAGTTACAGCACAACACCACATCATATGTATGTAAAGGACACTTGCTGTGACACTGACTTATTTGGTAGTAATGTCTTTCTACCCCCCATTTAACTGTAGTCAACAGAGCATTTATGGTGATTCACAATCCTGCATAGCATTGAAAAATATATGGTTGAATTCATAAACGTTGCATACGGTCTCACGATAATCTACTCATATTCCATCAAAATTATGTTATCAAGTCAAAATCCACATTTATTTGGCATATGCACAGGATACAGTGAGGTGTATATGGGAATATGACATTGCATTGTACTGTAGGCTATTGAAGTATTTTTATTTTTAAATTTTTTATTTCACCTTTATTTAACCAGGTAGGCTAGTTGAGAACAAGTTCTCATTTGCAACTGCGACCTGGCCAAGATAAAGCATAGCAGTGTGAACAGACAACACAGAGTTACACATGGAGTAAACAATTAACAAGTCAATAACACAGTAGAAAGAAAAAAAAAGAGAGTCTATATACATTGTGTGCAAAAGGCATGAGGAGATAGGCGAATGATTACAATTTTGCAGATTAACACTGGAGTGATAAATGATCAGATGGTCATGTACAGGTAGAGATATTGGTGTGCAAAAGAGCAGAAAAGTAAATAAATAAAAACAGTATGGGGATGAGGTAGGTAAAAATGGGTGGGCTATTTACCGATAGACTATGTACAGCTGCAGCGATCGGTTAGCTGCTCAGATAGCAGATGTTTGAAGTTGGTGAGGGTGATAAAAGTCTCCAACTTCAGCGATTTTTGCAATTCGTTCCAGTCACAGGCAGCAGAGAACTGGAACGAAAGGCGGCCAAATGAGGTGTTGGCTTTAGGGATGATCAGTGAGATACACCTGCTGGAGCGCGTGCTACGGATGGGTGTTGCCATCGTGACCAGTGAACTGAGATAAGGCGGAGCTTTACCTAGCATGGACTTGTAGATGACCTGGAGCCAGTGGGTCTGGCGACGAATATGTAGCGAGGGCCAGCCGACTAGAGCATACGAGTCGCAGTGGTGGGTGGTATAAGGTGCTTTAGTGACAAAACGGATGGCACTGTGATAAACTGCATCCAGTTTGCTGAGTAGAATGTTGGAAGCAATTTTGTAGATGACATCGCCGAAGTCGAGGATCGGTAGGATAGTCAGTTTTACTAGGGTAAGTTTGGCGGCGTGAGTGAAGTAACAGTGTGTCAGTCAAACTAATGCCAAGGATAGCTTTGACCTGTTGGATGGAGGAAACAAAGTCAGCCGTAGATGAAAAGCACCCTAACCCATCCTAATCATCTACACTACATGTGTTCTATCAGCATTGTATCAATGTGACATTCTACCTGCTACAACAGAAACCAACCAAATCAACTTAATTTCGCATTATTTCAATTCACAAGATGGAATGAATGCGCGCATCAGCCATTGAGAATTTAACCTCTCTAGCAGGGCCGTAAGGATGCATTGCGGTCATACTGGCTATGATGATCTTCTAGTAAGGAGTCAAAGGTAGGAACCAGGAGCATCACATAACAGTTTGTCGCCTGGAAGTGTGGGACCTGGCATCAGGGTCATCATTCCAAGTTGCTGTGTGTGGCGAGTACTGGCCTCCTTTCGTGATCCGTTGCGGCACCATGTAAGCTTTTTTCCTGGGAGCTAGATGCATTTTTTGGGGTGGTCCTGGGATGAATCAAACACACTGTCATGTCAACAATTTGCATATCTAGCTTTAGCTAGCTAGTTGAAATAAAGGCATCAGGCATCTTGTGGTGTTATCGTTAGCTAGCTAGCTAAGTAGCCGAGTTTTTAGCTTGAACACTGAACACACTAAGGTTAGAAGCTAACATAGCTAGCAGGCTAAAAATGCAAACCAACAATTACCTACCAGTCCATGACAATGGTGGCAATTTTAGCATCACTTTGCCACTTTTCAAATTGTATTCCTATGTTTAACTGGTTTCTGGATTTGTCATGAGCAGTCTTTTTCTTCCTTATTTTTCTCTTTGGGGTTGAGTTGCTTGAGAACCAAGAACCGAGAATGATGCTTGTTTCTGTTTTCTCTGCTACAAGGACAGTTTAGCAGCTAGTTAGCTAGCTTGTTGAATTAAGTGTTTGTTTTTGTGTTTGTTTCTGGCGGTTGTAATGTTAGCTTGCAAGTGACTTTCACTTCCTCTCCAGCTCCAGGGCCATGGCAGCAGGGTAATTAGAGTAGGCGGGATTTAACGCAAAAGACACACCTTGCCCAGAAGGCCAGCCCAAGACTCAACCCCCTTGTTTTCGTTCAAAGTGAAAACACTACACAAGAAGTGGGGCGGCATAGGATCGCCCACGTTCTGCAGATTCCTGCTTTAAAGCTCTTTAAGTTAACATGAGACAATCAGACACTAATTACTGTATTGTCCAGCTCAACTGTGCACCTTGCGTTGTTTATTTTCACCCTGCAATCCGCTGTAGAGCTGTGTTCTTGGCTACAGGATCATAAGCAATTTCCAGTCTGGACTCCCTGCAAAGAACATACTGCAAGTGTCAAACATCCTCTATTCAGTGTAGACCCCCCACACAAAAGAAGCCCCTACATAAAAAAGAGCCAGCACTTATTTTTTGTAAGTTGAACTGAAGATGTGTTTTTAAGTGCATTAAACAAACCATTAACAGCTATCACAGTTCAGCTACATACCTTAGCCTACTATTCAACGAGCTAGGCCAAGAGATGTCCATATGTAACTGCCATGTAAATGGATAGTTATAGGGTCACAGAAAGCATATTGCCCTACTGCATCTCTAAACTTTGATTAAAAAGACTTTCAGAATTAAATACCTCTGAGAGTTTAATATTTTCCTTTTGATATCCTCGAGGACACACATATTCAGAGTGCTGTGCATATTACAATTTTGATAATTGCACAAGTAGGCTTTGGTTAATTTAATAATGATCATTTATCAGATACTTTTATCCAAAGTGACTTTTAGTTTATGTATAGGCTATTCAGTAGACCAGACCTCTGACCCTTGCGGGAAATTGTGTTGCAAGCACCTATGCTCCTACCAACTGAGCACAGAAGCAAAAACATTAAGCCCTCTCTACACCTACAGTATACAATACCATGAATTCAATATAATTAATGTGATTGCAAATGCCAAATATTTTCTATCTCAATGAAAATAAACAATGTCACAGTCACAATTCTTAGTCTACATAATAAATAAAGACAGGGCGACTGTATTACGAAATAGCTCTCACTAGAGCGGTCGCTAAGTCCAACTCAATCATGGATAGACAGAGCAAGAACGCCAGCGGGTGTGGTTGGTGACTTTGCTGACTGTCTAACTTCAGACGGGCCTGGACATGTACTGGCTTAAGCAGGGGGACACGTCTGGCACTGCAGGATTTGAGTCCCTGTGTGTGTGTTACTGATGGTAGGCTTTGTTACTTTGGTCCCAGCTCTCTGCAGGTCATTCACTAGGTCCCCACGTGTGGTTCTGGGATTTTTGCTCACCGTTCTTGTGATCCTTTTAACCCCACGGGGTGAGATCTAGCGTGGAGCCCCAGATCGAGGGAGATTATCAGTGGTCTTGTATGTCTTCCATTTCCTAATAATTGCTCCCACAGTTGATTTCTTCAAACCAAGCGGCTTGCCTATTGCAGATTCAGTCTTCCCAGCCTGGTGCAGGTCCACAATTTTGTTTCTGGTGTCCTTTGACAGCTCTTTGGTCGTGGCCATAGTGGAGTTTTGGAGTGTGACTGTTTGAGGTTGTGGACAGGTGTCTTTTATACTGATAACAACTTCAAACAGGTGCCATTAATACAGGTAACGAGTGGAGGACAGAGGAGCCTCTTAAAGAAGAAGTCCCACAGGTTGTGGACAGGTGTCTTTTATACTGATAACTTCAAACAGGTGCCATTAATACAGGTAACGAGTGGAGGACAGAGGAGCCTCTTAAAGAAGAAGTTCCAGGTCTGTGAGAGTCAGAAATCTTGCTTGTTTGTAGGTGACCAAATACTTATTTTCCACCATAAATTGCAAATAAATTCATTAAAAATCCTTCAATGTGATTTTCTGGATTTTTTTTCTCATTTTGTCTGTCATAGTTGAAGTGTACCTATGATGAAAATTACAGGCCTCTCATCTTTTTAAGTGGGAGAACTTGCACAATTGGTGGCTGACTAAATACTTTTTTGCCCCACTGTATATATAAATGAGTGATGGCCGGCCGGCCGGACGAGGGGGGGTAGCCTAGTGGTTAGAGCGTTGGGCCAGTAACCGAAAAACCTGTCGTTCTGCCCCTTAAACCCACTGTTCCGGTAGGCCGGCATTGTAAATAAGAATTTGTTCTTAACTGAATTGCCTAGTTAAATAAAGGTAAAAAATAAAAATAAAATGTTGCAAAGAAACTATCCTAGTTTCTTTACACATCATCCTATGTTATTGTTGCCAATCCCATCAAGACCCTGAATGGTGAACCTCTCACAGCTCTTTGTCTGTTGGCAATGTTAGCGACACCAACACACAGACAGTGATTTTAACAGAGTTAAACTGAACAAAAATATAAACGCAACATGTAATGTGTTGGTCCCATGTTTCATGACCTGAAAAAAAAAGATCCCAGAAATTGTCCATGTTTACATCCATGTTAGTTAGCATTTCTCCTTTGCCAAGATAATCCATCCACCTGACAGGTGTGGCATATCAAGAAGCTGAATAAACAGTGTGATCATTACACAGGTGCATCTTGTGCTGGGGACAATAAAAAGACACCCTAAATGCGCAGTTTTGTCACACAACACAATGCCACAGATGTCATAGAGGGAGCATGCCAATTGCACGAACTGCAGGAATGCCCACCAGAGCTGTTTCCAGATAATTTGATGTTAATATCTCTACCATAAGCTGTTGTTTGAGAGAATTTGGCAGTATGTCCAACTGGCCTCACAACTGCAGACCACGTGTAACCATGCCAGCCCAGGACCTCCACATCCAGCTTCTTCACCTATGGGATGGTCTGAAAAGAGCCACATGGACAGCTGATTAAAGGGAAGCTCATCTGCGTGATCGTTGTCCTCACCAGGGTCTTGACCTGATTGCAGTTCGACGTCGTAACCGACCTCAGTGGGCAAATGCTCACCTTTGATGGCCACTGGCACACTGGAGAAGTGTGCTCTTCATGGATGAATCCCGGTTTCAACTGTACCGGGCAGATGGCAGACAGCGTGTATGGTGTCGTGTTGGCGAGCTGTTTGCTGATGTAAACATTGTGAACAGAGTGCCCATGGTGGCGGTGGGGTTTTAGTATGGACAGGCATAAGCTACTGGGCAATGAACACAATTGCATTTTATCGATGGCAATTTGAATGCAAAGAGATACCGTGACAAGCTCCTGAGGCCCATTATCGTGCCATTCATCCGCCGCCATCACCTCATGTTTCAGCATGATAATTCATGTCCCAAGGATCTATACACAATTCCTAGAACCTGAAAATGTCCCAGTTCTTCCATTGCCTGCATACTCACCAGACATGTCACCCATTGAGCATGTTTGGGATGCTCGAGATTGACATTCCCAATATCAAGCACTTTTGCACAGCCAATGAAGAGGAGTGGGACAACATTTCACAGGCCACAATCAACAGCCTGATCAACTCTACAGTATGCGAAGGAGAACTTCACACTGCACGAGGCAAATGATGGTCACAACAGATACTGACTGGTTTTCTGATCCTCGACCCTACCTTTTTTTAAGGTATCTGTGACCAACAGTCATGTGAAATGCATAGATTAGGGCCTGATTAATTATTTTCAATGTACTCATTTCCTTAGTTGAACTGTAACTCAAACAAGTATCTCCTCCTCTAGGTAGACCCATTGTAGCAGCAATCGACTCTGATATCCAACATTTTTAAGTTTGTGGATTACCACATTAAACCGATGGTTGAGAATCTCCCATCTTGTGTCAAAGACACCAGTCACATTGATAAAGGGCTTAGGAAAGATACCAGAGGGCACCATGCTGGCCACTTAATGTGGAAAGCTTGTTCACTAACATCCCACATACTGGAGGCTTGCAGGCGCTGCAACACTTCCTTCAGCGGAGAGACTCTACCCTTGCTCCATCCAATGATTGCATCTTACAACTTACTGAACTGGTAATATCCAATAACTACTTAATCTTTGAGTCAGACTTTTTCCTTCCAATTCGGGGTGTAGCCATGGGCTTTTCCCCCAACGATGCAAACCTGTATGTGGGACAATTTGAGGAAGCACTCCTTTACAAAACAGAGACACAACTCCTACTTTCTAAAATCCTCCTATGGAAGAGATGCATAAACTCAGCAAAAAAATAAACGTCCTCTCACTCTCAATAGCGTGTATTTTCAGCAAACTTAACATGTGTAAATATTTGTAAGAACATAAGATTCAACAACTGAGACATAAACTGAACAAGTTCCACAGACATGTGACTAACAGAAATGGAATGTGTCCATGAACAAGGGGGGGGGTCAAAATCAAAAGTAACAGTCAGTATCTGGTGTGGCCACCAGCTGCATTAAGTACTGCAGTGCATCTCCTCCTCATGGACTGCACCAGATTTGTCAGTTCTTGCTGTGAGATGTTACGCCACTCTTCCACCAAGGCACCTGCAAGTTCCCGGACATTTCTGGGGGAAATGGCCCTAGCCCTCACAAATCAAATCAAATCAAGTTAATTTATATAGCTCTTCATACATCAGCTGATATCTCAAAGTGCTGTACAGAAACCCAGCCTAAAACCCCAAACAGCAAGCAATGCAGGTGTAGAAGCACGGTGGCTAGGAAAAACTCCCTAGAAAGGCCAAAACCTAGGAAGAAACCTAGAGAGGAACCAGGCTATGAGGGGTGGCCTGTCCTCTTCTGGCTGTAGCCCCCCGACACATTAACTACTGCAGCATAAATACTGGAGGCTGAGACAGGAGGGGTCAGGAGACACTGTGGCCCCATCCGAGGACACCCCCAGACAGGGCCAAACAGGAAGGATAAACAGGAAGGATATAACCCCACCCACTTTGCCAAAGCACAGCCCCCACACCACTAGAGGGATATCTTCAACCACCAACTTACCATCCTAAGACAAGGCCGAGTATAGCCCACAAAGATCTCCGCCACGGCACAACCCAAGGGGGGCGCCAACCCAGACAGGAAGATCACGTCAGTGACTCAACCCACTCAAGTGACACACCCCTCCTAGGGACGGCATGAAAGAGCACCAGTAAGCCAGTGACTCAGCCCCTGTAATAGGGTTAGAGGCAGAGAATCCCAGTGGAGAGAGGGAAACCGGCCAGGCAGAGACAGCAAGGGCGGTTTGTTGCTCCAGAGCCTTTCCGTTCACCTTCACACTCCTGGGCCAGACTACACTCAATCATATGACCCACTGAAGAGATGAGTCTTCAGTAAAGACTTAAAGGTTGAGACCGAGACTGCGTCTCTCACATGGGTAGGCAGACCATTCAATAAAAATGGAGCTCTATAGGAGAAAGCCCTGCCTCCAGCTGTTTGCTTAGAAATTCTAGGGACAATTAGGAGGCCTGCGTCTTGTGACCATAGCGTACGTGTAGGTATGTACGGCAGGACCAAATCAGAAAGATAGGTAGGAGCAAGCCCATGTAATGCTTTGTAGGTTAGCAGTAAAACCTTGAAATCAGCCCTCGCCTTAACAGGAAGCCTGTGTAGGGAGGCTAGCACTGGAGCAATATGATCAAGTCAGGATTCTAGCAGCCGTATTTAGCACCAACTGAAGTTTATTTAGTGCTTTACCCGGGTAGCCGGAAAGTAGAGCATTGCAGTAGTCTAACCTAGAAGTAACAAAAGCATGGATGACTTTTTCTGCATCATTTTTGGACAGAAAGCTTCTGATTTTTGCAATGTTACGTAGATGGAAAAAAGCTGTCCTTGAAACAGTCTGGATATGTTCGTCAAAAGAGAGATCAGGGTGCAGAATAACGCAAAGGTCCTTCACAGTTTTATTTGAGACGACTGTACAACCATCAAGATTAATTGTCAGATTCAACAGAAGATATTTTTGTTTCTTGGGACCTAGAACAAGCATCTCTGTTTTGTCCGAGTTTAAAAGTAGAAAGTTTGCAGCCATCCACTTCCTTATGTCTGAAACACATAATTGCCTACCATCTGTAAGCTGTTCGTGTCTTAACGACCGTTCCACAGGTGCATGTTCATTAATTGTTTATGGTTAATTGAACAAGCATGGGAAACAGTGTTTAAACCCTTTACATTGAAGATCTATGAAGTTATTTGTATTTTTACGAATTATCTTTGAAAGACAGGGTCCTGAAAAAGGGACGTTTCTTTTTTTTACTGAGTTTAGATGATGTCTTTGTGCTCTGGGAAGGAAGTCAGCATGAACTAATTGAATTCCAAACTCTACTAAATGAGAGCTTGGAATACCTCAAATTCACCATGCAGACTGATGAGAGAAAAATAACTACCTGGACTTACGGGACATCAAAAGAAAATGATGCATTACACAGAGACTTATGCACAAAGCCAACAGACCACAATACCTTGCTATGTGTGGATAGTATGCATCCCCTTCCACTCATGAATGGTCTAACATATAGCCAGGTATGCAGGGTTAAACAAAACAAAGATTTTGACAGCAATGCTAAAAAAATGACAGATAAATTAAAAATGAGAGGCTACAAGGACAACTCTTGATGCTGCAATTATGAAAATATCTCAAAAACCAAGAGAGGAATGACTAAAAACTCAACCAAAGAAGAAAAACAACGCAACTGTCTTTTGCACTAAGTCCACCAAGTGTTTGGAGAAAATGAAAGCAATCCTGAAAAAGAACTGGCATATTCTGCAATCAGACAAAAAAATCACACACCTCTTCAAGGAACCCCCATTGGTAGTCTATAAGCGTGGTTGCAACATTGGAGGATAGCTTGGTGAGATCTGACATGCCCCCTGGGTCTCTCAGACACTCTTGACACCCATTCCAAATGGGAACTACAAATGTGGATCAAGCGCACAGTGCAATAGCACTTTAAAAACATCCTTTTTCAGACACCAACATACAGGTCGAAAAATCCCTGTTAGGGGTATCATGTCATGCAAGACCAAGGAAGTAATCTATCTCATCACCTGTTCATGTGGAAAAGCCTACGTAGGACAAATTAAAAGACAACTAAAACAACACTTAGCTGAACACTGCAACTAAATCAGGTGTAAGAACATTGACTATCCAGTAGCAGCTCACTTTGTTGAAGCTGACCATCCAATGTCCTCCCTCAAATACACAGGCATTGAGCATGTTACTCTACTAAGGAGAGGAGGTAACATTGAGATCCAACTACTACAAAGTGAGGCTTACTGGATATCCTATTGGAAAACATTGACCCCTAGGGGTCTGAATATTGACTTTGATCTCAGGCCCTTATGAACAATTCTCTCTTTTATGAACAAGTCTTATAAATTGATATATTCTTTCTACATAGCGTACACCTAATATATTCCCCCTGTTGATGATGCTTATTTTGCATTAAAGTTTAACCAAAATATTACATGTAACAAATATAAATGAAATAGGAAACAATTAAATATGTGAAATTGAATTAAACAATAATGTATGTTGATGCTAATAGTATGTACAATATTCAATTATGTTTGCATATGATAACAATAGCCTAATATTTAATATTCCATAAACTATTGTTTTTTAACAGTTTCACAAAAGTCATTTTAATTAACTTAATCATTATGACACACCCCTCAGTATTGTCATTGGTTGCACTAATTGCACTGTTTGTCAACATAACCTGGTTCACGTATTCATGACATTGCCGAAACGTTGGTGATTTACCCAATAAATTACTGGGAGTTTATATATGGAGTATGCGACTCTATTTATTTTTATAGTTTAAAATATATTTGTTGTAGTTATTCAGGAGTAACATTTAAACAGAATAATATATATATAAATATATATATTTTTTACACCTTTATTTAACCAGGTAGGCCAGTTGAGAATAACTTCTCATTTACAACTGCAACCTGGCCAGGATAAAGCAAAGCAGTGTGACAAAAACAACAACACAGAGTTACACATGGGATAAACAAACGTACAGTCAATAACACAATATAAAATCTTTATTAAAGTGTGTGCAATTGAAGAAAGGCAATAAATTGTCCATAGTGGCAAAGTAATTACATTTTAGCAATTAACACTGGAGTGATAGATGTGCAGATGAGGATGTGCAAGTTGAAATACTGGTGTGCAAAAAAGCAGAAAAAACAAATTTGGGGATGAGGTAGGTAGTTGGTTGGATGGGCTATTTACAGATGGACTGTGTACAGATGCAGCGATCGGTAAGCTGCTCTGACAGCTGATGCTTGAAGTTAGGGAGATATAAGTCTCCAACTTCAGTGATTTTTGCAATTCATTCCAGTCATTTGCAGCAGAGAACTGAAAGGAAAGGCAGCCAAAGGAGGTGTTGGCTTTGGGGATGACCAGTGAAATATACCTCCTGGAGCGCGTGCTACGGGGCAAAGACTTTGGGCCAGTGGGTTTGGCGACGAATATGTAGCAAGGACCAGCCAACGAGAGCATACAGGTCGCAATGGTGGGTAGTATATGGGGCTTTGGTGACAAAACGGATGGCACGGTGATAGGCTGATTCCAATTTGCTGAGTAGAGTGTTGGAGGCTATTTTGTAAATGACATCACCGAAGTCGAGGATCGGCAGGATAGTCAGTTTTACGAGGTTATGTTTGGCAGCGTGAGTGAAGGAGGCTTTGTTGCGAAGTAGGAAGCCGATTCTAGATTTAATTTTGCATTGGAGATGCTTAATATGAAGGAGAGTTTACAGTCTAGCCCCACCAACATTAGACAACTATACAGAAAAAAGTTAATGAAATCAATAATGAGAGAACAGTCCAATTAACTGATAATTAAAATAGCAATGCAGATGGCCCTCTTTTGCTACGTGCAGAGATGTATTATAGGTATTGAATGTGTAGGGGACTTCTGATAATGCCTCAAGACTTTGATGTTGCGGAAAGATCAGTGTACTCAAAATTCAGAAGTTGTAAGTTCAAATACAAGGTGGGGTCATATTGAAAAGTGCAAAAGTACATAAAAAAAGATTTTGACACTATTTTAACTGAACAGCCTACCACTTACCTCAAAAAAATCCCATACCATGTCATTACTTTACTTATAATGGTTTGGGACAACTGGGACCATCACTTGACATCCTGACGACTGGTAAATCAAGTCTTCAGAACATCTTAAAAATGTCCTTACATGGTCCTCAATGACGTCCTGCTAATGATGTCCTGCAATGAGTCCCAGTGGTTCTGAAAGTGGTGATCAGGAGGGTGAAACTGCTTGCTACGGTTAGAGTTATGGTTAGTAGATAGTCTGTACTAGAACATCTACAAATGGACTATTCAAATAAAGTGTTATCGAAAAATAAGGTAGCATTAATAATAACTGGGGCGGCAGGGTAGCCTAGTGGTTAGAGCGTTGGACTAGTAACCGGAAGGTTGCAAGTTCAAACCCCCGAGCTGACAAGGTACAAATCTGTCGTTCTGCCCCTGAACAGGCAGTTAACCCACTGTTCCTAGGCCGTCATTGAAAATAAGAATTTGTTCTTAACTGACTTGCCTAGTAAAATAAAGGTAAAATAAAGAATTTATAAGGAATAAATAAATCGTTCATTTATAATTTTTTTAATCAGTACTTCCACATTTATTAATGTAAGCTAGTTCACACATTTATAAACAACTTTTAAAGTATGTAATAATGAAGATGTTTAATATAGGTCCTTATAAACCATTTACTAATCATTAGTAAAGTATTTTTTGAATGGCCTCATCTAAAGTGAAGGCTATTTATACTTTGTAAATACTTTATACAGTAAATGTTTTGAGTGACCAGTGTAATTTCTCACAGAAAGATGGACATACCATTCGTTGACATTTCAGCAGTACGTGATGCTTTTTAAGGTCTCAAAATGGTAAATGAATGAGAACAAAACAGAGGATGTTTAAAGCAATAATATCAAACACTGCACACAGTCAAATATACAGGATACAAACACAAACATTCTATTCCAGCTAAACAATGGATATATAGTGTTTGGCAAAAAAACAAATGTTCATACACATCTAAAATCTATTAATACATCTGAGAACAGTAATATTTGACACACATATACAGGTACCCATAAGCAATAATATTTTATGAAAAAACATATGTGGAAAATGGTGGGATATTTTGGAAATAAATTATTAATTTGTTTCCTTACGTCTTAAGCAGTCTATGGACTGCTCTAAGGAGTGACTGCAATCCACAGTTGTCACACCATGATCTGTTTCACCTCTCTTTGTGCTTGTCTCCACCCAGCTCCAGGTGTCGCCCATCTTCCCCATTATCCCCAGTGTATTTAAAACTGTCCTCTCTGTTTGTCTGTTGCCAATTCGTCATGTCTTGTCAACGTGTTTTTCCGTGCTCCTGTTTTTCCTAGTCTCTGTTTTCTAGCCCTCCCGGTTCTGACCTGTTCTGCCTGCCCTGACACTGAGCACGCCTTCCTGACCATTCAGCCTGCCCTGACCTCTAGCCTGCCTGCCCCCTGTACCTCTTGGACTCTGACCTGGTTAATGAACTTCTGCCTGTTCTCGACCTGCCTATTGCCTGCCCCTTGTATTCTAATAAATATCAGAGACTCTAACTATCTGCCTCCTGTGTCTGCATCTGGGTCTCACCCTGTGTTGTTAAATAGTTTGGTTTCGGTAGGTAAGTCACTGCCAATAAACGCTAATGTTAGCATTTTTGGTAGAAATACATTACTTAACTCAGCATAGTATGTCTAAAGTTGTGTAACACTTTTACAACAGTCTGGCACTTTTGTAATAAAATTGTCAATATATTTTCTTAAACATCTTCTGTATTGTGTGCTTATTGTTTAACCATTCATACAGTATGTACCAGCAACTGAATTTTGCTCTGCCTGGAGTACCGCCTCATGTGCATTTTACCAGTAAGCCTATGATCTCATGAGTCTTCTAAAGTACCCCCTGGTTGGGAACCACTGTTCTAGGGGACATTAAGACCTTGACCCCTGTTGGTATAAGTCCTTAAATAGCTATATCTACTAAACTAACATATGGAATTATTTTAAGATGATCATAAAACGTGTAATTTAGCCATTTGATTAAAATTTTTAGGACCCCTGTAGGTATAAAAAAAAATAAACAAATGATTTGCTGAAACATTGAATTTGGAGCTTGTTTTAATAAATACGTCAAGATAGCTAGCTAACAGGAAGTTAGCTAGCTGATTATATTTAATTCACTTATCTGTAGAGTAAAGTTATCTAGCTAGCTAGCAGCTTATACACAGTGGTCTACTGTAGGTAGATAGCTAGCTAGATAATACAATGTTTTTATTTATTTCTCTCCCGGTCACGGCTGGCTGCGACACAAACCAGGATCGAATCTGGATCTGTAGTGATGCCTCCAGCACTGCAATGCAGTGTCTTAGACCGTAGCGACCACTCGGGAGGCTATACAATGTTTTTGTGTGTTTGTTTTTTTACTTATGTTCTTAGATGGATGAATAGGTTTTCCCAATGCCTTTCCCACTGTTTTTTGGGATCCACAGAGAAATGAAATAATCTACTCTAAGAATGTATTTTGCCCAATTGTGAATAAAATAGTCCACGGGTAAGGGATAAAATGAAGAACTCTTGGCTAGAGCAGGGGTGATAACTGACCAATGCAGCGGTGAGGGATGAGGAGTAGGGATGACGCTTGACTAGTGCTAATACATGTCTTGGGGAGGGGTGGTGGTTGAGGAGGAGGGGTGACGATTGAGGGACGATGGAGGAAGCAGGAGCAGGCGTGGATCTTAGAAATAACGGTGGTGAAAGCGAGGAAGATTGGACTACGGTCCAAAGAAATGGAGCAAAGTAGTATTGGGAAACATAACACCTAGTTCTGTGAATGTCCCCTCTTATCTTGTAGGAGTTCAGTTTTTTGAGGAGGAGTGGTTTGAGTTGCCAAATCTGAAGAATCCATTTGAAATATCCAGACTGTTGGAAAGAGTGATGGGTAAAGTAAATGCAGTGAGGATTACGAGAAATTTACTTTTTACAATTTTGTGTACTTCTGAGGAACAGAAAGAGCGGGTGTTGCTTCGCACCTGATTCGAGAAGGTTGCCATGTCGTGCGTGGCTCTCTGGAGCAGGGCACCCCTCAATGGGGTGATATCTGGCATTTTGTGGGAAGTCAATGTGATGAAAATGAAAAATATCCCTGGAGTGAATGATGCACGTCTAATGAATAGTGTAGTTATTGAAGAGAAAGTGAAGAGTATCTGTTCTTTTGTTTTTTGAGTCCATCTCTACCCAGATGAAGTTGGGGTATATGAATTACTGTGTAAGACAATTTGTCCCAAGATTGTAGCAGTGTGATCGCTGAAGTGCCTTTGGACACATGGAAAGTGTCTGTAGAAGAAAGAAGCCAAGGTGTGAAAGTTGTGGAGAAGATTACGTTGACTGTGGTTTGAATTTTGATTGTGTGAAATGTTGCAATTGTGGTGGGAACCATGTTGCTTCATCTTTAATATGCCCTATGAGTGGTGAAGGAAAATGAGTTTGCTAAAGTCTGGACCAAATAGAACTTCTCATATGCAGCAGCTGTCAAGAGGGTTGAGGGAGCGAATGGTCCTGAGAGCCTATGGTGGAGAATAGGCATTCACGTCATGAGGCACATGTTGCCTCTCTTCAGACGGACCCAGATATTCTACAGGTTAAGAAGGTGGACTTTTACTCTTTAGCTATGTTGATCTACCAAAGTGGAAAAAGTCTGGAAAGATGGACATCGTTGTGGATGCGGCGGAGCTACATGAAAGGCTGTCACGAGCCACACTACCATCTCAGGCCCCAGAGCCTGAGTGGGGAGATATGGAACTTTGAAGGACAGAAGAAGTGGGAGTATGTTTTGCTTTGTTTAGTGTTTTTTGTTGTTGACTATTTTAGTTGTGAGGAGTAAGTTAGTTATCCCAATCAAGTATGGTTTTCTTTTCACTTTGAATCCAGTAGTGGGATGTAGTCCACCATAAAACCCTACTGCAGAAGAACAAAAGGAGGGGTTACACGTTTTATTTTATTTAATGTTTATTTAACTAGGCAAGACAGTTAAGTACAAATTTGTATTTACAATGACAGCCTACCAAAAGGCAAAAAGCCTCCTGCAGGGACAGGGGCTGGGATAAAAAATAAATGAAATAAAAATTAGGACAAAACACATCACAACAAGTGAGACAACACTACATAAAGAGAGACCTACTGTAAGACAACATAGAATGGCGGCAATACATGACAACACAGCATGGTAGTAACACAACATGGTAGCAACACAACATGGCATAACCAACAGCACAAATGGCAAGAAGATAGAGACAACAATACATCACACTTGACTAGTGCAGGGTTGATATTTGGCTAGGGGTGGGGTGCGCGTTGAGGAGGAGGAATGACGGAGTTCCTAATATGTATTCCGTACAAGCTATATCAGTTATATCTGAGTATTTTCGGACACACTGTTCAATCTCCTCTGCTTTCATGTCGTGCGCGCTTGACGAAAAGGTCGACACAGTTGGTTGCTGAACGAAGGACAGAAACTGCATGTCAATGTTCCTGATGAATTTGGTTTTTCTAACTGACCATTGGAACTTTTCTGACAGTCTGTGCGGTAAAATCTGCACGAGAGGTAGGTGACAACACGAAAATTTGGTTGGTTTAACTTGTAAAATGCTACACTGCTATTTGAGGTCTAACATTATCTACTGAATCCTTAATAACGGGTTCAAATTATAGATGGACTTGTTACTTTTGAGGGTCATATTTATTATATTTCAATATACCACAATGCTATCTTATTGTTGTGTACATAATTCATTTATTAATGCAATGGGTATTCATTTTTCTGTCCATCTTCTGAAATTGTATGTGCATATGTGTTATTCTATTTTGTCAATTTAGAGCCACCGGCAAACGTGTGGTTAACTAGCATTTTCCACAGCACTTTTCACTCAAGTGGGGCAGCACCCCACCACTTTTTGATTTGGTTTAATAAAAAATATTGTTGCAAAAGCGTTAAGAGCTACAAAGTAATATTTTCTACAATAATTTACACAATTTGTCACCTTGTACACAATTAATCTATGCTTCACATCGGAGTGTTGCAGGTTCTGTGCGTGTCGCGCAATCAGATTCGCGGAAATCAGAGGTTGCGCGGCTAGGCACTACGCACTAAAGAATGCAAAACTCACTCTTCACTTTCCAACAGTATTTATTTAGCAAACATGATAACACATCACTTCCTACAGACACAAGCAAAAACAATTAACAGAAATGTTGCAGCAGCTACATCAAAACGTTACCAATCTGACATGGTGTATGCCATAAAAAAAAAACTGAAACATGTCAGGTCTCAGCAACTGGTTTACTGATAACAATCGCAGCTGAATAGAGCCTACTCTGCCAAGGTAAACGAACCAGTAACATTATGCGTTTATAGCCTATTTATTTTTGTCTGGAGAAAATGTAATGTGCTCAAATTTGGTTTATATTCGAACTTCGGCTGGCTTAAGCCACCTAGACATTTTCAATCCAAAATTATTAACTGGAAAATCAATCAACATAATAGTAATGACATGGATAAACTGTGTGAGTAACTTTTTAATTACAGATGCATCTGCGGACTAAATTCCACTTCATGATGAAGGAAGTTTATGATGAACTTCAACAACAGCATTGGAGTCGAGACCAGGTTTTGTGGAATCTAGCTCTGACTACATTGATTTGCCCAAGGTCGATATATATATATATTGAAGTATTATGAAATGCCCATCTTTTACCTATGTTTGTCCTTTGTATTTGCGTGCCTTTCTTTATTTGCTGAAATTCTTACTTTTTCTATTAAACGTTAATAAAAGACAACTGTTGACTGTTTTCTCATTGCTGTTGCTCAAAAATGGCAACTCAAAAGTATGGATTTCAGCAAAAAAAGGCACGCAACTACAGAGGACAAACATAGGTACACGGTGGGTGTTTCAAAATGTACATTTTTTTGAAGTATTGACCCATTATTTCAACTATTGACCGAATCAATGTAGTCAAAGCTAGATTCAACAAAGCCTTGTCTCGGATCCACGGCATTGGTGAAGTTCATCAGAAACTTCGTTCACCATGGAGAGGAGTTTAATCTTCTACAGATGCAACCTTAAATAAAGCAAGCTCAGCCATGTTAGTTATATTGTCCAATTGGAGTTGTTGTCTCTGTCTGTTAGTCTAGTTTTAAACTAGAATTAATATGAACAAGTACAATGTTACTGCAGTTTGACAGGGTTTTCATCATTCCACTCTTTAAAAAAAACATGTTCCAGTTGGAACCAAATAAGGTTCTTCAGAGCAATACCATAGGACAGGATCATCAACCAAATTTCAGCCGCGGGACAAATACGTTTTTTTTCTTGAGCGGATGGTCAGAGGGCCGGAACATAATAAAACATTATTTGTAGATTACAAATTGACTGCAAAAAGAAAACCCAAATAGATAATATTTGACTATAACATAATTTCCAACCTTGCTTACATTTTGTATACGCTCACATACACTGAGTATACCCCCACCCCTTCAGAACAGCTTGTAGGGGCATGGACTCTACAAGGTGTTGAAAGCGTTCCACAGGGATGCTGGCCCATGTTGACTGACTCCAATGTGTGAAAAAGCCAGCAGTGTTGCAGGTCTTGACACAAACCGGTATGCCTAGCATCTACTACCATACCCTGTTCAAAAGGCACTTAAATATTTTGTCTTGCCCTATCACCCTCTGAATGGCACACATACACAATCCATGTCTCAATAGTCTCAAAGCTTAAAAATCCCTCTTTAACCTGTCTCCTCCCCTTAATCTACACTGATTGAAGAGGATTTCACAAGTTACATCAATAAGGAATCATATCTTTCACCTGGTCAGTCTATGTGATGGAAAGAGCAGGTATTCTTATTGTTTTGTATACTCAGTGTATATCTCTCTATTATGCGTGGGGATACTTTGGAACAGATTTCCAAAATAAAAATCACTTCTAGCTGATTTGCTGGTGTTTTTTCAGACCACCAAGTTTTAAAAAAAACATACAGTATATCTATTTTTTTGTGAGGAGCTCATAAAGCTTGGTGGGCCAAATAAAATCACCTGCGGACCAAACTTGGACCGCAGGCCGCCAGTTGGGAAACCCTACTGTAGGTGAACCATGAGGTTTTCTGAGGAACCTTAAATGGGATGGGTCTTTGACGAATCATACAAAAATCAAGAGTTTCAATTAACCACCATAAAAGATTCTACGAAAAACCTTTTATTGTTATTTGCGGGACTCAGATGGTTCTTAAAATTTTGGTAGGTCTCGTTTTCTGGGTGTTATTTTAACACTGTAGGGCAGGGGTGTCAAACTCATTCCATGGAGGGCCTAGTGTCTGCAGTTTTTTTTCCTTTCAATTAAGACCGAGACAATGAGGTGAGGGGAGTTCTTTAATTAGTGACCTTAATTAATCAATTGAGTACAAGGGAGGAACCATACAAAAACCATACGAAAACCAGCAGGCACTTGTCCTTGGTGGAATGAGTTTGACACGTGCTGTTGAACCTTATTTGCACATTTCCTAGAGTGCCTTTCGAGTGAATTTTAGAGCTACCAGTACGACCCATGACTGTGTTTACTAGTGAAAGACGTGGTTGTTGCATTCATGAATTTTCAGTTCTGTGAACTTCACCTAGCAAGATCCTAAGTGAATGTGTATCATTAAAAGTCACATTATGCTGGCTGGCTAAGTGGTGTGTACATAAATATTAGTATCCAGCCAGAGTGGGGATATCCAACATTTTGAATTTTTGTCAATGAAGCCCGTTATCTACTTCCTCAAATTCTGATGAACTTGTGGATACCATTTTTATGTGTCTGTGTGCAGTATGAAGAAAGCAATTGCGCTAACGCTAGTTAGTAACTAACTAACATTAGCGTAATGACTGAAAGTCTATGGTAACTGCTAACGTGCTAGATAGATTTCCAGTCATTGCGCTAATGCTAGTTAGCATTGGCTCGCAAAACTTCCTCTAACTTCCTTCATACTGTATGCAGAGACATAACATTTTTATCCATGAGTTCATCTGACTCTAAGGAAGTAGATAAAGAGGCTTTATTGCCAAAATCCCGTAGTGTACCTTTAATTAATTAATCAATCAATGTACATGCAAAAACAGATATCGATTTGTTTTTTCTATAAATCATCCTGCAAAAGAGTATGCTGGGAAATATGACTGATGGATATGGTTTTGGTTAAACTCTGGTTATTAACACAAGTTTTTTTGTGTTAATTTAACTCCCGAATCAACAATAGAAATGTTACACAAAAAAATGAACACTAGTTACCACTGGCCAATTTGTTATGTGATATAAAAGGGACAATTAAACAGGCTTCCATATATTTCAAGAACCTTTTTAGAATTCTGAAGAACTGCATATGCCACGTCAAGAACCCCTCCACTTAACTCAGTTTCTTTATCAGGCAAGAGTTCTCCAAGGAACCTTAAAGATGTCCTCCAGGGAATTAATTTTATTTTTTACTTTTCCTGTTGAGAAGCAATATACAAGTACACACACGAAAGGCCCCCACAACTGCAAACTTCAAGGAGTAGTGCATTCAAGGAGTTGGTCTGATGGTGACTTTGATGACATCGGCTTCCCCCTTGCTTTAGGAACAATAGAGAACAAAAGAGCCCAACCCCACTTGTGCCATGTCATGAGGATACCTGGACCACCTATTGAGATGTGACTTTTTTTGTTAAGTAAATCAGGTGTTAAATGAGGTGGAAGGAGACTGAAGTCAGATTTTAAGAGCTGAGGAAGAACCATTTAAGAAGCTTAATTTTTTCAGTTTAGGGCCAGAAGTTTTTCCAGGATTTTTTTCAAACCATATGATCTGATTAGAAAGATGCAAGTCCCATTATAGCCCATTTCAAATCCCAATAAAATTGTATTAGTCACATGCTCTGAATACAACAGGTATACAGCCCTAACCAACAATGCAGTTTAAAAAAAATATGGATAAGAATAAGAAATAAAAGTAACAAGTAATTAAAGAGCAGTAAAATAACAATAGCGACACTATATACAGGGGGTACCGGTACAGAGTCAATGTGCAGGGCACCGGTTAGTTTAGATAATAAATACATGTCGGTAGAGTTATTAAAGTGACTATGCATAGGTGATAACAGAGAGTAGCAGCGGTGTAAAAGGGGGGCAATGCAAATAGTCTGGGTAGCCATTTGATTAGGTGTTCAGGAGTCTTATGGCTTGGGGGTAGAAGCTGTTTAGAAGTCTTTTGGAACTAGACTTGGTGCTCTGGTACCGCTTGCCTGTCGTTTGCAGAGAGAACAGTCATTTTACAACTGATTAATCCCTTTGTCATACAGTACAGGCTCTGGAGTTTCATCCAGGCTGAATCACAACCGGCCGTGATTGGGAGTCCCATAGGATGGCGCACAATTGGCCCAGCGTCATCCGGGTTTGACCGGTGTAGGCCGTCATTTTAAATAAGAATTTGTTCTTAACTGACTTGCCTAGGTTACCTGATCAGTCACCCCACCATCTATATATTTTTTCAAAAAGCAATTGGTTCCAAAGAAATGGAAGCCTGAACAAGCCAATGCGTGCGTTTGTGACAAAGGTTTGCATATTTTTATAACATTTTTTATTACATGATTATTGTGTAATATATTGTGTAATATGTATTTCAGTGAAAATATAAGATAAAGATAAATAATAATATGAATAGGCCCAATTATGGGGGATCTCCCTTTTAAACCATTCGCTACAGGAGAGGCTTTCAAGTTTTCTGTGACCGACCGGCTCGATTTGATCTTTTTTACATTGGATAAAATAGAGTCTCAGAGCTAGAAAATTGTATATCATACACTACAGTTGAGGAACAATGGGAAAGTAATTCTGCTTTGAAAGTTAATAAACTTGTAACCCCACTTTTGAGAAAATGGCCCTTGAATGTTTTGGTAAACCTACTAGAGAGCTCTTTGTCTACACCCATTCAGCATCATTCACATCCTCTTAAGACTTAGTTAGTCCCACCCATCTCTTTGAGGAGTCATATGTTTATTTTTTTATTTAACTAGGCAAGTCAGTTAAGAACACATTCTTATTTACAATGACGGCCTACCCTGGCCAAACCCTAACCCGGACGATGCTGGGCCAATTGGACTCCCAATCATGGCTGGATGTGACACTGGAATTGAACCAGGGTCTGTAGTGACGCCTCTAGCACTGAGATGCTGTGCCATAGACCGCTGCGCCACTCAGGAGCCCTGTGAAGCCATGTGCTAAACAGAGTGAGTACGGTAGTGTACTAAACAACCAAAGATTTCGACACTAAAGGCTGGTTTATACTACGTATATCGACATGTCTGTAGACAGTTGTCACAGTGACATCATTCTATTGTCATCCAACATGAAATCAGCAGCCTGGTGGTCCAAAATATCATAAGTGTTGTATTTTATCATCAAACCCATCTGTTTAAAAATACATTTAGTATATGTCAATCTAGCAAACCAGGTAACTAAAGTAAACTTTCTAAACAATGTTTAGTTTAGTTTCTAGTTTGTTAGCTGGCTAGCCAGGTCAAATAATGACCATATCAAAGCTGACAGCGTCTTAACTTTTGTCAAGATCATTATTTACAAGTTAATGGCGAGCTATTTACAGAAAATAGCTTACGTTTGCGAGTGTGACGAAATAAAAGCAGAGCAATTTTAGAACTTGGACACTGTCTCGTTGGCCTAACGTTATATCCTAATTTGACTTAGGTGCGGGTCAAGTTGTTCTTCACACTACAGTCTCTACAGGTAGCTAACCAACTAGGTGCAATGTTAGCTTTCTGACAAAATTTGAAATGTATAATAATTGAAAATGTAGCTAGCTAGACTCTTACCCATATACATGGGCATCCTCTCTGTCACGGATGCCGTGATTTTCCTTAGTTTGAAGATGTAATCCGGAGACATGTTTTATACAACAACCTTCTGTGTTCTGTTTTTGACACTCTCCATCTCCTTGGCTATCATACTCTGCTTCCACTGAGCATTCCACTGATTTCAACTTGGACAACCTCTTCCGTGACAACAACACTGTTGGTCGGCGTTAATTCCCCATCACTGTCATCAGAAGACTCTACAATGTCTGGTTCAATATCTCTTTTGGACCTAAATCGTGAATTTCCTCATTGTCTGATTTGAGTCAGAGAGTCAGCATGATCGTCCTCCAGAAAGTGGAAAGCATTAGTAACACGCTTGAAGTTCTTCGTGATGTCTTTCAAAAAAGCCACGTTAGAAAGGATTACCTACACATACTGACCAGGTCATGTTATAGACAGAAGATGCTACATCCAAACTCATCTCTCAGCAGGTCTAGCTCATCCATTATCTCAGCCAACTAGGCTCGTAATTTAACAATTTTGTTCATATTTACAGATGGCATACGCATTTTTTTATTAAGGCACATAAAAGTTCACATGTTCCAGAACGCATTTTGATAAAAATGTTTAGTTTACGTTCAAAAGCCTCTCCAGTGCAGTAGTGACGTGCGACATACGCATATGCTGACAGGATGTCAGTACAGTTATAAAGGAGTGTGTTGGATCCACAGTGTCATAACCACACAGCCACAAACTTTTCACTCTCAAATAGTCAATCATTTATTTGAGAATAGCCTACTTTCCTTTAGCACAGGTTTAATGGGCAATCATCAATGGACCCAACCAAATTGAGTATGTAGGTAGGGTTTTGAATTTATTCAGGCCAATTCATCTTTTCATTCATGCAGTAGCCTTAAAAGGTTTTTCACAAGAATACTTTCATCTTAATGAAAAATGTCAGTTTGGCTACACTGTCACCACCACATAGTGGATTACTTTGATATGATTTATTCGTCACCACTTACACCAGGGGTTCCCAAGGTTTTTTGGCCCATGACTCCATTTTGATATAAAACAAATTTTTTGCAACTCCAACATGTAAAAAAAAAAATTAATGTAATTAAAAACACATTTTTACCTTTTTAATTGGAGCTATGACAGTCTGTCAAACTGTTTTAGATTGATTTGTAATAATATTTCAATCTGAAGGAAGTACGGTTTGAAGTGAATCAGAAAGGCATTGGGAAGTTCAGGAAAACATCAGGCAATAATTGTGTATGATCTTCTGTGTAGAAAATAACATAATTGATGTTCTTTTTCGACCAGTCTGATTTACTACCTGGTTCTGAGGAAAACAGACGACACATACGGTATGTGCTTCTGAGAGTTGTATCTTTCAGTGATGGGGTCATAAGATTTTGTAGCTTAAACCATTAAAAGGTTAGAGCAACATTTATAGGAAGTAAACAGAAACCACTGTTTATTACAACCGCATTTAGCGGATACTGGAGGTTACTCACGTAACCCTGGTTCTGTGAACCAAGTGCAATTTTTTTCTTCAGAATTTCTCTCGCAACCCCATTTTCAAATCAGGCGAGCCCACATGGGGTCACAACCCCTAGTTTGGGAAATGGTAACTTACACTGTAGTTTGCCTTGCTGTACAATCATATGTACTTATTTGACAGTAAACCATTTTCAGAGAAAGCTCACTCAGATAACCTCAATAGTGGTGTGTCCATTGGTACTCTCTCTAAATTTTGCATCCATGTGTCTTGGACAGAGAATGTGCTCTTTAGTCTAAGATGATTATGCTTAGGCTAGAAAAATTGCAACAATCAAGTGGGTAATTTGAGATAGGAACGGGTTTGAATTGATTTTCCATCAACCCTAAATTAATATATTGTCATGTGTTGCTGCCATGCCATGTTGACGTCTTAGGTCTCTCTTTATGTAGTGTTGTCTATCTTGTAGTGATGTGTGTTTTGTCCTATATTTTATTTTTAATTCCAGCCCCCATCCCCACAGGAGGCCTTTTGGTAGGTCGTCATTGTAAATAAGAATTTGATCTTAACTGACTTGCCTAGTTAAATAAAGGTTAAAAAAATATGTAGGTCAATATTTTCAACAACATTTTTGTTTCTCCCATTTATCTTTTGTCATGTTCTGTTCTTTCCTTCTCATCTTTGACATGTCATTGAGAATCAGCCAAGCCTATTTGGGGATCTTGGAACACAGTCAAAATTCATATTTATTGGCCTTATGCCATGTAGTTTGTAAATTAGACAAATGCCTTTGCTCTAGGAAGCATGTTGGCCTATATGTGGGGGTGTCCTGTTTTTGTAAAAAAAAAAGTACCCCCAAGGTCAAATCTCCAACCATTACTTTTCAGTATTTTTGGGTCAGCGAATGCCTGGTACAGTACAACAAGGATGAGGTTTTGGTTGTAATTGAGAAACGCGCTGTACAAATCTTCAAACGGCAACGCCTGTGCATGACTGGTTTGAGCAGATTTTCTCTAGAAGCTGTGTGCTTTCAGCTAGTGGAGTGTGGATACTTAAACTGGGAGGTGAATATGGTTTGGGATTGGAGTTCGTGGGCTTAGGGATATTCAGGGCAGTCGTCCAAAGTACCTCTTAAGGCATTTTGCTGAGTGAAATTAAGTACTGTACACTTTTCGACTTCCTCTAAGTATCTCAGGGATAAGGGTCCTTGCACCACTCCCCAGTAGTTTTACACACGTAAGCTCAGTGAGGCAGATGAGAGCCTCAGAAGCATGGATTCAATGTAGAAAATGCTCAGGCAAGTAACAGTCTAGCTGGCTATTGGCTCACCTCTTTCATTTCTGGGTACGGTTAGATGAAAGTAATTTGGTGTATGGATGTGCAACAAATGCAAACATATAGTTGATTCTTAAAGGGGAGATCTGAACCCTGATCTCCGGTGTGAAGGCACATGTGCTTTTTGCCAGCTCTGCTATGACATTTGATGTTTTTATGTATCTATCCTATCTGTCCCCGGGGTCAATTTGGCTCGGAGTTGCTGGGTCTGTGCTAGCCTGCTGAGCTAAAGCCTAGGCATTTGCTGGGAAAGCCAACACAAACATTTGGGTTTCGTAGTTGTGCTGTAATGTGTAGGAGCACGAGGCTGGGGTTTCTTGCATCTCTGAATTGGCCAAGTAGTGGCATGATGGTATAAGGTGATGTTGGATTAGTGTGGGTGTTATAACATCAGGCATGTGGGATGAGGTGCCGTTTTTTGGGGTTGAATAGCCAGTGTGCACAAGTCTGTCCATTAGGAATCTTCTGCCTAGCACTTTAGATTGGGCTAATGTGCAGCAAAGCTCTCCAAATAGGGAAAGTAAATGTGTTGGTTGGTCTTCTATAGATGGTGTTGGCCCTGTATCTTATCCATACTCAGTAGGTTTAGTAGGTGGGAGTTGCTCTCTCACGCTTCATTGCCAGCTGTTTTCAGGACTGAGTAGTGGGGAGGCTGCTTTCAAGGCAAGGTCACTGCTTCAAACGAAACACCAAAAGTCCCCCTTCATGTGCTTTCGCCCTGAAATAATAATTAAGGATGCAGAATGCTCTAGTAATTGTGCTTTATGTTTAAAAAATACTTAAAATTGGCAACAAAAAACACCAAGGCCATTAATATCCCAAACTTCAATCAACTTGGATTTATAACATTTAAAAAAAGGAATATTTGTATGACTATGATTTTGCTATATGTTTGTCCTCTATTGCCTGTGTTTTGCAAGGGCCAAGTTCATGTGTATGATTTTGATAATCTAGACCAGAGAAATCTAGATCAAAAGTTACATTTAAAATGCAGAACTGGTGCCGAACTGTGCTTAAAATATATTGTTCACTGCAATCTGAGAAATTCCAAAAAACAAGAATAAGTCTTGGACTACATTAGAGCTGGGCGATATGGACAAAAATCCATACGGCGAAAAATTTCCTAAATTGATGCGATAACGATAAATAGAATGATACTTTAAAAAAAAATGTATCCTTTAAACTACTGCTACTAGTTTGATGGTTGTTGCCATCAATTGTCCCATTAACAAATCACCCATATATCACCCAATCACCCAACGTATTTCATTTCAAACTTCACATTTCTCTAGTATAGTCTACTTATCGTAATGAACGATATCAGAAAAATGCCTGCGACAAGTGATCATATGGTCGGTGTTGAAAATTTCCGATTTATCTTCCCAGCTCTAGACTACATGTGGATTTATTCAAGACCGATGTATTATTCTAGACAGAGTACAGTTCTCAGTGTTGAAATAGCACAGCTAGACAATACACTGGCTCGTCTGTACTCAAGCTGGGATGGACAAGACTAAATGAGAAATCGCTGTTGAACACCCTGAGACAGAGGGCAGCGAGCATACACTGTTTGGCGGGAATTGGTGACTTGCGAGTCCTACTGCGCAGCAACAGTGGTAGCGGCAGCATGAATCGGTGTATAAACGAACCAACACAACCTCATGGCTCCTCCTTGTCGCTAATCTCTTGTTACGTTTGTAGAGGACATGGATTTACCGTGGAAGGCTTCACACTGGGTAGAGTGGGATATATTTCTGACAAACCCCTGGACCTACAGTATAGCGCTACCGCCAACACTAAGATTTACCATTGCATTAGGTTAGTTAAAATAAAGCCCTAGGAGCGCTTGTTGTCAGTAAGTGATTTGTTTTACACCACAGATAATTAAAGTAGCTAGCTAACCAGCTAATAGAGTTATTTAAATTTGTTTACAGTTGTGCTCTACTGCTCCTGTCCTATTTTGCTAGCTGTCATAACTGCCTCACATGGAACCCAAACCAGCTGCGCATGTGCGCCATCGTGCATAAATGTATTTTGTCCCACCACACCAATCGCGATCACGACACGCAGGTTAAAATATCAAAACAAACTCTGAAATAATTACATTAATTTGGGGACAGGTCGAAAAGCATTAAACCTTTATGGCAATTTAGCTAGCTAGCTTGCACTTGCTAGCTGATTTGTTCTATTTAGCTAGCTTGCTGTTGCTAGCTAATTTGTCCTGGGATATAAACATTGAGTTGTTATTTTACCTGAAATGGACAAGGTCCTCTACTCTGACAATTAATCCACACATAAAACGGTCAACCGAATCGTTTCTAGTCATCTCTTCCTCCTAGGCTTTTTCTTTTCTTGACTTTATATTGTGATTGGCAACTTTCATAAATTAGGTGCAACACCTACCTCGTTCGTCTTTCAGTCACCCACGTGGGTATAACCAATGAAGAGATGGCACGTGTGTACCTGCTTCTATAAACCAATGAGGAGATGGGAGAGGCAGGACTTGCAGCGCGAACTGCATCAGAAATAGAACTGACTTCTATTTTAGCCCTTGGCAATGCAGACGCTCGTTGGCTCGCACGAGCAGTGTGGGTGCAATAATTTAATAATATAGATTTCAAAATGTATTTTGCAATGCTCACGCACACGCGACTTGAGCGGTGTAGTCAGCCTGTCATGCGTCCAAAACGTGATGGGATGGTTTCAGCTATGTTTACATTTTGGGCATTGGGATGTGTGCATATTCCTAGCCTGTTGAAGTAGCAGTGAAAGTGTGCCATATAGCCTTTGCTAAGGGGAAACACTAAACAATGATTTACATTTAAGAATGATTAACCTCTCCTTGGAACTGTGTTTCCCAGCAACACATGGGTCATAAAAGGCAACAGACGCCTGCTACCTGAGCTTGTCTGAAACCTGTGTGTGTCTGTGTGTACACACCAATGTGGGTATGTCTTCTGTCACAGTGCATACATTTCTGACACACTATTTACACAAAAGGCTGGTAGCAGCACAGGGTCAGCCATACAGCAGTTTAGGGGTTAAATGTCTTGCTCAAGGCCACAATGGCACTAGGGGATGGCACCAGCCCTGGGTATAGTATATTTCAACTACATAACCTAGCTGTGCTTGCCTGGTTTGCCATTGTAAGGTGGTAGTAGTAATTCTTAACTGAGACCTGAACACTTACATTAACTCCATAAACAAATGCTTAGCCTTTATCTCAGCAGGCTAATACAATTTTGCAGTGTGCATGAGACCCGGGCTTGAACCCACCTAGTCAATAAGATCAGTAATTATCTGGTTCACCCACCAGATTTTCCTACTAAAAAAGTGGGCCCCCTACCAGCCGCGCTTAGTAGCTAGGGATGACCCTGCATGTGTCTGTCTGTTTTTTGTTTCTATATATGTCTACCCATTGGGGTTAAGGTACGTTCATTTTGGCTGGCTTCCCATAAAAACTGCACTCAGAGCACTGGACTGTCGTAATGTGAGTCCTGCACCAAGTCAGACGTCCTGCAGTGTCACAATCAATCAATACACGGAGAAGACCCAGTATTTATCAATTGCACAATTAACAGTTTGTAATCAGTAATGTAACTTTTGGATTACCCAAACTCAGTAAGAGGCATTAGAAGATGACAAAATAAATATTACCGATCTATTGCAGGATAAATCAATGTTGGAGGTTAACATAGTTGGCCATAAATGGATGTTGCATTTGACTTTAAGGGATGGTTATGTAGGCTTTTTCTAACCCACCTCTTTCTACTACAGACAATAATACGATTATGCTATATCTTTACCTATCAAAAACAATTCTTTATAGGCAGCTTATAGTTCTTAAATTCAACCATTATTGGGTTAAAATACACATATAGCCTACATTTGTGATCAGCCATGCACAACAAATAATATCTGTAAATAGCTCAATTACAGTGAAGCAGTGTGATTCATAACAATGCTGTATGTAGATATTAATAATAAGTGATCCGTATCGCCCGTAGGCTACACTGCTGTCATTCTTATCTCCAAGCGTTTAATCAAGTTGGATAATCTTTGGATGCCGACAGCAGTCGCACCATTGGAAGACATAGATTGGACTGTAGCCTAAAAAAAGTCCATTCCTGCTTTTTTCCCGCAATCCATCAAGCACATTTGATGTGTCATCATAGTGGTCTCGTGACTTTCTCGGGTTGAAAAACATAAACTTGCGCCTTTTTCCTATGCTGATTTGAATGTCATTGAGATCAGAAAGGTGTCAAATAATTTCTGAATTGAAAAGTAATCCGAGAAGTAATCATACATTTTTTCAAAAGTATCTGTAATCTGATTAACAATATTGTTGGTGGTAATGTAAGGGGTTGTTTTTTTTGTAATTAGTCCCCAACCCTGTCTCTATGTTTTTGTGTATGCGTGTGTGCTCTGTTGGTTCCGTAAAGGCTCTGACGCCAAACTCATGTGACAAGGGCTACAAATGATCATGGATTATAAAGGGAAGCCCAGCTGTGTGGCGAACATCGATGCCTCTCTCAGAGAGGAGATAAATGTTTTTTTATGCTCCTGTCGAATTAACCCCGATCCTCCTACGAGGACCCCCTCTGCTCAAGAGGACTGTGGGATCGGTGTGGCCAACGTGGGTAAGACTTTCACCCGTGAGAAAACTCTCAAAGCAGCCGGTCCAGATGGTATCCGATATGCGCAGACCAGCTGGCTGGTGTGTTTCTTAGGACATATTTAACCAGTCTGTAATCCCCTCTTGCTTCAAGATGTCCACCATTGTCCCTCTATCCAAGCAACCAAAGGTAACCTGCATAAATGTATATTGCTCTGTAGCACTCTGTCATCATTAGGTGATTTGAGAGGCGGGTTAAGGACCATATCAGCTTAGTGTTGCATGGTATACCGAACCAGTACTTTTTCGATACTAGAACATGAGAAATGTCTCTGTAATATAATTTATTCTGTCAAGTATCTCACGTCGTCTACTGATTGAGAGAGGATCAAGTCTGTCTATTAGCACAGCTGATGTCCCCGTACAGCGCGAGAGCACCGTGCCTGCTCCACTTACTTATTGCTAGCTCTAGCCTTCCAGTGACTTCAGTAATTCCTCATGGGTGTCTGGGCTGCATTACCACTTATGCAGCGCAGAAGTTATCACACTTGAATAATGCAAAACAGCATATAGAAATGTTGAAACTGTTAATTACTGTTCCCAAAACAATGTCCAGTACAGGCTAGACCACTGCAAGGCTGGAAGAGCTTCCAGCTTTGTAGGCAAACTTTCCTTGCTAGCTTACAGCTGAAGCCAACATCTATTCTCTACCCGAGTACATTGTTTGTGATAACATTACGCAAAATTTTGCTGATTTTCAAACCAAAAAATTACAAGTTCAGTTAGTCTCCCATGCCTCTCATCTCTCCCATCTTTGCTCGAGCCTTGAACTAACTTTGTGTGAATGACGTCATGGGTCTTAAAGGGAAAGCGCACACTTTTAGGAAAACAACCTCTCCCTCAACATCAGCAAAACCAAGGAGCTGATCGCGGACTACAGGAAACGGGGATGAACACGCCCCCATCTGCATCGACAAGACTGCAGTGGAGAGGGTCAAAAGCTCCTCGGCGTGCACGTCACAGAGGATCTGACATAGTCAAATCACACCGACACTGTAGGTGCAACAGTGCCTCTTCAACCTCAGACGACTGAAGAAATTTGGCATGGGCCCTCAGATCCTCAAGAAGTATAATAGCTGCACCATCGAGAGCATCTTAACCAGCTATATCATCGCCTGGTATGGCAATTGCACCGCCGTCAACCGCAAGGCTCCACAGAGGGTGTGTGCGGGCATTTACACCAGGCGGTCTCTGAGGAAGGCCCGGAAGATCGTTAATGATCCAGTCACCCGAGCCACTCTTTTATCATCTGGCAAGTGGTATTGGAGCATCGAGTGTCTGACCAACAGGCTCCAAGACCGCTTCGAGACTAGCAAAACTAAAGTATGCATGAGAGCACCAGCTGTTTTGGAAGACTGTGTGGTCACGCTGTCTGTAAGACCTTTAAACAGGTCAACATTCACAAGGCCAGACAGATTACCAGAAAAAAATATTTCCCATTATTTTACCAGGTAAGTTGACTGAGAACACATTCTCATTTGCAGCAACGACCTGGGGAATAGTTACAGGGGAGAGGACGGGATGAATGAGACAATTCTAAACTGGGGATTATTAGAGGGGAAAGGAGGGGGATGAATGAGCCAATTGTAAACTGGGGATTATTAGGTGGGAATTTAGCCAGGACACCAGGGTTAACACCCCTACTCTTATAATAAGTGCCATGGGATCTTTAATGACCTCAGAGAGCCAGGACACCCGTTTAACGTCCCATCCGAAAGACAGCACCCTACACAGGGATATTGGGATATTTTGGGATATATTTTTAGACCAGAGGAAAGAGTGCCTCCTACTGGCCCTCCAACACCACTTCCAGCAGCATCTGGTCTCCCATCCAGGAACTGACTAGGACCAACCCTGCTTAGCTTCAGAAGCAAGCCAGCAGTGGTATGCAGGGCAAACTTGATGATGGTGTTGGAGTCGTGCCTGGCCATGCAGTCATGAGTGAAGAGGGAGTACAGGAGGGGACTGAGCACGCATCCCTGAGGGGCCCCCGTGTTGAAGATCAGCGTGGCGGATGTGTTGTTACCTACCCTTACCACCTGGTGGGCGGCCTGTCAGGAAGTCCAGGATCCAGTTGTAGAGGGAGGTGTTTAGTCTTTGGGCTTTGATCGTTTTCATTTTTCAATACTCCACATGTAGTCCTTTATTCTTCATGGTTTGATGAGATGCTAACTATGTCTGTAGCCACTGGCAGTACTTGAATAAGGTCTCAATTACAAAGAGTGCTATAGTGAGTGGAGCTGTGGAGGTTATCTGAGTAGTGTTGAAAACCTGGGTCATGTTCAGTAGGCAGAAAAACTGTCTTGTCATAAAATTTAAAAAAATATGTGAAAGGAGATTGGATAGTGCAGTCCCCTTTTTAAAAATACAAAAAAAGTTATGGAACATCTTCGGTTTTGTGCATAGAATGTTATTGGCTCTCAATAATTCGTTTGAGTTTAATGTATGATGTTTTAGTGAAGTGCTCTGTTTGACACAATCCTTTTCTTTCTTTCCCTACAGTTGGAATCCCCTGATATCGGAGACCCTGCCATTGTGTCATTTTTTGATGTCGTCAGAGATCCATACACGGATGGATTGCTACTCCACTTATCGATTCTGTGAAAAAGCCACGTCCATGTCTGGTGACACAACCCCTGAAACCGTGTTCCATGCTGATGATGCATTACAGCCAGATCCTCTTGTAGACTTCCTATAGTCGAGTCTCTTGCTAAAATTCTCATAGACCTCTGCTAAAGCCTGCTTTGAGATCTCCTACAGTTGGGACCATAAGCACATGTCTAGGATCAGCTTTTCCTCCCCCAATTATAATCTCAATCATTAATGAAGGAAAAATTCACAACTGACCTTAAATCAGCTTCAAGGGACACTGTCATCCTCCTACTGGGAGTGGTGTGTCTCATTGATGTCACAATATAGAAGACTCCCTGGCCTGCCTTCAGAGCTCCCGCAGTCGCCAATGGCTGCGTCTCCACTCCCGGAGCGTGACTCTGCGACCCTTCTGAAGCTGCAGGAAGTGGATCCCAGCCGTGTTGGCCGCGGTGGCCGCATCCTCTCGCCCATCTTCAGCGCCCCGTCCCCGGCGCTGCCCATGGAGGCCCACCCCATCTGCATCCCCTCGCCATACACTGACATCGGGCACGACTTCAACCCCTTGTCCTTCTACAGCCCCACTCTGCTGAGCTACGCTGGGCCCGCGCTCTCTGACTGCCCATCCACCCACCAGTCCCTCAGTCCCTCCCTCTTCTGGCCCCCCCAAACTCACATGGGGCCTCCATTGTCTCTGCACCATCGGCCCCAATCTCGCCCACAGCAAGGCCAGCCAACCCGAGTGTCCTGGGCGGAGCCCCACGCCCTATCTGAGAGCAGGTAGGAAGGAAACTGAGTTTCTTCACTCCTTGCAGGCTTTTGCCCTAGCCCAGCACTAACAAACCTGATTCTAATTATAAACTGGGCAAAAGCCCCCACACATTTCAGACCTCCAACTGCTGCATTTCATTAGAAAATTCAGAGCCTATTCTTTGTGAAGGGACTAGATAGGTGTGAGCCATTGCTCTATCTTGTTTCCACCACAGAACAAGAATTTGATTATATTTACAGTGTTTTCTTCATATTGCTTTCACCTATCCAGTCCTGTTAGATCTGTGATGGTGAGTCAGTAAGGTCAGAAGGGAGGGGGGCACTTTGAAAGGCTTATTCATGAATGTCATTATAAAGTTTTACCCTTGTTTTGTATGGTTTTCAAAACATCATCAGTCATGTTGTCTTTGCTGTCTGTATTCTCTCTGTGTGACGGACAGCAAGCCTCTGAGGAAGCGCTCGCAGGAGGGTGAGGAGACGGTCATCTCGCTGGAAGGGAAGGCTGAACTGCACTTCTGTGCCGTGTGTCACGACTACGCGTCGGGCTACCACTACGGGGTGTGGTCCTGCGAGGGCTGCAAGGCTTTCTTCAAGAGGAGCATCCAAGGTAGTAAGGGCTCAGTGTTCCAGATCATGCACATACAGTGCCTTCAAAGTATTCATACCCCTTGACCCCTCATTTTGTTGTGTTACAACCTGAATTCCAAATGGATAAAATAGATTTTTTTACACACAATACCTCATAATGACAAAGTAAAAACATGTTTTTAGAATTTGTTGCAAATTTATTAAAAATTAGGTACAGAAATATCTACTTTACATAAGTATTCATACCTCTTTGCTATGATACTCCAAATTGAGCTCAGGGGCATCCAATTTACTTTGATCATCCTTGAGATGTCACTACAGCTTGATTGGAGTCCACCTGTGATTGCTTGGACATGATTTAGAAAGAAACACACCTGTCTATATAAGGTCCTACAGTTGAAAGTGCATGTCAGAGCAGAAACTACACCATGAAGTCCAAAGAACTGTCCGTAGATCTCCAAGATTTAATTGTGATGAAGCATATATCTGGGGAAGGGTATAAAACTATTTCTCAAGTGTTGAAAGTTTAAGAGCACAGTTGTCTCCAAAAAATATGGAACTACCCAGACTCTGCCTAATGCTGGCTGTCCAAACAAACTGAGCAACCAGGAAAGAACGACCTTGGTCAGGGTGGTAACCAAGAGCCCAATGACCACTCTGACAGAACTATGGAGTTCCTTAGCTGAGATGGGACAACCTGCCAGAAGGACAGTATTCTCTACAGCACTTTACTAGGCTGGGCTTTATGGGAGTGGCCAGATGGAAGCCACTCCTGAGAAAAAGACACATGACAGCACGCCTGGAGTTTGCAAAATGACATGTGAAAGACTTGAGATCATAAGGCAAAATATGTTGTGGTCTGACGAGAAAAAAATGGAACACTTTGGCCTGAAGCGCTACGTCTGCTTACTTTGAAGCATGATGGTGGTAGAATCATGCTCTGGGGATGCTTTTCAGTGGCAGGGACTGGAGACTGGTAAGGATAAAGGGGAAAATGAATGGAGCCAAATAAAGGGAAAACCTTAAACCTGCTTCAGAATGACCTCAGACTGGGGGCAAAGATTTACTTTCCAAGAGAACAATGACCCCAAGCATACAGCCAAAGCAAGCTGGAATGGCTTCTGAACAAGAATGTGAAAGTCCTTGAGTGGCCGAGCCAAAGCCCAGACGTGAATCCCATTGAAAATCTGTGGAAAGACTTGACAATGACTTTTCACCGCCGCTCAACAGAGCTTGAGAAAATCTGCAAGGAAGAAGGGGTGAAAATCCCCAACTCCAGATGTACAAAGCTGATACAGACATACCCAAGTTGACTCAAAGCAGTAATCGCACGTATTGACTTGGGTGTGAATACTTATGTAAATGAGATACTTCTGTATTTAGTTTACAAAGAAATTGCTACAAAATGTAAAAACATGTTTTCACTTTGTCATTATGAGGTATTGTGTGCAGATGGGTGAGAAATTGTAATTTAATAAATTTTGAATTTGGGTTGTAACAACAAAATGTGGAATAAGTCAAGGGGTATGAATACTTTCTGAAGGCATTGCAGGGGGGAATTCTGTATCGAGTTAAACGTGCGTAAATGGAACACAATTCTATTTTTATGCACTTTTCTCTCAACCTGTATTCTGACCTTGAATTTAAGCAGGAGAATAGCATGCTCGTCACACGTTATCCGTTTGGGGTGGAGATCAAAGACATGAAGGTGTGGAGGAGGTGTGTCTACACATAGTCTGTGTTCTGACCTTGATTTAATTCCCTCATAATTCCACCACCTTACGATGAATAAGCTTGAGCAACCTGTCCGTTCCAAGTGGAACAACATCAACTGAATTTTTTTTAGATAGAAATAACCCCATTCTCCATGCACTGTAATTTACAAATTGATAAGAGCTAGCTACAGTGGGACAAAAAAGTATTTAGTCAGCCACCAAAGTTCTCCAACTTAAAAAGATGAGAGAGGCCTGTAATTTTGAGCATAGGTACACTTCAACTATGACAGACAAAATGAGAAAAGAAAATCCAGAAAAATCACATTGTAGGATTTTTAATGAATTTATTTGCAAATTATGGTGGAAAATAAGTATTTGGTCAATAACAAAAGTTTATCTCAATACTTTGTTATATACCCTTTGTTGGCAATGACAGAGGTCAAACATTTTCTGTAAGTCTTCACAAGGTTTTCACACACTGTTGCTGGTATTTTGGCCCATTCCTCCATGCAGATCTCCTCTAGAGCAGTGATGTTTTGGGGCTGTTGCTGGGCAACATAGACTTTCAACTCCCGCCAAAGATTTTCTATGGGGTTGAGATCTGGAGACTGGCTAGGCCACTCCACGACCTTGAAATGCTTCTTACGAAGCCACTCCTTCGTTGCCCGGGCGATGTGTTTCGGATCATTGTCATGCTGAAAGACCCAGCCACATTTCATCTTTAATGCCCTTGCTGATGGAAGGAGGTTTTCACTCAAAATCTCACGATACATGGCCCCATTCATTCTTTCCTTTACACGGATCAGTCGTCCTCGTCCCATTGCAGAAAAACAGCCCCAAAGCATGATGTTTCCACCCCCATGCTTCACAGTAGGTATGGTGTTCTTTGGATGCAACTCAGCATTCTTTGTCCTCCAAACACGACGAGTAGAGTTTTTTTATTTCATCTGACCATATGACATTCTCCCAATCTTCTTCTGGATCATCCAAATGCTCTCTAGCAAACTTCAGACGGGCCTGGACATGTACTGGCTTAAGCAGGGGGACACATCTAGCACTGTAGGATTTGAGTCCCTGGCGGCGTAGTGTGTTACTGATGGTAGGCTTTGTTACTTTGGTCCCAGCTCTCTGCAGGTCATTCACTAGGTCCCCACGTGTTGTTCTGGGATTTTTGCTCACCGTTCTTGTGATCATTTTGACCCCACGGGGTGAGATCTAGCGTGGAGCCCCAGATCGAGGGAGATTATCAGTGGTCTTGTATGTCTTCCATTTCCTAATAATTGCTCCCACAGTTGATTTCTTCAAACCAAGCTGCTTACCTATTGCAGATTCAGTCTTCCCAGCCTGGTGCAGGTCTACAATTTTGTTTCTGGTGTCCTTTGACAGCTCTTTGGTCTTGGCCATAGTGGAGTTTGGAGTGTGACTGTTTGAGGTTGTGGACAGGTGTCTTTTATACTGATAACAACTTCAAACAGGTGCCATTAATACAGGTAACGAGTGGAGGACAGAGGAGCCTCTTAAAGAAGAAGTTACAGGTCTGTGAGAGCCAGAAATCTTGCTTGTTTGTGATTTTTTTTTCTCATTTTGTCTGTCATAGTTTAAGTGTACCTATGATGAAAATTACAGGCCTCTCTCATTTTTAAGTGGGAGAACTTGCACAATTGGTGGCTGACTAAATACTTTTTTGCCCCAATGTAAATGAGTATGTCGTTTGGACAAGGGGATTGTGAATATCAATGACAATTGTTTTAGATCTATTTTACCTTCATGATCGCTGGAGACATGTGACACCAATCATATGGCAGCAAACTGAAGCATATCAACATATCACATTTTCCACAGTGACGGTTATGAAATGCTGGCCTTATAACCTTGAAGGGATGCAATTTAGAGACCCAAGCTATAGGTTTCAGTAGCCACGAGCAAATGACAGTATAGCGCCAAACCTACCAAGTTGATTTATGATTTCTAGAATGTTTTATTTATATGCCCAAACTTTTCACTGTATTTCTTTTATAATTTGTATCGTGTTATATATTAGCCATTATCAGTAGCCTTTCTTTCCTCTGTCTCGTTCGTGTGGTTGTTCCTGAGGATTGTGAATCATGTTCGACTAATGTATTATAAGTAATACGGGACATGTAGTCTATTTGAATCATTATGGAACAGCGACCATACGTGGCTGTTTAAACCTGGAGCCTGGCGCACGGTTCATGACGACTGGACCATTGTCATCACAGTTCAGTGATTAGTGAGGATTATTAGAGTAGATTTATAGGAGTACTGTTCAGCCCCTATTGTTTCAGGGATGGAACAATTGAATATGGCAACTTTCAAGATTAATCAAACCACTGTATTATTGATTCACCAATATATTTTGTGCCTAAAAAATTGAGAACTTTCCTAATCCTAAATAATACACAAGATCAGAGTATTTTTTCCCAAATAACAAACAAGTATTTGTATATTTCGATGGCTTTCTTTCCACTTCTGGATTTAGTGTCTCTTATTGATTCTGAAATGTGACACAACCGCTGAAATATTTTGAACCGCTCTTTTCATATATTCTAGTGCATGGGTGTGCAACCCTGTTCCTGGAGTTCCGTAGGTATTGTACCGCAGGATTTTGATCCAACTAGGCACCACACGTGACCAACTGATTTAATTGATCAGTTCAGGGATAAATTCAACACACCTGGTCTTCCAGGTCAATTAAATCAAAAACATGAAGTGCCTGCACTCCAGGACAAGGGTTGCCTGTCCTGGAGAGCTGGTCTGTCGATAAATTCAAATGAAAGGTATTTAAAGGGATGGTTTTCAATAAATGTATGGAAAACCATATTGAATGAGAACTCTATAAGAAAATCTATAGGCCAGCAAGTGGGAGTGTTTTCAGCAGTTTAAATAAATTCATGAATAGGACACACACACACAAACACAACTCTGCAGCTTTAGTGAAGTGTCAACATACCTGATTCAACTCGTCAAAGTGTGTGAGTAATGAGTAGAGTTGGACGTATGACTGGTTGGCTGGAACAAAAACCTGCACCCACAGTGGTCCTCATAGGGTAACATTGCCCACACCTACTCGAGATGAAGAGGGGGAAAGAGGGAAATAGTGAGGTTCTTCAATAGATAATTTCACATCAGAAATACCTTCTGCTTTTACAACTTATTTACCACTAATCATATTTTTTATTTAACCTTTATTTAACCAGGTAGGCAAGTTGAGAACAAGTTCTCATTTACAATTGCGACCTGGCCAAGATAAAGCAAAGCAGTTCGACAGATACAACGACACAGAGTTACACATGGAGTAAAACAAACATACAGTCAATAATACAGTATAAACAAGTCTATATACGATGTGAGCAAATGAGGTGAGAAGGGAGGTAAAGGCAAAAAAGGCCATGGTGGCAAAGTAAATACAATATAGCAAGTAAAACACTGGAATGGTAGTCTTGCAATGGAAGAATGTGCAAAGTAGAAATAAAAATAATGGGGTGCAAAGGAGCAAAATTAATTAATTAATTAAATACAGTTGGGAAAGAGGTAGTTGTTTGGGCTAAATTATAGGTGGGCTATGTACAGGTGCAGTAATCTGTGAGCTGCTCTGACAGTTGGTGCTTAAAGCTAGTGAGGGAGATAAGTGTTTCCAGATTTTTGTAGTTCGTTCCAGTCATTGGCAGCAGAAAACTGGAAGGAGAGGCGGCCAAAGAAATAATTGGTTTTGAGGGTGACTAGAGAGATATACCTGATGGAGCGTGTGCTACAGGTGGGAGATGCTATGGTGACCAGCGAGCTGAGATAAGGGGGACTTTACCTAGCAGGGTCTTGTAGATGACATGGAGCCAGTGGGTTTGGCGACGAGTATGAAGCGAGGGCCAGCCAACGAGAGCGTACAGGTCGCAATGGTGGGTAGTATATGGGGCTTTGGTGACAAAAGGGATTGCACTGTGATAGTCTGCATCCAATTTGTTGAGTAGGGTATTGGAGGCTATTTTGTAAATGACATCGCCAAAGTCGAGGATTGGTAGGATGGTCAGTTTTACAAGGGTATGTTTGGCAGCATGAGTGAAGGATGCTTTGTTGCGAAATAGGAAGCCAATTCTAGATTTAACTTTGGATTGGAGATGTTTGATATGGGTCTGGAAGGAGAGTTTACAGTCTAACCAGACACCTAAGTATTTGTAGTTGTCCACGTATTCTAAGTCAGAGCCGTCCAGAGTAGTGATGTTGGACAGACGGGTAGGTGCAGGTAGCGATCGGTTGAAGAGCATGCATTTAGTTTTACTTGTATTTAAGAGCAATTGGAGGCCACGGAAGGAGAGTTGTATGGCATTGAAGCTTGCCTGGAGGGTTGTTAACACAGTGTCCAAAGAAGGGCCAGAAGTATACAGAATGGTGTCGTCTGCGTAGAGGTGGATCAGAGACTCACCAGCAGCAAGAGCGACCTCATTGATGTATACAGAGAAGAGAGTCGGTCCAAGAATTGAACCCTGTGGCACCCCCATAGAGACTGCCAGAGGTCCGGACAGAAGACCCTCCGATTTGACACACTGAACTCTATCAGAGAAGTAGTTGATGAACCAGGCGAGGCAATCATTTGAGAAACCAATATATAAGTATAAGGTCATCAGTGACAACCCTCACAGATAGCTTGTGTTGTCAATCCTATTGGACGTCTTTCTTCTGCTATCTTTGGGACAGATTTACCAAGGCCAGGATTCAAGCCGATCGTGCTTTGTCAACAATGTGTATTTTAAAGTCAATGTTTCTGCGTTCGCAGAGACCACATTCACTGTAAACGCTGCATGTTGGAAATTACCATTAAATGGCACGTTAACAACAAAACGTGATCGGATTGAATCCCGACCTAAGCATTTAGAACCACTATGCTGAGAAGGAAATACATATTGAGGATAGAACAAAAGGGTAAGGATACGGCCACATTGAGATGCATGACCACGGTCCGTTTTTGTCAGTCAAAAGTTCTCAACTATGACAATCTACATACAGTTGAAGTTGGAAGTTTACTTACACCTTAGCTAAATACATTTAAACTCAGTTTTTCACAATTCCTGACATTTAATCAGAGTAAAAATTCCCTGTCATAGTTCAGTTAGGATCACCACTTTATTTTAAGAATGTGAAATGTCAGAATAATAGTAGAGAATTATTTATTTCAGCTTTTATTTCTTTCATCACATTCTCAGGGGGTCAGAAGTTTACATCCACTCAATTAGGTTTTAGTAGCATTGCCTTTAAATTGTTTAACTTCGGTCAAACGTTTCGGGTAGCCTACCACAAGCTTCCCATAATAAGTTGGGTGAATTTTGGCCCATTCCTCCTGACAGAGCTAGTGTAACTGAGTCAGGTTTGTAGGCCTCCTTTCTCGCCCACTCTTTTTCAGTTCTGCCCACAAATTTTCTATAGGATTGAGGTCAGGGCTTTGTGATGGCCACTCCAATATCTTAACTTTGTTGTCCTTAAGCCATTTTGTCACAACTTTGGAAGTATGCTTGGGGTCATTGTCCATTTGGAAGACCCATTTGCAACCAAGCTTTAACTTCCTGACTGATGTCTTCAGATGTTGCTTTAATATATCCACATCATTTTCCTTCCTCGTGAAGCCATCTATTTTGTGAAATGCCTCAGTTCCTCCTGAGGCAAAGTACCCCCACAATATGATGCTGCCACCCCCGTGCTTCGTGGTTAGGATGGTGTTCTTCGACTTGCAAGCCTCCCCCCTTTTCCTCCAAACATAATGATGGTCATTATGGCCAAACAGTTCTATTTTTGTTTAATCAGACCAGAGGACATTTCTCCAAAAAGTACAATCTTTGTCCCCATGTGCAGTTGCAAACCGTGGTCTGGCTTTTTTATGGTGGTTTTGGAGCAGTGGGTTCTTCCTTGCTGATGTCGATATAGGACTTGTTTTTCTGTGGATATAGATACTTTTGTACCTGTTTCTTCCAGAATCTTCACAAGGTCCTTTGCTGTTGTGCTGGGATTGATTTGCACTTTTCACACCAAAGTACGTTCATCTCTTGGAGACAGAACGCGTCTCCTTCCTGAGCGGTATGACGGCTGCGTGGTCCCATGGTGTTTATACTTGCATACTATTGTTTGTACAGATGAACGTGGTACCTTCAGGCGTTTGGAAATTGCTCCCAAGGATGAACCAGACTTGCGAAGGTCTACAATTCTTGGCTGATTTCTTTAGATTTTCCTATGATGTCAAGCAAAGAGGCGCTGAGTTTGAAGGTAGGCCTTGAAATTAATCCACAGGTACACCTCCAATTGACTCAGGCTAATTGACATCATTTATCAGATGACATAATTTTCTGGAATTTTCCAAGCTGTTTAAAGGTACAGTCAACTTAGTGTATTGTAAACTTCTGACCCACTGGAATTGTGATGCAGTGAGTCATAAGTGAAATAATCTGTCTGTAAACAATTACTTGTGTCATGCACAAAGTAGATGTCCTAACCGACTTGCCAAAACTATAGTTTGTTAAGAAGACATTTGTGGAGTGGTTGAAAATGTGTGTGTGTGCGCATGTGTGCATGTGTGTGAATCTCACATCTTAAAGGGATTAAAAGGAGACAAGCCAGGAAATGGTCTGCCAAAGTCCTCTCTCATTTCTCTCCACCCCATGGCAAAATGTGTAGAATTGCATGAAATGAACTCTAAACGTACATTCTTTCTCTCCACTGTCAAGAGGGGTCTGTAAAAATGTTTTGTTCCCAATGTGGTGGTGGGGGGGGGTGTTGCACATGTGGGTACACAGACCCGCGAGCAACTGCCTTCCCTCATGATGAGTTCAGATTTTTTCGTGGCCTAACCCCCATCAAAGTTGCCCATCCCTGAAGTAGAGGAACCTTTCCTCTCGCTCTCACTCTGACCTTTTACATTTGTTTTCTTGTATTTAGCTGCCAATGTACACATGGAATAAAACTAAACAAATATTTATCTTCCTCTTATCTCTTCTCTCCCTATCTACCCTTTGTAAACCCCTCTCTCTCTCTCTCTCTCTCTCTCTCAGGTCACAATGACTACATCTGCCCGGCGACCAACCAGTGCACTATTGATAAGAACCGCCGCAAGAGCTGCCAGGCGTGCCGCCTCCGCAAGTGCTACGAAGTGGGCATGACGAAGTGTGGTACGTGTCCCTCTCGCTTTCCTTACTACCCCTCCATCCCTTTATCATCCTTTTCTTCTACCTCCTTCACACTATCCTCACCCTAATCTTGCCAGTGGTGTTATTCACAAAGCATCTCAGATCAAGCCCCCCTAACATATAATCATATTTATTATGACCTACGACAAAAATGATCCTGGATCAGTACTCCTACTCTGAGACGTTAAAGACATACAGCTTCTATATAGTCCAGTGTGTGGCCAATGTTTGTGTGTCCAGTGCCTTAGAAATAGTTCATTTTTGATATGTGAATATTCCCCACTGGCTAGACTTTGCTCTCACAATGAGCAGAGGCACTGAAGCTACGATATAGTTACATACTCACACACATGCTCGCCCGGGGACCCACACATTCACACACGTTTGCAAGTGGACAAGAAATATAGTTGCTATTTGCTTTCTCTACTCTGTGAGCCTTGTGCATCAGGTGGATGTCTAGGATGTTTTGCTCCATTCAATGTAATGATCTGTTTGTACCAAGATAAATTACGGTTCAGTTGCTATAGAGACACAGGTTGGTACGGTTGTCATTTCATTGTTTGTTGATCACACATTTCCTCGTCAAGATGAACATTTTGATTTTAAATCCAAACCTAGATAGCAAAGTACAAGGCTACTTCATGCAAGACGACTGAAGTCTAGAAAGCATAGGGTGGCCGTCCTTTCGCTTGCCGTCGCAGTGGTGTGTCATAGTGACCACCTGCTGGGTGCCGGCGTACTGTGGCTCTTTGTGCCGATTCAACATGTAGAATCGTAAACTGGAAAAAGACACTTTCCCATTAATCGTTGTGGTGATATTCCCTCTCTTTCTATCTGTGAGATATAGAGTGCATTCGGAAAGTATTCAGACCCCTTGACGTTTTCCACATTTATGTTCTGTTACAGCATTATTCTAAAATTGATTAAGTCGTTTTTTCCCCTCGTCAATCTACACTCAATACCCCATAAGGGTTTTACAAATGTATAAATAAAAAAACACAGAAATACAGCTGAAAACACTCCCACTGGCTGGCCAATAGATGTTCTCATGGAGTTTTCATTCACTAGGGTTTTCCATACATTTATCTAAAGCCATCCCTTTAAATTTAGTGTACCTTTCATTTGAATTTATCAACAGACTCTCTAAAACAGGCTTAGGCAACACTCGCCCTGGAGTGCTGCAGGCACGTCATGTTTTTGATTTAATTGACCTGGAAGACCAGGTGTGTTGAATTTATTGATCAGTTCGGCGAATTTATCCCTGAACTGATCAATTGGCTCAGTTGGTCACGTGTGGTGCCTAGTTGGAACAAAATCCTGCAGTACAGTGCATTCGGAAAGTGTTCAGAACGCTTGACTTTTTCCACATTTTGTTACGGTAAAGCCTTATTCTGAAATGGATTAAATCGTTTTATATACACACACACAATACCCCATAATGACAAAGCAAAAACAGGTTTTTAGAAATGTTTGCAAATTTATATAGAAAAAAAAAATGGAAATATCACATTCACATATGTATTCAGACCCTTTACTCAGTACTTTATTGAAGCACCTTTGGCAGCGATTACAGCCTCAAGTCTTCTTGGGTAGGACACTACAAGCTTGGCACACCAGTATTTGGGGAATTTCTACCATTCTTCTCTGCAGATCCTTTCAAGCTCTGTCAGGTTCGATGGGGACCGTCACTACACAGCTATTTTCAGGTCTCTCCAGAGATGTTCGATCACGTCCAAGCTGGGCTCTGGCTGGGCCACTCAAGAACATTCAGAGACTTGTCCCGAAGTCACTCCTGCGTTGTCTTGGCTGTGTGCTAAGGGTCGTTGTCCTGTTGGAAGGTTGAACCTTCGCCCCAGTCTGAGGTCCTGAGCACTTTGGAGCAGGTTTTCATTAAGGATCTCTCTACTTTACTCTGTTCATCTTTCCATCGATCCTGACTAGTCTCTCAGTCCCTGCTGCTGAAAAACATCCCCACAGCATGATGCTGCCACCACCATGCGTCACCATAGGGATGGTGCCAGGTTTCCTCCAAATTTGACATTTGGCATTCAGGCCAAAGAGTTCAATCTTGGTTTCATCAGGCCAGATAATCTTGTTGCTCATCTGAGGGTCCTTTAGGTGCCTTTTGGCAAACTCTGTCATGGGGCTGTCATGTGCCTTTTACTGAGGAGTGGCCTCTGTCTGGCCACCCTAACATAAAGGCCTGATTGGTGGAGTGCTGCAGAGATGATTGTCCTTCTGGAAGGTTCTCCCATCTCCACAGATGAACTCTGGAGCGCCATCAGAGTGTCCATCGGGTTCTTGGTCACCTCCCTGACCAAGGCCATTCTCCCCCGATTTCGCAGTTTTACCGGGCTGCCAGCTCTAGAAGAGTCTTGGTGGTTCCAAACTTCTTCCATTTAAGAATGATGGAGGTCACTGTGTTCTTGGGGACCTTCAATGCTGCAGAAATGTTTTAGTACCCTTATCCAGATCTGTGCCTCGACACAATCCTGTCTCGAAGCTCTACGGACAATTTATTCGACCACATGGCTTGGTTTTTGCGCTGACATGCACTGTCTACTGTGTGACCTAATATAGACAGGTGTGTGCCTTTCCAAGTCATGTCCAATAAATTGCATTTACCACAGGTGGACTCCAATTAAGGTGTAGAAACATCTCAAGGCTGATCAATGGAAAGAGAATGCACCTGAGCCCAATTTTGGGTCTCATAGCAAAGGGTCTGAATACCTACAGTACTTGTCAAAAGTTTGGACACACCGATCGATTCATTCCAGGGTTTTTCTTCATTTTTACTATTTTCTACAATGTAGAATAATCATGAAGACATCAACACTATGAAATAAAACATACGGAATCATGTAGTAACCAAAAAAGTGTTAAACAAATCTAAATATATTTTATATTTGAGATTCTTCAAAGTAGCAACCCTTTGCCTTGATGACAGCTTTGCACACTCTTGGAATTATCTCAACCAGCTTCAGGAGGTATGGAATGGATTTCCATTAACAGTTGTGTCTTGTTAATTTGGGGAATTTCTTTCCTTCTTAAGAGGTGGTATACAAAATATAGCCCTATTCCAAATTATGGCAAGAACAGCTCAAATAAGCAAAGAGAAATGACAGTCCATCATTAATTTAAGACACGAAGGTCATTCAATCCGGAACAGTTCAAGAACTTTGAAAGTTTCTTCAAGTGCCGTCACAAAAAAATTGCTGCAAAGAAACCACTACTAAAGTACACAAATAATAATAAGAGACACGAGCAATGGACATTAGACCGGTGGAAATGTTTCCTTTGGTCTGTCCAAATTTGAGATTTTTGGTTCCAACAACCATGTCTTTGTGAAATGCAGAGTAGATGAACGGATGATCTCTGCATGGAGGAGGAGGTGTGATGGTGTGGGTTGCTTTGCTGGTGACATTGTCAGTGATTTTATTTAGAATTCAAGGCACACTTAACCAGCATTCTGCAGTGATACACCATCCCATCTGATTTGCGCTTAGTGGGACTATAATTTGTTTTTCAACACCTCCTTTTTCCTTCAGGCATGCGTCGCGACCGCAGCAGCTACCGGGGTCATCAACCGAGGCGCGTGGGTCGCTTCTTCACCCGGGGCACTGCTAGCGGGCCCAAGCGGGTCCTAGCTGAGGGGGGCGAGCCAATCAAGGAACTCTGCCCCACAGTATTAACCCCGGAGCAGCTGATTGGCCGGATCATGGAGGCAGAGCCACCGGAGATCTTCCTCCAGAAGGACATGAGGAGGCCCCTGACGGAGGCCAACGTCATGATGTCACTCACCAACCTGGCCGACAAGGAGCTGGTCCACATGATCAGCTGGGCAAAGAAGATCCCAGGTTGGTGTTGATTGATTTATTGTCTGTTTTTTATCCACAATTAAAAAACAATACTTTCCTAGCATCATATGTTCAATTCTATTCCATTCTTTGTGCACAAGTTAAGTACAGCAGAAAAACTGTATAAAACATTGACACAATGAACAATGAGGCCGAAAAGTCTTGTGTTCCTGTGTCCATGTAAAGCCTATATGTGTATCCTCTGTCAATGGGTGTGACAATAACAGAGTGACAGAGCATTAAGTACAGCATACTGTTGAGTAACCTGAATCAATTGAATACATTTTTCTTAACATTTTCCGGCATAACAGTGTAATAATGTTCTAATTTCCTGTTTTCAACAACTGTTGTCTCTTTTATTCTCAACAGTGATATTCAGGTAGTCAGAATGTAAAAAGGAAGACCGATTAGAAGACAAAGGAAGGTCTGAAACGGGATTTGTACCCATGTCTCCTGGGGTATATGTGGTTCGGGGGGCTCAGAGAGCAAACATTAATTATGCATGTCAATCTCTCCTGGTTGATTTTAAAATGATAATAAATAAAACAGATAAAAATACACCTTATGGAACAGCAGGGACTGTGAAGCAACACAAACATTGGCAGCAGCTAATTGAGGATCCATAATAAATACAAATACTGGGCAATGAGCATCGATGTACTATACGGTAGTCTACACTCCTAAGGGACGCTGCAAAAAGTATAGGGTAGTTTGGGATGTCTAGTTTTCTGTGCTAGAGAAGCATTGCCCCTGCTTTATTCAGTGGAACCCCATTGTCTGCTAGGGTTGAAGTAAAGTAAAAGGTTATATGTAAATGGCCGTGTACACACTTAAGTTGTGCAGCTGATGTACAACGCATTGGACACAACGGTTGTGATACAGTGGAGAGATATTCTGCATTGAAGTAATAGGTTGTGCACAATGGTAGTGTAAACATTTTTGTTCTGACAAACACTCCAATGTATCACAAACATAAAGGGTGTCACAATCATTGTGTCAAAGGTGTTGTATATCAGTTCTACCTGAGTGTGTACGGGGCCATAATCTACTCACTGTTTGCTGTTCATAAATATGACTTTTTTAAGTATCACCAAGTGTCATTATTACATTGCGAACAACAAAACCGCGTGTACCGTGAGCAGTATGCGGGAACATTGCCTTTAAATTTGAAACGTGCTGTAGCGCAGCTCTTCAGCACTATGGATTGAGTCTGACCCTAGATCAGCACTCTGGGACGCTTTATGAATACGGGCCCTGCTATGTCTTTACAGGATTTGTGGACCTGTGCCTGTTCGACCAGGTGCACCTGTTGGAGTGCTGCTGGTTGGAGGTGCTGATGCTAGGGCTCATGTGGAGGTCTGTGGACCACCCTGGTAGGCTCATTTTTTCCCCCGACCTCAGCCTGAACAGGTGACCACCCTCTCTCTACTCCTGGATTAAGCATTTGTATGATTTCTAAAATATTTTCACAGTGGATCCAAAAGAAGTATTCAAATGCGGTGTGACTGTGTGTCTGTGTTTTCAGGGAAGAGGGGAGCTGTGTGCAGGGTTTCGTGGATATCTTTGACATGCTGCTAGCTGCCACCTCCAGGTTCAGAGAGCTCAAGCTGCAGAGGGAGGAGTACGTCTGCCTCAAGGCCATGATCCTCCTCAACTCCAGTACGTGGGTGTTAATGTGTGCGTTTGTGTTTGCGCATGAGTGTGTGTTTGTGTGTTATGCATCTGTTTGTCTGGCCTTCTGTCTGTACTTTTGTCTGTCGGTACTGCATCTTTATAAGTATTTTTTACTTCCTATTTGATTTATTTATATCATGCATATCAAGATTAACCACAAGTCTGTTGGACCATTTATCCAGTGTAATCCTATCTGTTTGGGAGTCTAGGGAGGGTTGGCAAGGACAACCAGAGGAATAACTCACTCTGACAAGGCCTAATGAGAACACTGTCTCTCTCTACTCCCATCATAGTTACTGTTTAACACTTAAAGACCTAACAGTCAGAACCTGTTTCAAGGTCAGTGGATCACGAAAAATAACATTTTGTTTCACTTAACTGTAACCAAAGTAATCGCATTTAATAATGCTACATGTTGGAAATTATTTATGAAGTGTAGCAAAGGTGGTTTGGTGAAATGTGCTTGCACAATAAGTCACCTTTCCTGAGACCTGAAGATTTGTGCTAGCTCCCAGAGATAAAGGCTTGGCTTTAGCGCAGAGGGCTAATGTGGTTTTGAGTCATTGCGACAACTACAATTACGTTTTTTCTTTATTTTCTCAACTGTGTGTGTTTTGTGGTCGCAGACATGTGCCTGAGCTCCTCGGAGGGGAGCGAAGAGCTGCAGAGTCGCTCGAAGCTCCTGCGCTTGCTGGATGCCGTAACAGACGCACTGGTGTGGGCCATCGCAAAGACAGGCCTCAGCTTTCAGCAGCAGTCTGCGCGCCTCGCCCACCTGCTGATGCTGCTGTCACACATCCGCCACGTCAGGTACAGTAGCCACAATATGGCCACCGCTGTCACACTCGTAAGTTACCTCTCAGTCACCATCGTTGCACTCACAAGTTATCGCTCAGGCATAATACAGTCACCACCATCACTCTTGGCAGTTACAATATAGTCACCTCCGTCACACTTTGTAGTTACCGCTCAGGCAAAATACGATCAAAACTATCACACTAGCCAGTTATCATTTTGCCACTACGGTATAGTCAAATTTTCAATACGGTCACCGCCGTCAAGATTGAGCCACCACATTGTCACTACCGCCACGGCGGAGACAACCGTCACGACTGTTTGCTGCTACCACGAGTGAGCTTCCGTTATACAGAAAAAGCTTTTCAACCAACATGGTGTTTACAAGGTAATCTGATGAAGACCATGTGCTCTACTCAATCAGATCCGCTTTAGCTGACATCCACATCGCGGGTGTTTTGGTGGTGTCGGAACTATGTAGATAAGTGAAAATGGACTTTGTCTGAGGATGACAGAGTGTAGGGGTCTAACGACCCTAATATGATATATCTGACTCCATTATCCTTTTAATGCTATAGGCCCATAAAATGGATCTAACCAAGGTCACCACTCAGAATACTATAAAATGCACGTGTCTAGGTTTACCATTACGCAATTATTAAGAGGCTAAGGGACAAGGAGCTAATATCTTGCGATCAATGTCGCAAGATATTGAGCGTCTTTATTTCTATCATTGCCTTCAGAAAGTATTCACACCCCTTGACTTTCCACATTTTGTTGTGTTACTGCCTGATTTTAAAATTCATTAAATTGAGATTTTGTGACACTGGCCTACACACAATACCCCATTATTGTCAAAGTGGAATTATGTTTTTAGAAATGTTTACAAATTAATTAAAAATTAAAAGCTGAAATGTTTTGAGTCAACAACTAATCAACTCCTTAGGTTATGGCAACCCTAAATAAGTTCAGGAGTAAAATTGTGCTTCACAAGTCACAGAAGTTGCATGGACCCAATAATAGTAGTAGTGTTTAACATTATTTTTTGAATGACTGTCTCATCTCTGTCCCCAACACATACAATTATCTGTAAGGTCCCTCAGTCGAGCAGTGAATTTCAAACATAGATTCAACCACAAAAACCAGGGAGGTTTTCCAGTGACTCGCAAAGAAGGGCATCTATTAGTAGATGGGTAAAAAAAAAAGCAGACATTGAATATCCCTTTGAGCATGGTGAAGTTATTAATTACACTTTGGATTGTGTATCAATACACCCAGTCACAACAAAGGCACAGGCGTCCTTCCTAACTCAGTTGCTGGAGAGGAAGGAACCATGAGGCCAGAATTCAAATATTCCAAAACATGCATAAGGCATTAAAGCAAAACTGGCAAAGAAATGACCTTTGTCCTGAATACAAAGCGTTATGTTTGGGGCAAATCCAACACATCACTGAGTACCACTCTTCATATTTTCAAGCATGCTGCATCATGTTATGGATACGCTTGTAATCGGCAAGGACTAGGGAGTATTTTAGGATGAAAAGGAACAGAATAGATCTAAGCACAGGCAAAATCCTAGAGGGAAACCTGATTGTCTGCTTTCCAACTGACACTGGGAGTCAAATTCACCTTTCAGCTGGACAATAACCGTAAAAGATAAGGCCAAATATGCACTGGAGTTGCTTACCAAGACGACATTGAATGTTCCTGAATGGCCTAATTACAGTTTTGACTTAAATTGGCTCAAAATCTATGGCAAGACTTGGAAATGGCTGTCTAGCAATGATCAACAACCAACTTGTGAGAAGTTTTATAATAACAATGTACAAATATTATACAATCCAGGTGTACAATGCTCTTAAGAGACTTGTACACCCCTTGAAGGACTCACAGCTGTAATAGTTGCCAAAGGTGATTCTAACATGTATTGACTCAGGGGTAGGAAAATGAGATTCAATTTTCAATACATTAGCAAAAATGTCTAACATGTTTTGACTTTGTCATTATGAGGTATTGTGTGTAGATGGCTGAAAAAAATAATATATTGAATCAATTTTGAATTCAGGCTGTAACTTAATTTTTTTTGGAATAAGTCAAGGGGTATGAATTCTTCCTGAAGGCACTCTAGGCTACAATTTCTCATTTGGAACTTCTAACGCGACAATAAGCAACAAGAGCAGCTGCTCACCGATTTGACAGCTCTAACCAGTTCCACCAAGACACCGCTAAAACATTAGCATGCAGGTGTCAGCTATCACTGGTTAATACTTGATCTGATTGAATCTATGCCCATTTCTGTGTATTTTCTTTTCTTCTGTATCACGAAAAGCAGTGAGTGTACATGACCTCTGTCTTTGCTCATTGTGCAGTAACAAGGGCATGGACCACCTGCACTGCATGAAGATGAAAAACGTGGTGCCCCTGTACGACCTGCTGCTGGAGATGCTGGATGCCCACATCATGCACAGCCCACGGCTGCCCCATCAAGCCAACTCAGCGGGCCCCTGTCCAGAGGTGAGCCCCCCGCAGCCCACCACCTCAGCAGCTGCCCCGGCCAGACATGGACCCCCAGCAGCAGAAGCGAGCCTCAACAGCAGGAGCAATTGGACTGCAGGGACCCCGGTAGAAAGACAGGTATGCACTCTCCTGTCTCATGTCATTCCTTCTCCTGCCGTTTTGCCCTTGAGCAAGGCACTTAAACCCCTCAAACAACTTCAAGGGTGCCGCACCGTGGCTTACCCTGGCCTCTCTCTCTCTCTCTCTCTCTCTCTCTCTCTCTCTCTCTCTCTCTCTCTCTGGGTTCAAATAAAATAGATCCTTAATTTCAGAGATCTCAAAAAGACAAAGAACTCTTACTTTCTGACGCCAACCTGCTATTATCCCCTCCCTTTCTCTGTCCTTTCCTCTTTGTCACTTTATTAGTGGTGAACAGGGATCTCTAGCAGCAAAAAGGACAATGGAGAGAATGTGACTGGGACCCTTGTGGACGGCTACTTCTTGGAACGGCTTTTAACACCACTCTGAAACAGAGGAACTGGAACAAGTATAAGGGTTTTTCAGATCGTGCCTGGGAGGGGCTGCATCCCAATGCTGTCCAATGAAATCTCCTTTCAGGCATTAGCACTGTTCTTGACTGTTTTCTCGGAGGTCGCAAACATAAAAAATATATATATAACAATATTTAATGTCCCTGCTAAAGCTGCCTTTTGGTTTATGATCAGGTTTGAATGTAGCCTAGCTGGGGCGACCCACGTGACCACCCAGCGAGGACAAGTTGTGACTGACTGGTCTGGAAAGGAGGCAGTTTGTTAATGCAACATTTGCTCAGAAATTGAGCAGACTCATCAATTTAGTTTTATGAAATGTTTTTTTCCCCCCAGGGGCTTGAGACCTCTCATTGTTTGGATTTGAAAATCCAACAGTTGTAATGGAAGAGAGTGGCGCTCGTGTGTTTTGAGTGAGAACCAACCAGAAAAAGCACAGCCCTTCATTATCAACGCATCGTGCTGACAACATCAAAACAGCCTTTCCAGACTGAAGTCAGGAGACTTCAAGTTCGGTATCAGCCATACTAGTTTGAAAGTAGAAACTATGAGAAAGTCTGAAATTAAACATCAGTGGATGAGTGGAAATGAAGGAAAGGAGATGAGAGGAAGGCAGTTAGGAGTAGCCTACTGGGACACAGAAAAGCCCAAGGAAAGGCACTTTCAACAGTCATCATGGACTCTCCCCTCTTCTTTTGTACTGTCTGAGGGCGACAGGTAGCCTAGCCGTTACAGCGTTGAGCCAATAACCTGAGCTGTCGATGTGCCCTTAACCCTAATTTGCTCCAGGGGCGCCATACTACCATGGCTGACCCTGTAAAACAACCCATATTCGCTGCACCTATCTGGTGTGAGACGTGTTGTTTATTTTTTTACTGTCAATGGGATAATCTGTATAAATAAAGCATAAATATAAATAAATATAACTTTGAGTGACAATCAAAAGATAGATGGCCATTTGCACTGGTTCAAATTGTTTAACTGTCATGGAAGAAAGAAAAACACATTTTAAAACTATATACTTCACCTCAAGATCTTATTCCTTTGCTTTACCCTTAGGTTTTTGTTCCACCATCTGTATAGCTTCAAACTTTGCATACAGTACGCAAATTAGGCACATGTCCTAATAAACAAATATATTTCCAGCTGAAAAGGTGGAGGTGAAGGGTCACGCTACTGTCATTCCACTCTAGAACACATTCCCTTAAAGGTGGACTCCACAATAATAATATCATCATACACAGTGAGACAAAGTCCTGTTTGAATCAACAATAAAATCTAAATGACACTATTTTGTCTCCTCAAATAAAGATGCAAATTAAGCCGGAAGATTTTTTAATTCCTTCGCAAAAAGTGCCTATGGGTCCAATCCCATCTTCAGTAATGGGAGTGTGACTCAAACATTCATACAAATTAATTTGGGACTTACTTGAATGTCAGTTTTACGTCCGCATGTCTCTAGCTAAAATTTAACCCTTCATACGTGGGCAATGGGATCGAATTCTGACCACAATGTTGTTTCTATGTTTATTCCTCCCGGGAAGAAAGCATGGTGAAATGAAGAGATACAATAATTGTAATATTGTAATAAGACTCACGCCTTTCAAAGAGCACAGTGCAACGCTGTTATGTTTATGTACCACTTTATTTATGACTGGCCCAATAAGGCCCAGTACAAGTTCAATTCCCGGTTTAAAAAACGGTGTCATCTTGACAGTTTTGGAGGGAGGGTCTTAGGCGTGCGAACCCGAAGTAGAAAATACATTTATTTGTGTGTTTTGTTTTAGACCTGTTGTACTTTGTGTAGTTGCTACTGGCGACCAAGAAAGTGTTTAGATTGTGCCTTCTACATAGCGACCAGCTTGTCTTAAACGCACACATCAGCTGTCCTGACTGTTTATTATATCTGTTATGTCTTTGTGATAACAGTTATGTAGCGGCGATTATGACTGGTTCAAGTAAGGTGTTGCCTATAACATAACCCACCTGCTAACTGGGCCTTTCCATCCATTCATCAGCTTTGTGTTGTCCTCACACCTGACAATATTTAGGCCAGGATTCAACCCGAGTCATGTTAGCACTGTCGACAATGCAGCTTTTAAAGGCAATATTCCTAAATTTATGGTCACGGTAAACACTCTACAACATGCATTGGATTGAATCCAGGCCTTAGAATGCCAATGATACATTCAACTAATGTGAGGTCCTAAAGATACACACAATAGGATCACAATCAACACAACTGAATAGTAGGAATGTGTTCCTAATGTTTGGTATACTCAGTGTATATAGAGCCTGTCTGCATTCCTGATTTCTGTTACTGTTAGTTTATCTGCGTAATATTGACTTAAGCTCAGAACCACTTGTTTTGCAAACATGGTCCTGTTTTATATATTGCTGTGCTGATCAATGGACAGTTCATTACCTCTGTCAAATGAATATGTAGCTTAAAATTGTGTTTATTTCATTTTGCAATAAAGATGGTGACGCTACAATAATGCACATTTAAATTAGGCCTATATCCAAAAACACATATGGCCTAATGATATATTTTTGGCTTCAGACGAACGCCTAGTTCTCACATAGTTTTTTGGGGGGAATTAAAGCCTTTTCAAAGCCTTAATAATCAACTATGTCGCAGTCTGCTTTTGAAAAGCTCGTAGTAATAGAAAAGCAGAGTGCTAGCTTTATTTCCTGTGCTAATTTAGCCAATTTCCTTTCAGTAGCGCTATATTTACTCTGGTCGAGGAAGCATATTATTTACTTTTGATGACCAGACAGCCATAGCTGCATCCCACACTTTTAATTTGTAAGCTCTCATTTTGGGGGGATTTCTAGCATCAATAACAAAGTACAGTATAGGACCTCAGGAGATATGAACTCTTCGGGAATGGAGGTTGTTCAGAATGCTGACGTATTCTTTACTTTGAAATGGATTTAACGCATCAAACCTTTGTAGACAATATGAATTACTTATTAACATGTATTTTCTAACCATTTAGTAAAAAAACATTTACGTTTCTGTAATCTACAGACTCAGGCGCATGAGCAACATTTACGTTTTCTTTGCAATTAATAATACATTTCCCGGTTCCATATTACCTGTTTGATCGGTCAGTCCGTAACTCAAGGTTCTACTCTTTAACATGAGATCTAAAATAGTATGCGGATGCTAATTGCTATCTCTGGGTCCATTTAGTCTGTCATTTAGAAAAATGGTTAACTAAGGCCTAGATTCAATCAGTTCAGAGTTAACCCGTGATAACCGACAACTGCATTTTATATAATTTATATTGTTTGGGCGGTGTCATTTCTACATAGCCTACACTTTCTCATTCTGAACTTCTAACACGGGTGGGATTTAAGGATGGGTTTGGTTTCGTGACAATGACCACAAGAGTGGGTGCTCGCCGATTTGACAGCTCCAACGCAGTTACCCCAGACCTCGTCCAAACAAAAGCAATATGCTATACAGTTTGTCGTTTATCGTGGGTTAATGCAGATCTGATCTGAGTCTAGGCCATAGCTCACATCAGCTGTTTAATACTATAAGACAAACACCATTGATCTTTGTCAACACCAACAGTAGACTCCTCTCAAGGCAAGAAATGTTTTTGAGTTAACTCTTTTATTTATTCAACTAGTCAGCTGTGCACAAGTCCTTTCACTTTCCCGATGACTGAGCCATTTGTAGCCCAGCTGTGCATTCTGCTTAGAACGATCTTTGAGAATGCTGTACACTGCCAGCAGGATAAGGATACACATGCTTTTTCAACTGTAACGTGAGTGCTTTAAATGTCAAGGTTTCCCAATGTGAATTTTTATGTGGATTTTGTCCCACCGTCGCACAGGAGTATGTTTCTTTGAAGAATAAACATTAAATTATGAACTTTTTGTGCCAGTGGCGTCCTTTCTCAAGAACAGTGTCCTTGCGCTCAAGGAATAGTACACTCAAACTATATTAAGCATTTTGTTAAATTGTGCGTGTCAGTATTTTGCATGTGACAAATTAACAAAATACAAAAATATAGTTTTTGGTGTAGTATATTCCTTTTAACAGTCTCCATTCTATACTGTTATTTATATTTAGTATGTAGCACCAGGGGATCAGTAGCTTTTGTGTATTGTTCTAAAGTGATCTAGGAAAACAATTCAGAGATGGTGTGTGTGCATCCTTAGCATCAAGCTAGACAATTACCATCTTCAACAGTCTCCACAGAATACGCCCTTGGAGTTTTTGTTCAGTAAGACAAACAATGTTTATTGCCAGAGAAAAGGGGTATACATATACAGTTCATTGTTTGAGAGCCTAAATCATTTAGCACACCACCATCTTTAGGGCTTAAGTGTCCTACTCAACTGTACATTATGCAGCCATGGAAATGTCTTTTTCGCAACAATGATTACTGAATTCATTTCCTTTTCTAATTTAAAGAGTAGATTTCTACTTTTAGAAATTGAAATGGAAACTGCTATTATTTATTTCTGCACCAATTTATAACAGTGTCTTGGTTACTACTGGTATCTACCCTAGTGTGCCAATGTCTCATTATCGTGAAATATATACTCTTCCACTCTTCAAATTCTCCCCCTTACAAAATATTCAGTTTGACAGATGTGCTCTTGATTGGTTACACAGTATCGATGTGTGGAAAAGTGGCTCCATATTTCCAGGGACCGCAGTATAGGAGAGGAAAATAACCAAAAACGTACAGTTTAACAACATGTCTTCCATAAAATAAAATTAAACAATCTGGTGTCAAAATGGCACCCATTCATGTTGGCTACCTCAATATACACCTTCTGATATATGATTTAACTGCTATGAATGCTTGTGCAGGTTCAGAGGTGAAGAACATCAAAATTATATTATTTGGAAATAATACAGTGCACATACTTCATACACACTGACCCAGGTCTCCAGACTAAAATGTTTCCTAGGTGTTTCACTGGTGCCACTAACTTCTTCAGCTGGTGACACCAGCCCATGATCTGGTGATAACACCCCCCTCCAATACAATTAGCAGGGTCACACAATAAAATACATTTCAGTCATCCTCTTATGTCATTCACAATGCATCATTAAGTGTAAGGGACTACTGAAATTGTTTTCAATAAACAAGTTATTACTTCTAACATGTCCAAGCAGGATTGCATGATTAAAAATATTTTGGTACGTAACCTAATCCAGTGGGTTGACAATTAGGCAATTTTTTTGTTGTATTTTACTGTCAAAATAGGGCTTGAGAATTTCCCGATGTATTTTTTTTTTTTTTTTTTTTTTTTTTTGTGAAATAGAGATGAATTTGGCTTTATCGTTATGTGCACTAATATTATATATAGGCCTAGTTTAATTTGTGCTATTTCACCACCGGAGGAAGTGGAAACTCCAAAACACATTAGCTAGATCGCTAACGCCAAACATAACACCTACTGCTAGTAGCCATGTATTAATCTAACAGTAAATGTATTGTCCTAAAAAAACTGCAATGAGGTTTACTGCACTTGCAATGGCTGATGCAACATTTCACACTCTCTGTATTTCAAAGCCATATCAGATAATTATAAAACAGAGTGCTTTGAGAGAAAAAATGATACCTACAGAAAGCTGAGACTAGTTACTTCCAAAGTGTTTTTAAAAAAAATGTTATACAATCACGAGGGGGGAGAAGAGTGTGAGAGACTCATTATTGCAGCCGGTCCCAGCGAAACAGGCAGGCACAGCGGCAGGGCAGACACATTTATTACAGGAATCATGAGGATAATGCACTTTACTCTAACAAATTCATTGGATTTATCCGCCTCCAAAAAATTGCACGTTTTGATTGAGGCGACCAGGTAGAATGTGCAGCTCACACCAGTGCGACCAACTAAACATTTCACTCGCACAGCCAAGTCAAAGGGTCGCAAAATTTGACAATTTGAATAGTAGACGCTTACAGAAGGCATTTTTGAATGAGTGCAGGTGACATTATTCTGAAAGAACATCAATATAAAGTTGTTGTGGACTGGATAGGTCCTACAACAGACTGCTACTTCAATACATGGCTTGAAGGGCAAATCATTATGATAGAAATCTTTACAAGCAGAACACAACCTCACAAAAACAAGTCTCCTTTGAAATACAGTACTTGCTAGTGACGTTAGCGGCAAGAGTTCCAAATGGGTGGATCACATCAATTGTTTGATGGAAATTGAACATCGGTATGGCTTTTAAGGGAATAAATTAATTATAAATTTAAATCTATAAATATAGATATTTAAAATACAATTTTGGGACCGTAACAATGTCCTCTCTCCAGCTCTTAAGCAGAGAGTATCGATGGGTTAGCTTTGGAAGCAGGCCACGCATGTCAGTGTGTGTGTTTGTATCAGGTGGGTGGTGGGCCATTGGTGTAGTGCAACATGGGGTAGAAGGAGCGGGCAAAGTTGTTGGACAGTGTGCAGCTGTGGTCATTCTCAGCCAGGGGCACCAGGCAGGCCAGCACTAGGACCAGGAGGAGGAGGAGGTGTAGGGGGAAGGCGGCTCGCAGCACGCGGTAGAAGAAGGACCGAGGTGGGGTTGGGTCCCTCTTCTCCCCCCTGGAGGTCCAAGACAAGGGACGAAGAACAGTACTTAGGCAAATCATCAGTTAAAACATACAGGAATCCTCCACAGACGACCTCCATAGACCATAACAAATGTTTCGGGATGAAGTTTTCCCCGGGTACGTATCTAGGATTAGTTTCCCCTTAGTAACCGGAAGGTTGCAAGTTCAAACCCCCGAGCTGACAAGGTACAAATCTGTCATTCTGCCCCTGAACAGGCAGTTAACCCACTGTTCCTAGGCCGTTATTGAAAACAAGAATTTGTTCTTAACTGACTTGCCTAGTTAAATAAAGGTAAAATAAATACCCAATCCTAACCTTAACTATTAGTGGGGGAAATGCAAATCTCACCAAAGATCAGTGTCTAGGGGCAACTTCAGCCTCCACGTAAAAAGTCTTGAGAGACTAACCTTTTATCATTACATCAAAGCAGGAATTCATTCAAAGGTGCGTTGCAGCGCTGCCCACTACATTACCGAAGAAAGCGCCTTTTAAAGGCAATTAACACTTGAGCCGACATTCATGAATGGGATCTCTGAACATGGGGGGAAAGAGCTTTTTACAGGCACATTGTCGGTAGTGCAGCACTGCAGTGCACCTTCAATTGGATTCCAGCCCAAGTTTCTATAATCATCTCAACATTGACAATAATAATTTCTATTTTTTATATTTTCTGTTATATACTGTATATTCTATTTGCACTGCGTGATTACCTATTGTAATAAAGCATTTTTGAACTGAAGAAATTTAAACTATCTGGTCCGTACCTTCTGCCAGCTGAGGTTGGTGTGGTATTGGTGCTCTCCTCTTGACTGGCATTAGACGGGGACTGACTGCCCTCCGCCTGCCCTCTGCCCTCACTTGCAGCCGGACCTGCAGATAGAGTCCCACAGTCCTGCAGCAAGGGCAGTAAACACGTCAGTTTGTTCATTTGAATGGTTAGAAAATTAAATAAAAGTCTCACACTCCTGGTTCCGATGCAATACAGTTAATAAATACCAATGTTTTGACAGCTTAACTGCTTTAATCAGGGTTTCAATGGGCTCATTTGGATGGAGCATGGTGCCAGCAACACAGTCGTGTTCATTAGGCACCAAATGTAAGAAAACAGACTGAAACAAGAAGGGACTACCTGGATTTGTCTATTAGGAAACGCTCATTTTGGTGTTCCATTGCGAAATGTCTTAAATCCATTTCCATTGCGTGCCCTAATGAACACGACTCAGGAATGTGGGTTGTGTCAAATTTGTTTTAAGACATCTTTGCAGTGTAAACCCGAAAACTTGCGTTTCTTGCTGTATCTTTAAGTCCACATAGACTCCCCGTTTCAGTCTGTTTCCTTATGTTTCTTCTAAATGTGTTTCCAATTCTGTCTGGTAAACAATGTTCTTTGTGCATTTCTAGAACATTGTCAATGTGTCATTTCTGAATCCATTCCTGGGGCACCTCCAGAAGGGGCATCGTTTTGTTCGAGCCAAGAACTAATACACCCGGTCCAACGAATCAATGGCTTGGTGATTGTTGGGCGAGATAAAAAATGTGCACCACCTTGTGGAGGTCCCTGGTGATTGGGATTGCATAATCCATAAACCGTGGAGTGCATTTGTTGAGGTCAATTCAATTTCAAGTCATTCAAATCAGGAATGTAAACCAACAAAGGTTTGAGTTTACTTCCTGAGCTGTCTATATTGGAATGGAATCAACCACAAACCCTAGCAAAGTTTGTGGGGCAGGTTTAAATTCAATTCGATTGAAGTTAGTCAATTGAGGAAGTAAACTCAAAGTCCAATTCAATCATTGAAAAAAAATTACTTTTATTTTAAATGATCTCAATAAATGAAAAAGGAGAAGCAATTTTTTAAAATGTTAAATTCAAATCACTTGGTGTGGGGTCTCCTTACCAGGCGCTCCTGCACGACGCTGAGGTCGTGGGCCACCTGGCGGAGCAGCGTCCACAGTTTGTTGGCTGTCACGTGGAGCTTCTCCCGAGCCTCTACGCTCTCCTCCCCCCCCTCCTCCTCCGCTGGCTGCAGCTGGCCCCACAGCCCCTGGAGCGAGCCCACCTGGCTCTGTCTCGCCCGCAACTCATTCTGCAGGCCCTGGAAAAAAGGACACACACACAGACATCATTCGAAGGGGAGCTTCCGAACCCGTGGAAAATTATCAATGTAAAAACTCATTGGCCAAACCATTGATAAGGGAATGTGCAACATTTACAATGAGTATACTAAACATTAATATTGAGTTGCAACCCCCCCCACCCCCACCCCCACTCAGAACAGCCTCAATTCATGGGAATGGATTCTACAAGGTGTTGAAAGCGTTCCACAGGGATGCTAGCCCATGTTGACTCCAATGCTTCCCACAGTTGTGTCATGTTGGCTGGATGTCCTTTGGGTGGTGGACCATTCTTGAAACACATGGGAAACTGTTGAGCGTGAATAACCCAGTAGCATTGCAATTCCTGACACAAATCGGTGCGCCTGGCACCTACTACCATATCCCATTCAAAGGCCCTGAAATGTCTTGTCTTGCCCATTCACCGTCTGAATGGCACACAGACACAATCCATGTCTCAAGGCTTAAAAATCCTTCTTTAACCTGTCTCCTCCCCTCCTCCATCTACACTGATTGAAGTGGATTTAACAAGTGACATTAATAAGGGATCATAGCTTTGACCTGGATTCATTTATTTTGTTATTGTTTAGTCATTTAGCAGAAACTCTTATCCAGAGCAACTTACAAGAGTAATTAGGGTTAAGTGCCTTGCTCAAGGGCACAGCAACACTCTGGGATTCAAACCAGAAACCTTTCAGTTACTGGTCTAACGCTCTAACCACTAGGCTACCTGCCACCCATCTGCTCAGCCTACTCAGTGTATATTGCACTATCCGTTAGAACTTTCCGTTTCCCCCTTCTCTCTGTCAAGTCATGTGTACTCCCTCCATTTTTCTCCCTCTATCTCCATAATTTCCCCCTCAAGTTCCCTTACTCTAACCACCCAAACCATCATCACCCCTTTTCTCTCCTAAACCACCCCCTGCCCACTCCCATCGCCTCTACCACCCCAAACCCCCCTTTCCCTTCCCTCTCCCTCCTCCCCCTTATCCATCCTCCCCATTCTCCCTCCTCCAGCATTCTCCCTCCCTCTCCCCCTTCCCCTATGTCTCCTCCCACTCCCCTCTCTCACAGTGAGTGTGTTGCGGTGCTCCAACAGCGTGCCTGGCGGCGTGTCTGGGTGGTGGATGTCGACGGCGTAGCGCCTGCTCTCGGCATGGGCCAGCCACAGCAGCAGGGAGTGCAGCGTCTCGTGGAACTCCTGCCGTGGGTTAGAGGAGAAAGGGCAAAGGTCAGGGACCTCAGGTCGGTGCATAGTAAGTAAGCATTGGACAACTAATCCTGTCCAAACCAAAACCGTCCATAGGGGCATGAACCCATCTATTGATTCTGTATTGTGAGGCAGCTTGAACTACAAGTACACCCCATGGATAGGACGGTAGGTCGCCGCATTGGCCGTCATAATAATAATAATTGTATTTTCTGCAGAGACACTCAAGAGACGTCAGATGACCTTACAACCAGGTAAGGATCTATTTTTCTGGTCGCTAAAAAGAACATTTTCCAATCAGCATACAACCAGACCATGACATCACAGAAGACATCAGAATGACTTAATTGCTACCAGTTTTACCATCTGGACAGGTTGGACATTTTTCTTCTGGCCCAGCAAAAGCACGCCTGATGAAGGACAAGGGTTGTTGAATCAGGTGTGCTTTTGCTGGGCAATAACAAATATGTGCAACGTTGAGGAGCTATACCCCAGTAACCAAAATTGAGAAACAATTTACTCCCAGTGTGCAAAACCGGTTGAATTACGTATTTTCTAGGCAAAACTGGTTGACAATATGTCATTTCAAACAGTTTTACCCACTGTCCTGTAACTGTACAGTAACTGACCTGACATCGCATGACAGTGGTACGCAGACTGTCCTGCCACTCCTCCAGGCCAGTGCAGGCCAGCATCCAGCCCTGGTTCATACTAGCCAGGCCCTCCCCTAGCTCCCGGGCCTCCGGACCGTCACACCCCCCAAACTCGCGACCGACCAGGTTAAGCGACAGCATGACGGCCTTGTAGTGAGCAAATACCTTCTGCATCTCCTGGAGTGAGAGAGAGCGAGAAATGTATAGTGTCGATAATTATTGTACCATCTAAACCACTGAGAAAAATCTTTTCAGTTACCAAAAATATAGTATTTTCAGCTTTGAAGCTGAATGTAAAAGAAGCTAAATCTAAACTTAAGAAGGGGAAGCATAGAAATAGAGCACATGGTATGGATCTATCAGACTTGCTTTCAATAAGAATTACAAATCTATAACTCACATTTGGTCGGGCCACGCACAAAGCTACATACTGGGCCTTTAAAGGGACAGGTAGAGGGGCAATCTGACTTAAACAACAACAAAGCAGATTGCCCCTTTAAAGAGATGATTAAAGGGATAGTTGACTTCAAAATGTACATTTGTCCAATGTTTTTAAACCTCAAAAGTGGCTCTCTAGAGATAAGTCCACGTCCCAGGTCAGCTATCTGTTGTGCAGATCCAGCTATTACCCTATTATGCCTCAAACCAAAATTAATGGAAAAGATGAGCAATGTATGTAGTTCATTTCCTTACCTTGAATGGAGCAATGTATGGTTTCCATATTTAAAAAGCCTTAGTCTCAGCTGTCCTAAAATGGACACTGTAGTACAGTATAATATTCAGAAGCCTTACCTTGAGTTGTTTGACCCTAGCCTCCATGTCTTGGATGCTGGTGGGGGTCTCAGGAACCTGCACTCTCTCCAGCTCTGGCGTTACCCACCCCAGCCAGGAAGTGATGTCACACAGGTCAGAGGTCAACTGGCAAGGCTCCCGCAGGCCAGACAGCAGGTTGCTCCTGGCCTGAGCCTGCAGCAGCTCCCAGCGCTCGATCACCCCTGAGAACACAAATACGCCCACAGGCACACACACACACATTTGTGACATACATTTATTTGTGTATCGCAAATATTGCATGACGGCAGGTAAGAATGTTCACATGTTTCCTCCCCCAATGTGTGTGCGTGTGAGTGCGGTACCTGATTGTTTGTCAGCGGTCGTCAGGCCAGTGAGGCCCTGTTCCTCTGGCTGCTCCTCATCATCCAGGATCAGGGAGACCCTTTTGACACTTTTGATGCTACCTCTGCACTCTGACATCAGACGCACCTGTAACGCAGACACACACTGTTACAGCATGTAACACACACCAATGCGCATGCATGCACACAAGGACGAGACGGCATACAGAGAGGAGGTAGGCACTCTGACAGTGTGGTGCCAGGTAAACAACCTCTCCCTCAATGTCAGCAAAGCAAAGGAGCCGATTGTGGACTTCAGGAGGAACCAGGCTGGGCACGCCCCCATCCTCATCAACGGGTCCGCAGTGGAGATGGTCAATAACTTCCAGTTTCTCTGTGTTACACATCTCCGATGAGCTGAAATGGTCAAACCATGGTGAAGAAGGCACGACAGTGACTCTTCAACGTCGGGAGGCTGAAGAAAGGTCTGTTCCCGAGGGCCCTTGTTAGACAGGAGCACCATCGAGAGCATACCGTCGGGCTGCATCACAGCTTGGTGACTCCACCGCCGCGGACCGCAAGGAACGACAGAGGGTGGTACGCTCAGCCCAACGCATCATTGGGTGCACACTGCCTCCCCCTCTCAACAGAAAATTTCCCACACCCCATGGACATTTATATTTATCATTGTCGCAGTTCTAAACTGTGCATTATTAATTTGACATGTTTTATTGTTTCATTCATTCACTCGGCGCTTAATCATTTCACTGTATACTGCAAATACATCTGTGACCCTGTGCTGGTGACTAAATAAAAATATATAATTTAATCTAATCACACACACAAACACTAGGTGTAGCCAGCGGGGGGCAGCAGAGCAGATTTATGTAGGAGTAAGGGGAAGTTGCCCCTAAATGGATTAGCATTTTCCCCACTAATGGGCATGGTTAAGATTGGGGAGGGGAAGCTGATCCTAGGATACATTTCAGCCCGGAGCGACTTACGTAGCCTTGTTTGAAGGGAGTGCTAGTGTGTGTAGGTGAGGGGTCCAGGCCGTCAGGAGAGTCCAGGTGGAGGGACTCGCTGTCCGGGACGCCTGGTGAGCGCCAACTTGGAGATTCGGGTATGGCCATGGATCTGAGTGGAACTGAGAGGACCACACACACACACAAACCCTGTTAGAGCCTGAGTTTACATTGAAAACACAATAATAACCACATTTTCCCTACAGACCATTCTACTTCCAATGGGCATAGACGTAATTTCAACAACTAGTTTTGATTTACATGAGTTGTCAATGAATGTGAATTCTATGTGAAATCAACAAAAAATGTCACGTCATTAGATTTTTTAAATATTTTTTTTATTGAAAATCCAATCAGTTTCCCATGTTGATTCAACATTATCACATTGATTGTTTGTTGTTGAAATGACGTTTAAAAAATGATTCAACCAGTTTTTGCCCAGTGGGCTTGCTCTTGTTATAAAGGAGATTTTCTGCCACCCAAATAATAATGCCATACAAGTATAAATCAAGCAGTGAAAGAATCCATGTGTGTGCATCTTTATTCCCATGCAGTATTTCAGGTGGTAGACAGTAGCAAAGGGAGGTTATGGCACAGCAGTGGGGTGAATTAGTGTAGTTGGATCTGGCAACACAGATGGGAGTGGTTTCACTGTATCTGGCAACCCTAAGTGGATTTTACACTTAAAGCCTATTTACTATGCAGACAAGTCTCTAACTGAGGTGTAAGTAAAGGTAAGTAGCCTTGCCCGAGCCAGAATGACCCATGGTGCAGGAACCTATCTTCTGTTTCCTTAGCGTGAGGTAGTTTGACGTACAAGTACATCCCCTGATTTAACCAATCACATGTTTTGATTGGTATACTAACTGTGATTGGTCCCTTGAAATGTATAAAAAGACTAATTCTGTTTTACTTCTGCAAAAACCCTGACGAAGGCCAGAAGCCATAACACATTGCTTCTACATTTAGCAATAAAAATGTTTTTTTACTTAACGCCATTGTCCTCCAGGTGTTGCTGAATCACCTCTCTACTTCAAATACATCCACTGGACAGGACGCTAGTCTGTCACAGGGCCTTACCCCCAATCTGATCTCCTTAAGGCCAGGCACCACACGCTAATTCTTTTAATCATATCACAATCAACTTTTATCAGTTGAATAAAATATTTTTTTGAATGACTATTTTCTGAAACATATTACTACAATATGCAAATGAGGCGATTTATTATTAAATAGTGCATATTTGCATACAACGCAAATTTAAACAATTCTAGACACTGGATTAAGTCAGCCAAATTATTTTTGTTTCATTTTGTTAAGACACTCCAGGACCGGACTTTGTGGATAAATACTTCAATCTGTAAAACACTAAAGACATTTAAAGGCATTTTTCCAAATAAAATGTTAACTAGAATAAAACATTTACGGCATATCAACAATTCCCTCTGGGCAAGTCCCAAGAATATATCTAAGGATAACCACACACAATTTTGGTATGGTCAAGCAGATCCTTCTGACGCTGAGAAAATTAGTTGGTGTGTGGGAAGAGTCTGACTTTTGGGAAATGGCAGTTAAAGTCAAGTACACTGAATTAAGACTACCAAATGCCAAAAGCCTATTTAGACCCAATCACCATCTCTTCAAAGTAAGTTACTAAATGTAGTCCAGTTTGTAACATTTTCTATGAAATGGAATTTGAAATGATGTGTAATCCTATGTAGTGAGCTTTGAAATGATTGATGTATGTTCATTTTAAAGTTGTTCAAATTCGTAAAATGTTGATGGTAATATGATAAACTAAAGAAAATATACAGTTTCATCAAGTTTTTTAAATGTTTATGTTTACTCTTTAAAAAGACTAATGTTAATGGACCAAAATACCCCCAAAATCTCTAAATTGACAGGTAGATGAAAAAATGTCATTTCAGCATGTGGTGCCTGGCCTTAATGCTGAGTGTCCTGCATTTTTTGAGTCTTCGGTATGACTCGATCAGGGATGGAACCCCCAACCTTCAAATCGAGAAAAAAACAACAATGCTGTGGCTTGTCTGGTCTAGCTGTAATGCTGCAGCCTCTGGCACACTTGTCAGCATACATTTGAATTTGGCCTACTGCTCTTTGACACAACTCCCTGTCATCTTCTCTCTATATATGTTAAATGAAATCAGAAAATATACATTTAAAAAAAATACACTGAGCTAAGATGTAGCCTAGTGAAATTGTTAGTGAGCTTTAGCTCTTTTGTGAGCGGTGATCACACTTTATTGTGAGGACACCTATAAGATAGTGTACTTTAGCAGTTTTGCGTGAGGTTACTGTGGGGTTGCGTGAGGCATGCCCCAAGCCTAGCAGAACCCGCTTGTATATAGCCACCCAATGGCATCGGCATGGAAGAGGAAGACCATAGTGGTGCCTACCAGAGGGATCAGCTCCCAGTGAGAGAGCCGTGGCTTTCACAAAGTCCTCTGGACTCTCTGTAACCTCCACCTCTGGAGAAGAGTAGAAGAGGGCCAAGTTGAGTGTGAGTGTGTGTGTGTCTGTGTGTGTGCGTGACTGTCACTGTCACTGTGGCTGTGTGTGTACATGAATATACTGTATTCATAAATACCACAGCATTGTTGAATACTCATTACTGATTGTAAGACAGACACACATACACACTTAGTTGTCACCAGAGAGGAAACATGAACACTGTATTTTACCTGACAGAGTACTGTAGTAGGTCCCGTCTTTCTTCTCAACCTCCTCCTCCTCGTGGGACGAAGATCCTCCTACGTCTCCCGTGTGGTCCCATTCCAGAGGGATGGAGTCGCACACGCTCACGGGTGTCTCCCGGCCCGAACACTCCAGGGGAGGGGCCAACAGGTGGGTGGGTGTGGCAGGGGCACTCCCCTGACTCTGGCTCCGCCCCAGCCAGGAACGGCCAATCAGCTCGCAGCTCCCCACCAGGGGCTTGTCCCCGCTGAAGAGCTCCGGTTCCTCCTTCAACACCTGGAGAGGAAGAGAGGAGATTGTGTCAGGAGCTAGTGGAAGCAGATCACCTTGCCATACACTTCCTGGCAATAGGAGTACAACTCTTCTGTGTGTGTGTGTGTCTCTCTCTCTCTTTGTTGGGGTGTATTTCTCTTTTTTGTGTGCGTGCCTGTACATCTGTGTGTATGTGTGTCCACACATACTAACCGGTGGCTGCGTGAGGCGCTGGTGGAAGCGGACCACCCTGCCAAACACCTCCTGACAGTAGGAGTGTAGCTCCTCTAGCTCGTCCTCGATGAGAACGGCGTCCAGCGGAGAGCTCCTCTGGATCAGGCCCTCGCCGAACACAATCAGCCCGTCGATGCGCTCCGTGTTGAGGGTGATCTCCCTCTGGAAGGACTGGAGGGGAGAAGGTCAGTTTGGCATATTCCCCACTAATAGTTGTGGTTGGGATTGAGGGAGGGGAAACTGATCCTAAATCTGTACCCATGGCTGGGAAACTTCACCCCAGAGCTAGAAAGGAGAGGCGAATGTGAGAGTGTTTGGTTGACTGTGTGCATGAGTGACTGTGTTAAAGCTGGCAATGGATGCGTGTGTGACATGTGTGCTCTCCTGCATCTGAGTGAGTTACTGTGGGAATCTGAGTTCACATGTGCAAGACAGTAACTGTGTGAATGCACATTCCTCCATGTGTGTGTGTGTGTCCACTAGTGAATATGCGTTCCTGAGCTTGTGCGTGTGTGTGTAATCCCTCTGTCTGCCCCACCTTCCCCCAATCCCACCCAATCCCCCCTTACGTTGAGCTGCTTCATCTTGTGCTGCGTGTCTGTCTCAGAAAAGTGCTCCACGTTGGTGAGCTGCAGGTCCATCTCCGTCAGCCACACCAGCAGGCTCTCCCTGGTCCCCTCAAACTCCTCTCTCTGGCCCGTAAAATGCTGCAGTGGGGAAGGGGAAAAGAGACCGTGAGTTTTTGTCTGTAAGAAAATAGTGCTTGATAGTGTGCACACCTATAGTCAAGGTGCAGATAAAATTCAAGATTCACATGGGGGTGGAAAACAGTCATAGCTCTGGCTCTTGATGTAAAAAATAAAATAGACAATTTGACCATCTTGGCATTTCATTTTTTTTTATAAGTCCCTTAAAAATAGGAAACGCAATACGCCAGTGATTTCTTAAGCTCTGATAGACAGTAAGGCCGATGTGTAAGCTAACTAAAGTAACACTGGCAAGCACAGTGTGCATATCTTTTATTTTCTTAAAAATAAAAAATAAAAGCATTCCTTCCTTATCACCTTTAGCCTGCGTAAGATGGCCGCGGTCCTCTTGTGCAGTGCATCCCAGCGGCAGTTGCCCTCATGGACCATAACCTTGATGCGGCTGGCGCCGTCTGTGCGGTTCTCCCGGGCCAGCCTGCGGTACTGGTTGTTGACCAGCTCCAGCTGGGTCACATGCTCCTGCACCTGCCTCTGGAAGCCCTGCGTAGGGTGGGGAGGGAGGGGATGTATGGTGGATGGGGTGGTGTAGAGGGTATTCCGAGAGGGAGGGAGGGAGGATGAAAGGAAGCGAGGGAGGAAGATTATGAGGGAAGATAAAAGGAAGGAGGAGGGAGAGAGGGTTGTGAATAACATTGATTGATGAATATTGGGGAAAGGATATGATTAAACCAACCATCCAGTAACCAAGCCATTGGTTAGTTAATAGAATTCAATGAAAATCTCAGACAGTGTCTGTGTCCGCAATGGCAATCTATTCCCTGCAATTTGCACTACTTTTCATCAGAGCATTGGGTAAAAGTAGAGCACTATGTAGGGAATAGGGTGCCATTTGGGAGGCAGAGGTGAACTTCACTGTCAGTTCCTATAGGGTCCTGGCCCCCAAAACTGACCTCAAACTTCTTGAGCTCCTCCTTGGCGACTGTGTACGGAACGTTGTCAGTGTTGGGGTTGGCTGCCGTGCGTTCGGCCAACTTCAGCCAGTCCTCAAAGCACGAGTAGTCATCCAGGAACTTACACCACAGCCTCCAGGTCTCCTCGATCCTATCATAGGGAAACATCAGTGTAGGATAAAGTTGCCCTGAGACGCTAATCTTGGGTCATGTTTTGCAATCCTCCCACTAATAGGTAAAGGAAAGATTCACCCATGTTGAATGTTATATTGTTTGCGTGCATCTCTGAGCGATGTTCTATCAATTCTCTGAGTGATTTTATGTTTTCATGTGTATCTGAGCTATTGCCGTTCGAGCAGGCGGACATTTGTCAGGTATGACTAGCACTGCGATTAAACCGCTCTTACTACACTGGAAGTTAAAAGGAATATGACTTTAAGATCTCAAAAACATCTATCATACATGTCAGATTTAAATACTAGCTGATGCCATAATATGGGAGGTTGTCTTCTTTCGAATGAGCAACTGATTATATTTTAGCGATATTCCTACTTTGAGAAATGTATCATTTAGGGTCCACCACATTTCTCCTATTTGTCTGCCTCTTCAGTCCAGGGTGCATTGCATGGTGCCGCTGCGAGACACATCGATCTGAAGGTTGAACATGGTGAGATTGAATTCTGCTTCACATGCTGACATTGAATTCAGTCTTATTGTGTGTCACTACATTTGCTAGTTAGCCAGACAGAGCTGCCACAGATTTCCACAACAAGTTTCACATGTTGCTACCAACCTTATTATAACGACAAAATGAAACATTTGTTAACAACATATATTGTTCTCACATATTAGTGTTATTTAACACTTTAAATTATAGGAATTAGTGGTTTTGGGTGGATATTTCCTTTAAGGTTAGGATAAGAAGCTGATCTTAACCCAGATGAAACTTCACTCTGGACCGCGAAACATCACCATCCATCACCATCCAAATGAACCCACAAACTTCATTCATCACTTTTAGTAACACTTTGTATAAGCCACCTGTTTGGTAATGCATTATAAATACATTATATATTTTGTGGGGATTGATTGATTGTGTGTGTGTATACACACATGTGAGTGAGTGTGTGTGTGTCCTACCTGAGCCTCCTCTCCAGGGACATGGCACAGATGGCCTTCCAGCGCTGGTCTAGGCTGCAGGTGGTCTGCTGGATGGAGTCATTCTCGCCGTCGCCGCCACCACATGCATCCTGGTCGTGCAGCAGGATGTCGCACAGCCTCAAGACGGACGCGACCCCCTCCGTGTGCTGCTCGATGTCCCTCTGCAGCTCCTGTGGATGGAAACAAGGACAACCTTAGTGTAATGTGGACAGACAGATGAACAACGTTGGACACGGCTATTGACAAGGCTATGCATTGGATGGTTGTTTGTTCAATGGGGTAATATGTTTGTATCTATCGCCATCTATTCAAATAACTCAAATAAAATGAAATCGATACAGATATTACAGATATGGTCATTACAATCTATATCTGAGTAACAGAATGTTTTTGGCCCAGCACCGGTGGGAAATTTGTGATGTGCATATTACACAAAAACATCTTTTTGAATCTGTATTTATACAGGTAAATCACTTCATTATATTCGCTATGACAACCTGGGTTGTGTTCAAGGGACAACATTTTAAAGCGTTAAACAGGTACTCCCTCCCTGTTCATTTGGTGCCTAATAAACAGGACCCTGGCACCCACATGCTAAACTGACCCAAGATCAGTGTCTAAGGGCAACTTCACCCTACTACCACCCACCTGCTGTTGGGCAAGCCGTCGCTGGATCTCCTCATGGTGACACACGTTGTAGGTGACGGGCCTGGCCAGCTGGGTCTCGATGCGGGACAGCCATGATCGCAGGTTGCTCATGTTCTTGTCCAGCTGCTGCACCATACCCAGGGTCTCCTTCAGCTTCCTCACCCTGCACACACACACACACACATACATGCCCACCCACCCATACACACAAAGGGAAGAGAGTCAGAGCAATACTACATATCTGATAATTACCTACACCCAACATGCCTACTTTCGATTGTTTGATTGAGTCTTTCTGGAGTGGCAGGTGGACAGGGTTTGTACTTTTGGAACCATTCAACTACCAAGTTGAAGTGTTTATTCAAGTTCATGAAGTGTTTATTCTTCACAAGTGCCCACAGTTTAGTTAAGTTTATTAGGACCCTCATTTGCTACTGCACATGCAACAGCTACTCATCCCGGGGTCCACATAAAACATACAAATACATGAATTTATTAGGATCTCTTTTAGTCTTCATTTGGACTAATCGTCCAAGAGTCCTTAAACATTAAAATACAATCACATTTTCATATATAACACACTGTTACAAACAGGCATAATACACTGACATATTGACCAGATAAATACCCTAACAGTCTGAAAAGATAGATTGATTCCTTCATCTACCATAGTCACGCACAACATTCCTGTAACGAGTGCGCTGAGAGTCAGGGAAGCAAGTACAGGGAGTGAGTGTTAATAAATAAACAAAACAAGAACCACAAACAGTGCACCGACATGAAACAGGAACAATAACACCTGAGGAAATAAGGGGAGTGACAGATATAAGGAAGATAATCAAGGAGGTGATGGCGTCCAGGTGAGTGTCATGAGGCACTGGTGCGCTTGATGATGGTGACAGGTGTGCGGGATAAATCAGCAGCCAGAAGACCTAGAGGCCGGAGAGGGAGTACACATGACACTTTCAATTTATTATATTTAAATGGTTCTAAAGTATTGTTTGAATTTATAGATTGAAAGGTATCTGGTTTGCCCTGATAAATTATTATATTTCTTTATTGCTCTAAATAAAAATGTTATTTTGCTTGTTTCTCTTTTTTGTCTGGATAACACATACAGTGGGGAGAACAAGTATTTGATAACCTGCAAAATCGGCAGTGTTTCCTACTTACAAAGCATGTAGAGGTCTGTAATTTTTATCATAGGTACACTTCAACTGTGAGAGACAGAATCTAAAACAGAAATCCAGAAAATCACATTGTATGATTTTTAAGTAATTAATTTGCATTTTATTGCATGACATAAGTATTTGATCACCTACCAACCAGTAAGAGTTCCGGCTCTCACAGACCTGTTAGTTTTTCTTTAAGAAGCCCTCCTGTTCTCCACTCATTACCTGTATTAACTGCACCTCTGAACTCGTTACCTGTATAAAAGACACCTGTCCACACACTCAATCAAACAGACTCCAACCTCTCCGCAATGGCCAAGACCAGAGTGCTGTGTAAGGATATCAGGAATAAAATTGTAGACCTGCACAAGGCTGGGATGGGCTACAGGACAATAGGCAAGCAGCTTGGTGAGAAGGCAACAACTGTTGGCGCAATTATTAGAAAATGGAAGAAGTTCAAGATGAAGGTCAATCACCCTCGGTCTGGGGCTCCATGCAAGAGGGGCATCAATGATCATGAGGAAGGTGAGGGATCAGCCCAGAACTACACGGCAGGACCTGTTCAATGACCTGAAGAGAGCTGGGACCACAGTCTCAAAGAAAACCATTAGTAACGCACTACGCCGTCATGGATTAAAATCCTGCAGTGCACGCAAGGTCCCCCTGCTCAAGCCAGCGCATGTCCAGGCCTGTCTGAAGTTTGCCAATGTCATGTGGTCTGATGAGACAGAAATAGAGCTTTTTGGTCTAAACTCCACTCGCCATGTTTGGAGGAAGAAGAAGGATGAGTACAACCCCAAGAACACCATCCCAACATTGAAGCATCGAGATGGAAACATCATTCTTTGGGGATGCTTTTCTGCAAAGGGGACAGGATGACTGCACCGTATTGAGGGGAGGATGGATGGGGCCATGTATCGCGAGATCTTGTCCAACAACCTCCTTCCCTCAGTAAGAGCATTGAAGATGGGTCGTGGCTGGGTCTTCCAGCATGACAACGACCCGAAACACACAGCCAGGGCAACTAAGGAGTGGCTCCGTAAGAAGCATCTCAAGGTCCTGGAGTGGCCTAGCCAGTCTCCAGACCTGAACCCAATAGAAAATCTTTGGAGGGAGCTGAAAGTCCGTATTGCCCAGCAACAGCCCCGAAACCTGAAGGATCTGGAGAAGGTCTGTATGGAGGAGTGGGCCAAATTCCCTGCTGCAGTGTGTGCAAACCTGGTCAAGAACTACAGGAAACGTATGATCTCTGTAATTACAAACAAAGGTTTCTGTACTAAATATTAAGTTCTGCTTTTCTGATGTATGAAATACTTGTCATGCAATAAAATGCAAATTAATTACTTAAAAATCATACAAATGTGATTTTCTTGATTTAAAAAAAATAATAATATTCAGTCTCTCACAGTTGAAGTGTACTACCTATGATAACAATTACAGACCTCTACATGCTTTGTAAGTAGGAAAACCTGCAAAATCAGCAGTGTATCAAATACTTATTCTCCCCACTGTAGATGGTGGACAATCTATTTCTAGTATTTACTGAATGTCTGTCTCTTACCAACTGAATACTGTTGTGAATAGAGTTTGGCTGTTTTACATGGTGTAGATTGTGAAATAAAATAAGCATGTTTTTTTCCAATTATCTTGTTGATTGATGACCAACCATGAGCATTGACCATGACTACAACAGAATAACCATATTGCCACCTTAAAACAATCCTTGCTGCATTGTCCGTGCAATCTGCAGCCTCTAATTTCACTTGCTGTTGCATTTCCCCAGTCCACAGAACAGTAGTTCACCTGACTCCCAATTAATGCTTGGGTTGTTTGCTTAAGAATCTTTCTCAATTTGTACTCCCCCCATACTTAATTGTATCCCATGCTGTGTTGGCCTCTTCCTGTTGGAACAGACCAACATAACCTTGGTTTTCAAAACAAGTTTGTTCAGGCAAATATTTCCCAGATCTACATGTAGAGCTTTCTGTACCTGTTGAACCTATAATCTTGCTGTATAAATTATAGTATAATCTGCAAATATAGTAGTTTGATTTTCAGATAAGGAAGGTCATTGGTATACACTACCGGTCAAAAGTTTTAGAACACCTACTCATTCAAGGGTTTTTCTTTATTTTGTACTAATTTCTACATTGTAGAATAATAGCCAAGACATCAAAACTATTAAATAACACACATGGAATCATGTAACCAAAAAAGTGTTGAACAATTCAAAATATATATATTTGAGAATCTTCAAAGTTGACACCATTTTCCTTGATGACAGCTTTGCACACGCTTTGCATTCTCTCAACCAGCTTCACCTGGAATGATCAGGCCTACCACTGTTGTGTCATCGGCAAACGTATTGATGGTGTTGGAGTCGTACCTGGCCGTGCAGTCAGGAGTGAACAGGAAGTATAGGAGGGGACTGAGCACGCACCCCTGAGGGGCCCCCATGTTGAGGATCAACATGGCGGATGTGTTGTTACCTACCCTTACCACCTAGGAATGGCCCATCAGGAAGTCCAGAATCCAATTGCAGAGGGAGGTGTTAAGTCCCAGGGTCCTTAGTTTAGTGATGAGCTTTGAGTGCACTATGGTGCTGAACGCTGAGCTGTAGTCAACGAATAGCATTCTCACATAGGTGTTTATTTTGTCCAGGTGTGAAAGGAATCATCTGTGGATCTGTTGGGGCGGTATGGTTTCTGGGATAATGGTGTTGATATGAGCCATGACCAGCCTTTCAAAGCACTTCATGGCTACAGACGTGAGTGCTAAGGTTCGGTAGTCACTTAGGCCTTAGTGTTCTTGGGCACAGGGACTATGGTGGTCTTCTTGAAACATGTTGGTATTACAGACTCAGACTGGGAGAGGTTGCGAATGTCAGTGAAGACACCTGCCAGTTGGTCAGCGCATGCTCGGAGTACACATCCTGATAACCGTCTGGCCCTGCAGCCTTGTTAATGTTGTCCTGTTTAAAGGTCTTACTCACATCGGCTGAGGAGAGCATGATCACACAGTCGTCCAGAACAGCTGATGCCCTCATGCATGTTTCAGTGTTACTTGCCTCGAAGCGAGCATAGAAGTTATTTAGGTTGTCTGGTAGGCTTGTGTCACTGGGCAGCTCTCGGATGTGCTTCCCTTTGTAGTCTGTAATAGTTTGCAAGCCCTGCCACATCCAACGAGCATCGGAGCTGGTGTAGTACGATTTGATCTTAGTCCTGTATTGACGTTTTTTCTGTTTGATGGTTCGTCAGAGGGCATAGTGGGATTAGAGTCCCACTTCTTGAAATCGGCAGCTCTACCCTTTAGTGGATATTGCCTGTAATCCATGGCTTCTGGTTGGGGTATGTACGTACAAGTCACTGTGGGAACGACGTCATCGATGCACTTATTGATGAAGTCAGTGACTGATGTGGTGTACTCCTCAATGCCATCGGAAGAATCCCGGAACATATTCCAGTCTGTGCTAGCAAAACAGTCCTGTAGTTTAGCATCTGCTTCATCTGACCACTTTTTATTGACCGAGTCACTGGTGCTTCCTGCTTTAATTTTTGCTTGTAAGCAGGAATCAGGAGGATAGAATTATGGTAAGATTTGCCAAATGAAAGGCGAAGGAGAGCTTTGTATGCGTCTCTGTGTGTGGAGTAAACGCGGTCTACAGTTTTTTCCCCTCTGGTTGCACATTTAACATGTTGATAGAAATGAAGTAAAACTGATTTAAGTTTTCCTGCATTAAAGTCCCCGGCCACTAGGAGCGCCGCCTCTGCATGAGCATTTTCCTGTTTGCTTATGGTGGTATACAGCTCATTCAGTGCGGTCTTAGTGCCAGCATCGGTCTGTGGTGGTATGTAGACAGCAACGAAAAATACAGATGAAAACTCCTTAGGTAGATAGCGTAAACTACAGCTTATCATGAGATACTCTACCGCAGGTGAGCAAAACCTCGAGACTTCCTTAGATGTCATGCACCAGCTGTTGTTTATAAATATACATAGAGGTTTTTCCTTTGAGAAATGAAGAAGTAGCACTGTTCAAAATGAGGGTAGAGAGAAGTGTACTGTTTGATAGAGGCGCGTGACCAGAAAGCACGCTCCACATTGTTTTCCTCCGGTATTGAACACTGTTTATCCCGTCTTAAATTTTATTGATTATTTACGTAAAAAAAATACATAAAGTTGTAATCGGAAAGTAGTTTGAAATGTTTGAACAAAGCTTACAGGTAACTTATGAGATATTTTGTAGTCATGTTGCGCGAGTTGGAACCAGTGTTTTTCAGGATCAAACGCGCCAAATACATGGACATTTTGGATATATATCGACGGAATTAATCGAACAAAAGGACCATTTGTGATGTTTATGGGACATATTAGAGTGCCAACAGAAGAAGCTTGTCAAAGGTAAGGCATGAGTTATATCTTTATTTCCACATTTGTGTCGCGCCTGGAGGGTTGAAATATGATTGTCTGTGTTTGATGGGGTGCTGTCCTCAGATAATAGCATCGTTTGCTTTCGCCGTAAAGCCTTTTTGAAATCTGACACATTAGCTGGATTCACAACAACTGTAGCTTTAATTTGGTGTATTGCATGTGTGATTCAATGAAAGTTAAATTTTTATAGTAATTTATTTGAATTTGGCGCTCTGCATTTTCACTGGATGTTGGCCAGGTGGGACCATATCCCAGAGAGGTTAAGAGCCAATAAAACAGGAGCAATCCTCTCCAGCGCCATTATTTAAAGAGTCCAACAGTACCTTTCAGCACCGTGTTCTCTTTCCTTAGATCATCAATCTGATATTAGTTGAATTCTATATTGGCACATAATGCCTTTGGGTGATGGACCATTCTTAATACACACAGGAAACTGTTAAGTGTGAAAAAAAGGCAACTGCCTTTTGCTGTGTACATATCTGATGTTAGAGAAGCTTCCATTGAAGAATAGCCTCTGAGTTCTATTCGATATGTAACTCTCCAACCATGTGATGGCAGGTGATTCATAGTCATAACAAGCAGGTTTTTTCAATAACAAATTATGATCAATAACATCAAAGGCTGCACTGAAAACTAACAATACAGCTCCAACTATCATCTTATTATACATTTATTTTAGCCAATCATCAGTCATTTAAGTCAGTGCAGTACAAGTTGACTGTCCTTCCTTATATCCATGCTGAAAGTCAGTAGTTAACGTGTTCTTAAATAATTTATTTTTTAATAGCATTGTATACTATAAACTCCTATAGCCACTACTACCATAGTCTGAGTACCAGTCTCTTTACATTCCACTCCTTTCCACTCCTTGTCATTGTCGAAAGGCCAGTCTCTTCAATCTCAATGTTCAATATGCGCTGGACTTAAGGCAGAGTTGCTCAATGGTTATTGGAAATAACAAATATTTTCCATGACAACATTTTGAGCCTCGAAAACAGAATTGGAAACATTCCGCTGTTAGCTCGGCAAGTTGTTTTGAGGCTTAAAATCAAAACTAAGACTTTGTGTGGTTGGAATTGCAGTATGTAGCTAGTTAGTTTGGGAATTTAGACCTGAGCTAACAACTTTTGACAGACTGGTTTCGTCTGGACAGACAAACAGTTACTTAGCAAAGGGATGCCAAGAGATCTGTGGAGAAAAAAATGATAGTTCCAATATTTGCATAATAAATGTGATTGGAGGATAGCTGTGAGGGTGAGCGAATCAGGATCAAATCCTCCATTCTCATCAAGATCATTAATGATAGAATGTTCATATTTGAAGACAGCAGAAAGGCCAGTCTCTTTTACACATGATATGGAGTACAGGGAGTGGATTAGCTAAAGAGACTGGTACCCAGGCGACTATTACCCTGCACCTCCCACTTTTCCCCCCAGGTGTCCCCTGGTCACCATGGCAACACAGAACACAGAAAATGTTGCCATGACTACATTTGATTACAAAAAGCTGCTCTTTGGAGAAAAATAAGCCTAAGTGTGTGCAGGTTGGATCCTTCTGCAAACCCCCTTGTAGCACTCAGTACTGTCTTCTACTTGAGGGAGAGTTTTCGTTAATAGTGAAAGTGAGTCTGTCTGTCTGTCTGTCTGTCTGTCTGTCTGTCTGTCTGTCTGTGCATGCGTTTAAGTGTTTGTGTGTATGTGCATCATGTGTGCCACTTATCTTTGCTTTAAGAGAAAGTCCATATTCAGTATCTCATAAATTAGCTAACAAAAAAGTTAAGTCTATAATGTGGCTTTCTCATTCCATATATAGCAGATAATACTTATAAATGCTACATATACACTAAATTAGGGCTCCAGACAAACATTTTCACCCTGGTGGCACCAGGCAATGATTTGGTGGCAACCCCCAATTGTTTTTGTTGCAGCGTCACACAATAGAATACATTTTAGTCATCATTTTAGAAAGACATTCACAATGCTTTATTAAGAGGTATAATACACTACTGAGATGGTATTCAATAAATACGTTGTTACATCTAACATGTCCAATCAGGAATGCATGATTCAAAATATTTTGATATGCAACTTAATTTTGTGTTGACAATTAGGCTACTTTTGTTCCATTTTACTGGTAAAATAGGGCACCAGAATTTTCAGATTTCTTTGTTCAACAGAGATAAATGCTTTCATCTATATGTGCACTAATATTATTTATACAACGGGTGGGTCTAATCCTGGATGCTGATTGGTTAAAACCGCATTCCAGCCAATTCCACAAGTTACCACCAGCTAAATCTATGAAGTTAAAATGCCTATTTACTCTGTTCCATCTGACTGCACAATCCACTCTCATCAGCCCAGCCAGGCAATTTATGAACTTGAGCTCCACTATAAAAAGTATTTAGACATTACCTCAAATGTCTTTTAGACTAACATTCGTTTTCAACAGCGGAGATTTGTATAAACCTTACTCTCTGTCTTTCTGGCATTTGCAACATTGTTTATTGTTCAAATTTGATCTCCAGCTGTCCCATAGTAATGAACGTGTTGGGAGTCGGGATGAGACAGACAGGCAGGCAGCTTTTCTCAGCCAGTCAAAATCATGAATCAGCATCATTTTTATGGATATATACAAAAAACTATCAGAAAACAGGTAAAACGAAACAAAGTACAGCTAGTTTGGTGTCTTTCCAGCTTCAGTTTGAAGTGATTGTGTTAGCTGTGCTAATAGCTCCTCTGTACAACAGGGACATAACAAAAGAGCACATTTTCTATGCCAGGCAAAATCACTTATCATTAGCTCATTGTTTAAAAAAATATATATATATATTTTACCCCTTTTTTCTCCCCAAGTTCATGGTATCCAATTGGTAGTAGTTACAGTCTTGTCTCATCGCTGGAACTCCCGTACGGACTCGGGAGAGGCGAAGGTCGAGAGCCATGCTTCCTCCAAAACACAACCCAACCAAGCTGCACTGCTTCTTGACACAATGCACATCCAACCCGGAAGCCAGCCGCACCAATATGTCAGAGGAAACACTGTACACCTGGCGACCTGGTCAGCGTGCACTGCGCCCGGCCCGACACAGGTAGTCCGCGATGAGACAAGGATATCCCTGCCGGCCAAACCCTCCCCAACCCGGACAACACTGGGCCAATTGTGCGCCACCCCATGGGCCTCCCGGTCACGGCCGGCTGCGACAGAGCCTGGGCTCGAACCCAGAATCTCTGGTGGCACAGCTAGCACTGCGATGCAGTGCCTTAGATCACTTTGATCTGTTATTCTGGCTGCACTGTTTGACATGACTGTAAGTTCGAACATAGTTGGCTAGCAAGCAAGCAAGCAAGAGATAAGAACGTTGCCAGCCAGTATGGTAATGGAACATTTAGAACGAACAAAAGACTGAACGACTGGGTCGCGTCTCTGGGAACCAAACCAATAGAACGAATGATCAGCCGGCTTGGGTAGCAACCCTAGATTTGTGTCGGGACTAGATCTTGTGGAAGAATGAAATAGTATGAATAAATTATTCAAAATAACATTTTGAATGAAAATATGTCAATCATTATTTTAATATGTTGGTAACCCATTGTATGAAGCCGGTGTTTGGAGGATATATTGACACGGTTTGCCGGCCCATGCCAATATATTCTCTAAACACCGGCTTCTCAGGCATTATCACTCAAATATAGACCTAATTCACCACCTGAGGAACCACCTCAAAACACATTAGCTAGATAGCTAACTAAATATAATATCTTCTGCTAATGTATTAATATAATAGTAAATGTAATGTCCTAACAAAATGTTGCTATCAGTGCACTTACGATGGCTGATGCACAATTTCGTACCCTTCGTATTTCAAAGACATCAGATATATTGTTTGTAAAACAGTGTGCCTTGAGCGCAATAATGATCGTTGAGAATAAAATTATACCTATAGAAAGCTGAGACTCTCCTCACTTCGATATGGACAACTAGTTGCTTCCAAAGTATTTTTTGTAATTTCAAAATGTTATACAATCACGAGGGGCACACGAGGGAGGAGAGAGAGCATGAGAGGCTCACTCATTACAGCAGCTGGCCTTTGTGAAACAGGCAGGCACAGCATCAGGGCAGACACTTTTATTACAGGAATCATGAGGATAATGCATTATACTGTTTAATAGGTTATATCTGACCAAAAAATAGGAGGTTTTGATTGAGGTGACCAGAAGAATGTGCAGCTCGCAGCAGTGCAACTTATATTTATTGTATTGCTTGTATGTATTGTATTGCAATTCAGCTTTAAACTGTTAATATACAGTATACATGAAACAAAACTAAACCAAATTAAACTTAACCAAGAACTAAACTAAACCAAACTGAGCCCAAACCAAACCTAACAAAAACTAAAGTAAACCACACTAAACTAATCAAAACTATACCAAACCAAACTAAACTTACCATGAGACCCACATTCCCTCCCACACCTCTCGCAAAATCTGACAGCCCAACAAAGAGTAGTGACACTGGGCCACACAAAAGACACTGAGCCCCAGGGCAAGCTTCCATGCTGAGCCAGTGTATAGGAAGAGAAGGATGGACAGAGGGACAAAGAATGTGTGAAGAGGTATGGAGAGAGAGAGAACATTAAGGGAAAGGGAGAAAAAAGCAAGGCAAACAAAGTGACCGTCACTACGGGGGAGGGGGGGGGTCAAGTCGCTTGGAGACAAGGCTCTATAGAGGTTACAGTTATATAGTAACAATGGTCCCCACACACGTCTCGCCTGAGACTTTTAGAGAGTGTAGGAGTGACTTCCTGAACTTGTAATGGTCCGGGTACAAGATGTATTAAGAACAGATGTAGGATCAGCTCACCCTCCCCAAACCCTAATCATTAAAGTAAAAACACAACAACACGCAAACCTGTCCATAGACCAGTAGCAAGAACAATGTCATGCTACTCTAAGCTTAACCTTTAGCTTAGCAAACAATGCTCTCAGGGCCGTAGCGAGGGTCTGAGTTTTATTGAGGTCTGGAGGTCAAGACATTTTAAGAAAGTTGAAGCTCATTTGCTGCATTTCTATACAATTTAAAAACTCTAAAATTGTGTTTGGAGAACAGCAAAAACAAACAAAAATGACCCCAGCTTTAGCTTAATTCACCTCAGTCAATCTACAAACACATAGCCTATTAGCAATAAATTAGCCGTTACACATTAACTCACATGAACTCAGCACCCGGATTAAAAACTATAATGTAATACTTACGGAGGGATCTGTTAGCAGAAGAATATTGTATTAACATAAGATAAAGAAATAAGTCTGCGTTACAGAACAATTTGTTTTGCCGTTTTACAGCTAATTTCCTGCAATTCTACTCATTTTGCATTGATTTATGGCATGTTAATAGGATATCTGAGTAAGTGACTAACAAAATCAAATGGTGGACCCCTGAAGGTCAGTGCCCTTGGGCACGTGTCATACCTGTTTCAACCTAGCAACACTCAGCCTTTGTTTCCCATATAGGTGTCAGGAGTGGTGATGGCCCACCCCCAAAGAATAGTCAAGGACCCACTATGGCACAAACTTTAAAGTAACTCACACTGTACCCTGTAGTTCACCAATGTTCCTTCAGCTTTGCAGCTGCTGTACAATCACTTTTGTTATAGTCATTATCATCTACTGTCTACATAGCCAGCCACCGTGCGTATCCACAGACAGATGGACAGTCTTGGAATCAGAGGGGATTTAGCGTGTATGGCCCCCCTCAAAAGTCTAGGACTGTACCATATGGCCTTACGTCTGCCTTCCGAGTCCCCCTTGGTCAGCCCAAGAGTGGAGGGGAACCAAGCAAGTTGGAGTGGGAGGAGAAGGGGGTGGGGGGTTTCTGTCACCCTGCATTAGCCGTGACGTGGTGGGGGCTAAACAATAGGAAACAGCACTATAGCCTACTGGCGCTAATGATAGCCTGGACCCCGTCAGCATCTGTTATCCGGTTAGCATAAAAGCTGACTAGCCGTAGTGCTAAACGATGTTGCCACTGTGAACAACACTCACAGCACTCAGTATGAACAATGTGCCATCCGTTGTGTCTGTGGTGCCTGTCACCCAGACAAGCTGAGCGCTGTGGTATCGGAGCATCGGGTCTCAGACCAACAGGCTTTGTCTTTAACATGTAAATAGTCTCTATCTGCAGCTAGAAACTATTTGCAACACTGACTCTCCATACATGAAAACCTTACACACAAGCGCACACACACACACACACACACACACACACACACACACACACACACACACACACACACACACACACACACACACACACACACACACACACACACACACACACACACACACACACACACACACACACACACACACACACACACACACACAACCACTGTCAATACTGTTGCTCTATTTATACTATTTATTTAACTGCGCGACCTAGTCACTATTCAATTTATGTTTGTAAATACAGTCATACATGACATAGCACATTCCTAATCATACATATCAGTTACTACTTTGCATACTACCTTCTTCTAATTACTTGATCTTTTTTATTTTGCATTTGGCCTTTTATTATTGATATTGATTATTGTACTGCAATATTGAGGGAGCTAGCACGCAAGCATTTCACTGCACCATTCATAAATGCTGTAAACTGTGTACGTGACAAATACAATTTTGTTTAAAAGAAATTGGCCTCTTGAAGAGCACAAAGCAACTGTCAACATTCGGCCACGGTGGCACCTGACCTGGCAGACAGACGGGAGGTTGAATAAAAGAAAGGTTCACCCACCAAACTGAGACAAGGAAGGATATGAAGTCGCTTGTTGTCTTATTGCAGCTTCTGTAACCCTTACGATTGTGGTAGTAGTAGTAGTAGAAATAGTAGTAGTGGTAGTAGTGGTAGTATTGTAGTAGAAGCAGTAGTAGTAGGCCTAGTAATAGAAGTAATCATTTGGTGGGTGCTTACATTTGTCCTAAATATGTTTCTTGCATATACCAACTCTCCCTGAGAGTGGGGTCACAGCCAGGATGAGTCATTATCAACGGCAAACCTGGAGCGTTGCTTAAGGGCACATAGACAGATTTTTCACCTTGTTGGCTAGGGGATTCAAACTAGAGACCTTTCCATTCTGGGACCAACACTCTAACTGCTTAGGTTATCTGCTGCTAGTAGCAGTAGCCTGTGTGGGTATGAATCCCGGCTCTTCTCTCCGTCTCCCCTTCATTTCATACGGTCTCTGTCAGTGGAAATCAATTTAAAAAAACCTGAGCCCAGTTTTTAAATATGCTAGCCTCACCTGGCCTCTATGTGGTGGAAGAGGTGCTGCCAACGGTCCCTGGCGTCCCTCAGGGTGCCGTGGAGCTGGGCCTGCTTGGCCTGGTCGCTGACCAGCATCAGCTGCTCCCCCAGCTTCTTGAGGTGGCTTTTGTTCTCACTGAACAGGTTGATCTCCTCCATACAGTCCTATGAAGAAGAAGAAGTTGAAGAAAAATGCTTTTCTTTTCAGATCACCGAAATCTGTCTTTTGCTTTCAAGGAGAGGGAGCAGACTACCAAACCTGGGTCAAATATATATTTCAAATAATGTACTTTCAGCTACATCAAGTGCATTTCAAATATGTATTTACAACAGAATGGGGGGGGGTTCAATGACCTAGCTAACAACTTCTTCTCACAGCCCACCCCCGCTCTTTCGGCTACCCACTCACTCAGGTATCTCCAAATTATTTTGGGGGAGCTTTCAAACAATTGAGGCCATAGTGCAATTTTTTTAATGTGATGGCCAAACTTAAATCAGCTGAAATCAACTCCATATGTGTGATGTTACTTAAAAGTGATTAGGCCATAAAAAAAAAGACTAGCTAACAATCAATGGAAGCGATAGGGGCAGAGGTGGCTAAAATTAGCTGTAGTTTATAGTGGCTAACCATTGAGATCCTATTAAATTATTATTATTAGAATTTTATTTGGCTAACATCATGTTCTAAAATCATGAACTTCTGCTTTAAGCTTTGATCAAGGGGTGCCCACAAGAGAAAGGGCTGCTAAACAAAGATCACTTTCTATTTCAAGCGTTGAATTGATTTATTTTTTCTCACACCACATCAAAAACATGAACACACCCTGTGTACTAAATGACTACCGTCGATGAGAAAGTAAATGAGGCGTTATCTAGGCTAAATTCAATAGAAAGGGACATTGTTTTACTGTACAGGACGAAAGGGGTTGGCCAAATCCTCAAATATGGTATGTAAACCTGTTTACTTTGTCTGTTCACGTTTCTGTCAGAAATGGTACACTTTGTAGGATTACCGCTCTAATTATGGAACCAAGCATGTGATATATAATATCACAAACATGCAAAATACAGGGTCAAAAAAGTGGGAGAGTGACTGGGTGTGATTCTGATAAGAGGAGTGGATTGTACCAAGATGAGGGAGGTCCACAGGGACTCATTTCCCCAGTCCAGTCAACTGGCCTGAGGACACCTGGCAGACTCCCTCAGATGAACACCCACATTACCTCTATCGTCTGGGCTACACTGTGTGTGTGAGCTGGGGCTCTAGTGGTTATGCAACCACCAGGGATTAAAAGGTTAATCTATCTAACCAGAATTGGGTCTGAATCTACAGAGATTTTCACTGCACTGCTTACCATACCAATCAAGACCATTCAGATCAATAGCCACTAAAGACACAGCCAGACAGATGTAGGATCTTAATTTGAGCCCATTTGCTACAGTAGGAAAATAATCCTGCAGCAATAGCAAATGTTAATGTGGATTATAATAAAAGGACAACTCTCCCACTTAACATTTGAGTTGTTATTATGAAGTATTTAGTGATGTCCTACACAGTTTGAGTAATTTTATGATTTCATGTCTGTTGACTGTCTATTGATGAGCAAAACAAGAAATTGCACCTCTGTCATGTTTTCAAATATGTTCACTGAGATGACTAATACAATAAATAATGGATAGTCATTTTCAGCAATCTATATATCCCATCTGTAGTTTTACGATTATATTGGAACTCCCTGCTATATGTGACTCGTTTCAGGAAACTAGGCGTGTGTCGCGAGTCACTACTTCACAGGAGAGGCAATTGAAAGTAAACATTTTGGGCAGAAATGCATTCTGGAACATGTGAACTTTCATGTGTCTTAATAACAAACTTGTATGCCATCTGTAAATATGAATAAAATTGTTAAATTATGAACATAGTTTGTTTAGCCACGGAAAAAGACAAGAGATAATGGATTGGTCTGCCATGTACTGTAGCACGCTTCTGTCTATAACATGAGCTGGTCAGTATGTGTAGGTAGTCTTCTCTAACGAGACTTTAAAAAAAAAAGATATCACGTAGTGGAACTACAAAAGTGTTGCTCTCCACTTTCTGTACTACCAAGTTTTAGAAATCAGTAGAATGCTCAGTGGAATTAGAGTACGATAGCTAAGGAGATGGAGAAAATTCTGCTGTTTGATTGCAAATATGCAGAGGGAGTCGACAAGATAACACACAGAAGGCTGTTGTATAAACACCTGTCTTCAAACTAAGGGCAACCATGGTATCCGTGACAGAGTGGGAGAAGAGTCCATCAATTTTCTGTTTACATCAGGCCCGTCATAAAAATGTTTTATCCGACATGCATTTTACTCACATGAAAAGGTTGAAACCTGGTTATTAATATGAACATACAGTGCCTTGCGAAAGTATTCGGCCCCCTTGAACTTTGCGACCTTTTGCCACATTTCAGGCTTCAAACATAAAGATATAAAACTGCATTTTTTTGTGAAGAATCAACAACAAGTGGGACACAATCATGCAGTGGAACGACATTTATTGGATATTTCAAACTTTTTTAACAAATCAAAAACTGAAAAATTGGGCGTGCAAAATTATTCAGCCCCTTTACTTTCAGTGCAGCAAACTCTCTCCAGAAGTTCAGTGAGGATCTCTGAATGATCCAATGTTGACCTAAATGACTAATGATGATAAATACAATCCACCTGTGTGTAATCAAGTCTCCGTATAAATGCACCTGCACTGTGATAGTCTCAGAGGTCCGTTAAAAGCGCAGAGAGCATCATGAAGAACAAGGAACACACCAGGCAGGTCCGAGATACTGTTGTGAAGAAGTTTAAAGCTGGATTTGGATACAAAAAGATTTCCCAAGCTTTAAACATCCCAAGGAGCACTGTGCAAGCGATAATATTGAAATGGAAGGAGTATCAGACCACTGCAAATCTACCAAGACCTGGCCGTCCCTCTAAACTTTCAGCTCATACAAGGAGAAGACTGATCAGAGATGCAGCCAAGAGGCCCATGATCACTCTGGATGAACTGCAGAGATCTACAGCTGAGGTGGGAGACTCTGTCCATAGGACAACAATCAGTCGTATATTGCACAAATCTGGCCTTTATGGAAGAGTGGCAAGAAGAAAGCCATTTCTTAAAGATATCCATAAAAAGTGTTGTTTAAAGTTTGCCACAAGCCACCTGGGAGACACACCAAACATGTGGAAGAAGGTGCTCTGGTCAGATGAAACCAAAATTGAACTTTTTGGCAACAATGCAAAACGTTATGTTTGGCGTAAAAGCAACACAGCTCATCACCCTGGACACACCATCCCCACTGTCAAACATGGTGGTGGCAGCATCATGGTTTGGGCCTGCTTTTCTTCAGCAGGGACAGGGAAGATGGTTCAAATTGATGGGAAGATGGATGGAGCCAAATACAGGACCATTCTGGAAGAAAACCTGATGGAGTCTGCAAAACACCTGAGACTGGGACGGAGATTTGTCTTCCAACAAGACAATGATCCAAAACATAAAGCAAAATCTATAATGGAATGGTTCAAAAATAAACATATCCAGGTGTTAGAATGGCCAAGTCAAAGTCCAGACCTGAATCCAATCGAGAATCTGTGGAAAGAACTGAAAACTGCTGTTCACAAATGCTTTCCATCCAACCTCACTGAGCTCGAGCTGTTTTGCAAGGAGAAATGGGAAAAAATTTGTCTCTCGATGTGCAAGACATACCCCAAGCGACTTACAGCTGTAATCGCAGCAAAAGGTGGCGCTACAAAGTATTAACTTAAGGGGGCTGAATAATTTTGCACGCCCAATTTTTCAGTTTTTGATTTGTTAAAAAAGTTTGAAATATCCAATAAATGTCGTTCCACTTCATGATTGTGTCCCACTTGTTGTTGACTCTTCACAAAAAAATGCAGTTTTATATCTTTATGTTTGAAGCCTGAAATGTGGCAAAAGGTCGCAAAGTTCAAGGGGGCCGAATACTTTCGCAAGGCACTTTATATTCAGCATGACATTCATGCAAGCATTAAAATATATTTCCAACCCAAAATTAATATGAAATGCACTCATAACCTGTGCCATAAGCAATAAAAGGGTTAGCTGACAACATCACGAAAATGATGTGCACGCTTCAAAAGGGGCAGATGGCTGTGTGTTGTTTTTGTTCTGGATGGCCAGATAGCTAATCAACAACGGTAATGACGTATTTGAGACACAAGTGCTCATTGTGCAACTTTATGTTTTCAATATACATTGGGAATTAAATATACTGTAGTTAACATGTTATCAACAATCTAAGCCAACCCTATCTGTTTTACCACATATTTGAGCACGCCTCGGTTTTGGTGCTTAGCTATCAACCTCTCCACGTATTTAGACTAAGCTTCGTCTGGGCATGATATAGCCAGCTAGCTAAGCTACAGTAACTGCATGCTTAGAATTGCATCATGGGAGATTAAATGCACCCTGGGAATCGTAGTATGCTGTAGACGAGCGCAATACAGAAGCTTCAAAATGACAAAAACAATGAATCGTGCAGTATGACTAACAAAAATGATAAAACATCAAAATGTGTATCAAATCTTACAATAGTACATATATACTACGCATGATAACTGTTTATAAATTGGCGGAATTGTCCTTTAATTGAACATTTTGTAGAGGTTGATACATTTTTCAGAAGGGAAAATCAATTCTGAAATTTCAAAGTGGAAATTACAAACTTCAGAAGACTTTTTAGACCTCAAATGCACTACAAGTTTTACATTTCCTGCATTACAGGAAAGTTCTTCTGCAACAGGGTGATCAAATTAAGATCCTACATCTGTGTATAATTCTATGGACCCAGCATGGTCTGCAAGGTAAGGTAAACTACGTATCCATTCCAAACATGCTTTGTTTCAGTTTAAGAAGACAGTTATTTTTTTCTTGAAAGAATGGGTTGTGACCAGGATTGTAGTGGAGCAAAAACACCCTCTATGTGCGTTTTTACATTGTCAAAAGCAATTACACAAAACTAAATTGGCAATGTTAGCATTTGTTTTTTACGTTGTCCCATTGTCGGTCAACTCAACCAGCATAAAGCATTTTCCCAAAAATGTTTGCCACTATGTTGCCAATTGTAAGTGACAATTTTATATACGGTTTACATCAGAGGATATGTCCTAAAATGTGCACTGTACCCCAGTTACCTCTTACCTCATTCAGTTTCACCACACCGGAGGTTGTTTCCTAAAATGTGCACCATACCCCAGTTTCCTCCTACCTTCTTCAGTTTCTCCACCATCTCCTCGAGGCTGAGGTCTCCGCTGTGCGACACCTTGTTCTCCATCTGGGTCAGCCAGTCGCACAGCTCCTTGTTCTTGTCGTTGAAGATGGTCCAGGCACTGAGCCGGTCAGCGATCTCCTGCCTGCGTAGGGATACCTGAGAAGAAAAGGGAGGGGGAGGGTGAGTATATGTTGCCCCATATGAAACACTGGAATGTACCATGCATTCATATATTAGGTTTATTGACAGGGTGTCAAACTCAATTCCCAGTGCCTGCTGGATTCTGCACTTTGCAATTGAGTTCAAGGGAGCAACAGAAACCTACGTTAAGTGCGATCCTCGAGGACTGGATTTTGCTTGATAGACTAACAGGGGAAGGGATTGACAATCAGATACGGAAAAAACATTGTGATGGGGGTCTTTCCTAGCCTGGTCCCAGATCTGTTTGTGCTTTCGCCTAATCATTTGCAAACATGGCATGACAGTGAGGGAGTTGACATGATAGCAAAAACAGACTGACACTCAAGCTAGGTCTTGCCCCTCCAGTCTGGAACTATATGGCCACCTCAATTTTAATGAATCATTTTAGCCACTTTAACAGCATTAACTGAAAGTTAAGTTAAATAATACCCTCAGTAATGTTATTCTGATTGACAAAAAACAGATCTCAGGTCCAAAATGCTATATTTTGTCAAGTTACTTCAACACCCAGAACATAAGAGAGAAGTTGGCCACATTTAACACAAAAACAGGCACTGTCAACTAACTGTGTCACGCCTGCTCCTGCTACTCATGTCGTCGGTTTACTAACAACCGGTCTTGGAAACCATCATTATGCACACCTGCACCCCATCATCATGCACACCTGGACTTCATCACCACCTTGATTACTTCCCCTTCGTCTAGCACTCTGTACCCTCACTCATCAGGCAGTATTGGTTTTCATGTCCAGGCGTGTCTCATCCTACACGGGAGTATTGCTCCATGTTCGTTATTATTAAACTCAACAACTGCACCTGCTTCCTGACTCCCTGCATCTCTGTTACAGAATACTGCCTCAAAATATGGAAGCAGCAGAAGACGAGGTCCTCCGCGTCCTCCACTGCCTCGACACCACCCGAGAGGGTTCACCTCCAACTAACGAGCCAGTCCCCCATCCTACACAGCAGTCCACCCTGGTCAGCGATGCCCAACTGTTCCTCCCGGACAAATATGACTGGACTCCATCCAAATGTTGTGACTTCCTACAGTGCTCCCTCTATTTCGCCCAACGAGAGGTCCAAGGTTGCCACGGTAATTTCCCTGCTGCCCGGGGGCTGGTGCCCAGACTGCTGCGGAGTACACCCTCATCTTCCGGACTGTGGCAGCCTCCAGCAGATGGAATAAGCTGGCGCTACGCACCCTATTCCAAAGAGGACTGCGCAAAGAGGTCCAGACGGAGTTGGCATGCCGGGATGATAACCTTTCCTTGGATGCACACATCAATGGCCATCAGCCTGTACAACCTTCTTCGGGCACCACTTCCTGTAGTGTCCGGGGCGTCCCAACCCAAAGTCCACTGGGACAGAGGGCCGGCCCAGTGATAATTTGTCTCCCGGGGTAGGCGTGAGTATTTCTTCAGCATTTTCCGCCAAGCACTTCCTGGTTTCCATTTCACGGGTGGGCTGTCCCTACGGCTCTAGTGAACACCGGTGCCTCAAAGAAATTTATTGACCAGGCCCTTGTCTCCTCCCTGAACATTACCTTGTATCTGCTCTCCTCTCCTTTTCCAGTCCAACCTTGGATAAACTACCATTGGGATCCAGCACTATCACACACATCACAGCACCACTCGCCCTCACTGTGGGAACCTTGCACCGGGAAAGCCTTCCCTTCCTCATCACCACAGCTCCTGTACACAAAATCTTCCTCGGCCTCCCGTGGCTCCAACAGTATTACCCCACCATCTCCTGGTCGAGGATTAAAATCACTGCATGGGCACCCGGATATCAGAAGACCTGCTTTCCCTTACCTTGTGGTTCCACGTCGGGTGAGAGTCCTGTGAATGCCCTCCACGCCACCATTCCATCCTCCCATATCATTGGCCCCGTGTTTTGTGATGTAAATGTGGACAGCCGCCATGCTCTGGAGAAGGAACCCGCGCCTGCTACCTGCCCTCCTGAGTGCATCTACGTCCTCACGGAGGTGTGGGGTCAGTTCTTGACCTGGGAATACACATCCTTCGCCGCTGGACACCAAGGTATTACCCGCACTATTTCATCCATCTCCGCAAAGTACTGGTGGCCTACGTCAGCACAGGACGTCACCCGTTAGGTCAATTCATGCTCCATATGTGCCCCTACAATCTCCCGGCACACTCCAGCAGGGAAACTCCTTTCCATTCCTCAGCGGCCTTGGTCCCATCTGTCCATAGATTTTGTTACTGATCTCCCTCTGTCTAATGGTTTCACCACTATTACGGTTGTTGTGGACAGATTCTCTAAATCCTGCCATTTTTATCCCTCTGGTCTTCATACCCCGCTGAGGCACTATTCCAGCAGGTCTTCCGGGCACGATGGCCTTCCTGAGGACATTGTCTCCGACCGTGGCCCCCAATTCACGTCATGGGTATGGAAAGCCTTTTTGGAGAAGCTGGGGGTCACAGTAAGCCTCACTTCCGGGTACCGGCCTCAGTCTAACAGGTTTGAGAGGATGAACCTGGTACTGGGAAGGTTCCTGAGGAGTCACTGCCAGGACAGGCAGGGTTCTTTCTCTGGGCAGAGTACGCCTAGAATTCCTCCATTGCATCACTCCTCCATTGGGCTGACTCCCTTACAGTGTGTTCTGGGATATCAGCCAGCCCTGGCGCCATGGACCCCGAGCCAGACCGAAGCTCCTGCAGTGGATGAGTGGTTCAGGCACGCAGAAAGTTTTGGAACGATGCCCTCGTGAGACTCCAGCGCACCGTCAGAAGGAGCATGTGGATCACCACCGCAGTTAGGGTCCTGTATTCCATCTGGCTCTCCACCAGGAACCTCTCACTCTGCCTGCCCTGTAAGAAGTCTGAGCCCCCGGTTCGTGGGGCCATTCAAGGTCCTCTGGAGGATCAACGAGGTGACATATAGATTACAGCTCCCCCTAACTACCGGATCTCACCCTCTTTTCATGTTTCCCTCAGGCCGGTGATTTCTGGTCCCGTGGATGCCACCCCCCACGACACCCCTCCTGACTCCCAACGTTGTGGGGGTAGGCTCCAGTACTTGGTGGACTGGGAGGGGTACGGTCCAGAGGAGCGGTGTTGGGTCCCGGTGGACGACATTCTAGATCCCAACATCATTCGAGATTTCCACCTTCTCCATCCAGACTGGCCCACTCAGAGCCCTCGGAGCCACCCTCCTGGCCCGGCGACGTCCGGCGGGGGGTACTGTCACACCTACTCCCACTCTGGTGGTGACGCCCCCGGTTTTCTAACCACCGGTCCTGGCAACCCATCATTACGGACACCTGCACCCCATCATGATGAATGCAGGGCCTTTTTCACCACCTTGATTACTTCCCCTTTATTTAGCACTCTGTATCCTCACTCATCACGCAGTATTGCTTCTGTTTTCATGTCCAGATGCTTCTCTTGTTTTGTATCACTCCATGTCCATTATTATTAAGCTGAATACCTGCATCTCCGTTAAACTGTGAGTGAGGTTGAGTCTAAATTGAAAACACCACACAACGCAGGTTTGTTGAAAGTAGCCCATAAATAATACACTGACGTGCCAAAGGACTTTGAAAATGCCAATCCAACTGGATTGGTTTTGTATCACTATGCAAGCAAGGTTTTCAGCTGTATTCTCCAGCTCCCATGCTATCGATGCCTATCAGTAAGGGGGCTACTTCAAGTAAGGGGGCTACTTCAAGTAAGGGGGCTACTTCAAGTAAGGGGGCTACTTCAAGAGTGCTTTTGGCTACTAATGCAAAATTGTACAGGCCCAGAAGTGCTTGTGATAAAACCTCCCTGCTGTCTATTCCATTCCGTGAATAATCTAGTTCTACCAGAAGATATCATAAGTGGAAAGGCATGGTACAAATATCCTACAGTACATAGTCTTATTCCCATTAAAGCAGCCGAATGCAAGTTTGACCCAGTTATATAAAGTTGGCTTGTTCCAGAAGTGTGGACCTCTGACACATTTCATTGTACATTGAAAAGCAACAAGGAAAATGAATTTCAGTGTGCTTTGTGAATTGACTGAGTTGAAATGGAATTGATCCCAACCGTTGTGTGTACCAGTTCACTATAAGGCAATGCAAATGCAAGAACCCTGGTGGACTCCCCATAATCAAGTAAATTGAGTGAGGCCTCAAGACAGTCAAGCTTTTTTTTTACATAAAATGAATATGGTCCATTTTCCTAATGAGAGCTTAATGTGATAATTATATTCCCATTACTCCACAAAGGAGGGGATGCTGATTGTTTGAGGTCAAAGAGCTTAACTGGCAGATATTGGTTCATTGGGTTGCCAATATTTCATTGTCTGTTCATTGTTTTGTTTTTCACAAGCGTGGCTCTTTCTCTCACTTAACTTACCATTGAGGCTTAAAATTCTTAATATTCCATTAGGAGCGGTTTCTATTGTGACCTGTCATACCCTGTGAGGAATTGCGTTGCCACCACAACAATAGGGGACAGGGGCTGTCTTCTGAAACACAGGCAGGCCACAGCCCTGGCTGGCCATCTGTCCCTCAGCCATTCCAGTGACTGGCTCCACCTGCAACCTGTTAGCCTTCTGGGGACGGCGCCATGTGTTGTGGGGACACTGTCATATAAGGGCTCCATTGTGGTTCTATGAAGCATACAAGCATGTATGTAATACATGCTAAAGTGGAGACACGGAAATTGATCTCAAAATGCTTACTGTCGTGGATTGTAAAACAAAACCAAAGTGTGGATTGAAGTCACTCCTTGCCCATAGACTGCTTTCAAGGTAATGAAACAAATGTCTAAATATGTCAAATGAATGAACTACCACTTGAGCCTATTTATAATAGCAATGCAACACTATCTTTTAAGGACAACTAATGGTTGCTGCCAGCTCTGTGTCCCCACAAGTGCACCAGTTTCAACAATTTCCCTAACAGGTTACAAGTGGGGCAGTCACTGGAACCATGAGGGCACCATTGTTGCTCCAACAACAAGGACTAACGTGCAACAACAAGTCAGTCATCAGGAAAAAAACTAACAGGCATTTATACAAAAATGCTCTGTTTGTTTTTGATTTAAAGGGAGATGTAACTGTAGCTTGGAATACTGACCTCTGCTCAGCTAAAGAGCTAAACACCTCCATTCACCATTGTTAAAACTAGTCTGCATGGGAATTTAACTTAGTAACAGTAACAAATTCAGTTACAAACTCCAACAGAGGCATTCAAATCACTCACGTGCTGCGGACATTTCGTCTTACAATCAGTAATAGACAAATTCAGTTACAAACCCCAACAGAACTATGAATGACCGTTTGACCACAGCGTTCAAAACGCCCATGTGCTTGTATCAGGACCCAATTAGGTCTCAAAACAATCAAACTAAATCCTGCCCCCCCACAAAAAAACAGTAAATCTTTCTCTCACTGACAAAGATGTACTGTACATCATTAGTAAAATATTATACCACATGAGAGCACAAATACTAATGTCTCTTACAGAGGCATTCAGAACCTCAACCCCTGAAACACAGTATGTGCAAATAACTATTGAGGAGATATTAAAAGGGCACACTGGAAATGTCAAATGTTCAACACTATCTAATGTTAAACTCCTAAATCTTAAGCAGAAATAGAAACACTACATTTTCAAATAATATTTGGGGGAAATGCAAGTATCGAATGTATTTTTGCTGGCCAGTAGTGGCATCCCATTCAGCCACTTGTCAGTTTTTCCCTCCATTCCATGCTGCTCCTATTCTCTTGCTGCACTGCCATGAATGAGTGTGTTTTGTGTGTGTCTCCACTCGCTGGACACACATTCACCGGTCAAAGCCCCAGTAGTGGAGGAGCCTTTTGTGTGGCCAGAACATAGCTAGTGACTACTCTATTTTATATCTCTACCTTCCCTCCCTCTCATCCACTTTCACTCTCTCAAATAAAATCAGTCTTCCTCTCTCTCTAACACACACACTGACAGACCGACATCTTACTTCTCTTTCCCTACATTTCTCTCTCTCTCTCTCCATCCATGCCCCTCTCACCTTTAGACAGAGTTCCTCCCACTGGCAGTGCAGCTGCTCCACCTGTCCTTGTAGTAGGGTAGCATCCCCGGCCAAGATGTACTGGGACAGATCCGTCTTCATGGTGGACAACTCCTTCACTCCACCAGCCCACAACTCCAGAGAGGCCTCGTTCTCCTGCATAACACACACACGTGCAGAACACACACACCACTGACCGGTCAGGCACCCCGGCGCTGTATTAAGTGCATACTAGTCGAGTACGTGTGTGTTTCTCTCTCTCTGTCTCTGTATGTGTGTCTCTCTCTCTTTCTCTCAAGGATTATGGGAGGGGGAGGGGAGCAAGGGGATAACTGGGAGGGGAGAAGAGGGAAGTGAAGGGGGGAAGGGAGAGGGGGGAAAGAGGGAAACAGAGGGGAGTGTAGGAAACTCATAATAGTGGGACTCAGTGGGTGGCAGGATAATGGGAGCCCCCAAAACCTGTTGGTAACTCTGGCCCCTTTGTGAGTGCCTGAAAAAAACCCTCAATCAATTCACTTTCCCCCAGTCAAATTCAAACTCAAACAACTTTTACTGGCATGACAAGAGTGATAAACAACTTTTACTGGCATGACAAGAGTGATACCCAACACAGCAATGATTTTCCATAGCTGCAGTGATGAAATTACAAACCCAAACAAGCAAATGTGTGTGCTAAGAAAGCCGAATAAGGTGTATTAGAGACAAGAAAATAATACCATGTCTCTCCTCGTATCTTAGAGCGTGTCCCAAATGGGGCCCATCTCCTTATATAATGCAGTACTTTTGACCAGAGCCTTATGGACCCTGGTCAAAAGTAATACATTATAGGGTATAGTGTGCCATTTGGGATGTGATTAAACACGTATTTACCCTTTTTCCCCTCCTTTTCCTACATAGTTTTTTCTTTCTTTTTTTCCCTTGTCTTATTATGTAAAGTGTGTTGAGACCCTTGGACAATGCACTTTAAATAAACCTGATTGCACTTGACTTGACTATCTTTGTTTGCCACTGTTATCCTCATTCTTCACAATAGAAGTACCTCTCCAATGAGACCCTGATTGACAGCCTCCCACAAAATGAGATTAAAGGGTTAGTTCAGTCAAAAACTATATTTTAGTGTTTTGTTCATTAGTGCACTGTTAATATAATCCCAAAACGTTGTGCAGGTTTCATATGATGTGAAACACTCTGTTCTGAAAGTACTCTACCTTGAAAACTTGACTGCAGACATGTACATTTTTGTAGATTTTATTAACAGTGGACGATTGAGCAAAATATTAAATATATTTTTGAGTGAACTATCCTTTTAAGTCAGGTCTGAGGCGCTGCTATTACGCAGAATTGAAATAAAACAGTATTACATTGTATCTAGATGTTTGATTTTATCATTATCAATGTCTTGGCAATTTCTATGTCAGTAAGCACATTTCCATTCACAGTTTTTATACGAGTAAAGTCATACTGTATAAAAAAAATAATGACAGCTGTGATGTAAACAGAAAGTTTACAAGTACAATTTTATGAATGCCGACAGATCATTTGCGATCAGTGGGATCTTTTTGTATCGGTAAAATGTATTGTGCAAGAAATGTCGGTGGAAACGCCTTTATGAGTCACCCGATGATGATATGGTGTGTGATCCAACCAGATAACTTAGAAACCATGCAGTTTATTAGGCTACAGATGACATACATGATGATGAACTTTACAGGGTGGTGAAAGCGCAAGGGGATGAGCTTGATGCTCCTTTCAAATAAATATTGAGGGTCTTATTATGGAAAAATGATGATCGATGACAAATAAAAATATTATCGCTCTTGTACATAATAGGCTAATCTCATCATGTATAGCCTACCCGCACAGGATCTGTTGTTGGCTAGAGCACACATGTCAAGACCAAAGTAGGCACATACATTTGCTATTTAACGCAACAGTTTTGGTGACAAAACTATCACTACATGAAGGTTACATGAAAAATACATTTTTTTGTGTGCACTACCTCATCACACCAAGTCCGTTTGGTGTAAACACACCTCTGGTGGGTAAATACGCATATTTTCTTTATGCTGATTTTAGATTATTCGCATAAAAATTGGTCACGAATTGGTTGGAAACCTAGCTAGTGTTACTCACCTAATGACTTACCTCAAGTGTTACCTTCTAAGCAAACAGCACAGAGAGGTTCAAATCCACCCACACAGAGAGATACTAATATACACAGCTCAATATCACAAAGTAGGATGCACACACATGCAGTTGCACGTAAGCACACACAGACACACACTTGCACGTATGTACGCTCACTGGCATGCGTGTCTCCACGCACGCAACACGCACACACACACACACACACACACACACACACACACACACACACACACACACACACACACACACACACACACACACACACAGACACAGATCCAGAAGGTAGTCACCTCTGTGAGCTTCTCTTCACCCTGTAGCTCCTCCAGCCTCTCTGGCAGCGGTTGCTTCAGCCTGTCCCTGAGCTCGTCCAGTTTGTGTGCGCTGTCGACTAGTCTGACTTGAAAGTGGCCCCAATTCTACAAGATATAGAGAAGGTAAATTTAACAATCTCATTGACAGTATTAGTTTACAGTCCAGTTCAGCAAAAAACAAATTGAATAGCGTGACTTAGGTAAATTATATTATTCTATGGGCAAAAAGGGTTCCCAGAAATAGACAAGTCACACCTCTCCACGTCCACAATCAAAAGTTTTAAATGCATTTTCTGAATATACCACTAAGACACAAATGTTACCCCAACTCTAATCAAATATTCAGTCACACATTTGAGTGGGAGATTGGTGTGTATTTCCCTTTCTATAATGACAATTAGCTATCTCTATTTCAGACATTGTCTTAGCCTGATTCCACTATTGTGCTTGTGTCACGGCCTGGTCGGTTTCACCTGTTCCTGTGATTGTCTCCCCCCCTCCAGGTGTCGCTTATTTTCCCCAGTGTATTTATCCCTGTGTTTCCTGTCTCTCTGTGTCAGTTCATCTTGTATGTTTAGTCAAGTCAACCAGCGTGTTTTTCCCGTACTCCTTTTCTATTCGTTTTTATAGTCTTCCCGGTTCTGACCCCTGTACCTATTGGACTCTGATCTGGTTTTGACCTTTTGCATGTACACGACCACTCTCTTGCCTACCCTTTTTGGATTAATAAACATTGTAAGACTCCAACCATCTGCCTCCTGTTTCTGCATCTGGGTCTCGCCTTGATAGCTTGGGGATTTCCCATTCACCGGGGCTGACATAAACTCTTTGACTTGGCCTCCTAAATCTGCCTCCTGTGTCTGCATCTGGGTCTCGCCTATATAGCTTGGGGATTTCCCATTCACCGGGGCTGACATAAACTCTTTGACTTGGCCTCCTGAATACCTATTTAGTGCACTACTTTTGACCAGGACCCATAGGGCTCTGGTAAAAAGTATAATGCCTTCAAAAAGTATTCATACCCCTGGACTTATTCCATATTTTGTTGTGTTACAGCCTGAAATCAAAATGTACTAAATGTATATTTTTTTACACATGCAAAGTGTAAACATGTTTTTAGAAATGTTTGCTAATTTGTGGAAAATGAAAATGTCACAGCAGTCCGTGACCGGGAGTCCCATGAGGCGGCGCACAATTGTCCCAGGTTCGTCCGGGTTAGGGGATGGTTTGGCCGGCCCGGGATTTCCTTGTCCTACCGCACTCTAGCAACCCCTTGTGGCGGGCAGGGCACCTGCAAGCTGACTTCGAACGCCAGTTGTACGGTGTTTCCTCCGACACATTGGTGTGGCTGGCTTCCGGTTTAATCAAGCAGTGTGTCAAGAAGCAGTGCGGTTTGGCAGGGTTGTGTTTTCGGGGACGCATGGCTCTCGACCTTCGCCTCTCCAGAATCCGTATGGGAGTTGCAGCGATGAGACAAGACTAACTACCAATTGGATATTATGATATTGGTGAGAAAAAAGGGGTAAAAGTACAAAAAAAATGTTATCTCCCTCAGTTGGATCAAAAACATTGTCACAGCCAAAACTCGAACTGCTTTAAAGTCACCATTGGCCTCATGGGGAAATCCCTGAGCGGTTTCCTTCCTCTCTGGCAATGGAGTTAGGAAGGACGCCTGTATCTTTGTAGTGATTGGGTGTATTGACCAATCCAAAGTGTAATTCATAACTTTACCAACCTCAATAGATGGGTTAGCTGACAACGTCTCAAAAATGATGTGCATGCTTCCATGGGGCAGAAGTCAACAAGTTGTTGTGATTCTGGATGGTCAGACTGCTAACAAGAATGACAGGAAACTGACATGTAGGGGATTGTAAGTGGCTCGTTTTAGCTCATTTAATCTTGTTCTTGATACCATGTCTTGTTTGTAGGTGTTTTCACTGATTTCATGTCAATGTTAATGTGGCTAAAATTTAGCTAGATAACTATCCAACAACTGTAACGATGTATTTGAGAGAAGTGCTCATTGTGCAAATATATTTATGTTTCAATAAACATTGGAGACGAAATATGGCTTACATGTTGCCAACCATGTCTGTTTCGCTACATAGTTGCGCATGAGTCGGTTCTGTTGCTAAACAACCATCCCCTATAAAGGTGCCCTTCTTTGCAAGGCATTGTAAAATTGTATTATTGGACACAGAGTGAGTACATGCAGCTTATTCTGTGACTTGTAAAGCAAGTTGTTAGGCTTGCAATAACAAAGGGGTTGAATACTTATTGACTTAAGGCATTTCAACTTTTCATTTAAAAACATATATATATTTCTAAAAACATAATTCCACTTTGACATTATGGGCTATTGTTTGTAAGCCAGTGACACAACATCTCAATTTAATGTGGAAAAAAGTCTAGGTGTGTGAATACTTTCTGAAGGCATTGTAGTGTACTATATAGGGAATTGGGTGTCATTTTGGACACAACACTTAACTTGGCCTCTGTGGCTTCTGCTTTCACGCAGATCCTATGGAAGGGGTTCACACAACTAACATGACCCCCCAGGGGGTCGTAAACAACACTCACAGATTAAGTCATAATGGTTCCAACAGACAGCAACAAGTGTGAGTAGTCACTAGATGGCCACTTAGAATGGTATAATTTGGTTTGCATGGGGTTTTCAAAGGGATGGGATTATGGTTAGAGTAAAATTGTGGGTTTATGGTGGTTGAAATCGTGTTTGTGGTTATGAGGTGCGATACTTGTACCCTTTCTAGCATGGCCGGATAGCAAAGACTCAAAGCAAGCCCCTTTCGAGGCTCACAACTGCCTCTGTGTCACAGCAACAACCAATCAGATTCAGCAGCCTGAGGGGTGTGGTTTCATCCATCCTTTAAGACAGAGGTAAAGGAACCGCTCCTAAATTGACTTCAGGTTCAAATCTAGGATCAGCTTGCCATCTCCCAAATCCTAGCTACAGACTTTACGGTGAAAACTGCAAAACTGACTTTACATCATCATCTCGGGAAAATGTCATCCTAAACCGTAGTGACAACTTTAAGGGCTGGTTTCCCAGACACAGATTAGGCCTAGAACTGGACTGAAAAGTGCTTTCAATGAGAATCTCCTCTTCTTAGTCCAGAACTAGGCTTAATCTGTGTCTGGAAAATCAGCCCTAATTTTCTCTCTATGAAATGTTTTGTAAAATTAGAATTGGAAATGTCAGTTTACTTCCTGAAATTACTGAATTGAAATGGATGGAATTGAGCCCAAACCAGATGGTGGTAGCAGTAGTGATGGACCATACCGTGCCCAATATTCTGTATTTCTCAGGGTTAGCTGGCAACTGTACAATTTATTTTGATTTGATGATGGTGGTAGTGGGTAGTGTTAGGTGGCAGTCAGTTAGAGATTTTGTGTCCGAAAATGATCTATTGTGCCAGTAGGATTCAGTCATCCGTTGATGGATGATGGATGATGGATGACGGACAAGATGGCCAGACATAAAACATTTTTTCAAGTAGGCAACTTGCTGCCGAAAAATATTTGAGTTGAAGTTGAGTTGATGGAAATACACAGACAATTGTGAATGCATTATATACAATTTCATCCGTGTTATTGCGTCGCTGTGTGGCCTTAACCGTAGCTGGCAGCTGGCCCCTGCATGGATTATGGTTAGATTAGGCTTGCTCTTTGATGGCCTTGGCTGTTAGGGGGCTTTCACTGGGCAGTGCACAGATACAGTACATGGTATGTGGGTCAACTGCAGCTAACAGACATTCAAATCACACAGACAGCCAACCCCCAGCCCGACTCATAAAGAAGGGGGTTTTGGTGCTTGTACTGAAGAACATGGGGTAAAAAAGAGAGAGGGGGTGGAGAGAGAGAGGAGAGAGAGGAGAGAGTGGAGAGAGAGGAGAGAGAGAGAATAAGAGATGTGTCATAATTACATATCATTTTAGAGATCCTCCACCTTAATCATAATCTTCCCTATCAGATAAATTGGAATCCCTGTCTATCGTGAAAGAACAAAAGAAGGTCTGCTCTTTTTGCATTCTTTTTGCATTCTGTCTTTTTGTTTCAAAATAATCTATTATTGGTCGACCCAATAAGGATAATTTCTGAACAATATTTCTGTCCAGTTAGTGGAACACTTTTGGGTCAATAGCAAGCTCAGAGGCAAAAGTTCTGTGTATCCTCTTTAACAGTTAATTTTTATTTTTTTCTTGCACTGATTTTGAAGTTTATGACGATGATATTTGTTTAGCTTATTTGTTTCGTAAAATGCACTGATTGCACTGCTAAATGCCAAAAAAGTAAAAAATGACTACAATGTAAAATTAGCGCTCACGTTCAAGTGCTTCCAAGAGATTGATTGGTTAATTGATCGACTGATATACCTGAACAACAGTTTCCAGCAGGATTCTCCTTTCTCCCAGTAGCTCCCTGGCGTGGTTCCAGGACTCCTGCAAGGTCTGTAACTCTGTCTGTAGCTGGGCCTGTGTCTGTAGCTCTGCCATGGAGGATAGCAGCCTGCCTGTCTCTAGGGTGTGTCTGTAGAAGCCATTGTGTTTGGCGAGAGTCTCTTCAGCACGCTGAAGAGGGGAGACAAAGCGGTCTGAGTTACTGTATAGTTTCACCTATGATGGGTTAGCATCTGTTAGCCTATTTAACAGAGGGGAGACAAAGCAGTCTGAGTTACTGTATAGTTTCACCTATGATGGGTTAGCATCTGTTAGCCTATTTAACAGTAGAAGGTGTTACTTTTTATTTTATTGTTTCATATTATTCGATTTGTATGTTGTTGTTCTTCATCCCAGTATTGTGTTTAGACCAAGTTTGGGGATGAGTTGGAGCCGCCAGAGGTTTGTTGGGGATGGGGGGCGGGAAGGGTGGGAGGTGAAATGGTTCAATAATTGATTGTACTGATAGTGACTCAATATAACAACAAAAAAATCTAAAAATGATTTAACACTATGTTCAACAGCATATATCAAAAACCTCTCTTTTAGTGTATCAAGTTGTGGAATGAAAATAAACAGCACCTAAAATGTGTTGTGCACTGCGGTACTCCAAAATCACATACATGTTTAGAAACAGCTAATATTGCCCTGATAGCTCTGAATTAGCACGGTCTCTATTAAAATGGAATGACCATTCATCACAGATCATTTATTTAATTATATTTAAATGATGTTCTCACCCCCAAGTCCTCCAGGGAACATGGTAGCTGCTGCAGAGTGCAGAGGGCCTGAGCAGCAGAGGGAAGTAAGGTCTCCACATCTCTCAGCAGCCCCCCTAGCCTCCTCACACCCCGGGTGTAGAACCGCCACTGGCCCAGCCGTTCCTGCACCAGGCTACTTCGCTGCTGTGCCACACTAACAATCCGCTGCCATCGCTCTCTCATCTGGGCGAGCTTTAGGGTGAGGTCAGGCCTGCTTGGAGGGGAGGACAGGAGAGCAGAGGGGGAGAGAAGGAAGGGGAGGAAAGAATAAGATAGGAGGGCAGAGGAGAGGAGAGAAGAGATAATCAACCATGGTTGATGGCAACAGTATTTTCGGGTCATTTACACCATATAAGGATAACTAGCGAGCACATCACTGAAATACATTACCCCAAAGTGCCCCATTTGTATTGTTTAAAATTGGTAATTTATGCTTTTATCCATAAAAAACGATCCAACTGGATGGTATATTGATCTCTCTCATCATATGCTTAACAAGCAAAACAAAACAAGATCAGTACTGTCATCCAGCAAAACCGAAGAGAAGCTGCCGTCCAAACATTCTAACACTATGGGCGGAGAAACCGAGGGAGAATACCCCACTTCATTCTCCAGGGACAACAGTGCTCTGTTGGCTACCATGAATGAGCAACTGAAGAAGCTCAATTTGATCTCTGGGGTATTGGCAGAAATTTAGGCCCTAAGATGATCTATGGAGTTCCACAAGAAATGAATCCCGGAGGTAAGGGCAGAAAATGTAACCCTTCGAGCCACAGTAGCGACCCTCCAAACTACAACAAATACACTCCAGGATGACAATAAATAAATGAAGGCGGCAATACAAGACTTAAAATGCAGAAACATTGTCATCATGGGGGTGGAAGAGAAGGAAAAAGAAGACTACCTGGGAAAATGATGGAGGAAGAGGTGGCAAACGTGGACTACCAAAGGGCACACCGGTTTGGTAGGAAGGTTCTCAACAAACTGAAACTAACCCACTAAAATATGAAAGTGGCAGTTCTGGAAAGAGGAAGGGAACTGAAGGGAACAATTTTCTCTATCAATGAGCTGGTGAAATACTGGTGAAATCATATGATAGGAGGCGCATACTGTGCCGTATTCTAAAACACCACAGGGCCAGAAAGTATAACCCTGCCGTACTGAGCCAGTAATTCCCAATTAGGCATACACAAGACTACATATTTATTTTACAATCTCTCTCTCTCTCACTCTCTATAGGCCTACCTTTGCGTTCTCGAACAGTCCCCCCCTCATCATGTCTGGATGGAAATGCACTAAAATGATATCAGACTGAATGCCTTTCCATTAAGAAGTATATTAGCAGGCCTAAGTGGCAGGCTAACGATGCGGTGCCGATACAGCAACAATTGTATATTGCTGGAGATGGGCTAGTAGGCTATTGGAAGACATTTATTTTTATTAGTGATATTGTGTTACAAGTTATTTATTAGGTTACTATTCAGAGCAACTCACAGCTGATTGTCATTTAAGGAATAGGCAAATGGGACACAAATGGATTGGAAACAGAGTCCTTTGGTGAAGGACAATCAAATCAAATGTTGTTTGTCACATGCTTCGTAAACAACAGGTGTAGACTAACAGTAAAATGCTTACTTATGGGCCTCTCCCAACAACGCAGAGAGAAAACAAGAGAAATAATAGAACAAAAATAACACGAGGAATAAATACACGATGAGTAACAATAACTTGGCTATATACATGGGGTACAAGTACTGAGTTGATGTGCAGGGGTATGACGTTATTGAGGAAGATATGTACACATAGGTAGGGATAAAATGACTAGGCAACAGGATAGATAATAAACAGTAGCATTAGCATATGTGATGAGTCAAAAGAGTTAGTGTAAAAAGGGTAAATGCAGATAGTCCGGGTTAACTATTTAAAGTGGAACTGACAGTGTTTTACCAACATTAAATCTTATTAAAATCTGTTCATGTACACCCCCAGGAAGAATATGATAGCTTTTTTTAGTACATTTCCTGAGACGAGAGCACTTAGTTATGGTCATTTTCAAGTACCTTTATAGAATGTGTAGAGTGACGTAGAGTAAGGCATTTATGAAAATGTTATAACAATATAGAGTGGGAAAGCTGCCGTGCATTTGGACAATTAATAGACACTGCAGCAAATAAAACCTAATAGCCAATCAGAGCTACTGTAGGCCTATATATAAATAAGGCATTTTACACACCGGCCTGCCATTATTCAATTCGAACTGGACTGTGTGTTTAAGGGCAGAAGCAACAGTACAACTTTACATCATTAGAAAGCCACAAAATACATCTGAATGGATTTTTGCAAATACTGTATGTAAATACAGTGGGGCAAAAAAAGTATTTAGTCAGCCACCAATTGTGCAAGTTCTCCCACTTAAAAAGATGAGAGAGGCCTGTAATTTTCATCATAGGTATACTTCAACTATGACAGACAAAATTAGAAAAAAAATCCAGAAAATCACATTGTAGGATTTTTAATAAATTTATTTGCAAATTATGGTGGAAAATAAGTATTTGGTCAATAACAAAAGTTTATCTCAATACTTTGTTATATACCCTTTGTTGGCAATGACAGAGGTCAAACGTTTTCTGTAAGTCTTCACAAGGTTTTCACACACTGTTGCTGGTATTTTGGCCCATTCCTCCATGCAGATCTCCTCTAGAGCAGTGATGTTTTTGGGCTGTTGCTGGGCAACACGGACTTTCAACTCCCTACAAAGATTTTCTATGGGGTTGAGATCTGGAGACTGGCTAGGCCACTCCAGGACCTTGAAATGCTTCTTACGAAGCCACTCCGTTGCCCGGGTGGTGTGTTTGGGATCATTGTCATGCTGAAAGACCCAGCCACGTTTCATCTTCAATGCCTTCGCTGATGGAAGGAGATTTTCACTCAAAATCTCACGATACATGGCCCCATTCATTCTTTCCTTTACACGGATCAGTTGTCCTGGTCCCTTTGCAGAAAAACAGCCCCAAAGCATGATGTTTCCACCCCCATGCTTCACAGTAGGTATGGTGTTCTTTGGATGCAACTCAGCATTCTTTGTCCTCCAAACACGACGAGTTTAATTTTTACCAAAACGTTCTATTTTGGTTTCATCTGACCATATGACATTCTCCCAATCTTCTTCTGGATCATCCAACTGCTCTCTAGCAAACTTCAGACGGGCCTGGACATGTACTGGCTTAAGCAGGGGGACACGTCTGGCACTGCAGGATTTGAGCCCCTGGCGGTGTAGTGTGTTACTGATGGTAGGCTTTGTTACTTTGGTCCCAGCTCTCTGCAGGTCATTCACTAGGTCCCCCTGTGTGGTTCTGGGATTTTTGCTCACCGTTCTTGTGATCATTTTGACCCCACGGAGTGAGATCTTGCGTGGAGCCCCAGATCGAGGGAGATTATCAGTGGTCTTGTATGTCTTCCATTTCCTAATAATTGCTCCCACAGTTGATTTCTTCAAACCAAGCTGCTTACCTATTGCAGATTCAGTCTTCCCAGCCTGGTGCAGGTCTACAATTTGACAGCTCTTTGGTCTTGGCCATGGTGGAGTTTGGAGTGTGAGTGTTTGAGGTTGTGGACAGGTGTCTTTTATACTGATAATAAGTTCAAACAGGTACCATCAATACAGGTGACGAGTGGAGGACAGAGGAGCCTCTTAACTTCTTGGATATAGGGGGCGCTCTTTTAATTTATGGATAAAAAAACGTGCCCGTTTTAAGCGCAATATTTTGTCACGAAAAGATGCTCGACTATGCATATAATTGGCAGCTTTGGAAAGAAAACACTAAGGTTTCCAAAACTGCAAAGATATTATCTGTGAGTGCCACAGAACTCATGCTACAGGCGAAACCAAGATGAAACTTCAACCAGGAAATGGGCAGAATTTTTGAAGCTCTGTTTTCCATTGTCTCCTTATATGGCTGTGAATGCGCCGGGAATGAGCCTGCCCTTTCTATCGTTTCTCCAAGGTGTCTGCAGCATTGTGACGTATTTGTAGGCATATCATTGGAAGATTGGCCATAAGAGACTACATTTACCAGGGGTCCGCGCGGTGTCCTTTGTCTAAATTGGTGCGTAATCTACAAGCTGCACGCAGTCATCCAGTGATTGAGAGGAGAGAGGAGGCTTTCAACGAACGATATATCATGAAGAGATATGTGAAAAACACCTTGAGGATTGATTCTAAACAACGTTTACCATGTTTCAGTCGATATTATGGAGTTAATTTGGAAAAAAGTTTGCGTTTTGAAGACTGAATTTTCGTTTTGTTTTGGTAGCCAAACGTGACGCACCAAACGGAGCAATTTCTCCTAAACAAATAATCTTTCAGGAAAAACTGAGCATTTGCTATCTAACTGAGAGTCTCCTCATTGAAAACATCTGGGGTTCTTCAAAGGTAATGATTTTATTTGAATGATTTTCTGGTTTTTGTGAAAATGTTGCCTGCTGATGCTAATGCTAAATGCTACGCTAGCTGTGCTAGCTGTTACACAAATGCTTGTTTTGCTATGGTTGAGAAGCATATTTTGAAAATCTAAGATGACAGTGTTGTTAACAAAAGGCTCAGCTTGAGAGCTAGCATATTAATTTCATTTCATTTGCGATTTTCATGAATAGTTAACGTTGTGTTATGCTAATGAGCTGCGGGGATAATTACACTCCTGGATACAGGTTTTTTTCGAAGCTAAACGTGACGCACCAAACGGAGCGATTTCTCCTAAACAAATAATCTTTCAGGAAAAACTGAGCATTTGCTATCTAACTGAGAGTCTCCTCATTGAAAACATCTGAAGTTCTTCAAAGGTAAATGATTTTATTTGAATGATTTTCTGGTTTTTGTGAAAATGTTGCCTGCTGATGCTAATGCTAAATGCTACGCTAGCTATTAATACTGTTACACAAATGCTTGTTTTGCTATGGTTGAGAAGCATATTTTGAAAATCTGAGATGACAGTGTTGTTAACAAAAGGCTAAGCTTGAGAGCTAGCATATTAATTTCATTTCATTTGTGATTTTCATGAATAGTTAACGTTGCGTTATGGTAATGAGCTTGAGGCTGTATTCACGATCCCGGATCCGGGATGGCTCGACGCAAGAAGTTAAAGAAGAAGTTACAGGTCTGTGAGAGCCAGAAATCTTGCTTGTTTGTAGGTGACCAAATACTTATTTTCCACCGTAATTTGCAAATAAATTCATAAAAAATTCTACAATGTGTTTTTCCCCCTCATTTTGTCTGTCATAGTTGAAGTGTACCTATGATGAAAAGTACAGGCCTCTCTCATCTTTTTAAGTGGGAGAACTTGCACAATTGGTGGCTGACTAAATACCTTTTTGCCCCACTGTACCTCTTACATTTGGGAACATATTGATCAGACATCCTCAGTTGCCGATGCACAACAACAAGATCAACAAGTAATGTTAGCCAGAGAGAGACGAGCTCAAATCTAACGAGAGAACAGTAGATAAACCCTCTCAAACTTTTTCAGCTTGTAGTTGGCCATCAAAATTGAACTGAAAAATGATGGGGAATAGTACAGTAGCTTGCTCACCCTACTACAGTTTGCCTGCCAATTCATGCTTGTTCCAATCCACGTTTTGACAACAATGGGAACTTGCTTGTCTACCCGCCAATTTGATCAATGCCAGATACATTTGATTGATAACTAAGAGATGTGCTAACTGTGGATAGTCCTTCAAGTTCAGCATAGCTAGCAAGGAAAGTGATATGGGGGAAAAACTCAGTCACTCGCCCACTCGTCCAATGACATCTCATCCTCCCAGCAACTAGTTAGTTAGCTAACTAACAGTTGGATATTTTTCATGAAGGCATGGCTATTAGGCTAGGACCTATATGAACGCCAAAATTGGAGACCTACTGTTCCGACGCATATCGGCTCACGTTCCTCTGTATATTGTTTCTCTGTCCCATTCTTCTGTTCCATTTAGGCTGTTAAGTATAGAGCCCAATGTAAAATTGTATAGGTTATGGTTAATAGATAACAACCAATCAGGCCGCCAATACATTGTGCATAATGAGTTGAAAATATAGCCCATCGCAGCTGGCAGCCATATAAAATTAATAAATTAATAGAAGTCTTGCAGTCAAATGACCAAATCATAATTTCATATATACAGTTGAAGTCGCAAGTTCACATACACTTATGTTGGAGTCATTAAAACTCATTTTTCAACCACTCCACAAATTTTTCTGAACAAACTATAGTTTTGGCAAGTCTGTTAGGACATCTACTTTGTGTATGACACAAGTCATTTTTCCAACAATTGTTTACAGACAGAATATTTCACTTATAATTCACCGCATCACAATTCCAGTGGGTCAGAAGTTTACATACACTAAGTTGACTGTGCCTTTAAACAACTTGGAAAATTCCAGAAAATGATGTCATGGCTTTAGAAGCTTCTGATAGGCTAATTGACATCATTTGAGTCAATCGGAGGTGTACCTGTGGATGTATTTCAAGGCCTACCTTCAAACTCAGTGCCTCTTTGCTTGACATCATGGGAAAATCCAAAGAAATCAGCCAAGACCTTAGGAAAAAAATTGTAGACCTCCGCAAGTCTGATTCATCCTTGGGAGCAATTTCCAAATGCCTGAAGGTACCACGTTCATCTGTACAAACAATAGTATGCAAGGATAAACACCATGGGACCACGCAGCCGTCATACCGCTCAGGAAGGAGACGCGTTGTCTCCTAGAGATGAAAGTACTTTGGTGTGAAAAGTGCAAATCAATCCCAGAACAACAGCAAAGGACCTTGTGAAGATGCTGGAGGAAACAGGTACAAAAGCATCTATATCCACAGAAAAACGAGTCCTATATCGACATAACCTGAAATGCCGCTCAGCAAGGAAGAAGCCACTGCTTCAAAACCGCCATAAAAAAGACAGATTACGGTTTGCAACTGCACATGGGGACAAAGATCACACTTTCTGGAGAAATGTCCTCTGGTTTGATGAAACAAAAATAGAACTGTTTGGCCATAATGACTATTGTTTATTTGGAGGAAAAATGGGTAGGTTTGCAAGCCGAAGACCACCATCCCAAATGTGAAGCACGGGGGTGGCAGCAAAATGTTGTGGGGGTGCTTTGCTGCAGCAGGAACTGGTGCACTTCACAAAATAGATGGCATCATGAGGTAGGAAAAGTATGTGGATATATTGATGCAACATCTCAGGACATCAGTCAGGAAGTTAAAGCTTGGTCACAAATTGGTCTTCCAAATGGACAATGACCCCAAGCGTACTTCCAAAGTTGTGGCAAAATGGCTTAAAGACAACAAAGTCAAGGTATTGGAGTGGCCATCACAAAGCCCTGACCTCAATCGTATTGAAAATGTGTGGGCAAAACTGAAAAAGCGTGTGCGAGCAAGGAGGCTTACAAACCTGACTCAGTTACACCAGCTCTGTCAGGAGTAATGGGCCAAAATTCACCCAACTTATTGTGGAAAGCATATTGAAAGCTACCCAAAATGTTTGAACAGAGTTAAACAATTTAAAGGCAATGCTACAAAATACTAATTGAGTGTATGTAAACTTCTGACCCACTGGGAATGTGATGAAAGAAATAAAAGCTGAAATAAATCATTGTCTCTACTATTATTCTGACATTTCACATTCTTAAAATAAAGTGGTGATCCTAACTGAACTAGGACAGGGAATTTTTACTAGGATTAAATATCAGGAATTGTATTTGGCTAAGGTGTATGTAAACTTCTGACTTCAACTGTATATAAAAATAAAACAAATTTGAGAATGTGTTTCCCAGTCAAACAGTTTTGTTATAGTTCAGGCTTCTTTGATATACTGTATATAAAATGTTATATTGGGATGCAAACTCAAAATTGAATACATTTCAACTCTATATCTGACATGGTATATAGGTGTCTTATTTTTTTTAAGGTCATATCCATGTGTGAGGTGAATACTTCTGTTTCAAATTAGATTTGTTTAAGACTAGCAAGAAACACTCCGTGTGACCCTGCTTTAGCCCACTGCAGTAAAAGGTTTTAATTGTCCCCATTGTGTTCATGCTATTGAAAAACCTGGGTATTCAGGGTCTCTCATTACTCCACACTTGGCCGACAGCTTAGGGGGAATTTGAGAAATATAGCCTACTCCAATAAACCAACTAGTGGGGCTACCAACTAGTAATATACACAGATAGGTATCACACACATTTTCTAGAAGTTTCCGGGATACACGGTAAACTATTACAGGAATAAGGATCTAGACAGCTTTTTAGAATCCCTACTTGCAGGTGAATGCATAGATTGTTTTTGGATAATTGAAACAAAGTGTTTATATTCTACTATTTTGAACAAAATCTAGAAAATATGACCTGAACCTGGTCCCCATAGCAACGCGTTTAATTCACCTACGATAATAACAAAACATAGGTTCGGTGAATCAACATTTCAGATCTGATCCAACTTCATTATTTTTTATTTCATTCAACTTATTTGACAGGGATGAATGCACATAGATCAACAACATTTCAGTAAATGTTCCAGATTTAGCTAGCTAATTTAATCTGCAGTTCTTGGCGAACCTCCACTTAAATCAATCTCCTCCCGTTTCTACTGATAACACACTGTCTAACTGGCTAGCCTCTATGGATGTGCCCCAAATGGCACATCCATATGACTAGTCAAAAGTAGTGCACTCTATAGGGAATAGGGTGCCATGTGGGACGCAAACTGTAACTCTTAGGCTGATACGAAGATGAAGTTGGAGGAGATGGGGCTTGGAGCAGTTGTTGTGACCAATAATCTCCCCTTCCTCCTGAAGTGTGCACTCATTCACCTCCCTACACAAATTGAAAATGAGCTAGAGGGAGTTTCCATATATCAGTCATTTCCTTCGGGAGAAAAGAGAGATTATTGGGACGTAACCAGAGAGTTTTTTTTATAAAGCTTGGAAGTTTCCACGCTAGATGCACAACGACCAAATTATGTGGCGGTCCTTAGTGTCAGCCATCTTGCTGTTCCAGAGAATAGTACAGCTCCCCAGTGTGTGTGTGTGTGTGTGTGTGTGTGTGTGTTTTGTATGCACATGCGTGCATGCGTTTGTGTGTGTGCATGTGTTCACATGTATGCCTATTTGTGTGTGTGTGTGTGTGAGTGTGTGTTTTATGGTCACAGCTGGGACGCCATTACCCAAGCTAGAAAGAACGCGGCAGGAAAACCACATTTTTTATTACTTTACGAGATGGCAGATCCTCAGAAGAAATAGAAGACTGCAAGCTTTGATTTCCTAACCACTGGAGGCCAGAACGCCTACAGTAAGTCCAGTGTGTGATGGAATGATAAACCCAGCGTAACCACATAGTTGGCCCTGTTGAAATTTATAGTGTTAAAATGAAGATGGAAAACACCCACCCACACTCTTATAATATAACCTTAAAGATGGAATCCACATTAGTGGAAACAGCACCACATGCCCGCCCACACACCTTTGTTATTGTTTTTGTTTTGTGGACGAAATAGGTGAGGTGTGTCGAGAAGTGTGGTAAAATAAAATGGTGTATATTCTGCTGTTCCATTGTGCGTGCAATGATGTCTGAGACTTCTTTGTTGTTGTAATATCCCAAACGGACATGGCAGTTTCACAATAAAGGATTCCAGCTTTACGTTGCCATAATTAGCACACTGAGATGCAATATTTCGGGTTTTTTTTGTAAGACATAAAATATATTATCTTTAATTGAGAGTTATTTATCTTTCAAGTCGCACATATTTCAGTTTTGTTTAATGATACTACTTTGAGTTATTAGTTTTGAATTATGCATTCTGAAAATCAAGGTCAGGTTCAATTCAAGGTTCATTCAGGAAATAAACTTAGATTACAATTCAATAATTGAAAAAAGTACATATCTTCAATGACCTTTCAATGAACTAAGAAGGAGAAGCAATTTCATTCATATAATGTTTTTTCTATTGATTGACTTCAATTCAAATTGATCCCAACCCTGCTAGAAATGTAGCCTACTGCACTCCTTTACCTTTTCTCCTCTGGTGTGTCTTCAATTGACCTCATTGAGATGACAATCACCCCTCTCAAGAGCTGGTGCCCAGCCAATACTTCAATCCGGAGTCTCTGTTTAATAACAAGGAATATCAATGAACCAAATTCATTGAATACAGCCCTTTTTACATCATCGGCTGTCACAAAGTGCTTTACTTTTACCTGGCCTGAACCCCAAATCAAGCAATGCAGTAGCAGAAGCACAGTGGCCAGGAAAAAAAAACATAGAAGGCACAAACCAAGGAAGAAACCTAGAAAGCAACCAGGTTCAGAGGGGTGGCCAGTCCTCTTCTGACCATAGAATACATTAAATATCAGAGCAGTGGCTTAGGACTGATGATGGACTTAATCAACATGAATGTGTGAATAATATGCTCGAGTTAAATCAAGACTATCGAGCGTTGCCATGAACAACCGTACTGTTGTCTTTTTTTTGTTACCCCTTTTTCTCCCCAATTTCATCATATCCAATTACGATCTTGTCTCATGGCGGCAACTCCCCAACGGGATCAGGAGAGGACGATAGACGACCCTCCAAACCTCGCTCCTCAACACCCGCCAGCACCAATGTGTCGGAGGAAACACATTCAACTGATGACCAAAGTCAGCCTGCAGGCACAAGGAGACACTAGAGCCCGATGAGTCAAGTAAAGCCCCCCCGGGCCAAATGCTCCCCTAACCCGGACGACACTGGGTAAATTGTGCGCTGGCGTATGGGACTCCCGGTCACGGTCGGTTGTGACACAGCCCGGGATCAAACCCGGGTCTGTATTGATGCAGTGCCTTTGACCGCTGCGCCACTCAGAAGGCCTGTTGTTTTTTTAAAGTGGATATTTCCAAGGTTTACATGGAATTAATTCTAATATGCAGCTTAGCCTGAATTACACAGTGGTCTCTGAGATATTGCAGAAGCCCTATATGCCCATAGTGTGCCATAACCTAAAATATAGTAGTTCATTTTCATTTGATTTTCTTTATATTGTTTAATTTTTATAAAAAATATATCTTAGTCTCCTGGCTGGTCTATCGGTAATGCTGCAGCCTCTAGCAGACATGTATGTCTACAGTGTCGCCATGCGTTAGAATCTGGCCTACTAGCCTTTGACACATCCTTTCACTATCTTTCCCCACCTTCATCCTCTCTCGCTGTCTGTTCAATACAATCTGAAATATATCTATATCTTATTCAGGACCTCTAAGAGATGGGTGGTGATACAATGCCAGCCATAATGATTGAGAAGATTATCTGAAGATTAGAACAATGGGAGAAGATTTTATTTTTTTAAATGGGTAATGAACCTGATGGATTGCCAGTTGCTCACGGAGGCCGGAGTAGTTTCCAGAAACGTCTGGGGCCAAGTCCACCTCCATCTTCTCCTGGAAGCCCCCCCAGCTGTCCCACTTCTGTTGAAGGCTCTGGGAGTGCTGGGCCTCAGCTTGCAATTTTCTGTTGAGCACACACACACACACACGTGTAAGTACACAAACACACAAACAGACCAAATCACACACAATACATGTCCAATTATTCAGTAAAATCCCTTACGTTTATTCTTGGGAATTAATGTTAATTGTACCCCCCAAAAAAAAAAAAAATCCCCAGCTGATATTGGGTCAGTTTTGCACTTTCCCCACTAATGGTTAAGGTAAGAATTGGGGGAGAGGAGGCTGATCCTACAGTAGATATGTAAACAATTGGCCCACTTACCTGTTCATATGGGAGGCGCAGTAGAGGGCCTGCGCCCACTTCCTGGTCAGGGACTTCAGTCTATCTGCTTCCAGGCCATCCAGGGTCACAGAAAGGCTTGCCTCAGTGAGGTCATCCAGGGCAGGCTGCAGATGGCTCAGCTCCATCAGAGCAGACTGAAGGAGCAATTAATAAATATGAGTATGTGTGTGTGTGTCCATGCGTGTGTGTTGTCTGACTCACCTTCACACTGTCCATGCTGCAGACATCAGAAGTGAGCATGTGACGCAAAGCCTCGGTCTGCAGCTCCAGTGAATCCATACTAGTGCTAATTGAGTGGCGCTGATCCAAATCCTCCTGTAAGCAAACACACAAACACATACAGTGAAGTCCAAAATAATTGCCACCCTTGATGAGCAAAAAATACGATAAAAGAAACAAACACTGAGCTATATTGTATGCAACAACAAAAAATTGGCTAACCCTAACCTAAAGATTATTATAAATAAAATCTAACTAAATTACATCTGCATTAACATTCTACTATATTTAAGTTAATCTCATTTTAAGGAACTGTATTGTGGCTTCCATGGCTTCCTGTTTCACTGGGGTATAAAAATGTGGTAACACGCATGTAAAATCCCTTTCTCATCCATCAGCATGGGGAAAGGAAAAGAACTCACTAATGAAAAGAGACAAATGATAGTTGACTTAAAAAAAAAAAAAAATCAGGCAATGGGTATAAAAAAACAACAGAAAAACCAAATATACCACTTACCACAGTTAGAGCAACAATTGCCAAGTTTAAAACCACTGGTAAATTTGCCGGGTTAAGGATGTATGTACAGTGCATTCGGAAAGTATTCAGACCCCTTGACTTTTTCCTCATTTTGTCACGTTACAGCCTTATTCTAAAATTGTTTATTTGTTTTGTTTGTTTCATCTACACACAATACCCCAAAATGACAAAGTGAGAGCAGGCGTTAAGATATTTTACACATGTATTAAAAAGCAGAAATACCTTATTTTTTACATAAGTATTCAGACCCTTTACTATAAGACTCAAAATTGAGCTCAGGTCCATCCTGTTTCCATTGATCATCCTTGAGATGATTGGAGTCCACCTGTGGTAAATTCAATTGATTGGACATGATTTGGAAGGACAGACACCTGTCTATATAATGTCCCTCAGTTGACAGTGCATGTCAGAGCAAAAATCAAGCCATGAGGTCGAAGGAATTATTCCGTAGAGCTCCGAGACAGGATTGTGTTGAGGCACAGATCTGAGGAAGGGTCACAAAACATTTCTGCAGCATTGAAAGTCCCCAAGAACACAGTGGCTTCTATCATTCTTAAATGGAAGAAGTTTGGAACCACCAAGACACTTTCTAGAGCTGGCCACCCAGCCAAACTGAGCAATGGTGGGTGAAGGGCCTTGGTCAGGGAGGTGATTAAGAACCCGATGGTCACTCATACAGAGCTCCAGAGTTCGTCTGTGGAAATGGGAGAACCTTCCAGAAGGACAACCATCTCTGCAGCACTCCACCAATCAGGTAATGTATGGTAGAGTGGCCAGACGAAAGCCACCCCTCAGTAAAAGGCACATGACAGCCCGCTTGGAGTGTGCCAAAAGGCACCAACAGGACTCTCAGACCATGAGAAACAAGATTCTCTATTCTAATGAAATCAATGAAACCAGTGCCTCATCTGGATGAAACCTGGCACCATCACTACAGTGAAGCATGCTTGTGACAACATCATGCTGTGGGGATGATTTTCAGTGGCAGGGACTGAAAGACTAGTCAGGATTAAGGGAAAGATTAAAGGCGCAAAGTACAGAGAGATCCTTGATGAAAATCTGCACCAGAGTGCTCGGGACCATAGACCCGATCGAACATCTCTGGAGAGACCTGAAAATAGCTTTGCAGAGATGCTCCCCATCCAACCTGACAGAGCTAGAGAGGATGTGCAGAGAAGAATGGGATAAACTCCCCAAATACAGGTGTGTCAAGCTTGTAGCGTCATATCCAAGAAGACTTGAGGCCAAAGGTGCTTCAACAAAGTACTGCGTAAAGGGTCTGATACTTATGTAAATGTGATATTTCCGTTTTTTATTTTGAATACATTTTCAAAAAATCTAATAACCTGTTTTTGCTTTGTCATTATGGGGTAATGTGTGTAGATAGATTGGGGGAAAAAACAATTGAATCCATTTTAGAATAAGGCTGTAATGTAACAAAATGTGGAAAAAGTTAAAGGGTCTGAATATTTTCTGAAATGCACGTTGTATATCTTGTCCCCACAAATAGTGAGGAAGATCGTTTGGGAGGGAAAGAAAAATCCAAGGGCCATAGTTGGAGAATTACAGCATCCCTCAGCCTCCAGGTCCCTCAGCCTCCAAATCTACTATTGGAAGCCACCTTCATGCCAATAGGCTATTTGGAATGGCTGCCATAAAAAAAGCCTGGAGTTTGCTAAATGGCATTGGTACTTGAATTGTAAATTAGTGTTATGGTCAGATGAGACTTAAATAGAGCTGGTGGGTTTGGCGTCGAAAGAAGTATACATATGCAGAAAATAACCAAATTTCTACTGTAAAATATGGTGGTGGATTTTTGATGTTATGGGGCTGTTTTGCTTTGACTGGTCCTGGGGCCTTTGTAGAGTTCATGATGCTGTTGACCTTAACAAGTACCAGGACATTTTAGCCAAAAACCTAGTTGCCTCCACCAGGATTCTGAAACTTGGCACAAGTGAGTCTTCCAACAAGACAATGACCCCAAGCACACATTCCAATCTCAAAGAAATGGTTAATTGAACACAAAAGCAACATTTTGCATTGTCCATACTTGAACCCCATTGGAAGCCTTTGGTTTGTATTGAAGAGGGCTGTCAATAAGCGCCGATTGAAGGATATCAAAGATCTGCAAAGATTCTGTGAGGAATGGTAAAATATCCCTCCCAATGTGTTCTCCAATCTCATAAAGCATTATAGAAAAAGGCTGAGTGCCGTTATCCTCGCAAGGGGAGGGTACACAAAGTATTGAAAACAGGGGTGCCAATAACTTTGACACCTATCTTGTTTTATTTTATTATTATTACTTGTTTAAACTAAATCGTTTTCTCTGAGAAATTGTATAAGTATGAAATAATTACATTTCCCAATTTTGTTCAGCATACAATATATTTTTGGAACATACATTCATAAAATGTCTATACATTAATTTTGTTGTATAAATCCATCAATGTTGATGTTAACGTTTTTCCACAATATTTACAATAGAATCTGTTTGTTCTATTTTATATATTTACATTTTAAACATGGCTTTCCCCTCTCACCTGAAGCCGTGCACATTTCCCTGACAACGCCTGGCCCAGCAGCACCAGGTCACGTGACAACAACATGGACTTTGATTGAACGATGGCGGCGACAAGTGGCTCTGCCTGTCCAATCAGAGGCTTGGAGGCTTCCAGGACTTCGCCCAGACTGCCTTGAACATCCTCAAAGCCAACCTGCTGATGCTGGAAAACACAAAAAACACACACACACACACACACACACACACACACACACACACACACACACACACACACACACACACACATGAGATGCTACCGCCATAAATGTGTGAGACATTGCCAATTCACTAGGGCTGCAGATTTTTGTTCTAACACTTGCATGACTAACCTGCAACTAGTGAACTTATCACCAAGCCCTTGATTAGTTGGTTCATGTTTGTTATTGCTTGAGAAAAAAAATGCACCCCTATGGGGTCTCCAATTGAGAATCACTGGCTTGGGTAAGACATACATCATACGGGTAGAAGTTGCCCTTAGGTACAGTTCTAGGATCAGCTTAGGGACAACGCTACTACAGTATTTGCTTTGTTTTTCTCTGCATATTCTTGTGTTTTCTGGGTCTCAAATTCAGAGGGAAACATCCTCCTTGTCTTGAATTCACATGGCAAAACAGCTGAGTATTTTACTTAAAAGTATATGAGTGCTTTTTCAAGTAGGCACGGATGACGAATGGGTTGTGCCCTAATGGAGCGAGTGGAAGATAGGTTGCTCACTGATTACAAAATAATAATATTGAATATTATTTTTCTTGGTCTGCAGGATCAGGTATGTGGTAGAGGAGAACACACATACATGCACTCACTCACACACGCAAGGCACAGCACGGCCCATTGTTGCTATTGGATAATTCCACACCAGCGTAGGCCGAAAATATTTTTGGTATCTCCGATTGTTTTGGCAATTCTGACATTGTAACTTCATTGGGAGGAAGGATGTTTGAAATGCTTTTTACATTTGTATCACAGACCATTTTTTTAGAAGATCATGATGAAAGTGGCTATTTTATGCTATTTTGCTTACCTATACATGCCTCCTGTAAGACCCTATAATCTGTGTACCGTACACGGAATAGCCCTATTTTGAGAGCCCATTCACAGCACCGCATCCCCACTTCCGGGACAGAATGCTCCCTGCCTTCTTCAAAGTGGAGACAAGACAAGGAGTCTACAGTGTAGACCCACATTTTTTATTATTTTATTATAGGGCAATGCAGAGGGAAGAGCAAAGGGGAGAGTTGGAATTTCTGGGGTGAGAATGGCTACTCCAACAGCCCCCCCCCTGCAGCTACTCGCCCAAGCCTCTCCAGGTTCTCCTTTACCCAAATCCAGATAGCAGATGTTCTGAAAGAGCTGCAAAACCTGGACCCGTACAAATCAGCTGGGCTTGACAATCTGGACCCTCTATTTCTGAAACTATCCGCCTCCATTGTCGCAACCCCTATTACCAGCCTGTTCAACCTCTCTTTCATATCGTCTGAGATCCCCAAGGATTGGAAAGCTGCCGTAGTCATCCCCCTCTTCAAAGGGGGAGACACCCTGGACCCAAACTGTTACAGACCTATATCCATCCTGCCCTGCCTATCTAAGGTCTTCGAAAGCCATGTCAACAAACAGGTCACTGACCATCTCGAATCCCACCGTACCTTCTCCGCTGTGCAATCTGGTTTCCGAGCCGGTCACGGGTGCACCCCAGCCACGCTCAAGGTACTAAACGATATCATAACCGCCATCGATAAAAGACAGTATTGTGCAGCCGTCTTCATCGACCTGGCCAAGGCTTTCGACTCTGTCAATCACCATATTCTTATCGGCAGACTCAGTAGCCTCGGTTTTTCTAATGACTGCCTTGCCTGGTTCACCAACTACTTTGCAGACAGAGTTCAGTGTGTCAAATCGGAGGGCATGTTGTCCGGTCCTCTGGCAGTCTCTATGGGGGTGCCACAGGGTTCAATTCTCGGGCCGACTCTTTTCTCTGTATACATCAATGATGTTGCTCTTGCTGCGGGCGATTCCCTGATCCACCTCTACGCAGACGACACCATCCTGTATACTTCCAGCCCTTCCTTGGACACTGTGCTATCTAACCTCCAAACGAGCTTCAACGCCATACAACACTCCTTCCGTGGCCTCCAACTGCTCTTAAACGCTAGTAAAACCAAATGCATGCTTTTCAACCGTTTGCTGCCTGCACCCGCACGCCCGACGAGCATCACCACCCTGGATGGTTCCGACCTAGAATATGTGGACATCTATAAGTACCTAGGTGTCTGGCTAGACTGTAAACTCTCCTTCCAGACTCATATCAAACATCTCCAATCGAAAATCAAATCAAGAGTCGGCTTTCTATTCCGCAACAAAGCCTCCTTCACTCACGCCGCCAAACTTACCCTAGTAAAACTGACTATCCTACTGATCCTCGACTTTGGCGATGTCATCTACAAAATAGCTTCCAATACTCTACTCAGCAAACTGGATGCAGTTTATCACAGTGCCATCCATTTTGTTACAAAAGCACCTTATACCACCCACCACTGCGACCTGTATGCTCTAGTCCGCTGGCCCTCGCTACATATTCGTCGCCAGACCCACTGGCTCCAGGTCATCTACAAGTCCATGCTAGGTAAAGCTCCGCCTTATCTCAGTTCACTGGTCACGATGGCAACACCCACCCGTAGCACACGCTCCAGCAGGTGTATCTCACTGATCATCCATAAAGCCAACACCTTGGCCACCTTTCGTTCCAGTTCTCTGCTGCCTGTGACTGGAACGAATTGAAAAATCGCTGAAGTTGGAGACTTTTATCTCCCTCACCAACTTCAAACATCTGCTATCTGAGCAGCTAACCGATCGCTGCAGCTGTACATAGTCCATCGGTAAATAGCCCACCCAATATACCTACCTCATCCCCATACTGTTTTTATTGATTTACTTTTCTGCTCTTTTGCACACCAGTATCTCTACCTGTACATGACCATCTGATCATTTATCAGTCCAGTGTTAATCTGCAAAATTGTAATTATTCGCCTACCTCCTCATGCCTTTTGCATACAATGTATAATAGAGTCTTTTTTTTCTACTGTGTTATTGACTTGTTAATTGTTTACTCCATGTGTAACTCTGTGTTGTCTGTTCACACTGCTATGCTTTATCTTGGCCAGGTCGCAGTTGTAAATGAGAACTTGTTCTCAACTAGCCTACCTGGTTAAATAAAGGTGAAATACAAAATAAATAAATAAAAATGAAACCCTGCTACCACATATTATGCCCAATCCAAAACTAGCCCATAACCAGTAGCCACTTGTGTAGATCTGAGAGGATTGGATAGGTGTGAATAGGAGTGTGTTAAAATAAGGTGTAGGTGTTCACAAGTCCAAAATTACACCTTGACTACCCAGGACTACCCTTGACACATTCATTTTTCCTGATTGTAAAATTAGAAAACTATTCCTCTCAGATCCTGCGTGCCTCTCAAGATCTTGGGCTTGTTTCCCGCTGGGGCTACCCATATGAAAATGTATATCGCTGTATATCGCTATGGATACAAATGTCTGCTAATGTGCCTTCAGAAAGTATTCGTACCCTTGAATTATTCCACATTTTGTTGTGTTAAAGCCTGAATACAATTTGTATTAAATATATAGAAGAAAAATAAACACAACATGTAACAATTTCATTGATTTTACTGAGTTACAGTTCAAATGATGAAATCAGGCAATTGAAATAAATTCATTAGGTCCTAATCTATGGATTTCACATGACTGGGAATACAGATATGCATCTGTTGGTCACAGATACCTTAAAACAGTGGGAATCACAATGGGCCTCAGGATCTCATCATGAAATTGCCATCGATAAAATGCAATTCTGTTGGTTGTCCATAGCTTATGCCTGCCCATACCATAACCACAACACCGCAATGGCATTGGGACGTTCACAACGTTGGCATCACACCTGCCAGGTGGAGGGATTATCTAAACAAAGGAGAAATGCTCACTAACAGGGATGTAAAGCAATTTGTGCACAACATTTGAGAGAAATAAACTTTCTGTGCGTATGGAACATATTTGGGATGTTTTATGTCAGCTCATGAAACATGGGACCAACACTTTGCATCTTGCGTTTATATTTTTGTTCAGTCTAGATGTTTTTCTCACCCATCTACACACAATACCCCATAATGACAAAGTGAAAACATGTTTTTAGAATTTTTTGCACATTTATTGAAAATGAAATAAATAACAATGACATAAATCAATACTTTGTAGAAGCACCTTTGGCAGTGATTACAGCTGTAAGTCTTTCTGGGTCTCTCTTTCCACACCTGGATTGTGCAATATTTGTCCATTATTCTTTTTTAGTTTTTATTATTCAAGCTCTGTCAAATTAGTTGTTGATCATTGCTAGACAATCCTTTTTAGGTCCTTTTCAAATCTGAAACTCGGCCACTCCAGTGTAGATTTGGCCTTGTGTTTTAGGTTTATTTTCTTGCTGAAAGGTGAATTAATGTCCTGGTCCAACTCCCCAGTCCATAACGAATCTGTGTTTGAAATTCACTGCTCGACTAAGGGACCTTACAGATGATTGTATCTGTGGGTTACAGAGATGAGGCAGTCATTCAAAAATCATGTTAAACACTACTGCACACAGTCCATGAAACTTATTATGTGAGTTGTTAAGCATAACAAAGGGGTTGAATTCTTACTGACAAAAAACATTTAAGCTTTTAATTTGAAAAAATAAAAAATAATGATTCTACTTTGAGGGGTGTTGTGTGTAGGCCAGTGACCAACATTTTTTCATAAATGTTTAAACTTCTTAGGGCTCCTTTTTTTCTTGTCTTCCTGTCTGAATGACGTGCCAAATGTAAACGGCCTGTAGCTCAGGCCCTGACACTACATGCTATAGCTGAGACACTTTGAATGACAAATCAGAGGAAGATTTTCAAAAAGTAAGTGAATATTTAATCGTTATTTGTGAATGTATGAAACCTGTGCCGGTGGAAAAATGTTTTGATGTGGGGGGCCGTCCTCAAACAATCGCATGGCATGTTTTCGCTGTAATAGCTACTGTAAATCAGACAGTTAAATGAACAAGAATTTAATCTTTCAGCCGATATAACACACTTATATGTACTGATGCGGTAGCACAAAAAAGGGCTCTGATGACACCTCCTTTACTGGATCTGCTCACACCTTCACCACTGGCTCCGCCTCTTAAGTAGGAGCCAAATAACTGGTTCGATGAGATACCTTACGTTCAAGTACCGCCCGCAGATGAGGAAGAAGGCGAGTCATCGATAAAACAAGAAAAAGCTAAACCAACAGTAGAATGTGACTGGGTTAATTTGATGCAAGATTTGGGCTTAGAGGATACATAGGCACTGTCATTAGTAATATATTCACAGTGACATATCACACTGATCCTATCACACTGACATATCACACTGACCCTTTACAGGAATAGCTCGCCGCAAGATTAGAATGTGAGTCAGCGCTAAGGCTGACATGGTCCCGAAAATAGTATATAAGAAGAATGCCTTCATTAAGAGGGCATGATAGATCTACTTGACTTATCACTGACAGGCAGCTCGTGATATTTAAACCTATCATCACCCCAAAAGGTAATATCTGACTTTCATACTCTAGAACAATTGTAACTTGTGATTTCTGGATTTTGTAAAGAGACGAACAGAGACAACTACCATGTACACTCCCATTGCTTAATTAATCCACTCCGTAACTGGAGTAGATACACAGCATCAGTGGTGTTACGAAGGGTCTTGATCTCGACACAGCCTTTTAACAAGATTCAGCGAATCATAGTACAAACTTCTAGTAGGAGGAACAGATACTGAGTGATTGGATAAAACCTCTAGAGAAATTGTGAGTTGAAGAACATACTCTGGGAACCAACCAGGTCGGCCTACGCTAAGGTAATTAACCGCTTGTTGTAATACATGTATGAGGCATTAAGAGTTCAAGTGTTTTGATGATTGTTGATGTTATAGATTAAGGACCAAAAAGAAACTGTAATAACGTGTACAACTGTGTGAATTGCAAACATCGAATAAAAAGTATAAACTAGCCCCAAAACCCTAGGGGAGAGAACACCTCTGACGCTCCCAATCTAGGGAAACAAGACTAGTTTCTACACTAAAGACAATATAATGGTTTGGACAGAATAATCATTTTATTGTAACAGATATCCTCTATATTAATATTCGAGTAGTATTAGTCGACGGACATAGACTGTAAATCGTAACCAAGTTATAGCTTGCGTGAGTCTAGATATAAGAGCATACCAAGGGAAAGTGAAAGTAAAACACGAGGTACTCTGAGTCTGATTGATATTATCTAGGATCCCGAAACAAGCCTAACGGCATCACACAAGGCTAGTCTCTGAATAAAGGGCAGGATACATAACCAGTTCAGTCCGGCGGACCTGTGAGTCACCTGTTAGCCGGGTGACATAAGTACTTGAGTGAGACGACTTGTATCACTCTCGATGGGGGTACCTTAACGGTCCTATAGCAAAATCCCCTACCGCGACAGTACCTAAATGTTTAAAATCCATATTATTTAAGATTATTTATTTGAATTGAGCACCCTCCAGTTTCACTGGAAGTTGTCCCGCTAGTGGGACTCCTAGCCCTAAGAAGTAACACAACAACATTTGGAAAAAGTCACGGGGTGTGAATACTTTCTGAAGGAACTTTATTTGTATATAGATTAGACCCAGCCTACACAAGCGCATAGGGAAGGAGACAGTAATGTGAAAGCTTGAGTGACAGTAACAGTCATTCATTTGTTTCTCATAATTTTTTTGCAGGAAAATCAGCTAACTTCCTGCATTTCAACACATGTTTCCATGGTGCAAATAGAAAAACATGCCGTTTTCTAATGCTATTCTACGCATTTTGTCATGAGGCTAAGAATTTTTCTGTAGTTTTAAAGCTGATTTCCTGCAATTCTACACTTTTTGCCATTAGGCAGGGACATACATGTGCTGTTTTATAGCTAACGTCATGCTTTTATTCACATTTTTGCATGAAGATGAGAGAACATTTTGCAGCTTTGAAGTAAATGTCTTGCAATTATACACATTTTGCTATCATATGCTATCTGGGGAACCCACCGACCTCCAGGGAATTGTTTAGCTATCTGACATAAGACATTCAGTTGCAGTTGTAGTGTTCTACATGTAATTATATGGTAATTGCGACACTGTAGGGGTCCAATTTGAATTGAAGTCAGTCAATTCAGGAAGTAAACTGAAATGGCAACTTAATAATTCAAAATATACAGTACCAGTCAAAGGTTTGGACACACCTTCTCATGTAAGGGTTTTTCTTAATTTTGACTATTTTCTACAGAATAATAGTGAAGACATCAAAACTATGAAATAACACATATGGAAGCATGTAGTAACCAAGAAAGTGTTAAACAAATCAAAATATATATTTTTTATTTGAGATTCTTCAAAGAAGCCACCCTTTGCCTTGATGACAGCTTTCCACACTCTTGGCATTCTCTCAACCAGCTTAATGATGTCGTCACCTGGAATGCATTTCATTTAACAGGTGTGCCGTACTAACAGTTAATTTGTGGAATTTCTTTCTGTCTTAATGCATTTGAGCCAATTAGTTGTGTTGTGACAAGGTAGGGGTGGTATACAGAAGATAGCCCTATTTGATAAAAGGCCAAGTCCATATTATGGCAAGAACAGCTCAAATAATCAGACAGAAATGACAGTCCATCATTACTTCAAGACATGAATGTCAGTCAATCTGGAAAATTTCAAAAACGTTGAAAGTTTCTTGAAGTGCAGTTACAGAAAACATCAAGCGCTATGATGAAACTGGCTCTCATGAGGACCGCCACAGGAAAGGAAGACCCAGAGTTACCTCTGCTGCAGAGGATAAGTTCATTAGAGTTACCAGCCTCAGAAATTGCAGTCCAAATAAATGCTTCACAGAGTTCAAGTAACAGACACATCTCAACATCAACTGTTCAGAGGAGACTGCATGGACCAAGTCTTCATGGTCGAATTGCTGCTTAGAAAACACTACTAAAGGACACCAATAACAAGAAGAGACTTGCTTGGGCCAAGAAAAACGAGCAATGGACATTAGACCAGTGGAAATCTGTCCTTTGGTCTAATGAGTCCACATTTGAGATTTTTGGTTCCAACCGTCGTGTCTTTGTGAGACAGAGTGTAGATGAACGGATGATCTCACCATGTGTGGTTCCCACCATGAAGCCTGGAGGAGGAGGTGTGATGGTGTGGGGGTACTACGCTGGTGACACTGTCAGTGATTTATTAAGAATTCAAGGCTCACGTAACCAGCATGGCTACCACAGCATTCTGCAGCGATACGCCATCCCATTTGGTTTGCGCACTCCATCACTCTCATTTGTTTTTCAACACACCTCCAGGCTGTGTAAGGGCTATTTGGCCAACAAGGAGAGTGATGGAGTGCTGCATCAGATGACCTGGCCTCCACAATCACCCAACCTCAAGTCAATTGAGATGGTTTGGGATGAGTTGGACCGCAGAGTGAAGGAAAAGCAGCCAACAAGTGCTCAGCATATGTGGGAACTTCTTCAAGACTGTTGACAAAGCATTCCAGGTGACGCTGGTTGAGAGAATGCCAAGAGTGCACAAAGCTATCAAGGCAAAGGGTGACAACTTTGAAGAATATAAAATGTAAAATATATTTTGATTTGTTAAACAATTTTTTGGTTACTACATGATTCTATATGTGTTATTTCATAGTTGGGATGTCTTCACTATTATTCTACAATGTAGAAAATAGAACAAACAAAGATAAACCCTTGAATGAGTAGGTGTGTCCAAACTTTTGAAGGGTACTGTATATATTTTCAATGACTTCTCAATACACGGTGTTTGCCATGGCGCACCATAAGCAGTGTTGGGGGAATAGGATTCTATGTAATTGTTTTCGGCCCGAGGTTGACGTCCTTTCACCAAGTTCCTGTTTTACGCAAGCACCCAGTACTACTAACTGTTTTTAGTGAGGGGGATGAAAAATGGTAGAAGCATTTAAAACACAGAGTTGAGCATTCTCTGCTCTCACCTGGGGGTAAAATGCATCACTGATCAGGAGTATAAATTCCTGAGGGAATATTGCAGTCATGAAGCCACTGACTGTGTCATTGGACATCTTGCAAGGAGAGGATACCTGTTTCTACGACACTCTACTACTAACCTGGTTGACTAAACTAAAGTTGATGTCCAAGACAGTGGCACTGAAGGACTGTCTCTCTCGGATGACAGCTGGCCTGCCTGATGCCATAGTCCAGGTAGGCTTAGATAGTGTTCATATCCTTGCCCTCAATGCCCTGGGATTTGATATCTGCAGGCCTAATGCACATAGCCTACTTAAAACATAATATTTACTTGTGTTGGTGACATTGTTTACATTTAGTGAGGATGCGGTAAATACTAATAACTGTTCACAGGGAGTAATAAATAGAGTATTATTGTTGAAAGTAGTAACGAGTAATAGGTCATATTTTTTATTTGTTTTGAGTAGCGACCCCAACACTGGCCATGAGGCAACCTCTATAATAATGTTTTTGTTTATAAGTGTTTTTTATTCATTTTTGATCCGCTTTTTGTTTCTGATCATTTACTGAGTCGTGTTTTGACCCATTTTTATTTAGAATGTATGTATCTGAATGAGTTTGAAGACTGTTGGCAGTTTGGCTTGGCTAGCTAACATTAGCCCCTGAATGGGACTGTTGTTGCTTGAATGCCTCAACAAAGCAAGTGACTCGAGACGGGAGAGGACTACATTACTGGAAATGGCTTGCAGTAGTGAAGATTGTCAACTACTCTGACTGTTACCAAATGTGTGGCAGCAGTGGCATCACCCAAGTGGGTGCTGCACAAATGGTAGTGCTGGAGGAATAGAAAATTATCTACGAAACCCAAAGCACGGAGAGGATGTTGGGGTCGGCGATGATGAGGCTACAGACCTGTCTGTTTCTGACTCCCTGGCTGTGACTGAGATGCTGCCTCCTCCTGACCATAAATATTTTCTCTACTCCACTCACCATCCAAAGTGCTTGAACTGAATAACATCGGACTTCTGAACTTTCTAGATTAGCGCACACACTTATAGACATTTACTTGTTTTTTTTGTTGATGTATACTCAATTCAGCTGCCATGTATACTGAAATAAAACTCAACTCAATAAACTGAAAAGAAGAAGCTATATACACACTGAGTGTACAAAACATTTTGAACACCTCCCTAATATTGAGTTGCACCCGCTTTTGCCCTCAGAACAGCCTCAATTTGTCGTGGCATGGACTCTACAAGGTGTCGAAAGCGTTCCACAGGGATGCTGGTCCATGTTGACTCCAGTGCTTCCTACAATTGTGTCAAGTTGGCTGGATGTCATTTGGGTGGTGGACCATTCTTGATTCACACATGAAACTGTTGAGCGTGAAAAACCCAGCAGCGTTACAGTTCTTGACACACTCAAACCGTTGAGCCTGGCACCTACTACCATACCCCGCTCAAAGGTACTTAAATATTTTGTCTTGATCACTCACCCTCTGAATGGCACACATGCATAATCCATGTCTCAATTGCCTCAAGGCTTAAAAATCCTTCTTTAACCTGTCTCCTCCCCTTCATCTACACTGACTGAAGTGGATCAATAAGGGATCATAGCTTTCACCTGGATTCACCTGGTCAGTCTATGTCATGGAAAGAGCAGGTGTTTCTAATACACTGTACACTCAGTAAACTTCAATTAGAATTAACCCCAACCCGAGTGACAGTGGCACTCACCTTGATGGCATCGACCAGGTCCTGTGTGGAGTGGCATGGTGTCGACAGGAAGCTGAGCAGCGCCCCCCACTGTTCCTGGTGGTGTTGCAGGCGGACGGAGCATTGGTCGTACAGACGGTTGTACTCCCCCCAGAACGACAGCAGATCCCCAGTTCTCAGCAGCTCCTCATCCACCTCCTGCACTAGCGCCTTCCACCTGACAGGGGCCGACAGTGTTTTAAACATAATAAAGGGGCAATCTGCATTTCAAACAACAACAAAGTGGGCTGCCCTCCAATATTTTTTTTAATCAACTGAGGCATCTTGTTTTAAAGTTTTTCACTAGCCATTTACAAAGCAATATGACATGCTTTATGAATTATGAAGCCTTCATGTGCTTAAAATAAGTCAGTTGCTAACTGTGAGAGAAATGGAACTACAATATTAGTCGCAAAATGTTTCAAGTCACTAGTCTATGCCGACCACACAAACTAGTCTACTCTACACGAGTCCACCAAAAAGCTAGTTAGCTTTCGGCTTACCAGCTCGGAACAAAATACTTATTTGTTTTGATTACAAAAATGTTTCAAAATTCACAAAAAGTGTTGTTAGCTGATGCAGATGATCTCATAGAACAATATGTATAAGATATCCTACGCCTGTGTTTACCACAGTTCAACAAAAAAAACATTAATTTCCCTATTAAAGTGGCAGTCTTGGCTTGGCAGTTTTCTGTCAGACCTTGGTTGGAAATACTTGAAAAATCGAGTCAAGTACTTGGAGCGTTGTTTGAGTCTGCTTGGAGTGCCAGATGGGCGGGGTTTGCAGTTTTGGGGTTTTTCTGTTTTTAATTAAGCTGGGCAAGCTCAAACATGCACAGATAAAGTACTTGAATCGAGTTAAGTATTTGAAACCCATGTTTGATTTCTCAATGGAAAACAAAAGCAAGTGTTTCTTATTGTTATATACATATATACATTGTTAAATATATTTTCTTCCATTTCGTGCTTACTAAACACAACCCTGCTGTTTGATTATGTCAAATTGCCAAGTCCACCTTAAAAGGGCAATCTGCATTTTCTACATCCATTTTTGAATGTATTGATTATTGACGAATATAACTTCTAAATGCCTTATGAGCTTAGTTAAACTGTTGTACCCCATCAGAACCCCAAATCTAAGTTTGTTTTATTCCAATGTTTGTAAACAAAATAAATGTAAACAAAACATGGTTAAAACTATAATTTTGATATTATGGATGGTCAGTCCTTGCATCTATAGCTCTGTCTATGAATTTGAGTCTGGTCACATTTCTCCAGCCTTATCCATTAGCTTTTTACTGGAACAGGAGCAGGGATGATGCTTTGTTATTGTTTCAACTGCTGATTGCCCCATCAAAGGTCCAGTTAGCGGTGGTACTGACTGTGTTCTCTCCTCCTCAAGTCTCTCAATAAGGAGTTGGGCCGCTCCAGGACTGATAGTGTCCGACAAGCCTGCGTACGACTGGTCCAGAGCAGTCCACATCTCCGCCCCCATCCCAGCCTCCTCCTGGAGGCACTGTGGACAGAGAAACGTCATAGTGTAAACAAACACTCCCTTTCCAACTCATCAAACCAAACAGCATTTAATGACAAAATCTCCTACAGTATTGAGGCACGCTGTATATGGGAGATTTAGGTTTGGTAGCTTTACATGTTAGGAAGATATAGGCTTTCCAATACATCTGGCACACAATGTGTTTATGTCACATGTCCTATACCCACAATTTTGGGTTGTCTACAGTAGCTCAAGGTTAGAGTTGTGGTATCTCTTTCAATCATCTTTTAATTCATATTCATCTACCATTACAGTGGATTGTAAAATATCGGGCACTGTATCAGTGGTTAATGTTTGAGACAGAGAGGTTTCAAAACAGAGAGTCGGAACTGACGAGCACTTCTTGTATCGGCTGTTTAGCAGACTAGGGCAGGATTTTAACGAGCTGGTTGCCAATGACAAACTTGTCCCTTGCTGGTAGGTTTTCTCTGAATCGCAATACATTAGCTAGCTTTGAGTCAGTTTCTTAAGTAGCTGAATATGTCTTCAACAAATAGCTGGGAAAGTGACAGAATGACACATTTCCATATTTGTCAAAAATGACTTCCTTTCAAAGGAGTCCTGTACCGCACTGTGTGCACTAAATGTGGATAACATAGCTAGCTTGGCGGTCATGACATGCTAAGATAGCGTGCTCAGGCATTTCTATGGGAACCGCCCCTTGATATGTCTCTTCTTATATGGTTGACAACTTCATCACACTCACCTGTAGCTGCTCCACATGCCTTTTGACCTGGTGGTAGGAGAGGAAGGGACCACTGCTGTGTTCCAGACCACAGCGCAGCTTAGTGGTGTAGAATGAAACATCACCCAGCTCCTTCTCAAACTGGCCCCACTGAACCAGAACCCGCTGGAGATCAGGCCTCAGGCTCCCAACCTGTAGGGTTGGGAGAAAATACTGATAATGTCCTTTTCACACCTTCATGCTGACCCAAAACAAGCTGTGTTGGCTTGGATATTTAATTTTCACAATGACTTTTTCTGTATGGTTCCAGAAACTATGGTAGATGTGTAGCAAGGTCTGCTGAGTACAGCTTGGTTTTGCTCGACTCAGTTTAGCTCAGTAGTGTGTAAAACCCTTATATATCATATTGTATGACACATGCCAGAGCAGTGGAAATGCGGCAGCAATGGGGTCCTGGAGGACTCAAGTGTTTGCAGGCTTCTCTTTCAACCCAGCATGAAAATACCATTTTATTTTTTTCCCCTCGTTTTTTTATATGGGCATATATAACAAATAAAACCATGAGTAAAGATAGAATCATGCATGAAGTAAACAGCAATATTGAGTCGATTTCCACAACAACTAAGAGCATTGAAGTATGAGGCTAAACTTCTCCACTGTTTGGACCCCATAGCTATCACTTTGCAGCAGCGTGAAGTGCACCGGTGCAGATGCGGAGATGGTCTGTCTGACTGTGTGAGAGCAAAGACTTGCATCATGCTCATCTGAATACAGGGCCTATCAGTGGTATTCACCCCTCTTGGATTTCTTCACATTTTATTGTGTTACAATGTGGGGATTCAAATGGAGAAAAAGTTGATAAAAAAAATAAAATCATGATCAGATAAGTATTCACCCCCCCTTTGAGTCAATACATGGTAGAAACACTTTTGGCAGCAATTACAGCTGCGAGTCTTTTTTAAAATTATAATATATTTATTATTTTACAATAAAAAAATCAAATAAAAAAGACAGCAATACTAACAATGACATTCATTGTACTGTTGAATGGGATGGCCAATTTAGAGGACAAAACAAAACTTAACTCACACATACACAAAATAAAACTAAATCCTATTAGGTGGTACATGTATAAGAAGACAGCATATAGTCATTACAAGCAGTGTAGTTAAGCCAAAAATAGATATTGAGTGGAGTACAGCACAGAGTAGCAGCAGATCGTCAACCCAGTTATGAAGCGGGACTAGACCATTTATCCAGTATCGGCTGCCATATTTTGTAAAACATTGGACTTCTATTGGAGGTATTGTATCGAATCTTTTCCATATGTATTACATTCCCTAAATCCCGTAACCACATTTCAAAGGTAGGTACAGTCTCCAGTTTCCAAAATTGCAATATGAGCCTTTTGGCTAATAGAGTACAAAGAGAGACAGCTTTCCCTTCGTGGTTATTCCCATCAACTGTACCAAACAGAGCGGTCAATGGGTCTGGGGCTAGAACTCTATCAAAGGCTCTAGATAAGTAATCAAAAATGAGAGCCCAGTAAACATGTAACTTAGGACATGTCCAGAATAAGTGGGTCAACGTCCCCTCATCCTGCTTGCACCTCTCACACAGTTTTATTTTTGAGTAATGTAACCTGTGTATCACCTTAAACTGTACAAGGTTGTGTCTGGCATTCACTGAACTGTGGTTTATATTCCTGAGAGCTTCTACCCAGTCCTCATCTGAGATTTCTGACCCAAGTTCTTGTTCCCAAGCCCTTTTAATGGTGTCTGTGGATACCTCTATGTGGGCCTGTAGCACATCATACAGTCTAGAGACCGATCCTTTTGAATGGGGTTTGACAAGGATCAAGCTATCTAATGTAGGACTATTTGGCTTCATGTCATACTGTGGGATATGTGTCCTTACGAAATTCCTGATTTGGAGGTATCTGAAAAAATGTGTTGTTGGCATGTTGAACTTTCCCTGTAATTGTTGAAATGAAGCTAACTGACCATCTATTTATAGATTACCAATTGTTGTGAGCCCCTTCTCCATCCACTGTGAAAACACCACATCATCCAATGCGGGGTGGAAAGCATGATTCAGGCAAATCGGGCTGTCAATGTATACAGTGGGTATGTTAAGAAAATACCTAATCTGTTTCCAGATCCTAAGCGTATGACAAATGACTGGGTTAGAGTCATGAGTGGATTTTTTTCACATATGATGGGCTATTAACAAGTGCAGGGAGTGAGGAACGTTGACAGGAGGCCTGCTCAATCAAAAGCCATGCAGGCATATCCTTCTGTCTCATTGCAGGTAAACTTTCCCTCCAGAAAGACACAATGTTCAGATTAGCAGCCCAATAATACAGTTTAAAGTGAGGAAGGCCAAAGCCCCCCTCTATTTTGTACTTGCATAAATGCTTCTTTGAAATTCTGGCTGCCTTGTTATCCCATAAAAATGACTAGAGTTACTATTGAATCCAGTTTCTTAAAATAGCTTTGTGGTATGAAATTGGGTAGACATTGGAAGAGGTAAAGAAACCTGGGTAGGACAACCATTTTAATAGTGTTTATACGACCAACCAAGGAGATAGGCAGAGTTTTCCAAAAATCTATATTTTGTTTAAGCTTATATATTTTCATGTCCCAATTCGCTTTCAATAGCTGATCAAGGTCTCTTGTCACTACAATGCCAAGGCTTGTGAACTTGTCCATCACTGTTCTAAACGGGGTAGATTGCAGAAATTGCATATCCACAGGCCGTGATATTGGCATCAACTCACTTTTTTGCCAGTTTATCTTGTAGCCAGAGAAGGAGCCAAATGTGTTTATCAAGTTAAGTAAGGGTGGAATATAAGTTTTAGGCTTGGACAAAAACAAAAGAACATCGTCTGCATATAGGGAAATTTTGTGCTGTGTGTCCTTTATTTTAACAGAAGCTATATCGGCACATGCCCGAATGCGAGTAGCAAGGGGTTCCATGGCTATAGTGAAGAGAGCAGGCGAAATAGGGCACCCCTGTCGGCACCCCTTGAACAAGCGGAATGACTGCGACATCTCTTGATTGGTTACCACGGACGCCATAGGGTGTGCATAAATAATTCTTATCCGATTAATAAATTCCTTTCTGAACCTGAAGTGCTCCAGAACCGACATCATATACTTCCACTCAATCCGATCAAACGCCTTCTCTGCATCAAGAGCTATTACCACTGCCTCAAACTTATGATCGTGATACATTACGTTGAAAAGGCGTCTCAAATTGTAGTATATATGTCGGCCCGGGATAAAACCTGTCTGGTCAGGGTGTATGATGTCGGAAATGTATGTTTTCAATCGGTTTGCCAATATCTTTGTCAACACCTTGTTTTCTATGGGGAGAAACGACACGGGGCGATAAGACGACATCTCCATGGAATCTCTATCTTTTTTCAAGATCAGTGCTATTGTAGCCTCATACAGTGTTTGCGGGAGTTTGGCATTTTCTTTGGATTGTTTAAACATTCGCAACCTAAGTGGAGATAGACTGGCGCAGTACTTCTTATAGAGTTCTATTACATATCCATCTGGCCCAGGGGCCTTGCTGTTTGGAAATTGTGCTTTTATTGTCTTTTATTTTGTGAATAGCTCTAGATGCCTTTACATGCCTTAGCTGTCTTGCTAATAATTTATGTGGTTTGTCACCCAGTTCAAAATAACTTTGTTGCGTTCTAGCAAGTAAAGAGCCCACCCGTTTCGAAAGGATGGTATTGTATTCATATTTTAACTTTGTGATCTTCTCAAGGACTGTATATGAGGAATTCGTCCTAAAAACGTTCTCCTGTTCCCCTAACTCTCTTTCAATTTCTCTCAGCCTAGTATTGGCGCGTTTCTTCCTCTCTGATGTATAAGAAATAATGTAACCTCTAATCACAGCCTTTAGAGATTCCCAAAGGGTGGAGTCGTCAACATCCCCCGTGTCGTTAGTTCCGAGGGAAGAGGCAATCTGCTCCTTCAAATACTGACAAAAAGCCTCATCTTTCAGCAGGTATGCGTCTAAGCGCCACGGTTGCCGACCTGTCGACATATTGTCGAGTTTCAGCACCATGGACACAGGAGAGTGGTCCGTAATTAGAATAGGGTGATAGGTAACCGACTCAGCTACTGAAATTAGTTTGGAGTCCAACAAAAAATAGTCAATTCTGGAATATGATTGTATGATAATATGATTTCTGGAATATGAACTGATGAAAAGAAAGAGTAATCCCTGTCTGTTGGGTGCGTCAGTCTCCAAATATCGACAATGTTAAGGTTTGTCATCAATGTATTTAGACAGACACTGGCATTTGATTGTTGAAGTGACCTTGATAACTGTTTATCTAAAAGAGGATCTAACGTACAGTTAAAGTCCCCTCCAACAATAACACTTGTATCCGAGATATTTGGTATGTCCTTAAATACCCTTTGAAAAAATAATGGATCATCGAAGTTGGGTCCATATAAATTGACCAAGGTTACTGGTTTCGAATTCAGTATACCAGCCACAATAATATACCGACCATTAGGATCTGAAATCAAGGATGAGTAAACAAACGGAATGTTTTTCCTTATCAGGATTGCTACCCCTCTCGCTTTTGCATCAAAGTTAGACTGGTATATCTGACCGATCCAGACGACTCGTAGCTTGGCCTGAGCGGAGCGTTTAATATGAGTTTCTTGAAGAAACACTATGTCAGCACCCAGTGATTTAAGATGAGAAAAAACTTTAGCTCATTTCACCACATGCCCTAAGCCATTACAGTTCCAGCTGACTATCTTTATTCCACCTGGTCTACTCTGTGCTCTGTCACTATGTGGCATTTCTTATTTTAGAGCAAATTGTTGCTGTCATACAAAACTCAGAAGAAAAACGTCCCGCCGTGTGGGAGCTTGTCATGCCACCTGTACTAATAATAAACGTGAACATAAAACACATACCCCATCCCCCTCCCGTCCCTTTACTGAGTGACTTCCCCAAACGAAGCACTCCTTGGCTAACACACAAACCTTAGGGTGTCTAGACATACAGCTTGAACTAACTCGTCGTCTATAGATGCTCCGCATATGGGCTAATACTAAATAACACTTTACACCTAACTCTCTCGTTAGGGGGTGAGTGGTGCTAAAACATGATGTGCCAAACAATGCTATATTAGCCACAACATCTCACCAATCATAAGTCCCAAATTCTGATCTTCTAATCGAAAAGACATAGGCCAGAAATCCAAACACATTCATGGCCTGTATTTGGTCATTTAGCCGGCTGACACAGACGTTCTGTATCCTCAGCCAGGGAGCTTGCTTGTCAAGAACAGATCGGCCTCTTTTGGGTTGTCAAACGTACGTGTTGATCCTTCGACTGTCACCTTAAAACGGGCTGGGAAGAGGAATCCATATCGGATGTTGGCCGCCCTGCATTTGTTGCGTACCTCATCATACTCTTTCTGTTGGTTCCTCACCTCCAAGGTAAGATCTGGGTAGAAAGACACCCTGGCTCCGTTGAAGTTAAGGGGGAACTTTTGACTAGCCAGCTTGAGGATGAGATCCCTGGTCTGGGGATAGCAGCTCCGAGACAAATTCAGTGGGTTTCCCTTTCTCAGTGTCCTCCTGGATCCCACATATTCGGATGTTCTGGCATCTTGAATGCGACTCGAGCATTTCCAGTCGGGCTTTCAGGGTTTTGTTGTCATTTTTTAACGTTGTGCACTGTTTCTCTATGTTCTGTAGCCTGGCCTCGTGATCGACTGTCGTCTGCTCAACCTCATGCACCCTTCTCTGAGTTGCCTTCACAGTTTCGGCCAAAGTTCCAATACTCTTTGAGATATCAGCCAACCTTGTGTCCACCTTCTTGCTTAGTGAGTTTATGGCAGCCAACCTTGTGTCCACCTTCTTGCTTAGTGAGTTTATGGCAGCCAGTATGTCACTTTGAGTAGGCTCTGTGGGGAACTCTTGGAAGCTAGCCTCTTCAGCTAACTCCTCGTGGGTTGGCGACGTTGAAATTGGTTCGTTGTCTCTCTCATTCAAATGATCTTGTTTAGCGCTCCCTTTTTTGGTGCCTTTTCCCTTTGTCATATTTGTTTGAAGTTATAGGTTGTGAGAGGTTAAGATAAATACTAATTTGTTTCAAAATGGAGCGGAGCTCTAGCAAAGCACGTCTACTCCATAGCACACTCTCTAGCGCCCCCACAGCTGTGAGTCTTGTTGGGTAAGTCTCTAAGAGCTTTGCACAGCTGGGTTGTGGAATATTTGCCCATTATTATTTTCAAAATTCTTCAAGCTCTGTCAATTTAGTTGTTGATCATTGCCAGACAGCCATTTTCAAGTCTCACCATAGGTTTTCAAGATGGTTTAAGTCAAAACTGTAACTTGGCTACTCAGAACATTTACTGTTTTCTTGGTAAGCAACTCCAGTGTCGATTTGGCCTTATGTTTAAGGTTATTGTCTTGCTGAAAGGTGAATTAGTCTCCGGTGAAAAGCAGACTGAACCAGGTTTTCCTCTAGTATTTTGCATGTACTTAGCTCTATTCCGTTTCTTTTTATCCTGAAAAACTCCCCAGTCCTTGTCGATGACAATCTTATCCATGATGCAGCCACCACCATGATTGAACATATGGAGAGTGGTACTCAGTGATCTGTTGTGTTGGATTTGCCACAAACATGGCTTTGTATTCAGGAAAGTGTATTCCTTTGCCACATTTTTTGCAGTATTACTTTAGTGTCTTGTTGCAAACAGGATGCATTTTTGGAATATTTTTATTATGTACAGGTTTCCTCCTTTTCACTCTGTCATTTGGATTAGTATTGTAAAGTAACTACAATGTTGCTGATCCATCCTCAGTTTTCTCCTATCACAGCCATTAAACTCGGCAACAGTTTTAAAATCACCATTGGCCTTATTGTGAAATCCCTGAGCGGTTACTTCCTCTCCGGAAACTCAGCTAGGAAGGACGCATGTATATTTGTAGTGATAGAGTGTATTGATACACCATTCAAAGCCTAAATAATAACTCATGCTCAAAGGGATATTCAGTGTCTGTGTTTTTATCTACCAATCAGTGCCCTTCTTTGCGAGGCATTGGAAAAGCTCCCTGGTCTTTGTAGTTGAATCTGTACTTGAAATATACTATTCGTCTGAAGGACCATACAGATAAACCATACAGATAATTGGGTGTGGGGGATAAAGAGATGGGGCAGTCATTCAAAAATCATGTTTACAGAGTGCAATACTACTGACATTTATATAATTTTCTGATCTCAAAAGAAATCCATTTCAACCCCACTTTGTAAACCAACAAAATATGAAAAAATCCAAGGGCACTGAATAGTAATGGTAGGCACTGTATCTGCGGTGCTGCAAGTGGCAACGTCATATCGCTGAGTCTCAGTTTAACAAATTAAACCATAGTTAATTAACAAACAAAACCATATTTGACTAACAAAAAAACATAGTTCCCTAGTAAACTTGTGGCCTGTGTCGATGTGTGTGTTAGTCACCTGTTGGTTTAAGTCTGTGCAGACCTGGGTGACTGTGTCTGCAGACCAGGTGTCGCGGACCAGATCCTCGACCTCCACACACACGTCTTTCAGTTTCTCCTCCACAACCTGAACAGAGAGAGGAAGTCACCTTTTGTCAACTGTTCTATAAAGAAATGCACACACTCAGGCATGCGCACACACACCCGTGCGCACGCACGCAAACACGCACGCACGCACACACACCCTATTCACTCAATGAAGTCCCCATCTACATACAGTGCATGCAGTGTAGTATCCATGTCCCTTGTTCTGGCTTGTTAAAACTCTCCATACCTCCCACTCCTGCAGGGCCTTTTCCACCTGAGTCTGACTGACAGGTCTCTGCCACTCCCTCAGCCTCTCTCTCAGCCCCGCAGCCCAGCTGAGCACCCGTCGCAGTCGCTTCTCTCTTTCTGCGCAAATGCGGAACAGCTCCTCAGCCTGGTGCACCTGCAAACCATAGGTATGATACAGACACGAGGGTTGGGGACAATTCCATTTCAATTCGGTAAACTCATGATGGAAAATTTTAATTGGAAATGTCAGATCACTTCCTGAATCGACTGAATTGAAATGGTATTGATACCAGCCCTGTCAGGGGTTGAGTTACGTGGTCAACGTTGGACCTTTGTTTCTCTCGACGATCCAGACACATGCCACTCTAAGAAAAGCAAACGGCTTCAATTGACACTCCTGGCCAACATTTTTTTAATATACAGTGCCTTCGGAAAGTATTCAGACCCCTTGATTTTTTCCACATTTTGTTAAGTTAAAGCCTTATTCTAAAATGGCCCATAATGACAAAGAGAAGACAGGATGTCAGAATTTTTTTCAAATGTATATATTTTTTTAAACAGAAATACCTTATTTACATAAGTATTCAGACCCTGCTATGAAACGCGAAGTTGTGCTCAGGTGCATTCTGTTTCCATTGATCATCCTAGATATGTATCTACAATTTGATTAAAGTCCACCCATGGTAAATTCAATTGATGGACATGATTTGTAAAGGCACACACCTGTCTTTACAGAGCCTCCCTATATAAGGTTCCACAGCTGACAGTGCATATCAGAGCAAAAACCAAGCCATGAGGTCAAAGGTATAGTCCGTAGAGCTCCGAGACATGATTGTGTCGAGGCACAGATCTGGGGAATGGTACGAAAACATTTCTGCAAGATTGACGGTCTCCAAAAACACAGTGGCCTCCATCATTCTTAAATGGAAGAAGTCTGGAAACACCAAGACTCTTCCTAGAGCTGGCTGCCTGGCCAAACTGAACAATCGGGGGAGAAGGGCCTTGGTTAGGTGACCAACAATCCAATGGTCACTCTGATGAGCTCTAGAGTTCCTCTGTGGAGATGGGAGAACCTTCCAGAAGGACAACCATCTCTGCACCAATCAGGCATTTATGGTATTCTGGCCAGACGGAAGCCACTCTTCAGTAAAAGGCACATGACAGGCGGCTTGGAGTTTTTGGCCTGAATGCCAAGCATCACATCTGGAGGAAACCTGGCACCATCCCTACAGTGAAGCATGGTGGTGGCATCATCATGCTGTGGGGTTTTTCAGCGGCAGGGACTGGGAGACCAGTCAGGATCGAGGCAAAGATGAACGGAGCAGAAGTATGGAGAGATCCTTGATGAAAACTTACTTCAGAGTGCTCAGGACCTCAGACTGTGGCGAAGGTTCACCTTCCAACAAGATAACGACCCTAAGCCAAGACAATGCAGGAGTGGTTTCGGGACAAGTCTCTGAATGTCCTTGAGGGGCCCAATCAGAGCCTGGACTTGAACCCAATCGAACATCTCTGGAGAGACCTGAAAAGCTGTGTAGCAACGCTCGCCATCCAACCTGACAGAGCTTGAGAGGATCTGCAGAGAAGAATGGGAGAAACTACCCAAACACAGGTGTGGCAAGCTTGTGGCGTTATACCCAAGAAGACTCAATGCTGTAATCGCTGCCAAAGGTGATTCAACAATGTACTGAGTAAAGGGTCTAAATACTTATGTAAATGTAATATTTCTGTTTTTTTATTTGTAATAAATTATTTTTTTTAATTAAAAAACCTGTTTTGGCTTTGTCATTATGGGGTATTGTGTGTCGATTGATGAGGAAAAAAACGATTTACTCAATTTCAGAATAAGGTTGTAAGGTAACAAAATGTGGAAAAAGTCAAGGGGTCTGAATACTTTCCGTAGGCACTGTATATTTTTGCTCTTGGAATTTGCAGTTGGCAGCTTTCCACCTTTATTTAGTAAAGTACTGATTCCTTGTTTAAAAAAATCTTGTGTAGATGGTAAAAAGCCTTAATTTGATTGGCTGTCACAATATTGAGCCTGGCTTTATTTGGCTCGCTGTCATACTCACTTGACTGCCCAGCTTCCCTTCTAGGAGGAGCCAGCTTAAGTTGAGGGCACCCATTCGCTCGGCAAAGAGTGTGCGCTCCTCAGAGCAGCTGACAGAGTTATCCGACGCTGCCACAGACTGCGGTCCGGACTGGCACAGGAAATCCAGGGTGAGTTGCCCGCTGGCATTGCCTGCCTGGCACCCCTGAGGAATGAAATGATTCAACACACACTGGCATTAACACACAGGAATCTATACTACTCTACTACCCCACATAAAAAAATACTACAGTTACTATAGAATACAATAGCACTTGTACTATAGATTTATACAGTCTGTAGTGAACTGTAGTATACTGTAGAATACTATAATACGCTCTGCAGTATCCCTCAATCGTGTAGCATTTACCATAGACTTTTGTAATACACTACACACTTTAGTACCTTTCGGTCATTAGTTTTTCTCAATCGCAAACAAGCAATTGTTGGATCTGTGTTGAAACATATCTATAGCAGAACAGAAATGATCAAATGCTCAAATACTGTACATTCACAGAACTTATGATAATTTTCTTCATCTTAGTACCTGACTTGCATATCTTCGACCACCTTTTGCAAAACATTAAAAACAAATGTCATCGTTGAAAACAAAATACACTGTTAAGTGTTTTTTCCACAGAATATAACATTATTTTCATCAGAAAATAAATGTGTGCAATTGTGTTCACTGTTTCTAAATCATACAATCACTGACTCTTAAGTCATCATCTCCAACATTGTGACCTTCCATTACAGAGACTTATTTTTGTGTGAATTAAGGCCAATAAATGAATTTGTGTTCCTCCATTGTATTCACCTTTCCTTATTCTATTGTGGATTGGGTTTCTGTGCAAAAATGGAAAGTCTACAAAACTATGAGCAAACCAACCTTTGTATATACATGGAATTGGATTGTAGTGATACCGATGAATGAATCCTACACGCAATGTGCTTTTTTAAAATCACAAATAATATTTGATGTGTATGAAATGGTTTGGTGAAATATGCAAGAAGAGTAATTATCCATAATTCTGCACTTCTGGATAGTTGTACTTCCAATTTTGATCGTCATAATTTAGGGATTTTCAACTACATTCAGATGAGGGCCAATTTTTTCTTGAGCTGATGGTCAGTGGACCGGAACATAATTACAAATTATGTGTAGACTGCAAATTGACCGCAATAATTATTATATTTGATTAAAACAATTTCCAAAATTAAAATCACTTGGAGCTGGTTTGCATGTGTGTTTATAGTCTTTTATGTCCCCCCCAATTTTTAAAAATAATAAACAAATATGATTTAGGATTATTTTTGCTCAGAAAACTTAGGGGGGCCAAATAAAATCCCAAGAGGGCCTCAAATTGGGGAACACTGATTTAGTGACTGCAAAGAAAATATATCGATCGATTGGGATTTTTTAAACACAGACTAACTTTATGTCTGATCTGCTGAGACTAAAGAGATATGTATGGTTTCTTTTTGCAGGCAGTCATGTTCTTTGATAAATGTATTTGCAATTTTGATGGTATAATAGTTTTGATAAATGTATTTATGTTTTGAGAAGGAAACTACATATTGAAAAAACATTTAGTGTTTTGCAAAAGGCCACAGAGTTCTGTGTCTTGTGGACTCTCTGAAAATCGACAACATTGTTCGACAACATTGTTCCCTAAAGAACGCTTGTATGCGATTGAGAAAAACAGTAATTGCACTTACTATAGAATTGTGTACTACATTGCAATAGACTGTCCCATAAGACATTTTACCATAGTGTACCATAGTATACTGCGGTATGTACTAAAGTAGGCATGTTTACTATGATAACTTTGTAAATAACAGCATTTATTTATCCATATTACTCTATTGTGCAATGACAATCATGTAAAAAAATATATAATAATGTGGAACTAGTCCTGTGTTTCTCAATACATTTCTGTGTGTGTGTGTGTGTGTGTTCGTGGGTGTGTGTTAATGTACCTGGTAGTATTGGATTATGTGTCTGAGCTGATCTGCGTCATGGCAGGCCTTGATGGTGGCCTGTCCCTGATCTTCCAGCCTGGCTTCTTTGTCCTTCACCCACACCTCCAGGCCTGACAATACCTGGCATGGTGGCCACTTCTCCAGCAGGAGCTGAGGAACACAGAAGGACAGAAAAGGGACATCAAAACTCCAGCATTCAAAAGTGGATATAAAGTGATTAAGGAACTCTATAGTGTATGTGTGTATATAAATGGCATATACTGTATATACAGTACAGTATCTTCAGAATGTTTTCACACCCCTTTATTTTTTCCACATTTTGTTGTGTTACAGCCTGGATTAAATTAAAATGTTGTCACTGGCTTACACACAAGACAAAATACTGTCATTTTTACAAATGAATAAACAATGAAAAGCTGAAATGTCTTAAGTCAATAAGTATTCAGACCCTTTGTTATGGCAAGCCTAAATAAGTACAGGAGTAAAAATGTACTTACAAGTCATATAATAAGTTGCATGGACTCCCTCTGTGTGCATTAATAGTGTTTACATGATTTTTGAATGACTACCGCATCTCTGTACCCCACACATACAATTATCTGTAAGGTACCTAGGCTGAGCAGTGGATTTCAAACACAGATTCAACCACAAAGACCAGGAAGGTTTGAATATCCCTTTGAGTATGGTGAAGTTATCAATTACACTTTGGATGGTGTATTAATATACCCAGTCACTACAAAGATATAGGCGTCCTTCCTAACTCAGTTGTCGGAGAGGAATGAACCCGCTCAAGGATTTAACCATAAGGCCGATGGTGACTTTAAAACAGTTGCAGAGTTAAATGGCTGTGATAGGAGAAAACTGAGGATGGATCAACAACATTATAGTTACTCAATAATACTAACATAAATGACAGTGAGTGAAAAAAAGGAAGCCTGTACAGAGTAAAACATATTCCAAAACATGCATCCTGTTTGCAATAAGGTACTAAAGTAAAACTGCAAAAAATGTGGCAAAGAAATTAACATTATGTCCTGAATACAAAGCATTATGTTTGGAGAAAATCCAACACAACAAATTAAGCATAGTGGTGGCTGCATCATGTCATGGGTATGCTTGTCATTGGCAAGGACTAGGGAGTTTAAAATAATAATAATATTAATAAATGGAATAGAGCTAACCACAGGCAAAATCCTATAGGAAAACATGGTTCAGTGTGCTTTCCAACAGACACTGGGAGACAAATTCACCTTTCAGCACAACAATAAGATAAAACACAAGGCCAAATATATACTGGAGTTGCTTACGAAGACGACATTGAATGTTCCTGAGTGACCTAGTTAGAGTTTTTACTTAAATCAGCTTGAACATCTTTGGCAAGACTTAAAAATGGCTGTCTAGCAATGATCAACAACCAACTTAACAGAGCTTGAAGAATTATTTGGTGCAAATATTGTACAATCCACGTGTGTAGAGCTCTTAGAGACTTACCCAGAAAGACTGTAATTGCTGCCAAAGGTGATTCTAACATGTATTGACTCATGGGTGTGAATACTCGATATTTCTGTATTTCATTTTCACTTTGTCCTTATGTGGTATGTTGATGAGTGAGAAAAAAATCTATTTGATCCATTTTGAATTCAGGCTGTAACACAGCAAAAAGTGGTATAAGTCAAGGGGTATGAATACTTTCTGAATGCACTGTATAGTCAACAATATAATGTAGAGCATTGCTTTAGAAAGGCATACCAGTGTAAATATACCATATTTGTATGCCGTTTTAGAATATCCTAAAGCTGTGAATTTGACCACAGACAAACTATCCCTTTCTGCTCTTATCGAGGAGTTTCCCAGTAGCTGATTTATATCCTTCATTTGACAAAACACAGGGGGGAAAAAGGAGAGTTAAAAAGAAAGAAAGAGAGTCGTTGTATGCGGCGCTGTGAACTGGCCTTCACTGAGACCACAGCTGCAAGGGGGAGGAGAGGGGGCAATGCCAGTGTGTGTGCATGTCTGTGTGTGCGTGACTGCGTGTCTGTGTATGCCTCTGTGCATGTTCTGTGTGTGTTTGTGTGCGAGTATAGGTAATGGGTTTTGATGCTCCGGTGATGCATGCACTGTGGGAGCCAGTGCCAATGACGTGCAACCCCCGTTGTCTGAAGATAAGCTTCTTCTTTCATCTCCTCCTCTCCCCTATCTTCATCAAGTCAGTGAACCCACAACAGGTCATATTGTACATGAAAGAGTTCAGTGTGAATCCCAAATGACACCATATTCCTTATATAGTGCACTACCAGCTCAAAAGTAGTGCACTAAATAGGGAACAGGGTGCCATTTTAGATGCACCCTCACTGTTCAGTTTGGCACAACGGTCGGCCGTTTGTTGAAAGTTCTGAGAACCTGCTCGGATTCAGTGGTGATAGACGAGGGGCCAAATGGAAAAACTAGTCTTCGCCTCTTCTCTTTGTTCATCCCATCTGTGTGTGTTGTTAGGAGATTATTTGAAAGATAATGGGTGTGTCTCAATAGCCCAGCGAGGCTTGGTCTTCTTTCCTTTTCACTCCTCTCTTTTCCATCACGCTTGGTTTCCCAGCTCTTTCCTTTCCGCGCTGGTTACGTAGAGCATTGTTTCCCAACCAGGGGTACGGGTACGTCGACAGTCCCCATGGGGTACGTGGGAAGATATATTTTTTTTAAATGTGTGGAAAAAAAATACTGGGAAAAATTTTACCCCCCAAAATATGTTTAAGTTATCTTGGGCCTCCCAAGTGGCACAGGAGGCTAAGGCACTGCATCGCAGTGTTGAGGGGGCACTACAGACTGGTTCTACTACACTACAGCCTGGTTTTACTACACTAGAGCCTGGTTCTACTACACTAGAGCCTGGTTCTACTACTCAGCTGCTTCTACTACACTAGAGCCTGGTTCTACTACTCAGCTGCTTCTACTACAGCCTGGTTCTAGTACAATACAACCTGGTTCTACTACACTACAGCCTGGTTCAACGACACTATAGCCTAGTTCTACTACTCAGCTGCTTATACTACAACCTGGTTCTACTACACTACAACCTGGTTCTACTACCCTACAACCTGGTTCTACTACACTACAACCTGGTTCTACTACACTACAACCTGGTTCTACTACACTACAACCTGGTTCTACTACACTACAACCTGGTTCTACTACAAGACACCTGATACTTCTACTCAGATGCTCATCAAGAGCACAACCAAACAATCAACCAACCAATCAGATCCCCACCTGGTGCAGTCTCTCCTGGGCTATGGGAAGTGCAGACGTGACTTCGGTCCAAGTTTGCTCCAGCTGCGCTAGCTGTCTGCGCAGCCCCGGTGCATCAGCCTCCTTCAGCTGCAGTAGCAATGTGCCCGCCCTGAGCGCAGAGGCCTTTTCAGCGGATCTGGTTTCCAGCTCCACTGAAAACTCCTATCAAAGAACCAAACGTCAAATCGAACAGCTCCCATACCGGAAATTTCAAACAAAATTCTCACATTCAGTTTGCAATTCTAACATTTCCCATGGCGTGTGAACTGACTTGATGTTTCCAACACATTTGTAATGTATTTAGGAACCAAAAACTCACTCCAAACTAGCTTTCAGGTGTTGTAAAAGAAAAGACAGATGGACTGCATTTTTAACATGTTACAATTAAATGTGTTATACAATAAAAGTTGTTTTTCTGTGTATCCATACATTTTCTTACATGTACATTTCCGGTAGGGTCTGGATGACACTGTCAGTCATGTAACATGAATTCCGATTATTTACTACATTGAGCTACAAATCATGTCATCTAAAGTTTTTTCCCTAACAATTTTACCAGTAGTTGGATGAGGTAAGTACGGGTGAGCGCCTCGTTTTGAGGTGTGGCGTCGGGCAGACTTCTCCATGTCTTCAGGCGTTCTTTAACACTGCCCATCCATCCAGTGAGCGAAACAGAGTCGTCGTGGAACCTACAAGAGGGAAAACAGGGTTCAAACATCGTTCGATGTGTCCTTATGCAGAGCAGTCCACATTTATAGTGCCTTCAGAAAGTAATCACACACCCTTGACTTTCCCCCCATTTTGTTGTGTTACAAAGTGGGATTAAAATGGATATAATTGTCATTTTTTTTGTCAAATATCTACACAAAATACTCCTTTTGTTTTAATGAATGGAAAATAAATCACTAATATATCTTCATTAGATAAGTATTCAACCCCGAGTCAATACATGTTAGAATCACCTTTGGCAGCACTTACAGCTGTGCGTCTTTCTGGGGAAGTCTACAAGAGGTTTGCACACGCATCCCACACACACCCCAATTTATTAATGGACTGCTGAATGTATATTTTTTTCTCTTGCTTTGTTTGCTCTTTTCAGTATTATGCCAATCTCTGATAAGCTACCCAGAAAAGGGCTGAAAATAGGCCATATTAATATATGTAGCCTTCGAAATAAGGTTAATGAAATCAATAACTTGCTAACATCAGATAACATTCATATATTCGCCATTTCTGAGACTCACTTAGATAATTCATTTGATGATTCAGCAGTAGCAATACAAGTATATAACATCTATAGACGATACAGAAATGCTTATTTGGGAGGGGTTGCAGTATATATATATTCAGAGCCATATCCCTGTAATGCTTGGAGAAGATCTTATGTCAACTGTTATTGAAGTGTTGTGGTTGCAGGTTCACTTGACACATCTAAAGCCTATTCTTTTGGGGTGTTGATATAGGCCAAGTGCTAACAATCAGTATCTAAATAATATGTGTGAAATGCTTCATAGTGTATGTGATGTAAACAGAGAGGTCTACTTTCTTGGGGACCTGAATATTGATTGGTTTTCATCAAGCTGTCCGCTCAAGAGGAAGCTTCTTACTGTAACCAGTGCCTGTAATCTGGTTCAGGTTATTAATCAACCAACCAGGGTGTTTACAAACACTACAGGAACAAGATCATCCACATGGGTCTGCCTACCCATGTCAGAGACGCAAACTCGGTCTCAACCTTTAAGTCCTTACTGAAGACTTATCTCTTCAGTGGGTCATATGATTGAGTGTAGTCTGGCCCAGGACTGGGAAGGTGAACGGAAAGGCTCTGGAGCAACAAACCGCCCTTGCTGTCTCTGCCTGGCCGGTTCCCCTCTTCCCACTGGGATTCTCTGCCTCTAACCCTATTACAGGGGCTGAGTCACTGGCTTACTGGGGCTCTCTCATGCCGTCCCTGGAAGGGGTGCGTCACCTGAGTGGGTTGATTCACTGATGTGGTCATCCTGTCTGGATTGGCGCCCCCCTTGTGTTGTGCCATGGCGGAGATCTTTGTGGCCTATACTCAGCCTTGTCTCAGGATGGTAAGTTGGTGGTTGAAGATATCCCTCTAGTGGTGTGGGGGCTGTGCTTTGGCAAAGTGGGTGGGGTTATATCCTTCCTGTTTGGCCCTGTCTGGGGGTGTCCTCGGATGGGGCCACAGTGTCTCCTGACCCCTCCTGTCTCAGCCTCCAGTATTTATGCTGCAGTAGTTAATGTGTCGGGGGGCTAGGGTCAGTTTGTTATACCTGGAGTACCTCTCCTGTCCTATTCGGTGTCCTGTGTGAATCTAAGTGTGCGTTCTCTAATTCTCTCTTTCTTTCTCTCTCTCGGAGGACCTGAGCCCTAGGACCATGCCCCAGGACTACCTGACATGATGACTCCTTGCTGTCCCCAGTCCACCTGACCGTGCTGCTGCTCCAGTTTCAACTGTTCTGCCTTATTATTATACGACCATGCTGGTCATTTATGAACATTTGAACATCTTGGCCATGTTCTGTTATAATCTCCACCCGGCACAGCCAGAAGAGGACTGGCCACCCCACATATGCTCTCTCTAATTCTCTCTTTCTTTCTCTCTCTCGGAGGACCTGAGCCCTAGGACCATGCCCCAGGACTACCTGACATGATGACTCCTTGCTGTCCCCAGTCCACCTGACCGTGCTGCTGCTCCAGTTTCAACTGTTCTGCCTTATTATTATACGACCATGCTGGTCAATTATGAACATTTGAACATCTTGGCCATGTTCTGTTATAATCTCCACCCGGCACAGCCAGAAGAGGACTGGCCACCCCACATATGCTCTCTCTAATTCTCTCTTTCTTTCTCTCTCTCGGAGGACCTGAGCCCTAGGACCATGCCCCAGGACTACCTGACATGATGACTCCTTGCTGTCCCCAGTCCACCTGACCGTGCTGCTGCTCCAGTTTCAACTGTTCTGCCTTATTATTATTCGACCATGCTGGTCATTTATGAACATTTGAACATCTTGGCCATGTTCTGTTATAATCTCCACCCGGCACAGCCAGAAGAGGACTGGCCACCCCACATAGCCTGGTTCCTCTCTAGGTTTCTTCCTAGGTTTTGGCCTTTCTAGGGAGTTTTTCCTAGCCACCATGCTTCTACACCTGCATTGCTTGCTGTTTGGGGTTTTAGGCTGGGTTTCTGTACAGCACTTTGAGATATCAGCTGATGTACGAAGGGCTATATAAATAAATTTGATTTGATTTGATTTGATGTATCGATCACATTTCTACTAATACTGTAGAACTTTGTTCTAAAGCTGTATCCGTACCCATTGGATGCGGTGATCACAATATAGCGTCAATATCCAGGAAAGCCAAAGTTCCAACAGCTGGTCCTAAAATAGTGTACAAGAGATCATACAAAATATTTTGCTCTGACTCTTATGTGGATGATGTTAAAAATACTTGTTGGTCTGATGTGATTAATGAGGAGCATCCAGACGCTGCACTTAATGCATTTATGAAATTGCTTCTTCCAATTATTGATAAACATGCACCTGTTAAGAAGCTGACTGTTAGAATTGTTAAGGATTCATGGCTTGATGAGGATTTGAAAAACTGTATTGTTGAAAGAGATGGGGCAAAAGGAGTGGCTAATAAGTCTGGCTGCACATCTGACTGGCTTACTTACTGCAAAAAAATTATGTGACTAAACTCAACAAAAAAAGATGAAACTGTATTATGAAGCCAAGGTCAATGATATAGAGAATGATAGAAAAAAACTTGAGTACTTTAAATTAAATTATGGGCAGAAAGACAAATTCAACTCCATCTTTCATCGAATCAGATGGCTTATTTATCACAAAAGCATTTTATGTTGCCAATTACTTTAATGATTATTACATTGGCAAAGTGGGCAAACTTAGGCAAGAAATGCCAACAATGAACAGTGAGCAAATGTATTCATGCATAAAAAAAATGAATAGTGAAAGAAAAGCATTGCAAGTTTGAATTTTGTAAAGTTAGTGTGAGAGAGGTGGAAAAATTATTGTTATCGATCAATAATGACAATTGGAATTGACAACTTAGATGGAAAGCTACTGAGGATGGTAGCTGACTCTATATTCTTTACCTCAGGTCTGGAGGGAAGCCAAAGTAATTACGCTACCCAAGAGTGGTAAAGCGGCCTTTACTGGTTCTATAACAGCAGACCTATAAGCTTGCTGCCAGCTCGTAGCAAACTATTGGAAAAAAATATGTTTGACCAAATACAATGCTATTTCTCTGTAAACAAATTAACAACATACTTTTAGCATGCTTACAGAGAAGGGCACTCAACATGTACTATACTGACACAAATGACTGATGATTGGTTGAAAGAAATTGACAATAAGATAGTGGGAGCTGTACTGTGCAGTGCAGCCTTTGATATTATTTACCATAACCTGTTGTTGAAAAAACATATGTGTTATGGCTTTTCAACCTCTTCCATATTGTGGATTCAGAGCCATCTATCTAATAGAACTCAAATGGTTTTATTTAATGGAAGCTTCTCTAATGTCAAACATGTAAAAATGTGGTGTACCGCAGGGCAGCTGTCTAGGCCCTCTACTCTTTTCTATTTTTATCAATGACCTGCCACTGGCATTAAACAAAGCATGTGTGTCCATGTATGCTGATGATTCAACCATATACACATTAGCAACCACAGCTAATGAAGTCACTGAAACCCTTAAAGAGTTGCAGTCTGTTTTGGAATGGGTGACATGTAATAAACTGGTCCTAACCATCTGTGGAACTAAGAGCATTGTATTTGGTACTAATCATTCCCTAAGTTCTAGACCTCAGCTGAATCTGGTAATGAATGGTGTGGCTGTTGAACAAGTTGAGGAGACTAAATTACTTGGAGTTACCTTATATTGTAAAGTGTCATGGTCAAAACATATAGATTCAATGGTTGTAAAAATGGGGAGAGGTTTGGTCGTAATAAAGAGATTTTTTGACACCACACTCCAAAAAACAAGTTCTGCAGGCTCTAGTTTAGTCTAATCTTGATTATTGTCCAGTCGTGTGGACGAGTGCTGCAAGGAAAGACCTAGTTAAGCTGCAACTGGCCCAGGACAGAGCGGCACGTTTTGCTCTTAATTGTAATCAGAGGGTAGATATAAAAAATATGCATGCCAATCTCTCTTGGCTAAGAGTTTAGGAAAGACTGACTGCATCACTTCTTCTTTACATAAGAAACATGAATGTGTTGAAAATCCCAAATTGTTTGCATAGTCAACTTACACACAGCTCTGACACACACACGTATCCCACCAGACATGCCACCAGGTGTCTTTTCACAGTCCCCAAATCCAGAACAAATTCAAGAAAGTGTACAGGATATAGAGCCCTTATTGCATGGAACTTCCTTCCATCTCATATCTCTCAAATAAACAGCAAACCTGGTTTTAAAAAAACAGATAAAGTAACACCTCACGGCACAAAGGCTCTCCCCTATTTGACCTTAAGAGTTGTGTGTATGCATTGATATCTAGGCTACGTGTGCCTTTTAAAAAAAGTATGTAGTTCTGTCCTTGAGCTGTTCTATTGATGTTCTGTATTATGTTTCATGTTTTGTGTGGACCCCAGGAAGAGTAGTTGCTGCTTTTGCAACAGCTAATGGGGAACCTAATAAAATACCAAATACACCTGGATTGTACAATATTTTCCCATGAAGCTTTTAAAAAATTTGTCAAGTTGGCTGTTGATCATTGCTAAACAGTCATTCTCAAGTCTTGCCATAGATTTCCAAGATTATTTAAGTCAAAACTGTAACTAGGCCACTCAGGAACATTCAATGTCGCCTTGGTAATAAACTGCAGTGTATATTTGGCATTGGATATTGTCCGACTGACAGGTGAATTTGGCTCCCAGTGTCTGTTGGAAAGCAGACAAACAGTTTATCCTCTAGGATTGTTTTGGAATATTTTTCTTCTGTACAGGTTTCCTTCTTTACTTTCTGTCATTTAGGTTAATATTGTGGAGTATCTACAATATTGTTGATCCATCCTCAGTTTTCTCCTATCACAGCCATTCAACTCACCATTGGCCTCATTGTGAAATCCCTGAGCGGTTTCCTTCCTCTCTGGCAACTGATTTAGGAAGGACACCTGTATCTTTGTAGTGAGTGGGTATATTGATACACCTCTCAATGTGTAATTAATAACTGTACCATGCTCAAAGTGATATTCAATGTCTGCTTTTTTTACCCATCTACCAATTCTTTGTGAACCATAGGAAAAACTCCCCGGTCCTTGTGGTTGAATATGTGCTTGAAATTCAATGCTCGACTGAGGGACCTTACAGAAAAGTGTACAGTCGTGGCCAAAAATTTTGAGAATGACACAAATACTAATTTTCACAAAGTCTGCTGCCTCAGTTTGTAAGATGGCAATTTGCATATACTCCAGAATGTTATGAAAAGTGAACAGATGAATTGCAATTAGTCCCTCTTTGCCATGCAAATGAACTGAATCGCAAAAAAAACATTTCCACTGCATTTCAGCCTTGCCACAAAAGAACCAGCTGACATCATGTCAGTGATTCTCTTGTTAACACAGGTGTGAGTGTTGACAAGGATAAGGCTTGAGATCACTCTGTCATACTGATTCAGTTCGAATAACAGACTGGAAGCTTCATAAGGAGGGTGGTGCTTGGAATCATTGTTCTTTCTCTGTCAATCATGGTTACCTGCAAGGAAACACGTGCCGTTATCATTGCTTTGCACAAAAAGGGCTTCACAGGCAAGGATATTGCTGCCAGTAAGATTGTACCTAATTCAACCATTTATCGGATCATCAAGAACTTCAATGAGAGCGGTTCAATTGTTGTGAAGAAGGATTCAGGATGCCCAAGAAAGTCCAGCAAGCGCCAGGACAGTCTCCTAAAGTTGATTCAGCTGCGGGATCGGGCCACCACCAGTACAGAGCTTGCTCAGGAATGTCAGCAGGCAGGTGTGAGTGCATCTGCACGCACAGTGAGGCAAAGACTTTTGGAGGATGGCCTGGTGTCAAGAAGGGCAGCAAAGAAGCCACTTCTCTCCAGGAAAAACATCAGGGACAGACTGATATTCTGCAAAAGGTACAGGGATTGGACTGCTAAGGACTGGGGGTAAAGTCATTTTCTCTGATGAATCCCCTTTCCGATTGTTTGGGGCATCCGGAAAAAGCTTGTCCGGAGAAGACAAGGTGAGTGCTACCATCAATCCTGTGTCATGCCAACAGTAAAGCATCCTGAGACCATTCATGTGTGGGGTTGCTTCTCAGCCAAGGGAGTGGGCTCACTCACAATTTTGCCTAAGAACACAGCCATGAATAAAGAATGGTACCAACACATCCTCTGAGAGCAACTTCTCCCAACCATTCAGGAACAGTTTAGTGACGAACAATGCATTTTCCAGCATGATGGAGCACCTTGCCATAAGGCAAAAGTGATAACTAAGTGGCTCGGGGAACAAAACATCGATATTTTGGGTCCATGGCCAGGAAATTCCCCAGACCTTAATCCCATTGAGAACTTGTGGTCAATCCTCAGGAGGCGGATGGACAAACAAAAACCCACAAATTCTGACAAACTCCAAGCATTGATTATGCAAGAATGGGCTGCCATCAGTCAGGATGCGGCCCAGAAGTTAATTGACAGCATGCCAAGGCAGATTACAGAGGTCTTGAAAAAGAAGGGTCAACACTGCAAATATTGACTCTTTGCATCAACTTCATGTAATTGTCAATAAAAGCCTTTGACACTTATGAAATGCTTGTAATTATACTTCAGTATTCCATAGTAACATCTGACAAAAATATCTAAAGACAATGAAGCAGTAAACATTTTGAAAATTAATATTTGTGTCATTCTCAAAACTTTTGGCCAAGACTGTATGTGTTGGGTACAGAGATGGGGTGGTCATATACAGTCATGTTAAACACTATTATTGCACACAGAGTCCATGCAACTTATAATTGTTAAGTACATTTTAACTGAAGACGTTTCAGCTTTTAATTTTTGATTAATTTGTAAACATTTCTAAAAACAATTTCACTTTGACATTATGGGATATTGTGTGTCGGCTAATGACACAAAATCTCAATTTAATCCATTTTTAATTCAGGCTGTAACACAACAACATAAGGGGTGTGAATACTTTCTGAAGGCACTGTACATGTTCCCACAGCTGTGTTGTGTGTATGTCCCTGTCCATTTTCCGAAAACCCTGTCTGTGTGCGCCCACCTGGTCCAGTTGTCCCTTATGTCGCGGCTGCGTTGGCTCTCCTGCTCTGCCTTGCTGCGAACAGCCCGCCAGCGCAGCTCCAGTACGCCTCCTGTGCCGCCGACCCCGGTACTGCATCCCCAGGCCTGCAGAGCCTTCCCCTGGTCCAGGACCGAGCCCAGGGCAGGCCTGCACTCCTCCAACAGGGCCAGCACTCGCTAATGGGGGGGAAATGGGGAAGGAGAGAGAGAGAAAAGGGGTGAACAAGGGTGGGATAGGGGGAAAATGTGAAAGAATAAAAATTGAGAAGGGAATGTGTTTTGAATAAGAGAGAAAAAAGAAGAGGTAGGGCCAGAAGAAAGGGGGATGAAAAGAAATAGTTATTGTGGGAATAATTGGGAATAATAATTGTAGAAATAATTATTGTGGGATGTGGGGAGAGGAAAAGAGAATGAAGCGGGAACAGAAAAGGGAGAGGAGGGTAAGACAGGAACAGAGACTAAAAGTGAGAGGAGACAGAGGGAGGAGGAGGAAGGGGATGTTTGCAAGGGTCACAGAAAGAGAGAAATAATGAGAGGGATAATGGGGAGAGAAACGTGAAAAGGGGAAAATGCAAAAAAAGAAAGAAAGAAGTGCGATAGGGAACAAGGCGAAAGGAGCGAAAGAAATGCATAGAGAGTGAGAATGGAATCATCACCACCCGAATCCTCACCTGAACCCATGCCCACTCCCACACCAATGCCATGAGTCCCAAATGGCCTCCTATTCCCTACATAGTACACTACTTTTGACTTGAGCCCTATGGGCTTGTTTAAAAGTAATGCACTATACAGGGAATAGGGGGCCATTTTGATCGTAAACAGCATCTCATTCAGTTATTATGGCCAGATAGGGGAAGGCATAAATCTATTAAGGAGATTTGATGAAAAGAAGCATGTGTACTCTACCCCTACACACACACGTGCACACACATGTGCACACACACACACATTCCACTCAAGTCGGTCCGTCCGAGAGATGAGAAATAGGATTCTGTAATTGTAAAAGGGAGGGGGGAAGTCAGCTAGTTATGGGGAGGGAATCCGAAATGGAACACCGTGTTCTACTCTCCGATAATGGCCATCCGTATTCCTCCAAGTAATTTGATTTTGGAATGAAGCGATGCCACAACAAATAACTCTCCTTTTTTTCACCCATTACTCTCTGTCCACCTCTCTCTCTCCTTCTATCTTTCCATCTCTCTTTCTCTCCATCTTTCTTGTGCCAGGTGCCCATGAATCCGTCATTCACTGAAGGGCCTGGTTCACATCCAGCTCTCTCTGTATGGCTGTGTCCCGAAAGGCCCCCTATTCCCTACATAGTGGACTGCTTTTGACAAGAGTCCTATGAGGGGAATAGGGTGCCATTTGGGAGTCAGTCTGTGGCACGTCCTACATTGTTGTTGGTTACTGGAATTAGACAACAGGTGGTTTCATCCCAGTACACGAAGGATGCATCGCTCATGTGGACATAAGACACCTGTTGCTTAAGACTTATGCTCATGATATACAGTATCTTCGAGTGATACAAATTAAGAATAAGGGCTACACTGGTTACGTAGTGCAAACTAATTCTTAGTGGGCAAATGTTGTTCAATTGGCTATGTGAGGAGAAGAAAGGGGGTGGACAGAAGGAGATATGGGACAGTGAACGAGAGAGGGATAAGGAGATGATAGGGACGTCAAGAAATACTGAGATGGTCAATGCAATGAGAAAAAGAAGACAGAAAAGAGCATGCAGAGAGTCAGACACAAAGAGAGCAGAGAGCCAGACAAAGATAGCAGAGACAGACACAAAGGGAGCAGAGAGACAGACACAAAGGGAGCAGAGAGACAGACACAAAGGGAGCAGAGAGACAGACACAAAGAGAGCAGAGAGACAGACACAAAGAGAGCAGAGAGACAGACACAAAGAGAGCAAGATAAGGAAGGAAGGAAGAGTAGTAGAGAGAAGAGGAGGAGAGGGAGGGAAGTTTGGATACCTGACAGGTGTCCAGTCTTTCCTGTAGTAGCCCCTCTTCTTCCTCCACCAGATCCTCGCAGGGGATGAGGGCTTCCAGCTCCTCCAGCTGCCGGCCCAGCTGAACACAGCCCTCCTCCCACTGTGTCCAGACCTACACACACACACGCATACACAGTGTGAGTGTATGTGTGTATGTGTTTACTTATGTGGGTCTTTCATGTGTGTGCGTGTACCTGCAGCCTTCTGTGCATGGTGGCTCCCTGCTCCAGAGCATGTTGCTGCAGAGTGGTGACCTGTTGCTCTAGCCGGACCTGTTCATCCTCCTGACCAACCAGCCCCCCCTGTGGCTCACACTGGAACAGCCGCTGAACCAATGCCAGCTGAGATTCCATAACCTGGTACAACTTCTGTTCAGCCAGCGCCAAACACAGACACACACAGACAGACACACACAGACAGACAGACACAAAATAATCAATTGAAACCCAGTTTATAAATTGACAAAATCACATGGCAATTGGTCAGAGGTTTACATGGAGACGATCCCAAACGTTCATTTAAACTTGGATTCAACTGCTTTCCGAGTGGGAAGACACTGTCCTCTACAGTTGTTCTTCCTTTCCATCAGCTCCCATGCCAAGTCGAATGTGCATAAAATGACTTGACATAACACTCTCTTTTCCCCAGCATATGCTTACCTTGTGCCTGCTGAGCAGAGTCTGCAGCTGGGTGCGGCTGTGCGGTGGGTGGTCCTGACTGTCTGCCAGACGCTCTTTGCCTAGCTCCACCAGACTGGCCAAACCCTGCAGCAGGGCCTGGGACACCCGCTGCAGCTCCACTGCATCCTCGGGACACCGACCAACGACATACTGCAGAGACACACCATCGTTACTGACCTACAGTAGACATCTAGAGTAAAAGACGGGATTACGTAGGAATATACTGACAAAGGGGCACACACACACACACACACAAACTCACACAAACATTCACTAGCCCTATGATTAACAAACTAAATGTTGTACCTCCAGCATGGGGACATCCTTGATGTGTGTGAATGGGTCACTCTGTCCACGTTCAAAATCATCATACACGCACACGTGGCTCTCCTGTTGCTCCGTCCCTGCCTGCATGCACCGCACAGTGAAAAGAGACAGACATTGACAAGTCCTGGTTAAGCAGTAAGGCACGAGAGCCCGTTGCATATCGTAAAGAACACAAGGATATCTGTTCTAGCTAATGGCTATAAGGTGGTTGTGGGCTGGTTTGTGAGGGGATTAAGAAGTGCTGGGTGGCAGGTAAACCAGCGGTTAGAGTTGGGCCAGTAACTGAAAGGTAGCTGGTTTGAATCCCTGAGCCGGCTAGCTGAAAAATCTTTCAACGTGCCCTTGAGCAAAGCACTTAATCCTAATTGCTCCTGTAAGTCTGGATAATAATGTGCTTGTAGGGCAGCCAGGTCACACCAGTTCCACTGCGGTATTAGACATCTGTCCAGGATGTATGCATGCAATTTTAATACTGTCCACAAGGGGCAACACAAGTGCCTATTACAATCTAGCAGTCTCATGGCTTGCTAGGGTGTTGTGGATGGGGATTGAAGAAGGGCTTAAACCATGAACTATGGCTCGGTGCATCACAGGTTCAATCCCATTGCTAGGCACTCATTTTTAATTGTTCTGTTTTAACCCAGACCTTAACCCTTACCTTAACCACTCCGAATGAATTCCTATACTTAACTCTCAAGTTTTTTCTGTTCGAACCGTATCCCAAACCTTAGGTGATTGCAAAGTGGTTGTGGGTTGGTTGTGATGTTATTGTGAAGTTGTTGTGAGGTGGTTTGTGTGGAGCCACTGACCTGATGGTGGCCCAGTTCTGTGTGTAGCCGGCTCAGTGAGGAGGTGAGGGCTGACTGGGCTGTTTGAAAACAACCCTGAAGACAGGTCACACACTGGGCTGTGGTCTCTGGTGCTTCAGACAACTGGTCTGGGTTGATGCCTGACCTTAAATGGTTCAGCTCCTCACTCAAGGCTGGCAGCTCCACTGAGAGGCACTGTGAGGCACATAGACACACACACACACATGCACGCACGCACGCACACACACACACAGGTACGCATACATACACACACACACACACACACACACATACACACGCACACGCACACACATGCACAGTTCATTTGCACAGTTTCAGAGATTTTGTCATAGGAAAATATTATTGTTATTGCAGTTTAGCTAATTTGATAGTGAGTGATTAAAAATCCCCAGGCTGACATTTCCATAGTGCAAAAAGCACAGATTAAACCTGGCACAATTTTTCATCTGGCAAAGTTTACTTGTTCAACAATGTGTGTTATTAGGCGGCAACTATTTATACATCAACGTAATAATATGAATAATCACCTCCTTATTTCTCACATTGTTGAAAAAAGTTCAATCACAGATCGGTGCTCTTTTGCACCACGAAAATGTCACCGCCAGTGTGCAATATATGCTACCTATTTCCAGAGATCTATAAATGTAAATCAGCAGTTTGTAGGTACTGTACCTCCATCTGTAGCAGTCTTAGTTGACTGTCCTCCACTGTGGTAATAGAGGGACTGGGCAACAGGCCAGTGAGTGTTTCCAGAAAATGCTCCACTCCACACAGAGCTGTGTAGAGCTCTCTATCCAACATGGGATAGCCACCTTCCTTTGAATTGGCAGAGGAAAGGCCACTTGCTCTGTGTCTGAGTTGTCTAAGGCTTGCAGCACACACCTCTATCTCTCTCAGACCACCAAAGCCACCTCCGGTCCCCTCTGCCTTTGAACCTGTAGCCTACACAACCACATGGAGAGCACCATCAACACAATATAATGGCTTGAAGACAGCCGCCCTTAAAATCCTGTACCTCTGCTAAATTTTGACCCAGGTCTTATGAGTACTTGAATCAGGGAGGTGTGACAGTGTGAACTGACCGCATGTAGATCCTCCTCCTGAATATTCCTCAAGGTGTTGAGTTTCTCAGACAGCCGAGTGTGAAGGAGGTCCCATCTCCCATCCTATGAAAAATAAACGTAAAACGTGCGGGCAGGTAATTGTATGTGTGAGTGTGTGTATATATGTGGTGCACGGGTATGGTACTCTTACCAGGTCTTCCTGGGGGTCGCTGGGTGTATTTGGCAACAGACCATTGGCAACTGTCCCAATTTCCTTGGTTACTGACCCAGTCATCTTGGTTACTGACCCAGTCATCTTTGTTACAGAAGTAGTCTCAGGTACTGATTGTATCTCTTTGGTTACTGATCCAATCTTCACAGGTACTTCTCCAGTTTCTTTGGTTGCCAAGACACTTTTTACAGATGCTGGTCCAGTCTCCATGGTCACTGAACTAGTTTCAGGTAATGAGACAGTTGCCTTGGTTACTAATTCAGACTTCTCGGTGACTGACGAAGTCTCCTTGTTAATGTCTTTACTGACTGATTCTGTCGGCTTGTTTTCTGATATAGTGGTCTTGGAGATGGGTTTCCACTGAGCCGGTAATGACAGGGTGTCTGCAGGTGCTCTGTCTGTTTTTTCAGGTGTTGGTTGGATCTTCTCAGATATTAAACCAGAATTAGTGTCTTCTGGGTCTACACAAGACTCCGGGGTGTCCAACTCCTGAACGAAGATGTTTGGAATGAATCAAACCCAACCCCAATAGAGTGGTATGGAATCTGACATGCAATTACTTCTTTACTCAATGATCTAGTAACACTTTACATCTTTACACTTTATAATCCATTAATAGATCATTATTAAGGCATGTATTAATAATTTGCTGAACACTTGTAAATCATTATTACGACTCCATTTACCACTAGTAATTAAGGTATTTGTAAACGGTTAACACTGTTTAACAATGCTCATTAATACATCATGGATAATGAATTTGTTAATGATCTGTAAATGATTTCTAAACCATAATTATAAAATGTATAAAAAACTACAGTATGTTTATGTCAGTGAGCAATTTACAAACTATGAAGTCATAAACTATCACTTATTACTTCTGCCTTTATTCATGATCGATATGTTATTGTCTTAAAACCTCTTAAAGCTAGGGGGCAGAATTTTCACTTTTGGATAAATAGCGTGCCCAATTTCAACTTCCTGCTACTCATGCCAAGAATATCAGAGAGGCATTTTATTCATAGATTTGGATAGAAAACACTGAAGTTTCTAAAACTGTTTGAATCATGTCTGTGAGTATAACAGAACTTATGTAGCAGGCAAAACCCCGAGGACTAACTGTTCAGATTTTTTTCCCCACTCTCTGTTCCCTATATTGTCTTTGCCATTGGATATTTAATAGGAACCTATTTTCAGTTCCTACCGCTTCCACTGGATATCACCAGTCTTTGGAATATGGTTGAGATTATTCCTTTATGCTATGAAGAAGTAGGCCAGCTCGGAACTGAGGACACTTTTGTGAGTTGCTCAAGACGTGAAAAGCAGTGCTGGTTTCTTTTCTTTCATGTATTCAATACAGATTGCCCCGTCTACAATTTGATCGATTATTAATGTTTAAAAATACCTAACATTGTATTACAAAAGTAGTTTGAAATATTTTGGCAAAGTTTATAGGCAACTTTTGAAATATGTTTTAGAGACGTTGCGATTTTGTAAGCTGTTTTTTTCTGGATCAAACGCGCTTTATAAATGGACATTTTCGATATATATGGATGGAATTAATCGAACAAAAGGACCAATTGTGATGTTTATGGGACATATTGGAATGCAAACAAAAGAAGGTCATGCATATTTTATATTTTATTTCAGCGTTTTGTGTAGCGCCTGCTATGCTAGCTCCTTTGTTTACTGCTGGTGCAGATGGTGCAGGCTATCAGATAATAGCTTCTTATGTTTTCACCGAAATGCATTTTTAAAATCTGATGTTGGCTGGATTCACAACGAGTGTAGCTTTAATTGAGTATCTTACATGTGTGATTTAATGAAAGTTTGAATTTTATAGCATTTTATTTGAATCTGGCGCTCTGCATTTCCCCCAGCAATTGGCCAGTTGAGACTCTAGCGTCTCCCCTATCCATAAGAGGTTTTAAGAACCACATAATGTACAAATTATTAGTAAACTTGTTTGCAGTACCCAATCTAAAGTTGCAGCCATTTATCCAAAATTATTCATGAAGGTTGAAATGATTATAAATCTTTTCATGAATTTCCCCTTCATAATATCAGCCTGGCCATCCCATCATTAAAAATCTGACAATGTCAGGAGGGGCATTATTAAAACTAATTTGTGAGCGATTAGATCACCTTCAACCAATCAGAAGATGACCTAATCCAAAATGCGGCGTTTGGCCCTGTGGATTTTTACCCACCCATCATTTTTGAGAGGATGCTGATTGGATAGTAATGGGGAATATTAGTTGTGATTCCAGGCTATGGCTCAGATAAGTTTAAAAACATAAATAAGTACACAGCAGACAGGGGGTTTAAGAAAAGTTAATATTTTTTTGACATACAGTCAGAATGTCCAATAGATCACACCTGTACAACATTTGCATTGTTGACTCGCTAGATGGTACTGAAGCTAGCTGCCTAGCTGCGGGCTAGCTATCCGTCATTAGCTGATCCACATCCGCATCTGATCGGTACGCTCAGATGAAGGCAGACGTCCGCACCATGTTTTCTATTTTAGTGCCCTTTTTCTACGATATTTTTTATTTATTTTACCTTTATTTAACTAGGCAAGTCAGTTAAGAACAAATGCTTATTTTCATGTGCACCCTTGCATTGTAGCATAGCAATACATTGTAGCATATAGTGTCAACCTAAACATAATAACCATAGCAACCATGACAGCACTCTCACAACAGTAACAATGGCACTCTCTGATTGGCTAAGAGGATGTAGCTGGTCCAGCACTGGCTAAATCAGGCCCGACGCATCCCTATGTCCCGATGGCCATTGCCTTCAGTGTCGCTAGAGTTGAATTTACGGCAGTGTGTTCATGGAGTGTGTGGGTAAAAGTGAGTAATGGTTGTTGTTGTTATGGCTGAGATGTGTGTGTGTTTACTATTACTGTTAGTCGTAGTTGCTATTATTATTCCCTGTAATGTTATTACTGAGTTATTTATGCTGCATGTTCATGTAAAATGTTTATGTATACATTTATACAGTCCTTTCGATACAGTCCTTTGTTATACTTAGCATTCTCTCCCCTTGAGCTATTGTGGTCATTACCCTATTCACTACTTTGCACCGTTCATATTCATGTTATTCCATGTATAGTTAATTCAGTATTTGTCTTTCTCTGTACTTGCAGATCATTTCCATACTCTGCTTGGCAATAAAGTTTCCTGTGCGTGTTAACTCTCTGTGAGGTTGCCTTATTCCTCTGACAAGGATAGGTTTTCAGTGAGTCACAGAACAGTCAAATGGGAGGGTATTCCATCACAGTAATGTACAATGACACCGGTGCATAATTTTCTGTCTTCATTTTTCACTTCACCACTACCTTTGAATCTGCCAGCTAGCAGCGACCTAGATAACTTACAACATTAGTTAGCCACGCTGTAGCTTTTTGCTAATTTGTAATATGCAAGCTAGCTGTATGTCAATAAATTGTCAACTTTTCTCCAACCTCATGTGTGTTAGTTATGTAATTAAAAGATATCTGACCAATTTAAGACTTGGTAAAAAGTGTCACACTTTAGATTAGATACTGAAAACTTTCGTCCAATGTTCGATAGGTCTGGTGGATCAATGCGTCAAAAGTGGCATTCATTAACCCAATAGAGAGATAGGGGAAAAGTCCTTGTCCAATAGAAAAAGTACCAACCCATAGCCCTGGCCTTATTTATAATAAATCACCTCCCTCTGAACTTCCCTGCAAACACCACTGTCTTGTGTACCTCTGATTCAGAGCCACACCTTCCAGAAATGTGATTTGCTAAGATCAAATCATTACAAATGTTTATTTTATTTAGTTGACTTCCCACTCCACACTGCCCTTTGCCACCTGGACAAAAAAAAGAGCAACACATTGTTTATAAAACTATACATTATTTATATACCTATTATGAAGATATAGTGGCCACTTTAGATTCTGTACTGCAAATGTGTTTACTAATAATTTAGAAAATGGGTTGTTAAAGGGACATTGCACTTTCAAATCAAAGTTTGACAGACTTTTCCAGATTGGTATCTACACAACAAATGGTGTGGGACATGGTTTCATCTTGACATTAGTACACTTTTGAGATCAGAAAACATTTGACAAACTTTCATTTATGCGTGAAATGCCCCTTTGTTAATAATATGAGTCATGCAGGGAAGACTAGAATATGTTCCAGGATTCTTCCAATGGCATTGAGGAATCATCCACATCAGTCATTGGCTTCATCAATAAGTGTATCGATGACGTAGTCCCCACAGTGACTGTACGTACATACCCCATCCAGAAGCCATGGATTACAGGCAACACGGTACTGAGCCTTAAGGGTAGAACTGCTGCTTTCAAGGAGCAGTACTCTAACCCGGACGCTTATAAGAAATGCCGCTATGCCCTCCGATGAAGCATCAAACAGGCAAAGTGTCAATACAGGTCTAAGATTGAATCCTACGACACCAGCTCTAATGCTCATCGGATGTGGAAGGGCTTGCAAACTATTACAGACTAAAAAGGGAAGCACAGCCGCGAGCTGCCCAATGACACGAGCCAACCAGACGAGATAAATTACTTCTATGCTCGCGTCGAGGCAAGCAACACTGAAGCATGAATGAGATCACCAGCTGTTCTGGATGACTGTGAGATAACACTCTCGGTAGCCGATGTGAGCAAGACCTTTAACAGGTCAACATTCACAAGGCTGCAGGGCCAGACGAATTACCAGCACATATACTCTGAGCGTCAACTGACCAACTGGCAAGTGTCTTCACTGACATTTTCAACCTGTCCCTGACTAAGTCCGTAATACCAACATGTTTCAAGCAGACCACCCTAGTCCCTGTGCCCAAGAACACCAATGTAACCTGCCTAAATGACCCATAGCGCTCAGGTCTGTAGCCATGAAGAGCTTTGAAAGGCTGATCATGGCTCACATCAACACCATTATCCCAGAAACCCTAGACCCACTCCAATTTGCATACCGCCCAAACAGATCCACTGAGGACTCAACCTTTATTGCACTCCACACTGCCCTTTCCCACCTGGACAAAAGGAACACCTATGTGAGAATGCTATTCATTGACTACAGCTCAGCGTTCAACACCATAGTGCCCTCAAAGCTCATCACTAAGCTAAGGACCCTGGGACTAACACCTCCCTCTGCAACTGGATCCTGGACTTCCTGATAAAACCTGGGGGTGGCCTAAGGGTAGGTAACAACACATCTGCCACGCTGATCCTCAACATGGGGGCCCCTCAGGGGTATGTGCTTAGTCCCTCCTGTACTCCCCGTTCACCCATGACTGCATGGCAAAGCACGACTCCAACACCATCAGCAAGTTTTTCCCGACTACACAACAGTGGTAGGCCTGATCACCGACAACAATGAGACAGCCTATAGGGAGGAGGTCAGAGACGGTTGGATTTATTATGGATAAATGAATAAACATTATCCCCATTTTAAATAGAATTGTAACTAAGTAAACTTATACTCTGTTTTATAAGTGATTAACAATATGAGTTCATAAGAAGGGATTGTGTGACACGGACAAGGAGCAATAAAAAGTTAATGAACACCATTCCAACTAGGAATGGAACGAATGGGTTGTGGACTGTGAAAACAGATAAGGTCGTTAGCTTATGGTTGACCCTACAGAAACTTAGCTCTGGGGTTTTGAGATAACCTAGGAATGCACTCACTGCCTTTTCTGTTAATTAAAATCAGTGGTGATCGATAATGTTGAGGGGTCAAAAGTTATCTGGGAGTGTGTTAGTAAGTTAGAATGAACTTTTCAACTTACTTTGTCCCGGTCGAGAGGAGGGGATTCTGTTAAAGCATTAAAATGACGTCATGATCTGTATAAAAACTGCTGCACGTGATTAAGTGGGAGCGCGCTCCGAGAATAAATTCTATTACCTATTATTGAAAGACTGGTCTGCGTCTATTTTATGCAAACAAGAAATCTTACAAATTCTCATAAAATAGATTAAGGGCTTTCAATTGATGAAAGCACATTGGCATAATTAAATTACAGTAACAGAGACCTGGCAGTGTGGTGCCAGAATAACAACCTCTCCCTCAATGTGATCAAGACAAAGGAGATGATTGTGGACTATAGGAAAAGGAGGGCCGATCACATTCCCATCTACAGGGCTGTAGTGGAACAGGTTGAGGGCTTCAAGTTCCTTGATGTCCACATCACCAATGAACTATCATGACCCAAACAAAGATTTGGCATGGGTCTTCAGATCCTCAAACAGTTCTACAGCTGCACCATCCAGAGCATCCTGACTGTTTGCATCACTGCTTGGTATGGCAACAGCTCGGCCTCCGAACACAAGGCACTACAGAGGGTAGTGTGTACGGCTCCGTACATCACTGGAGCCAAGCTTCCTGCCATCCAGGACCTCTATACTAGGCAGTGTCAGAGGAAGGCCCTAAAAATTGCCAAAGACTCCAGCCACCCGAGTCATAGACTTCTCTCTGCTACAACACGGCAAGCGGTACCGGAGCACCAAGTCTAGGTCCAAAAGGCTTCTTAACAGCTTCTACCACCAAGCCATAAGACTCCTGAACAGCTAATCAAATGATCAATTGAAAATAAATTATTAGTCCCCAATCTATGGATTTCACAAGACCTCGGTAGGAGCGCAGCCATGGGTGGGCCTTGGAGGGCATAGGCCCAACCACTGGGGAGCCAGGCCCAGCCAATCAGAATGAGTTTGTCCGCACAAAGGGGCTTGATGATGACTCCTTGCTGTCCCCAGTCCACCTGGCCGTGCTGCTGCTCCAGTTTCAACTGTTCTGCCTTATTATTATTCGACCATGCTGGTCATTTATGAACATTTGAACATCTTGGCCATTTTCTGTTATAATCTCCACCCGGCACAGCCAGAAGAGGACTGGCCACCCCACATATGCTCTCTCTAATTCTCTCTTTCTTTCTCTCTCTCGGAGGACCTGAGCCCTAGGACCATGCCCCAGGACTACCTGACATGATGACTCCTTGCTGTCCCCAGTCCACCTGACCGTGCTGCTGCTCCAGTTTCAACTGTTCTGCCTTATTATTATACGACCATGCTGGTAATTTATGAACATTTGAACATCTTGGCCATGTTCTGTTATAATCTCCACCTGGCACAGCCAGAAGAGGACTGGCCACCCCACATAGCCTGGTTCCTCTCTAGGTTTCTTCCTAGGTTTTGGCCTTTCTAGGGAGTTTTTCCTAGCCACTGTGCTTCTACACCTGCATTGCTTGCTGTTTGGGGTTTTAGGCTGGGTTTCTGTACAGCACTTTGAGATATCAGCTGATGTACGAAGGGCTATATAAATAAATTTGATTTGATTTGATCAGCTGTCCGGGTATCTGGTCTCAGATGATCCAGCAGGTGAGGAAGCCGGATATAGAGGTCCTGGGCTGGCGTGGTTACACGTGGTAACACGTGGTTGGACGTAATGCCAAATTCTCTAAAACAACTTTGGAGGTGGCTTATGGAGGATAAATTAACATTACATTCACTGGCAATAGTTCTGGTGGACATTCTTGCAGTCAGCAGCCCAATTGCATGTCAGCATGCCTGAAAACTTGAGACATCTGAGGCATTGTGTTGTGTGACACAATGCCCCAGAGTGGCCTTTTATTGTCCCCAGCACAATGTGCACCTGTGTAATGATCATGCTGTTTAATCAGCTTCTTGATATGCCACACCTGTCAAGTGGATGAATTATTTTGGCAAAGGAGAAATGCTCACTAACAGGGAAGTAAACAGATGTGTCCAGAGAATTTGAGAGAAATATGTTTTTGTGCTTATGGAACATTTCTGGGATCTTTTATTTCAGCTCATGAAACATGGGAACAACACTTTACATGTTGCGTTTATATTTTTGTTCAGTATAATTATAATGATTTACATTCATGTGCAGTAAATCATTAACACATGCCTAGTAAATTATATATTAATGGCTTTCAAATGAATGTTATTATAAAGTGTTACCCTCTGAGCCAGCCAGCCAGACAGACAGACAGACAGAGCGAGAGAGCGAGAGAGCAACTGTTAAACCTTTAGTGACTGCTAATAAGGAAAAACTACCACATGTAGAGGACTTCCTATAAACGTCTGCTTACCTTAGTGACAGCGCCGATGTGGGCTTCAGACATAGCGTCACTATCCTGGAGCCAGTGTGTGGATGTAGCCACTGATTCTGCCAGCTCCTGGTGGCTAAGAGTCTCGTCTGGGTCCTAACACACACAGTACACGTACACACACACAGTACATGTACACACACACACAGTACATGTACACACACACACACACACACACACACACACACACACACACACACACGTGTTATGGGTGTGTGTTATGGGTGTGTGTGGCAGACAGGGCTCTTGAATAGCAGCTGCCTCTGACAGTGTCCAAGGGATGTCGAGGTAGGACAATCAGTAAAAGTATAACATGTTAAACTTAAACCCTGTTATAAGGCCCACATTTTTCAAATTATATATTTTTATTTCTCCTTTATTTAACCAGGTAAGACGGTTGAGAACAAGTTCTCATTTACAACTGCAACCTGGCCAAGATAAAGCAAAGCAGTGTGACACAAACAACAACACAGAATTACACATGGAATAAACAAACGTACAGTCAATAACACAATAGAAAAGTCTATATACAGTGTGTGCAAATGAAGTAAGTTTAGGGAGGTAAGACAATAAAAAGGCCGTAGTGGCGAAATAATTACAATTTCGCAAATAAACCTTGGAGTGATAGATGTGCAGAAGATGAATGTGCAAGTAGAGATACTGGGGTGCAAAGGAGCAAATATATATAAATAAATAAATCAATAATAAATCAATAAAATCAATAACAATATGGGGATGTGGTAGTTGGATGGGCTATAGAGATACTGGGGTGCAAAGGAGCAAATATATATAAATAAATAAATAAATAATAAATAAAATCAATAACAATATGGGGATGGGGTAGTTGGATGGGCTATTTACAGATGGGCTATGTAAATATGTACAATGATCTGTAAGCTGCTCTGATAGCTGATGCTTAAAGCTAGCGAGGGAGATATGAGTCTCCAGCTTCAGTGATTTTTGCAATTCGTTCCAGTCATTGGTAGCAGAGAACTGGAAGGAAAGGCGGCCAAAGCAGGAATTGGCTTTGGGGGTGACCAGTGAGATATACCTGCTGGAGCCCATGCTACGGTTGGGTGCTGCTATGGTGACCAGTGAGCTCAGATAAGGCGGGGCTATAAGGACTTATAGATGACCTGGAGCCAGTGGGTTTGGCGACGAATATGAAGTGAGGGCCAGCCAACGAGAGCATACAGGTTGCAGTGGTGGGTAAAATATGGGGCTTTGGTGATGAAACGGATGGCACTGTGATAGACTGCATCCAATTTGCTGAGTAGAGTGTTAGAGGCTATTTTGTAAATGACATTGCCAAAGTCAAGGATTAGTAGGATAGTCAGTTTTACGAGGGTATGTTTGGCAGCATGAGTGAAGGATGCTTGTTGCAAAATAGGAAGCTGATTCTAGATTTAATTTTGGATTGGAGATGCTTAATATGAGTCTGGAAGGAGTTTTTACAGTCTAACCAGACACCTAGGTATTTGTCCACATATTTTAAGTCAGAACCGTCCAGAGTAGTGATGCTAGGCAGGTGGGCAGATGCGGGCAGCGATTAGTTGAAGAGCATGCATTTAATTTTGTTTTCATTTAAGAGCAGTTGGAGGCCACGGAAGGAGATTTGTATGGCATTGAAGCTCGTCTGGAGGTTAGTTAACCTCTTGAGTGTAGGGGGCAGTATTTTGATGTTTGTATGAAAAACGTACCGAAATTAAACTGCCTATTTCTCAGACCCTGAATCTAGAATATGCATATAATTGTCAGATTAGGATAGAAGACTCTAAAGTTTCCAAAACTGTCAAAAGATTGTCTGTGAGTATAACAGAACTGATATTGCAGGCGAAAACCTGAGGAAAATCAAACCAGTAAGTGCCTCTATTTTGAAAGCTCCATTTAAAGGGATATCAACCAGATTCCTTTTCCTATGGCTTCCCCATGGTGTGAACAGTCTTTAGACAGTTTCAGGCTTTTATTTTGAAAAATGAGTGAGAAAGATCACAAAGCGTCATTGTATGGCTGGGTGCCAGTAGCGTTTTGTATGCTTAACAGCTTGGAGCAGACATTTTCTCTCTCTCTCCTATTGAAGAAGCTACATTCCCGGTTGATATATTATCGATTACATATTGTAAAAATAACCTAAGGATTCATTATTTAAAAAATTGAAATGTTTCTACGAACATTACGGATACTATTTGGAATTTGTCTGCGATGTCGTGACCGCTCGAGCCTGTGGATTTCTGAACATAACGTGCCAACCAAATGGAGGTATTTTGGATATAAAAATAATCTTTATGGAACAAAAGGAACATTTATTGTGTAACTGGGAGTCTCCTGAGTGCAAACATCCAAAGATCAAAGGTAAGCGATTTAATTTATTGCTTTTCTGACTTTCGTGACCAATCTACTTGGCTGCTAGCTGTTTGTAATATTTTGTCAACTGAGAGAGATGTGCTTACATAAACATATGCTTTCGCCGAAAAGCTTTATTGAAATCTGACACACCATTTGGATTAACAACAAGTTAAGCTATGTTTTGCTATATTGCACTTGTGATTTCAGGAAAATTTAATATTTTTAGAAATTTAATTTGAATTTGGCGCTCTGCAATTCAGCGGTGGTTGACGAAAATGATCCAGCTAAGGGGATGGGTGCATCAAGAAGTTAACACAGTGTCCAAAGAAGGACCAGAAGTATACAGAATGGTGTCGTCAGCGTAGAGGTGGATCAGAGAATCACCAGCCGCAAGAGCGACATCAATTGATGTATACAGAGAAAAGAGTCGGCCCGAGAATTGAACCCTGTGGCACCCCCATAGAGACTGCCAGAGGTCCGGACAGCAGGCCCTCCGATTTGACACACTGAACTCTATCAGAGAAGTAGTTGGTGAACCAGGCGAGGCAGTCATTTGAGAAACCAAGGCTGTTGAGTCTGCCGATAGGAATGGGGTGATTGACAGAGTCGAAAGCCTTGGCCAGGTCGATGAATACGCCTGCACAGAACTGTCTTTTGTTGATGGCGATTATGATATTGTTAAGGACCTTGAGCGTGGCTGAGGTACACCCATGACCAGCTTTCTAGCCCAGCTGATTGTCTAGCCCAGCTGATTTGTAGAGGTCCAGATTTTGCAGCTCTTTCAGAACATCAGCTTTCTGGGTTTGGGTGAAGGAGAAATGGGGGAGGCTTGGGCAAAGTGCTGTGGGGGATGCAGAGTTGGCCCAGGGTGGTAGCACAGTGGAAATCAAGGGGCGGAAGGTAGCCTAGTGGTTAGAGCGTTGGACTTGTAACTGGAAGGTTGGAAGTTCAAACCCCCGAGTTGACAAGGTACAAATCTGCCGTTCTGCCCATGAACAGGCAGTTAACCCACTGTTCCTAGGCCGTCATTGAAAAAAAGAGTTCTTAACTGACTTGCCTAGTTAAATAAAGGTCAAATAAAAAGGCCAGCCGTAGAAAAATGCTTATTGATAATCGTAGATTTATCGATGGTGACAGTGTTTCCTAGCCTCAGTGCAGCTGGGAGGAGGTGTTCTTATTATCAATGGACTTTACAGTGTCCAAGAACTTCTTGGAGTTTGTGCTACTGGATGCAAATATCTGTTTGAAAAAGCTAGCCTAATGCAGTATGCCACAGGATGTTTTTGTGCTGGTCAAGGGCAGTCAGGTCTGGAGGGAACCAAGGGCTATATCTGTTCTGGTTCTACATTTTTGAATGGGGCATGCTTATTTAAGATGGTGAGGAAAGCACTTTTAAAGAATAACCAGGCATCCTCTACTGATGGAATGAGGTCAATATATTTCCAGGATTCCTGGGCCCGGTTGATTAGAAAGGCCTTTTCGCTGAAGTGTTTTAAACTATCATTACAATGACATCAGAGGAAAACATTCAATAACTTCAAAAAAACATGAAATACTGCAAAGTAAGATGATCATGAAACGAAACTATGACACAGTTAAAGAGGAAAGGGAAAGGGTAAATACGGTTGCATGCCCACACGGAATAGCATTCAAAGAAAAGAGGGAACTGTAGGTGACCACTGCAGGAGACTCTTGACGTAACTTCAAAGGGCGTGTGTTGCTATGAACACCGTACAATAGTGACATGATGAAAGGAATAAGTCAGAAATTGTATGAAGTAGTGTACTTCCTGTTTTCTGGAGGCATAGAACAATCCCACTCTGTGCAACAACCACATTACGACCACTAACTTTAAATGTTAGCCCTAACCCCACTCTTTACTGTAATATTTTGATCAAGTCCCAAAATGGAGCTGGCAAATAAATGAGGAGTCAATTAAATTGGAGCAGAGGTGGGATTAAAATAATAATTTGTGGCTGTAGCCAACGAACTAGAATGGGCCAAAGATATATCTTGTGTTTTAGGTTTTTGTTTTATTTTATCTTTACCTCAGGAAAACTGCATGTGAGTGTGTCAGAGGATGATGAGTGATGATCTTCATCCTCGTACTCCTCCTCTTCCTCAGAGAGGCATGCTTCTAAGGCATCCTCCTTCACAACAGGGTTAGGAAAAGGTTAACATTGGCTGTTAGTTACATGTTAGAGAAGTGGTCATCAAGTCGGGTCCTTTGTTCCAGCTCAGCACTGAAACACCACATACTTCATAGTTAGTTGATTACCTCATTTAGGTATGTTGAAATGCTGGACTGGATCAAAAGACTGCACACCCTGTAGCTCTCCAAGACCATGAGAAACACTGTGTTAAGAGTGCCCGCATATTGTTATTCAAACTCATGTCACTTCTAATGTCAGGGTGAGTCCTAAATGGCATAGTATTCCCTACATGTTGCACTAGGTTAACATTGTGTACGTAAAATAAAAATGTTGGTTGATCATGCAAGCTTGTACCTGATGTCCGGTGATCCGCGGTGGACCCGTATTCCGTTGATGTGAACTTATTAAGATAAGGGCACTGGGTTCTGTTGTCACACACACATTGCATGATGGGATGACCCCCTCAGCCTCCCTCACTTCACGCATGTTGCCCTGTGGATACAGAGGAGGAGATGAGGTTAAAGGTCGAAATCATGCTTTTCATCAAATTAGATGGTATTTGGATGAAACCAAATCAAAGTAGGATGACCAAAGTTTGAAAAATGACTGTTGCTGGTACATCGATAAAGTTCGATCATAAAATCAAATGGCATTTGTCACATGTGCCGAATACAACAGGTGTAGACTTCACTGTGTAATGCTTACTTACAAGCCCTTTTCCAACAATGCAGAGTTCAAAAGTAAGAACATTTGCAAATAAAAATAGAAAACGGTAACAGTACTGAGTCAATGTGAAGGGGTACGAGGTAGTTGAGGTAATATGTAGGTAGGGATAAAAGTGACTAGGCTATCAGGATAGATAATAAACAGAATAGCAGCAGCACATGTGAAGAGTGTGAAAGTGTGTGCATGCCTGTGTGTGTGGCGTCAATATGCATGTGTGTTTTGTTAGCTTATATGGTGTGTGTGTGTGTGTTGGAGTGTAAGTAGCTGTGAGTGTGTGAGTATAGTCCAGTGAGTGTGCATAGAGTCAGTGTAAGGGAGTCAGTGCAAAACAGGTTAAATTTAATAGTCCGGGTAGTCATTTGATTAACTGTTCAGCAGTCGTATAGCTTGGGGGAAGAAGACTTAGCATTCCAGTAACGCTTGCCGTGCAATAGCAGGGTGAACAGTCTATGGCTTGGGTGGCTGGGGTCTTCAACAATTTCACCAGCCTTCCGCTGACACTGCCTGATATAGAGGTCCTGGAAGGCAGGGAGCTCGGCCTCAGTGATGTACCGCACCACCCTTGCGATCGAATGCGCTGCAGTTTCAAAACCAAGCTTTGATGCAGGCAGCATCACAGATGTGTTGTTACCTACCCTCACCAACAGGGGGTGGCCAGTCAGAAAGTCCAGAATCCAGTTGCAGAGGGAATTGTTCAGTCCCAGGGTCCGGAGCTTGGTGATAAGCTTGGAGGGGACTATGGTGTTGAATGCTGAGCTGCAGTCAATGAACAGCATTCTCACATACAGTAGGCATTCCTCTTGTCCAGGTGGGAGAGAGCAGTGTGGAGAGCAATAGAGATTGCCTCATCTGTGGATGTGTTGGGGCAGTATGGGTGTGGGTCCAGGATGTCTGTGATGGTGTTTTTTTTATATATCATGTTTTTATTAACCCCTTCACCACCCCCCTTCTTCAAAGGACAATTATCTTGCTTTTCTGATACATATACATACATTTTACATGGTACTTTTATATAAAGCAGTCACATAACAATAATACATTACCAAACATAAACTCTTTAATCCCACCCCTCAGCCACTCTCAGCCAATCCCACCTATCACCATTGACCTCAGGTCTTTAATCCCAACCCATAGCCACTCTCAGCCCATCCCACCTATCACCATAGACCTCAGCTCTTTAATCCCAACCCTCAGCCACTCTCAGCCCATCCCACCTATCACCATAGACCACCCTCGTTTGGTTTCCATGTGCCATATATTGATGGTGGTGTTGATGTGTGCCGTGAACAGCCTTTCAAAACATTTCATGGTTACAGATGTGAGTGCTCCGGGACGATAGTTGTTTAGCCATGTTACCTTTGAGTTCTTAGGAACAGGGACAATTGTGGTCTGCTTGAATCATGTTGGGATTACAGACTGGGACATAGAGATGTTAAAAATGTCTGTGAAGACTAGGGTTGCACATTTCGGGGAATATTCAGAGGTGGAAACTTTCCGTGGGAATTAACGGGAAAATATGGGAATTAACGTAAATATATGCAAATTAACATTAATACCATTTAAATGTAGATGTTTTTTGCATTGGATATATTTATCATATGGAGACAGAAACATAAACCGTTTACCTTGTCATAAATAGACATAATTGCAAATGACTAAATCCTTCCAATAGAAATAAAATAAACTATTTAGTTACGAATTGAACTTAAATTAAATGAGTTGAGTCTTCACATGGGAGGATTTCACTGAACAACAAAAGAAAGGGAATATTGAATGATCCCCAAAAATCAATCGCATCTCCCAAAAATGTTTTCAACATACATCTGTAAAATGATAAGCTTTGGTTCTCTTCCACTCAGACTTCCATGTCTTCTCCCTGGACATCCTCAATGTCCACCTCTTGAACATCAGACTGAGGCCTCATCTTCACTGTCACTTTCCAACCTTGTTGAGGATGGCTCGTTGTCAGGCTCAAAATGCCTCAAATTTGCCCAGATGGCCACCAGTTTTTCAACCCCTGTATTGGTCAGCCTGTTGAGTGCTTTGGTGTGTGTGGTCCCAAACAATGACCAGTTGCGCTCTGAGGTGGCTGATGTTGGTGGGATTTGGAGAATGATGTAGGCAACAAGGGAAAGAGCCTACATCCACAAAGTTCCATTCACCAGGTGGCTGGTGAGATATGTTGGCACGACTGCCATATTGCATCTCCATCCCAAAGCCCTTGTTTGGAAGTGTACTTCGCCAGACTGCCAATAACCTTGCCCTCATCCAGGCCAAGGTGGCGAGACATGGTAGTGATGACACCACAGGCCTTGTTGATCTCTGCACCAGACAGGATGCTCTCGCCAGCATACTTGGGGTCCACCATGTACACTGCGGCATGTATGGACTACAGGCAGAAGTCTCCACGCTTTTTGATGTATTTCAGAACTGCAGTTTCCTCTGCTTGGAGCAACAGTGAAGTGGGCAGGGCAGTATGGATTTGTTATCTTACATCTGCAAGCAGAGTCTGAAGATCAGTCAGGATGGCATTGTCTCCCTCAATCCGTACAATGGCTACTGCTCTAGGTTTCAGACGTTTCAGGTTGCTTACCACTCTCTCCCAAAATACATCATCCAGGAAAATCCTCTTGATGGGGTTGTCCATATCGGCAGACTGTGATATGGCCATTTCTTGGAGATACTCCTTCCCCTCCAGGAGACTGTCAAGCATAATGACAACATCACCCCAATGGGTGTTACTGGGCAGTTTCAATGTGGTGCTGTTATTCTTCTCACTTTGCTTGGTGAGGTAGATTGCTGATATAACTTGATGACCCTTCACATACCTAACAATTTCCTTGGCTCTCTTGTAAAGTACATCCATTGTTTCCAGATCAATGATGTCCTTGAGGAGCAGATTCAATGCATGAGCAGCACAGCCAATGGGTGTGATGTGAGGGTAGAGCTCCTCCACTTTAGACCAAGCAGCTTTCATGTTCGCAGCATTGTTTGTCACTCGTGCAAATACTGCCTTCAGCTCATCTGCAATATAGAGACTGGTGTGTCTGTTGTCCCTTGTGTCTGTGCTCTTGTAGAATACTGGTTGAGGGGTGGATAATATGAATTTAATTATTCCTTGCCCATGAACATTTGACCATCCATCAGAGATGATTGCAATACAGTCTGCTTTCTCTATGATTTGCTTGACCTTCACTTGAACTCTGTTGAACACCGCATCCAGCAAATGAGTAGATAAAGCATGTCTGGTTGGAGGGGTTTATTCTGGGCGAAGAACATTCAGAAATCTCTTCCAATAGACATGGCCTGTGAGCATCTGAGGTGAACCAGTTGCATACACAGCTCGAGCAAGACATTCATCAGCATTGCTCTGACTACGTTCCTCCATTGATTTAAAAAACCTTCTGATTCCAGGAGGATCATGAGCTGTTGCTATTGATAAGGTGTCTGATTCATCATTTTCACCTCGAATAGAAGTAGAGTGACTTTTATCAGAGGTTGTTTGTTGTGAGCGCTGAGGGAACTTTATACACTTGGCCAGATGATTCTGCATCTTTGTTGCATTCTTCACATATGATTTGGCACAGTATTTTCAAATGTACATAGCTTTTCCTTCTACATTAGCTGCAGTGAAATGTCTCCAAACAGATAGTGCCCGTGGCATTTTCCTGTAAAGATTTGAAAACAAATTGTGAAGAAAAAAACAAATACAATTCCATGTACAGATAAATAGTTAAGCAGTTAGATTAAACAACTCCTTTGTAAGAGAAATGTTTTAAAATGAAACATGTATGAAAACAGGTGAATTAACACTCCTCAGTTAGCAAGCTCTAGCAAGCTAAAACCCAATTGGTAGCAAAAACTAACTACCAGAAATTGTTAACAAGATTTAAACACACTTTGCTGTAGGCTACAATTTACTAGTTAACAAAACATAATAACACCCAGTGTTGTAATCAAAACTTACCAGAAAGCATGTAGTCCTTGGCTCAGACTGTGTAGTAGTGTGGGCTCAATAGCATCTCAATAGTGTGCAAGATCTTGAGAATCAGCTGTACATGTTATGGAAGAGTGCACTGCACACGTGATGGAAGAATGCACTGTGCATGCAGAGGGTTGAAATTCCATTGAACTGGGGATAGTTTAACCAAGATATGCCACAAGACCTAGAATTGCCATGTGTATCCCACAAAAAAGGTTCACTATTACAAGCTAACATTTTGATGAATTTAAGTAAAATTCCCCGGTTACGACGAAGCACGGAGAAACATTTGAGTTTCATTACCATATCGCCCAGTTGGTAGGAAACTCTCGAACAGAGCTCATCCATCTTGTTCTCCAGTGACTGGACATTTGCCAATAAAACGGAGGGAAGTGCCAGACAATTTTCTCTGCATCTGTGTCTATACTCTTAGAAATAAAGATGCTATTTTGAACTTAAAGGGGTTCTTTGGCTGTCCCCATAGGATAACCCTTTTAAAAAAAACTTTTGAGTTCCAAGTAAAATCTTTTACACAGAGGGTCTTACATGGAACCCAAAAGAGTTCTACCTTGACCCCAAAAAATGGTTCTACCTGGAACAAAATAGGGTTCTCCTATGGGGACAGCCGAAAAACCCTTTTGGAAAACTTTTTTCTAAGAATGTAACAAGGAGTTCAGTCCTCCTCCCGCGACTTTTCTTGTTGGATAGCTCGAACAATGGAGTAGGGTCCGGTGTTGACAAGGGAACAGCTGAGTCGCAGTTGAAGTAGGAGCCGAAATCAAGGTCAAAGTCAGTAGCTGTCGATACATAGTTCAAAAGTACTTGGCAGTCATAGGTGATAAGGATGTGAGCTTTGTGACTGGCATCATCTGTCTCTTATTGGGGATCGATCACATTTAGCTCATTTTAAAGCATCAACTAGGGTTGGGCGATGTCAACCATTGTCCTATTGTGATTATGTACGCATCAAACATTGTGATATACCAGGGGTGGACAATTCCAGTCCTCGAGGGCCTGATCCCTAGCAAACACAGCTGATTAATCAAATTGCATTCTAAACTGAAGATCATACGATGTTATCACCCCCTATTGGGCAACCAAAATCATGACAAAAGATTATGTTTTTGAAAGCTTGGGCAGAGGCTAAGTGCAGGCAAATATTTTCAAATGTTCCTTTATGGTGGAGGAGCTAAGGCACGGAACACTTGTGTGTGGAACTTCATTGAAGCAAAATGAATGTTACCCATTTTCTATTTTTTTATCACTGAACTTTACTGAACCCTTCTTGAATGGAGAGGGGCCTGGCTTTGGGGACAATATTGGCAACATTGGGGGCACATTTGTTACATTGCCGTAACGTTGTGTGGACATTGGAGACAAGGTCTAGTAATGTTGTTGAAACGTGGAGATGTTGTGGAGACGTTGTGAGAACATTTCCTACCTCCAACGCTCTACTCTGCTCCTGTGTCAGCTGTTCCAACTCTTGGAGGGGCTGTAGGAGTAGCACAGCTCTGGGGAAGGCACTCAGTGTCTCTTCTGCCCCCTGAGGTAGTCCAAGTTCAGCCTTACAGCCCTCGATCTCCCCCACTGTCCTCTGCATAGACTGGATGTTGGCCAGGATTACCTAGACAGAACAAGAATGGAGAGGCCAATACAGTAAGCACATACACAAGATGTGTGCACGTGTGAAACAAAAACATTTCTAAATCATATAATGACAAACATACATGAATGGCTATGTACACATCCTCTTATACACACTTAACACACTCTTGTCCCACCTGCCGGTTGTGGAGGTGTTCTTCAAGTGAGATGTCCAATGTGTCAGTGGAGGATAAAATAGCTCTGATCTTGGTCACATTTTTCTCCATCGTCTTCACCTCTGCTTCAATGGCATCCACTTCCTGAAAATAGCAACAATGCTGTGAATGTTCCAGAGAAAAGCAAAAGCTTGAAAGCAAAAACCATGAAAAACCATGAAAAATGAAAAGCACCACAAGTCAGTTTCATAAATGGAATAGAAATGATAGAATACTGCTTTATCGTCCATTGTGTTTTGCTGTCTTTTGTTATTCCAAACCCCCTGACATACCAGTCTGAAAGCTTCTGGTAATAACGTAGGATTGCTATGGGATGATACTAGGACATTATAAGGGTATCGTACGTACTCCAGGCCACTCTTGGACGTCTAAAATGAGATAGAAATGATGTCGAAATTGTAATGGACCAATACCTTTTGAAATAGCTGCCCTTTTTCGGGCCCTGCAAATTGGTTTTGACTAACTAAAAAATCTGTGCGGTCCTCTGGTGAATTCTGATATCCTGATTTTTTATTTTTTATTTTTTTACCTTTATTTAACTAGGCAAGTCAGTTAAGAACAAATTCTTATTTTCAATGACGGCCTAGGAACAGTGGGTTAACTGCCTGTTCAGGGGCAGAACTACAGATTTGTACCTTGTCAGCTCGGGGATTTGAAATTGTAACCTTTCGGTTACTAGTCCAACGCTCTAACCACTAGGCTACCCTGCCGCCCCGATGTGGCCCTCGAGACGATATCATTGCCCACCCCTACCATAACAGGTGTCAGACATTTTCACTTCACGTAGTAACTTCTATTGAAGGGATAGAACAGCACAGTGGTGTTCAACCTTTTTGGCTACTGTAACCCCAATCACTTTGCTCTGCTCAAAGTTCCCCCTCGTGCAACCAACCCTACAGCGCATTCAGAAAGTATTCAGACCCCTTGAGTTTTTCCAAATTTTGTTACGTTATAGCCTTGTTCTAAAATGGCTAACTTTAAAAAAAAATCAATCTACACACAATACTCCATTATGACAAAGCTAAAACAAGATTTTTGAAATGTTTGCAAATGTATTCAAATGTTTAGGTACCCTTGCCCAGATCTGTGCCACAACACAATCCTGTCGAAGCTCTACGGACAATTCCTTTGAATTCATGTCTTGGTTTTTGTTCTGACGTGCACTGTCAACTGAATGACCTTATATAGACAGGTGTGTGCCTTTCCAAATCATGTCCAATCAATTGAATTTACCACAGGTGGACTCCAACCAAGTTCTAGAAACATCTCAAGGATGATCAATGGAAACAGGATGCACCTGAGCTTAATTTCGAGACTCGTAGCAAAGGGTCTGAATACCTATGTAATAAATAAGGTATCTGTTTATTTGTAATAAAGTTGCAAAAAGTTCTAAAAACCTGTTTTTACTTTGTCATTATGGGGTATTGTGTTTAGATGGATGAGGAAATGTTTTTATTTCATCTATTTTTAAATAAAATGTGGAAAAAGGGAATGGGTCTGAAAACTTTCCGAATGCAACTTAGGACTATGTTCTTATAAATCTTCCCAAAGCATTTGTATACTTTACCACTGTATTGAATTTAATGGAATTTAATTTACTTTTAAAGGGTTAGTCCAACATTATTTCTTCCTTTAAAATGTTTCTACAAAGGAAGTAATCTATAGGCCAGGGGTGGCTGCAAATTACACTCAGTACATTGCAGTTACTCCTGGCATAAACTACTTCTAAGGCAAGAAGAACATTAAACAAGTATGAAATTAGGATGAACTGTTGCTTTAAAACAAAAAGAAGACAAAAGAGAAAGGGGATGAAAAATGTCTCCTAAATTATTCTAGACAAACCAAAGGAAAAGACATGCCATGAAGAGAGAGGCGGTCCCAAAAAATGATCTTCTTTCCTTTATTTTCATACTTTAGTAAATATTTTCTGTACTATTTATTCATTTCTTTTGGCTTTTTTAATTTTCGGTTTTTGTGCTGTCGTCTGTGTCAGAATAATGTTTGTACCACATTTTGTGCTGCTGCCATGTTGCTTCCATGCTATGTTGTCTTCGGTCTCTCTTCATGTGGTGTATCTGCTGTCGTGATGTGTGTTTTGTCCCCCAATTTATTTATTTTAAATTCCAGCCTCCCTCCCGGCAGGAGGCCTTTTGCCTTTTGGTAGGCCGTCATTGTAAATACGATTTTGTTCTTAACTGATTTGTCTAGTTAAATAAATGTTATAAATAAAGGTTAAATGAAATAAACACAAAATGATCAATAGAAATGAATTTATTAGCATCAAAAGTTTGTGTGTGAGTTGTTTTTCTGGGTCAGACCAAGACCAAGTGTGCTCGATCAAATTTAGCCTAGACACGCAGTGGAATGTTCCATTGAAACTCACTAGCATTAGCCACAGCAGTGCTTATTAAATGTAATACGTGGAGGAGACACAATGCATTCTGAGGGAGGGTGAAACTCCTCTTTTGAGGCTGTTGATAGACAACCTTAATCTCTTTCCACAAACACCCAGTTTGAAGCATCACGCTCACGGTTACACTCACTCAGACTCCCTTGCCCCAATCCTAACCTTAACCATTAGCAGTGGAGTCTGATCCTATATCTGTACCTAGGGGAAATTTGTCCCTGGAGCTACTAGTACCCCCTATTGAGAACCACTGCAATGGAGGGTCTTACCGGAGTGACGTGCAGCAGCTGGTCCAATGGCCCCATGATGTTATGCTGCATGGCGGTGACTTGGCGTTCGGTCTGGACTAGCTTATCCTCCATAGCAGTGGTGTGACACACAGCAGAGATCTCCACCAACACAGGTCCAAAGCCCACCAGAGTGGCCCGGATACGCTCCGAGTCATCCAGCACCATCTGTGATGTGGGGTTACAGAACATGGACACGAGTGCACACCCGCATGCACACATACATGTACATACAAACACATACCTAGAAACACAGACTTACATACCTACATGAGCACACATACACTATCTACAAGCCATAAGACTGCTGAACACTTAAACTGGAATTAGCACACACACACACACTTATGCTACACACACATCCCAAATGCTGCTACCAGACTCTTGTTATGATTGCAAAATACTGCACAATTTAAACTCTTGCCCCCAATCCCCTCTTCCCCAAAACATGTGTAAATATTGGACTAAATTGTGCCTGCCTGTATAATACTTATGCTAAAAAAAAATATATATATTCTACTTCTATCATTTACTTTATGTTCGTATTCTTATATTTTATTATTTCTTATTGTTGTTGCATTGTTGAAAAAGTAGGTAAGCATTTAGTTGGACAGTGTATGCCATGTGTATCCCGTACATATGACTAAAAAACAAACATAGAAACACACTCGAACTCGGACAGCTCTACTACACAGCAGATTGGGAAAGTATTCAGCCCCCTTGATTTTTTTCCACATTTTGTATATAAATTCAGAACTACCAGCAGTGTTCTACAATCCAGGGGATTGCGTGTATGTACATGTGAGTGTGCGTCTGTGTGTGTGCAGTGGACTGGCCTGCAGTGTGTTGGTCTGGCTCTGGAGGCTCCTGGCTGTGGTGTAGGTGCCGGGAGCGTCTAGCCAGGACTGGGATTCTTCTAGCCAGCAGCCAGCACGATGGATTATATCGTTATACTCCTGGAGGCAGGCAGGGATCTGACAGGGGATGGGACAGTGAAATTCCACAAATGAACTTTTAACAAGGTACACCTGTTAATTGAAATGCATTCCAGGTGACTACCTCATGAAGCTGGTTGAGAGAATGCCAAGAGTGTGCAAAGCTGTCAAGGCAAATGGTGGCTACTTTGAAGAATCTCAAATATAAAATATATTTTGATTTGTTTAACTCTTTTTTTGGTTATTACATGATTCCATATGTGTTATTTCATAGGGTTGATGTCTTCACTATTATTGTACAATGTATAAAATAGTAAAAATAAAGAAAAACCCTGGAATGAGTAGGTGTCCAAACTTTTGACTGGTACTAATTTTCATTCATGGACATAAGACTAAAATCACCAGGAAATTAGCTCTGTGATTTTAATTTAGGAAATCTGCTCCCAAGTGTTCGCTTGAATGAATAGAGAGGCAAATGTGATCGTATCCCAATGTAATCAAGGTTAGAAATCCTGTTTTTGTCAATTACAATATATCTGTTTGGGATTCTTGTGGTCAATTTGCAGTGTACAAATTATTTATAACTATGTTCTGGCCCGCGACCATCCGCTCAAGGAAAAATCATCCCACGGCAATATGTAATTATGGAACCCCTGGCATTGGGCATAGGAACTGAAATAAATGGAGGAAAAAAACAGTAAACTGAAATTGTGCTGTTTTGGAAGAACCAGTTGAGGAATGCTGTAATTATAAGATACAACCACATGGTGAACATGGTGAAAGGCCTACCAAGCCGATCAGAGGGTAAGGTTGAGCTACTCCTCTCTCACCTTGCGGAGGAAGGCAGTGCGCTGCTCAGCCTTCTGGGCCGTGTCCTGGTAGAGCTGAAGTGGCTGGGTGATCTGGTCCATGAGGAGTTGGGCCTGCTCCGGCTCCTCCTCGGCTGCCTCCTGCACCTCGCCCTCCAGGAGGGCCAGCCGGCCGTGCCACTGGTCCAGCTGGTCCCATACGAACTGGACAAAAATATAATGTTGTCATGATATCAATCAGGTAACAATCAATCCCATGTACTTATAAGTCCTTTTGTTTTTACAACAGTTGTCACAAAATGCTTTTCAATGACTCGGCCTAGAGCCAGGTTAGGAACAATCGTGCATGATTGAATGGGGTAAGGGAAGGACACACACACACTAGGTTGATTGTTTCAGGGGAAGAACACACGTATGCATACAAACATGGAGACACACACACACAATCACACACCTTTAGCACATGTTCAGCCTCGGACACAGAGGAGCTCTTCCGCTGCAGCAATGTCTGGACCTCTTCTAGCCCGACACGGATCTCCCCCATTCTGCTACTCAGCCTATTGAGTGGGCTGCTCTTCTCCAGGGCTTGGCCAACCTGGTAAATACACACAAGCATATGCACACACGTGCGCACACACAAACACACAAATCACCCTTAAAGTCCCAACTAGGCAGGTTTTTACTCAGAAACCAGTGTTGGGATTGTGTTGGGCTCAATCCCATATCCATGAAACTTGCCCGATGTTTTTTATGTGGACATTTTGATTAATTTGCTGAGTTTCAATTCCCTTCCACAATTGACTGAACTGAGATGGAATTGACCCCAAAACTGCTCTACCAAGGTCTACCAAGGTTGAAGTTGCCCCTAGATGCTGATCTTACATCAGTGTTGCATTTTCTCCACTAACGGTTAAGGTTAGGATTGGGGGAAGGGACGCTGATCCTAGATCTGTACCTATCAGTAACTTCACCCCGGAGCCACCACCACCACACTTTATCCCCGTTACCTTCTCCTCCACGTCCTGCAGAGAGCCAGTGACTTCCTGCAGCTGTCTCTCCACCTCCGGAGGTGTAACAGCGGCATACTTTGTCCCAACACACTCCATGATGGACTGTAACCTGGCCCTCAGGGAACCCAACTCCACTCTGACCTCCTGTAGAGAGAGCGAGAGACAGAGAGGGGAGAGAAAGGGAAAGAGAGAGAGAACGAGAGGGAGAGAGAGAGATACCATGTAAATGTGCCTTAAACCCTCTAAGGTCGATGTCCACACCCCCACGGAAATCTAATTAGCGTAATAAAAGAATGCCCATAACAATCTGTGAGTTTAAGCATTGGATGTGTTTCAATCCACCACATCTATGAGACATCCCAAAAATTGGTCTTCTCACAAAATCGTCTTTAGTGTCCGAGCGGTTTAGCCTACAAACTATTATACCCCTCTATGGAAATATTGTCACGGCCGCCATTGGAAAGAGACCAAGGTGCAGCGTGGTGAGCGTACATTTTATTTTATTTTAAAATGTTGTCAACAAAACAACAAACGAAAGAAACAACCGTGAACCTTACAGGGCTTTAGTGCCATAAACAAAGTTAACTACCCACAATCACAGGTGGAAAAAAAGGGCTGCCTAAGTATGGTTCCCAATCAGAGACAACGATAGACAGCTGTCCCTGATTGAGAACCATACCCAGCCAAAACAAAGAAATACCAAACATAGAAAACAAAGGTGCGGACTCCGGCCGCAAAACCTGAAGGGTCCGGGTGGGCATCTATCCGTGGTGCTGGCTCTGGTACGAGACGTAGACCCCGCTCCACCTTTGGCTCACCCCGCATTGGTGGCGCCTCTGGTGTGGGGACCCTCGCCGCCGGCCCCGGACTGGGGGACTCTTGTTGCGGGCCCCGGACTGGGGGCTCCGGACTGGAGACCGTCGCTGGAGACTCCGGACTGGAGTCCGTCGCTTGTGGCTCCGGACTGGAGACCGTCGCTGGAGACTTCGTGCCATGACTCCTCACTGGAGGCTTCGTGCCATGGATCACCACTGGAGGCTTCTTGCCATGGATCATCACTGGAGGCTTCTTGCCATGGATCATCGCTTTGTGCCATGGATCATCACTGGAGGCTTCTTGCCATGGATCATCACTGGAGGCTTTGTGCCATGGATCATCACTGGAGGCTTCGTGCCATGGATCATCACTGGAGACTTCTTGCCATGGATCATCGCTGGAGTGGAGAGACACACAGGAGGCCTGGCTCTGGGAGCAGGCACAGGACTCACCAGGCTGGGGAGACATACAGGAGGCTTAGTTCTGGGTGCAGGCACAGGACTCACCAGGCTGGGGAGACATACAGAAGGCTTTGTCCTTGGCAGAGGCACCGGATACACTGGGCCATGGAGGCGCACTGGAGGTCTCGAGCTTAGAGCCTGCACAACCCGTCCTTATCTTCGCCCTCCAAATGCGGGGCGCTGGCACAGGACGCACTGGGCTGTACAGACATACCGGAGACACAGTGTGCAGAGCCGGCGCAGGATATCCTGGGCCGAAGAGACGCACTGGAGACCAGGCACGCTGACCCGGCACCATCCATCCTGGCTGGATGCTCACCCTGGCCCGCAGATGCGGGGAGCTGGGATATAGCGCATCGGGCTGTGAACGCGCACTGGAGACACTGTGCGCTCCACCGCATAACACGGTGCCTGACCAGCACGGCGCTCGCTACGGTAAGCACAGGGAGTTGGCTCAGGTCTCCAAACTGACTCAGCCAAACTCCCCGTGTGCCCCCCCACCCAAACATTTGGGGGGCTGCCTCTCGGGCTTCCTCGCTAGCCGTATACGTGTCACCAACTCCATTCTCCAGTATTCCTCCTCGCACTGCTCAATTGAATCCCAGGCGGGCTCTGGCACTCTCCCTGGGTCACCCGACCACCTCTCTACCTCCTCCCAGGTTCTCTCATACTCCTGGCCACGCTGCTTGGTCCTTTTGTGGTGGGTAGTACTGTCACGGCCGTCGTTGAAAGATACAATGGTGTAGCGTGGTGAACGTACATTTTATTTTGTTTAAAAATGTCACCAACAAAACAATTAAAAGAATCACCCACGAAGCTTACATGGCTTTAGAGCCACAAACAAAGTTAACTACCCACAATCACAGGTGGAAAAAAGGGCTGCCTAAGTATGGTTCCCAATCAGAGACAACGATAGACAGCTGTCCCTGATTGAGAACCATACCCAGCCAAAACAAAGAAATATAAAACATAGAAAATAGAACATAGAATGCCCACCCCACATCACACCCTGACCTAACCAAATAGAGAAATAAAATGGCTCACTAAGGTCAGGTCATGACAAATATGAGATTCTCACGAACACGATGGTGTTCTCCCTTTTGCTGTATGACCCCCACAAGCGTGCAGCCGATCTGCCAACTTCTGTCTGTAGCATCCAAACAGTTTGGGCTACACACTTATGACCCCTCTTTGGAAAGGTGAGATTCTCACAAACACGTACATGGTTGATTTGCTCTAGGACTCATACAGGCCTCACAAAACTCACCTGAAGGTCATCCGGTACAAGTTGAACACATTTATGGAAGTACTGTATATGGACACGACACTGTTCATTACCAAAAATAAGGGGTTAAATACATGTAAAAAAATAATAATATTAATAACAAATGATTCCTGATCTTTCTTATATCTCTCAGATATAGGATGGACACTTCAGAACAAACTTCTTTTAGATTTTTGGGGAGACTAATTGTTGTTCCATGTAGTGAATCTGTTATCCAATGCGTAACATTCTAACTCAAATAGCAAAATTATCCTTGGTATGACCTTCTTAAAACAATTCCATATAACTTAGGCCCTCCCTCTACCGGCTTAGACTCTTATGGGTTCTAAACTGTCTGCAAAAACAGCCTTCTTAAGCGCAGAAAACTCTTCTGAATCTAATGAGACATTAAGGATCTGTGGTTTCCACTTAAAAGTTTTCAGGTAAAGTAACTGCAAAATTTATTGAGGAGAGTTCAAAAGATGCTCGGGTCAGCGGGAGGAGAAAGGAATCTCCAACCAAAGAATTAGAATGACTGGGATACACATTACAGGACTATTTATAATGTATGAGTCATCAATTGACTGAGGAGGGTCAAGATGTAGCCTATTTAATTTAATGGTATACAATTGGTAGTTACAGTCTTGTCTCATCGCTGCAATTCCCATACGGACTCGGGAGAGGCGAAGGTCAAGAGCCGTGCGTCCTCCGAAACACAACCCAACCAAGCCGCACTGCTTCTTGACACAATGCCCACTTAACCCGGAAGCCAGCCGCACCATTGTGTCAGAGGAAACACCATACACCTGGCGACCGTGTCAGCGTGCACTGCGCCCGGCCCGCCACAGGAGTCGCTAGTGCACGATAGGACAAGGACATCCTTGTCGGCCAAACACTCCCCTAAACCGGACGACGCTGGGCCCTTTTGTGCACTGCCCCATGGGTCTACCGGTCGCGGCCAGCTGTGACAGAGCCTGGACTCGAACCCAGAATCTCTAGTGGCACAGCTAGCACTGCAATGCAGTGCCTTAGACCACTGCGCCACTCGGGAGTCTTTCAACTTAATGCTAACAATGGCTAAAGTTAGCTGAGGTTTGTAGTAGCTGTTACAAGAAAACATAACCATGTTTTATAGTTTCTTCTGGCCCATACAATAAATTACTCTCTCTCTAATTTGTTCTTACTGACTTGCCTAGTTAAATAAATACAATTTTTTTTAAATTAGTAGCTCCCCAGTAGCTCACCTTGAGTTGGCGTGTGCTGGGGTGGGACACCAGAATGGAGAGCAGGGTAGCCACTCGCTGCTCCACCTCTCCGATCTGCTCTTGCAAGCGCTCCCTCTCCTGCTCCTCTGAAAGCGCCGCGCTCCGGACGAGCATGCTCCGCTCTCTCAGGCTGTGTGGGCACAATGTCACCCTCACAATGTTAAAGGTAGGCTCAGCAATATGACATTATCATACACTGTCGTAGGGCAACTTTCTAGACTTTACACAAAGAAGAAGAGGCAAAGACAGATGCCGGACTGCGCCTCTATTTCTGTCAGCGTGAAAATGGAAATGGGGTTTATTTTGTATAGAGGTGTTATGACTCTCCTGTGAGGATCCAATTGTTCAGATTACAGTGAGTCAGCTCTACAGCGCCCTCTCTCTCCCGCAGCAGGGGAGAGGAATAGAGTTGGGATGGAGTTGGCCAGTCGTATGACAGTCGTAAATACTTTGAGCCCAAACTCTGCGTTTGGGCTCTGCAGGATGGAGGGGAAATAACCTTTTTAGTAGAAGGAGATTCCTCCCTCCATAACTATAACATCCAAAAGTGGATAATGACACAATATTCCTAACACAAATAATGTGGGAAACGGTTGGTGGGGCTTGAAACAAAAATCACGTCAAATGAGTCGTTGTTTGCGATACCATTAAGGTCGGAATAACCAAATAACGGTACCTCGACAAATGTATACGTCCCAGTTATCAGATTGACATCTAAATGTTGTAGAACTTAAATGATTAAATATGAAACCATTTGTGAGAAGATGAAATATGATTTTACCCTTCTAAATGAGAGAATAGTTTTTCATGTGAAGTTTTACCCAGTCAGTAACCACGCCACATGAGCACAGACCTTGTGGCAACATGATGGAACCGCCCTCCAAGGAGAAGTCATAAAAGGACCGCTAACAAAATGTACATTAGACCAGAGAACGTGAGGACCATCCATGCGTTGAAATGGTTGGAATCTCTACATACCAGTATACGGACGGTAAGCCGGGCGTGTAAAATGGTTAGACTCTCTCCCATTGCCCTCCGTCGTGACGTTGCTATCATTAATGTGTTTGGTTATTTTATCAAATCAATTAACTACATTTATTTATTACGATGATTAAATTAATCATGTAACAATTAACTCATTAGTAATCTTGGGGCAACACGGGAAAAGTTATTTAACGAGTTACTATCTCCCGACTAAACTCAAAAGATATGAATTTGTCTTACATCAGTCAATTCATTAATTCTTATTAACCTCATCAGTCTCATTCTGAACGTTGCATAGTCCGTTAAATCTGCACGAACCCTAGTCTACATGATGACTCAGCGATACACAAATTGTCTTAATTATTTATTTATTTACTAACTAACTAAATAATCACGCAGAATTACATAAACACACACACAGGATAGGTTACTACATAATGCAATGAAAAGTCCCTAGTGGACTAACCCGATATGACGCTTGGTACACAATGAATAGGGGTGGGGAAAGAAAGAGCGGGAGAAGAGACAAAGGAATTCAACTATCGTACATACAGTTGAGTAATACACTCATCGTAAATATCGATATTTAGCACCCTAACAACCGCTCATTCGGATTTAGAAATGCAACACATATTTACGCTTGTATGCCTTTGTCGTCTCGCTCTGTTGAAACCGCCCGATCAGTCTGTGGAGTCAGTCGACAGAAAGTCTCTGGTTGTGTAAGTCTCTGGTTGTCCACCAGAGGTCAACATGTCCTTTGTAGTTGTTGTAGGTTGGTCTATGAGTGTCTGTTAGAATGGATCTTCCAGAGGCTTACCACGCCGTGTTCAGCGGCCCTTGACTTTCACTCTGTTTATTTGGAATAGATACCCTAGAGATACCTACAGTTGAAGTCGGAAGTTTACATACACTTAGGTTGTGGTCATTAAAACTTGTTTTTCAACCACTCCACAAATTCTAGTTTTGGCAAGTCGGTTAGAACATCTACTTTGTGCATGACACAAGTAATATTTTCAACAATTGTTTACAGACAGATTATTTCACTTATAATTCACTGTATCACAATTCCAGTGGGTCAGAAATTAACATACACTAAGTTGACTGTGCCTTTAAACAGCTTGTAAAATTCCAGAAAATGTCATCATGGCTTTAGAAGCTTCTGATTGGATAATTGACATCATCTGAGTCAATTGGAGGTGTACCTGTGGATGTATTTCAAGGCCTTCCTTCAAACTCAGTGTCTCTTTGCTTGACATCATGGGAAAATCAAAAGAAATCAGCCAAGTCCTCAGAAAATAAATTGTAGACCTCCACAAGTCTGGTTCATCCCTAAGTAAGGAGACGCGTTCTGTCTCCTGCGAAAAGTACAAATCAATCCCAGAACAACAGCAAACGACCTGGTGAAGATGCTGGAGGAAATAGGTACAAAAGTATCTATATCCACAGTAGAGCGAGTCCTATTTCATCATAGCCTGAAAGGCTGCTCAGCAAGGAAGAACCCACTGCTCCAAAACCGCAATAAAAAAAAACAGATTTCAGTTTGCAACTGCACATGGGGACAAATATCATACTTTTTAGAGAAATGTCCCCTGGTCTGATGAAACCAAAAAACCTTTTTGGCTTTAATGACCATCGTTATGTTTGGAGGAAAAAGGGGGAGGCTTGCAACCCGAAGAATACCATCCCAACCATGAAGCATGGGGGTGGCAGCATCATGTTGTGGGGGTGCTTTGCTGCAGGAGGGACTGCTGCACTTCACAAAATAGATGCCATCATTAGCGAGGAAAATAATTTTGCCATATCCAGTTCACGCTGTACTTCGGCTGGTCTTTAGTTTTAAACCATTTCTCAGCAGTGTAGCCACCGCTTCCCACTGTCTGGTCTTGTAGAGATTTTCTTCTTCTCTGTTTAAAGTTTCAGAGTTTCTAACCATTTTGTACCTTTCAGCTCACGCTGAGCGATTTTGGTCAACATAAAAATGTATTGCTAATTTGCTATATGAGACCTATTTGATTTAATATACGTTTTTCGTAATGCTTAGGTTGTTATGAATGTACTGATATAAGTGTACGCGCTTGATATCCCTCCAACCTAAAGAAAACCAATGTTACATCAGAGGTGTGCCTGTTATTCACATGCAAACCTGCCATCTAATTGACTAGAATGTTTCCGCTTGCTCCCGCCACCTCCAGCCTGCCTTTCGCCTTTATGGACACTGATTCACATTGTTAGATTGGAGACTCCAATATCTTGACAGTATATACAACCATTTTAGCTTCACAGACAACATTCCTTTCAGCATGCCCACGGATGAGTTTTGGTAGATTTGAATTGTGTCATTGTAGATTTCAGCAGGAAGTCGCCCCACTGTGTAAGATGATGTCATTAAGCTCAGCATACCTTTAATAACCCGACAGTCCTCCGAAATCGGGCATTAGAATTACTTAAAAATATATTTATGACTGACTGTATTGATTTCCCACCGTTTTATAAGTCAGAAGACAGAAATCCAGACCTTCCTAGGACCACGTAAAGGTCCTTTGTCAAATAAACTTGTATTTCCCTCTCTCTGGTGGTCGGCTGCATCATTACATCAATTTGTATCACTTCACTGTGACGTCACGTCAAAAGGGAGGTCCTACGAAAAACATTTATCCAGCTCGACTGCTTCACAGCACAGACATGGCAAAGCAATTGCTGAATTTGTCTCGAGCAGGCGAATCTAAATACTAAATACTTTTATATCTCTAAGATAAAGAATGCGACCAACACTCTTCCTTAAACCTAAAATAGGCAAAGAAGTAATTTTGTGTGGGCAGTCAAACTTTTTTCTTTACGTCAGAGACAGACCCGTATTCCCAGATCGAAAAAATCTAGCCCTTTACATAGCCCTTCACACACTGTTTAAATGGCCCAAATGTTGATTTAGACATTCACAAAGTTAACAGATTTTCTCTATCACCAATATGTTTGGTAAAGTAAAATAAGGTGAAATATTATGGGTAGAACTATATATAGGCATATTATAAAGTATAAAAAGGCTTATTCATTCACAATTATTTTATTTTGATCATATCTTCATATTTGAATATGTTTTAATATACTTGTATTGTGTACTTGAACATTTGGGTTGAAAAGTGCCTATCTCAGACATAAATAAACAATTCTAGGTGAAAGCTAAAGGTCATAGCTTTCTATGGGGGATGGGGGGGACAACACACACACTACTAAATTAATAAAATAATACCCTCTTGCTAGATTGATGACTACAGCCATAGCAAAACAGTATAAAATGGCTGTCAGCTCAACTGGTTTAAATATTAATATCAAACTACGTGTATGTGCTTAAATGTTTCCAAGAATCATATTGCCACTCATGGTGTGTAATAGTACATCTGCTGTCAACATTTGTCAATAAACAGTGTTAATAAGCAGTGTCAATGTGATTGTTTACACACCTTTGGCAAAGGCTCCAGGGTTCTTGTGCTGACATGTAATGTTTATGTAAAAAGTAAAAACATTTAAGCTTTTTCTGCATTGTGCTTTTCTGTTCCTGAGGTGTGTGTGCGTGTATGCAAGGATGTGTGCCATGTGAATTGTGTGGGTGAGTTTGGGAAGACAAGAGAGAGAAAGAGAGCGATAGAGAGAAAGTGAGGGAAATGGAAAGGGCACCTAATTTCAGAGTATTTGTCTTTCAAAGATTGTACTGTATCATCCTTACCTCCTAAAGCGCTCCTGCATGTCCCTCAGCCGTTGGCAGACTGGGACAGGGCTAGCTGCCTCCTGAGGGCTGGACACACCCAGGAGCTGGGAGAGCCGGTGCTCCAGGGAGGCCAGGATTCGCTGCTCCCGCTCTAGTCCAGCCTGGTGCTGCTCCGTCTGCTCTAACAGAACCATCGGGGCCCCCTGACCGGAGCATACTGCAGTGGGGTCCGACAGCTCACCCTGCAGCTTGTCCAGAGCACTGCTGCATCGAGCCATCTGTGACACCCAAAGGACACACAACCACAAACACATACAGTGCCTTCGGAAAATATTCAGACCCCTTGAATTTTTCCACATTTTGTTACATTACAGCCGTATTCTAAAATTGTTACTTCAACCTACATACAAGACCCCATAAAGACAAAGAAAAAACAGTTATTTAGAATTTTTATAAAATTGCATTAAAAATAAAAAATAAAATATCACATTTACATAAATATTCAGGCCCTTTACTCAGTACTTTGTTGAAGCACATTTGGCAGCAATTACAGCCTTGATTCTTCTTGAGTATGACGCTACAAGTTTGGCACACCTGTATTTGGGGAGTTTCTCCCACTCTTCTCTGTAGATCCTCTAAAATTCTGTCAAGTTGGATGGGGAGCGTCGCTGCAGAGCTGTTTTCAGGTCTCTCCAGAGATGTTAGATCGGGTTCAAGTCCGGGCTCTGGCTGGGCCCCTCAAGGACATTCAGAGGCTTGTCCCGAAACTACTCCTGCGTTGTCTTGGATGTGTGCTTAGGGTCGTTGTCCTGTTGGAAGTTGAACCTTTGCCCCAGTCGGAGGACCTGAGCGTACTTTGCTCCGTTCATCTTTGCCTCGATCCTGACTAGTCTCCCAGTCCCTGCAGCTGAAAAACCTCACAGCATGATGCTGCCACCACCATGCTTCACTGTAGGGATGGTGCCAGGTTTCCTCCAGACATGACATTTGGCATTCAGGCCAAAGAGTTAAATCTTGGTTTCATCAGACCAGAGAATCTTGTTTCTCATGGTCTGAGAGTCTTTCGGTGCCTTTTGGAAAACTCCAAGTGGGCTGTCTGGCCACTCTACCATAAAGGCCTGATTGATGGAGTGCTGCAGAGATGGTGGTCCTTCTGGAAGGTTCTCCCATCTCCATAGAGGAACTCTAGAGCTCTGCCAGAGTGACCATCAGGTTCTTGGTCACCTCCCTGAACAAGGCCCTTCTCCCCCAGGCGGACAGCTCTAGGAAGAGTCTTGGCGGTTCCAAACTTATTCCATTTAAGAATGATGGAGGCCACTGTGTTCATTGGAACCTTCAATGCTGCAGAAATGTTTTGGTACCCTTCCCCAGATCTGTGCCTCGACACAATCCTGTCTCTGCACTCTACGGATAATTCCTTCGACTTCATGGCTTGGTTTTTGCTCTGACATGCATTGTCAACTGAAGGACCTTATATAGACAGGTGTGTGCCTTTACAAATCATGTCCAATCAATTTAATTTACCACAGATAGACTCCAATCCAGTTGTAGAAACATCTCAAGGATGATCAATGGAAACCGGATGCACCTGAGCTCAATTCTGAGTCTCATAGAAAAGTTTCTGAATTCTTATGTTAATAAGGTATTTCTGTTTTTCATTTTTAATCAATTTGCAAACATTTCTAAAAACCTGTTTTGCTTTGTCATTATGGGGTATTGTGTGTAGATTGCTGAGGATTTTATTTATTTAATACATTTTCGAAAAAGGCTGTAACATAACAAAATGTGGAAAAAGTCAAGGGGTCTGAATAATTTCCGAAGACACTGTATATTTACACATGGGCGCACAATACTACTACACATACTTTCGTACAAAAACAAACAAGGTATTTCCAAAGCCCTACACTTTGTGGATCAACAATGTATTATGAATATATCATTTGCTTATACAAAAATCTGTTTTGAGCCATGTGCTGTTATGATGGTAAGAATGATCACCTTTATAATACACGTGTGTATACTTGTATACTACATATGCTACTCATGCGCCGGGTCTACTAAAAGGCTTCTATTTAATGGAGTGGTCATCCGGGTGAATCATGTAGTGCAGCAAAGAAAGGTGATGGCATCGCCCAAAAATGTATGTATTTATATGTAATATACCATATACTATATTACATTATGACCATTAAAGGAGCAGTTCACTGAAGATAGTTCAGTCACATGACTCACGCTCTTGGTGACGTCCCTCCACTCCGCCCCTCTCTGCTCCAAGCGTGCCCGCAAGAGGCTGATGCCACACCGCAGTGCCGCCCAGCGCCTCCAGAGGGCACCCTGTGCCCCCTCGGAGCCCACACAGCACCCCCGCAGTGGGCACACCACCATCAGCTCCTCCAGCTTGCCAGCTATAGACAGCACCTCCTCCGACAGGGTCTTCACATGAAGAGATGAATCAATCAAATGTATTGTATACAGAATATATCCCTTTCTTTTACAACATGTGTCACAAAGTTCTTTGTAGTGCAGCAAAGCTGTGGTGTGGCAGAGCAGTGGTGTAGTGGTAACACACATGTAGCTCACTGCCAGATACTGGGGTTAAATCCTCCCCTCTACCTTTTTCCCAGTCTCCACCTCAGTATCCCCTTGATATCTAAACTGTCTAAATGAAGCTTGAATAGCATGCTTTTAAAAAAACAAGTGCTTTACAGTAACCTGGACTGTACACCCGAAAAGTAAGCAGGAGAACAGAGGCAAGGAAAAATTCCCTAGTAGGAACAAACTCTGAGAAGAACCACCGACACACAGCACTTAACACACCTTGGCTCTATCCTGTTGGTCAGCACAGTTGGCGTAGGATGTCACTTCCTGGGTGGCACACTCGGAGAGCCTTGATTCGTTTTTCTTCAGGATATGCCATACCTCCTCATGACACTTCTTGTGGAGGCTTTGTCTGTCTGCACACCTATGGAATAGATACAAAACAAACACGGTAACTGAAAATTGCCTGGTTTTAATGTTGTTTACATTTTCATGCTTTTTAAGCAATTGTGAAGCTAAAGGCTCATTTGTACTCTGGGTGGACAATTCGGATTTGGTTTGATTCTACTGTACTCTTTTACATGCACATAAATCAACATGTCTGTTTTACATCAATGTAAATGTGCCAGTGTTAGAAGCTAATTTACATACAAAGTTCCCAGATCTGTAACTCTCTAATCTTATTTGATTCAATGCAACATAAAATGAGCTGCATTCTCATCCAGGCATTCATTTAGTTCTCATCAAACAAGGGGGAACAGAGAGAAAAGTAACAAGTCACTAAAATTATATTTATTAGACTGCTGAACCTATTTGTCTCAATTACACCAACATTCCATTTCAGCAGAGACTAGAGACATGGGTCTCGGAGTGCTAAACTCTGGTCAACGTGCAGTGTACGAATTCTAACTATTCTGTTGCCATCCGCTCAGAAACCCGCTCAGCAACCTGCCTAATTTAGTTGATTACCCCTGATATAAGTGGTCCCAGCGCTGTTCAATGTGTAAGTTGATGTTTTCTAAACTGTAATTCTTTGTGTTTTTTGTTGTAAATGTGTCTGCAACTTTGGGTGCTGCTATTTTGGCCAGGTCTCTCTTGTAAAATAGATTATTCATCAATGAGACTAACCTGGTAAATAAATAAATACATCAGTGGCACACAGCATCTCACATTCCCCCCAAAATGTAATGGCTTAAGAAAGGTTGACAATGCATTCCTATTTGGTGACCAATGTTCAGCATCTAATGTTCATCAAGCTTCTTTGTACAATAACATTTAGTGTTAATGTGTTTTTAGAATGTGACCAAAACAGTAAGGACCAAAAGCCATGTGTAACCTTTGGTGAATGAGTGTGTAACCTTTGGCCTACCTCTGCAAGGCCTCTGTCCTGAGCTCAACCTGGGCCTCGAGTGTGGCCCTCTCCACCAAAAGGTGGCTCAGGACCTGGATGTGGAGCTGTTCGCTAAGGGGGAAAGAGAGACAGGCCTGCTGGGGTGCCAGCTCCAGGAGATGGCTGATTTGCGCCTGAAGGCTCTCCCCCAGGGAGGCTTGGGGCTCTTGGGTGTGCCATTGCTCCTCTGTGCAGTCCACAAATCCGCCTGGAGGTGCCAGGAACATGGCCTCGGCTTCGAGGAGGAAGGTTACCACTTCTTGGGCAGCCCAGTGGTAATCCTTCAGGGCTTCCCGAGCATGGGACAAATTCTCCTACAGGACATATACAAGATTATTAAGAATTCAGGCAAGAATTTCATTTGAAATCTACCACAATACAATACAACCTGTGTGGTTGAATCTTAATACACAAATAACATTAAAGTCAGTTCCAATAGAAGTTAAGGAAAATGTTTGAGGGATAAATTGTTGTAATACACCAATTCAGTTAATTGTCTCGTCTGGGCACCGTTCACTCTCTATGGTACAGGGGAGATAGCATTTCAAAAGTGAAACATTGTTTCCATGGCCGGACAGGCAGACAGCAAGGCTTATATTAAACCCCACTGTTAGAAACGAAATAGTACTCTAGAAGCAAGGGGAAATAATGTATGAGTTGAGATGAATTCAAGCAATGATTTGAACAGCAACATGAACATGATGATATTCTTATGGAGGTGCAGTGATAATTCAGATGGAACTGTTAGCAGGCTTGGAACGCTGCTTGTCCAATAGGCATCTAGGATCCAAACAATCCGTTTGATAGTGTTTATCACTTCAACCAACTCAAATTTCATGCCTATTTTATGAAATGTAATACACACCGTAGCTGAAATTGCGAATTATAACAATTGTATTGTAATGAGCCCACTGAACTTACCATATATGCGTGGCACTTCTGCACAATGTCATTCCTCAGGGTGTGCAGCTCCGTACACTGGCTCATCTCCACTTGCTCTCTCTGCCTCAAAGCTTCCAACACCCGCATGACAGACTCTACGTTTCTCCAGATTACCCAGCACCTCCGCAGCGCTATGTTGATGGCCCTCACGTCTGGCTTCACCGGGTCAAATTCCGTCAGCTCCTGCCTGACCTGTTGAAGAAGGTCCATCATGGCAGGAAGCTCAGTGCAGAATCTGAGACCCTCCAGAAGCTTTCCCTCTAAGTTTTTGACGTCGTCAGTGATGGCAAGCTCCCAGGAGGCTAGGTTTTCAACAGTTTGCCGGATCCTCTGCCTCTCCGACAGGAGCAACATTCTATCCGATAGGTGCAGGTCTTGGGCGATGGCCTCAAGCTGGTCGGAAGCATCCTGGCACTGGGTCTTCACCAGCGGAAGTTCCACCAGGAGAGCCTGGCAAAGACTGAACCTTTCCCCCACGCTGACTCTCTTGTCTTTGGAGCACTCAGCACGCTCCTTTGCCACCTCCCTGGAGTTTTCCATGCGCTGCTGGTAGGTCAGGTACTTCTCGTGTTCCATGGCGTGGTGGTGGAGAGTTTTCACCTTCTCCTGCAGTTCGCCAATGGTACGCAAGAGGGCACTTTTCTGGTCCTCTTGGCAGTACTGGAGTTCCTGGATCTGACATTGGTGCTCCAGGAGCATGTGTGTCAAGGGCTCTATGGCAGATAGGGAGTCCTTTGTCACTGGGAACCTCTGCCTCTCCAGGTCGGCCCATATCTGTTGCACGCTCACCTGGACAGCCGCCAGTTCCTCGGCCGAAGAAGTCCGGGTGTGAAGCAGTTCCTCCAACTCCCATTGGGCTGCTTTCTCGTGGGCCACCATTCTGTCCACCTCGGTCCGGAGGCCTGTGAGCCTGTTGACAAGAAAGTGGCTCTCTGCTGGACTCAACCCCGAAGAGACTTCCATGCAGGTCTCCAAAAGGGCATCCGTGACAGCCAGCTGTCTTTCTGCTTCCTTGATGGCACCCATGTGAAACTGCAGCTTGCTTTCCAGATCTGGGATGGTGTCTTTGGACACATTCTCTACATCTGCAGTGACCTCTCTCTCATGGTGTGCCACTGCTAGCCAGGTGTTCACTTTTGTGATCTGGACCAGCATCTTCTCTCTTTCCTCCAAAACAGCCTCCATTTCCTTCAGAATACGAGCAGAGTTATCTGAGACTGTTTCGTAGAGGTCCTTCAAGGTCTTCATTGATGACAGCACTTTGTCAATTTCCCCCTCATCCGACATCAGTTCCTTCAGGTCCTCAACTTTGTAGTGCACCCTGGAACGCCTTGCCAAAATCTCAGATTGAAGCTTCCTCATGCTGGCAATTTGGAGACGGGCCTCTTCAGGGAAGAGGGCTAACTTTTCACCTGCTGAGATGTGGTTTTCCGCCTGCTTGGCCCAGATAATCAAGTCCTGCATTTGCTTGATGATTTTAGCCAAGGAGGGTTTTGCTATAGAGTATGACTGAGCAGAGAGCAACCTCTGAGTGGAGGCAAGTAAGGAGCTCAAGCTCTGAAGAGTACACTCCACATCCTCCTTCTCCTTCTGCCCAAGAGAAAATTGGGTAAAATCCTCTGATTGCCCAAGCAGGTGTAGGTACTGCTGGTTGAAGGCTTTCAAGTCAGCAGTAATAAAGGTCAGCTCTAAAGCTTTGTGAGTGTCATGCTGCAATTGAGAGGACTGTAAGAGGGTGATGGACTTCTGAAGAGTCTCAAGCTTGCAATGCAGCTGCTCAGCCTTTTGTAGAAGGATAGAGGACTGAGAAGAACCAATTGAGGCATGCCTCAGACCTCTATTCCCGGTCCCCTCCAAAAGCCTCCACTCCTCCTGCAGATCCCCTAGCTGAGCGAGGAGTGCCCCTGACCCCTCGACTTCACTCAGGTGGGCAGACACCTGGCAACACACCTGGAGCAGCTCCCCCATCATGCCCTTCTGCTGTTCAATGTTACATAACAGAGTATGTAGTTTTTCAGCCTGAAGCGCACTGCTTCGAGTGTCCCTGTTAGATCCCCAGGAATAGACAAAGAGTGAATAACTGTTAGTGCATATCTTGGTCAAATATAAACTTCTGATCAATGATATTCTAAATCAACTGTACACTTTAAAGGAAAACAGAGGCCTAAAGATGCATAAATACAATATTATGCACAAGAATAGTAGCCCGGACAATGCAAGTGCATGGACTCACAATTGTAGCTCATCCATATCGCTTGTCCATCTCTCCAGAATGCTCCGGATGGCCTGAGTCTGCCTGTGGTACTGTGTGACCAGGTGGAGCTGAGCCTCTTTGACCTGAACTGTGGCCGAGGCATCCAACAGGGCTGCACTCCATCGCCCCTCCAGATTTGTTGCGTCCTCTGGGTCACCGACCACATGGTTTATCGCAGCCACCTGCTCAAGCACGTAGCGTCTGCAGTCCTGAAAAAAAGGGGATCACGGGGACACACTCAGTCTGGTATCCAGTGAGCTGGGACCCATAAAAAATATAATCTGTTAAAAAAAGAAGCCATTTTTTACAGTATTGAAATCACAGAGGGAAGACAGGCAGGTGTAAGAAACTGTATGAATGGTTGGAGTGGGGATTGAACCCTGACCTTCAGTAAGGAGAGCATGTGTGTGTAGCTGAGGGGGGTTCCACTAGACCATGGGCTCGGCACATAGCATCTGTATTTATCAAACACTCTACGCTTACACAAAAGCCAAGAAGGGTGATAATGTACTTGAAAAGTTAGACATAGCAAATCAAAGTTAGAATTAGCTTCCTCTCCTTGTCTCATTATACATTCCCGTTGACATTGATATGAAAGGACTGTAAAGGTTAAATAAATGAGAGGATTGTTGAAATATCATTATAATGTGCCAGTTGGCTAGAGTGACAAAAAACAATACATGTGCATACAGGGCAGAAAAGGAAATGTCTTCAGTGGAATCACAAATAAAGCTTTCCTTTTGTAAAAGCATTTTACACAGTGATATCAGTTCGGGGTGTGAAGCCCATTAAATGACAGTTTTGTCCTCTGTTTGTATATAAGATGGCCAATCTGACACTTGTAAATGTGTATTTTCAAATGTCTATTATGTTCTTGAAAGGGAAAATTGTTCATTAAAAAAGAACAGTCTCCCACCTCAGCCTCCGCCAGTTGCCGGGCCATGTTGGCAAGGTTGAGCTGGGCTGGCTGGTAGCGGCATCCTAGAACCCTGAGGACAGTGCGCCCTATTTGGATCTCTGGCTTTCTGGGTGAAGGCTGCAGGTACCAAGCCGCATCCATCCACTGGCCTCCCTTCAACACAACAGCACAGAGTAAATACAGTAATGGGACATGTTCATGGACCAAACAGAAGAAAACAGACTGAAACAGGGAAGGACAATCTTGATTTGTTTAATAAGAAATGCACATTTTCCACTGCAAAACTTTTGAAAGCATTTTCTGCTGCATGTCCTAATGAACACAACCCTGGTGTGTACAACCAGACCTGGGTTGGATGTCAAATACTTGCAGCTATACTCAATTCAGTTTACCTGGTACAATGGAAACAATGGAATAATCCCAAAAGTGAAAATACCAAGCTCCAAGTATTTGACACACATATTTGACCCAGGTCTGGTATGGGACGGGTGTGGTGCTGGGGGGACATAATCGTTTGCTGATTCTAAAGCGAGATGTGCCGTGACTGAGAAATCTCCATGGCTGCACAGGAAATATCATTGGCTCCTTCCTGTAAAGCTTCCTGCCACAGGCATCTTGGGAATGGAGTAGCATGAAGTTTCCCCTAGACGCTGATCTTGAGTCAGTTTAGCATTTTTGCCACTAATGGTTAAGATTAGGATTAGGAAATTTCACCCCAAAGCCTTGGGAATACAGGATCATCAAGGCCCATGCCACATGTTTGTTTATCTGTTCACTGATCCATGCAGTTGACTGAACTGCAATTATTGTGTGGATAGAGCCACAACTTATTTTATCTGTGGTCGAGAAAATGTTGAAATATCATTTTAGCAATTTTTATGTCTCATATTGATACGCACATAAGATACTAACTAAAATGTAGATGTTTTTTTTCTTGTATTCTTAAAGAGGTTTTCTCAGGTTCTTATTTTAAATGTCATTATCCTCTTGAACAACACGCTGGGTTCCTTGGAAACAAATTCCTGCAATGCACAGTAAACCATATCCCATGTTGACGCCACCTTACCTTCCCTGAGCTCTAATAGCCTACTGTCTCAGTTCACACACCGTTGGCTTAGCTGAGTATTGCTGTTGAGAATTACTGATTGTGGTCGGGTGAGTATTATTGTTATTAACACAAGTTCGAATCTCATGGTCGGCCGTGCAGAGAAACTCCCTAACACTCACCGTGATGATGTCCTTCCTCTCCACCAACCCTTGGACCTTAGAGAGGATGCCTTGCATAGTGGACCTGTGGCACGGGACCTCCGGGCACACCGCTCCCCCAACTCTCTCCTCCTTCGCCACGGCATCGGATAGCAACCCCCCAGTCTGGACCGAGGTCCTCCTCTTGACTTCACTCCCCCCCTGCATCTGTGGGAACATGACGGCAATGGGACGTTGGATTCTCCTGCTCTCCTGTCGGGTATTTCTGACAACAACTCCGTTCCTCTCTGCCCCACAGAGTCAGCGCATCTATTAAAGCAGGAATGTGACTGAGTAAGAAGCTGGGCCTTGCCCCGAGGGAAACCAGGGCTCTGTTCCAATAGTTTAACACCGCGTCTCTCTTTACTTCCTTTCTTGAAGGAATCACTTATCTGACACAACACAATTGGTGAAAAATATTTGGTGTAGACTCCAGCTAATCCTGTTAGATCAGTGTCATTGGGTTTAGCACGGGGGAACATGATACAGCAGGAACTAGTCAGGGAGTAGGAGTGTGGTTGATATATCAAGAGCTACAAGGCTAGCGTGAGGTGAAGTCATCACTGAGTGGTGTAAATAACTTATTCCTCACAAAGTGAAGTGCTAGGCTATGCTTAAAGGGAGTGGTCAAACCGACAGGTGACAGGGCAAGCTGATACTTGCATAAAATCTCTCTCTCTCTCAACATTTCAAAACAACAGTAGAGCAGGAACGCTATTAAGCGTAATATAGGGGAGTATGTGCTTTATATTGCAGGTTATAGGTACTAAGGTTATCCCACCCAGGGTCCGTATTCATAAAGTGACAGAGTAGGAGTGCAGGGGCCATATTCCTCAGATTAGGAGTGCAGGGGCCATATTCCTGAGATTAGGAGTGCAGGGGCCATATTCCTCTGATTAGGAGTACTTATCTAGGACCCACTTTAGCCTTTTAGATCAAAATAAATATGATTATGTCCACAGGAGGGACCTGGTGTTAGCTCAGCACTCTTTATAAACACAAGTTCAGGGCTCCAGGTAAAGCAACCAATGATGTATCACCACTATACTGCCCTACACTCTGAGTCAGCAGGGCTCTTGACTTGGATACACATTAAAGGCCCAATCTGTGATATTTGCAGCCATTTCTGATCATTTAGATTAATGACATATACCATTTATTTTCACAAGTAATATCACTTAGAAATGCCTCATGAGCTTAGTTCAACGCTCTAACTATAAGGAGTTTTTTTTACTGCACTGCTTGAAAGCAATATCTTTGCAAACAAACAAAGTAAAGCTTTAAAATATGTTTAAAACTATTTAATGGAGGATCGGTCCTTGCATCTATAGCTCCATCTATGATTTTGAGAGTGGTTACATTTCTAAAGGCCCATCTCTCTGCATTATAGCTAGCAAACCAAGTGCCGGTGTTGTTGTTGTGTTGTTTTTCAAATTAAGGATAGCAGCGGACTAATGGCAGCATTGCGGGTCCCTGATTATAGATTTATTTTAATCTTTGTGGACTTCGAACAAGCATTGAGGTAGATGGATCAACATAAAGTCTAGATTTACTTAAAATTGTCAGAAGCTCGAAATTCAGCTCTATAATGAAAGCATATTTACAACACAAACATTTTAGGTAGAAAACTACTTACTTAGATTTTCTGTTATGCTACATGTAAAATAAAAGCATGAAAAGCTGTATTGTCACATCTATTCCTGCTCCCCCACTCTGGCACTAGACATCGCAGGTCTACTAACCATTGGTCCTGGCAACCCATGTTGCGCACACCTGGCAACCATCACTGCGCACAACTGCTCCCCATCATTAAGCACACCTGGACTATGGATAAGGTCCTCCAGGTCCTCCACAGTCTCGACACCACCCGAGAGGATTCACCTCCAACTAGCGGAGGGCCTCCTACCACTAGCCATCCCAGAGAGCCAGTCCCCTAGCCTACCCAGCAGTCCGCCCAGGTCAGCGATGCCCAACTGTCCCTCCCTGACAAATATGACGGGACTCGATCCAAATGCAGTGGCGTCCTACTCCAGTGCTCCCTCTATTTCGCTCCTCAGACGGGAGCCCCCACCACCGAGTGGGCTACGGCCTTCTGGGAGAGAGGAGAGGAGGGGTTCATGGCTCTGTTCAGGGCAGTCTTCAACCATCCACCAGAGGGCAGAGAGGGAGGTGAGTGACTTCTCCAACTGTGGCAGGGTGCCCAGACAGCTGCGGAATACGCCCTCACCTTTCGGACCTTGGCAGCCTCCAACAAAGAAGAATGCGCGAGGAGGTCCAGATGGAGTTGGCGTGCCGAGACGACAACCTTTCCCTGGATGCGCTCATCGCGATGGCCACCCGTCTGGACAACCTTCTTTGGGAACGCCGGAGCGCCCCTCGCACCTTGCTCTACTCTTTTGGCCGTCTTGAGGCAGAGCCTGAACCCATGGAAAGAGGGGTCAAACACCTCCCCACTGCAGAGCAACGTCGCCGGAGGTAGCTGGGGCTGTGTCCCTATTGTGGCCAGGAGAGGCACCAGCTCCAACGGTGTCCGGTGCTTCTCAACCCAAAGTCCTCTGGGGCTCATGATCATCTGGCTCCCAGGGTAGGCGTGAGTATTCCTTCATTGTTTTCTGCCAAAGCTTTCCTGTGTTCCATTTCACTGGCTGGCTGTCTCTCAGGTGTTGTTTCTACAGCTCTAGTGACGTAGGGCATTTTATTGACCAGGTCCTCGTCTCCTCCCTGAACATCACTGCGTCCCCGTTCTCCTCTCCTATTCTGGTCCAAGCCCTGGATCAACAACCATTAGGATCCAGCACTATCACTCACCCTCGGACCCATGCACCAAGAAAGCTTTCCCTTCCTCATCACTGCTCCTGTACACAAAGTAATTCTCGGCTTTCTGTGGCTCCAACGTCATGACCTCACCATCTCCTGGTCGATGATGAAAATCACCACTTGGGCACCCGGGTGTCGGAAGACATGCTTTCCCTTAACCTGTGGTTCCTGTCAGTTGAGAGTCCTGTGAGTGCCCTCCTGCCCATCATTCCGTCCTCCCATATTGTTGACCCTGTGTTTTGGAACATAGATGTGGACATCCGCCAGGCTCTGGAGAGGGAACCTGCTACCTGCCCTCCTGAGTGCATCTACGTCCCCACAGAGGCGAGGAATCATCTGTTTACCTGGGTACACATCGCCACTGGACACCCAGATATCAATCACACTATAAAATCCATCTATGCAACGTGAGTTCTGGGCATATCCCGTCCATAGAAGGAACCGGGCCCACTCCCCCTGCCGGTCCTGGCAGTGACTCCTTAGGAACCTCCCCAGCTCCTGGTTGGTCCTCTCTACTGGCCCTTTAGACTGAGACCGGTACCCAGAAGTGAGGCTGACCGTGACCCCCAACTTCTCCATGTAGGCTCTCCATACCTTGGATGTAAATTGGGGGGCATGGTCGGAGACGGTGTCCTCTGGAAGGCCATATCCTGATTACTCTCCCTTCATATAGCCCTCAGTAAGCCTCAGTCATCAGGCAGTAGGGGAGTAAATTCCTACTCTGGAAGTGGAGGGGCCACTGTATGATGAGTCAAATTCCTCCAATTTTAATTTGAGCCAAGATGTGACCTTAAAATGCCACACAAACAGGCTACTCCTGGCCTGACCATTCCAATTCACTCGTAATAACATCACTTAACATTGTTGGATCTTGGGCGAAACAAAGAGCCTTGAAAGGTCAAATCCCCTCAGGGAAAGACAGCCATTAACTACATGTACCAGTGTTTGACTTGAGTGTACAACCCCCTCTCAAAAACTTTAAGCCTGTAGATTCAGGTTATCAAATTTAACGTGTAACCTCTGGGCTGTCATACTCTTACTACTCCAAATGCTTTAAAAAACGTGTCCCTGAGGAGAACATATGTGGGTGAGAGAGAGACATTTCCCTTACCTGTTCCTGTAGAGCTGTCCTTTCTGTCCCCTCTCTGGGCTCAGTCTCTGTGGCTACATATTCTGGTGAAGGTGCGCATGACAACTGTGTATTGTCTCTTGTGGCATCTGTCTGACTGACATCTGTCTGTGTGAGATCATTCACCTGTAGCATGTCAGTGTCTATGTTTCCAGTGTCTTTGCTCACAGTCTGTCTGTTATCTTTGCTGTCTGCAGTACAGGTGATGTCTGAGGCTCCTGTGTTTACAGCTATTTGGCTGGCTGTCATTTCTGTCTGTCTGGCATCTTTAGCGTCTGTGTCTACATCATCATCAACACTTCCTGGTTCAGTGTTCTCCGAGTTATCAGTGTGTCTCTGTGACTCGGATTCGGTGTGCGCCAATTCAGCGGTCTTAGACTCTGTGAGCCCTGATTCGGTGCCTTTTGATTTCAGACCTTTTGTTTTGGGGCCCTGCGATTGCTCCCACTCTGATTCCGTGTTCTTTGAAGCAGAGGGGCCCTTGGAACTCTTTACTTTGGGGCCCTTGGACGCTGAGCTCCTAAACTCAGCCCTCCTCCGCCCCCTGTGTTTTGACTTGACGCGCCGCCCGCCATCTGTATTCTTGGTGTTCCCAGTGACAGAACTATCAGTCAGTTTTGAAGGAAAGTCACCAGAGCTAAATGTATCTGAGCCATTACCACAAGGAGGCTCCCTGGTTTTAATGTCCTTGGACTGAGACGGAGGTTGCTCCATGTCCAAAACAATTGTAAATACTTTCTTTGTCTCAGTGCAGTCTCTAGACTCTGTGCGTTGTGTTTTGTTATCTGACTGTGATTTGCCTGTGGGTCTTGCATGCGTCTCTAGCTGCTTTTTTTCTGGATGCAGCATGAGATGTGTTACAGGGTCCGACTGTGGATCTGTCCCTAGCCCCACACTGCTTTTAATGCCCAATTCAGCTTTGGTCAAGGAAGTGACTTCACAATGTAGAGTCTCAGCTTCCTGAACAAGAACTTTCCCAGCAGGTGCAACAGCTGTGTTCAAGAAAATGGTGGCCACTTTTTGGGGAGGCTCAGTCAAATCTTGTTTTGCCTGGTCACTCTGTTTGACAACAGCAAAAGTGTAAGTGAGTTGAGTGCCTTTATCTGGTACTGAAGTCTCTTGACCTCCTCCGACCGATCCAGAGCATACAACCGCAGTGTTTGCATAGTCATGTGACTCAGCAGCTGGAATCTCACTGTCGCCATGTTGAGGCGAGTCTGTATGTACAATATCATTGTTACCATCGTAACCTGGTCTGCTTTGGAGAGCGTTGGCCATAGCCATGCCATCAAGTTGTTGTCGTTCGAGGTCTGTGTCCAGAACGATGGTGAACACTTTGTGTGGAGTCGGAGATGAGGTTCCCTCTTGATCCATTGGTTCTATATGGTGAGGTGTTATCTCTGTTACAGTATCCCCACATTGGCTAGTGCCCGGGGTCTCTGGCACCACCACAGTGGCGGAGATATCAACGCTGGTGATGGGAGTTTGGGTTAAGGTTTCTCCCATGGGAATTTGTATTTGACTCTCCCCATCCTCCATGCCTGTGACCATTCTCTCTGCTGGCTGGATGCTCCAGTCCTTCAATGAGTCTCTGCCGTATTCTTTGTCCTCTGCTCTTTGTTCAGTGTTGCTCATCACTTTCTTGGTCGGTTCTTTAACAGCATCCATTGTTCCTCTGGTAACGGCTCTTTTGCTTTGCACTCTGCTTTCAGCCTGCTCTTTTTCCGGATCTTTTGTTGAGTCAATATTAGCCTGAAGAGGTTTGATCCCTTCTGGAGTCACTTTCTCTACAGGTTGTGACAAAAGGGATGCCTCGCTGCAAGATGGCGCTTTGCCAGGTGTGTTGCTTGGTATCTTATTGTCTCCATCCACCTCTGTGCTCACTAGGGACACCTAAAGATGCATACATTCATTAGAAATGGTGTGAAGATACATATAAGATTCCATAAAGGGATCATATTAACGTTAAGGGATGTTCCAATCAAAATATAAGTTAACTTTTACACCTGGTTGAAATGCTCCAGTTTCGCCTACTGATAGAAAATATGACTATCATCATAGGGTTTCATACATTCTGAAACTAGGCCTAAAACGCCTTTCAACAAGCCAACTCATATTGCAAAAGTAAGATTTCTGCATTCGATAATTGTGTATTCGTTCAATCTACTTACTTTTAGAGTTTTGTTGTTTTGATTATACATTGATTAGATAGCTCACCTGGGATTGGGCTAGGGCTGTGAGGAGAGCTGCACTGTTGCTAAGGGCCTGTCCAGCCCTTCTCTCGAACTGCTCCACGCGCTCCCTTCCGACACAGTCCAATAGGAAGTCTAGCTGTGACAGCGCCTCACGTAGCGTCCCTTGGAGTTGCTTCCCATTGTTTAGTGTAGCCTGTGAGGGATTATAGGGTTAATCAATCTAATCTTGATGTTTGGGTCAAATTCATCTTACCTTGAGTTGTCTATGTATAGAGAGCATCCACATTACTCTATTTACTTTTGCTACAGGAAGTAACTAGCATGATTTAGCATCGTCCCTTGATTTCCCATTTGTTAACATTTCCCTGATGTTAGCAAAACTGCATGTAACCCCCTAGTTGCTTTTAGCTTTTTCTAGCACGGACTAATGTAGTTATTGTGTTGCACGTTGGACATATTTTGGAGACGGACAGTTGTTAGAGAACAGCCCGACATGTGAGGAGAGGGCAACACTGCAAACTACGTGAGCTAGCAAGATGGCTATTTAATTGTTTTATTGTTTTTAAAAGTTAGTTTAACGGTCTGAGTAAACCAATTTGATCAACTGTTAGTCCCTCATCCCCGACCACCCTTAGGCCTGTGTTGGATTTGTTCTGGTTCAACTGTCATCAGAAGAAGACTTTTCTTTCCTCCTGCTTGGAGGCTCAACCGTTAGAGATGCTGTGAGAGACTGAACTCTGGGTGATGTGAGTAGCCACTTGATGTGATCTGAGAGAGATGATCTGTATATACAGTACTTTCAGAAACTATTCATACCACTTAACTTATTCGACATTTTGTTGTGATAAAGCCTGAATTCAAAATTGATTAAATATTTTTTTTAAATCACCCACCTGCACACAATACCCCAGAATGACAAAGTGAAAACATCCTTTTAGAAATGTAGTGAAATTAAATACAGAAATATCTCATTTACATATGTATTCACACCCCTGAGTAATACGTTGTTGAAGCACCTGTGGTGGTGATTACAGCTGTGAGTCTTTTTTAGGTAAGTCTAAGAGCTTTGCACACCTTTGCAGATTATTCTTTTTGAAATTCTTTAAGCACTGTCTAGTTGGTGGTTGTTCATTGCTAGACAGACATTTTCAAGCCAATTTAAATTTAAATTGAAACTGTAACTAGACACTCAGGAATATTCAATGAGGTCATGGTAAGCAACTCCAGTGTATATTTGGCCTTGTGTTTAAGGTTATTGTCCTGCTGAAAGGTGAATTTGTCTCCCAGTGTCCTAAAACTCCCTATTCCTTGCCGATGACAACCAGACCCATAATATGATGCAGCGACCATCATGCTTGAAAATATGAAGTGGTACTCAGTGATGGATTTGCCCCAAACATAACGCTTTATATTCGGGATAATAATTTAAAAAATGTGAAAATAAATTGACTAAGTAATTCTTTAGTGCCTTATCGCAAACAGGATGTTTAGGAATATTTTTATTCTTTACAGGTTTCCTCATTTTCACTGTCATTTAGGTGACATTTTCACAGCCATTATACTCTACCTTTTTTTAAAGTAACCAGTGGCCTCATGGTGAAATCCCTGAGCAGTTTCAAGTTAATGCACAAGTACAGTGAAAACCCCAACAATGCAAGTCGAGAAAAAAAACACATGAGAAATAAGAATATGAAATACACCATTAGGTAAGAAAGTAAGCATACTATATACAATACATATTTAAAGTCAGTTCCAATACCATATTTACATGTGCAGGGATACTGGCATGATGAAGGTAGATACATATATATAGTGAACTAGGCAACAGGATTTAAAATAAACAGAGTAGCAGCAGCTTGCATGTGAGCGGGTGTGTAGAGTCAGTATAAGTGAGCAAAGGATGGAGTGACAGTGTGTGTGAATGTGTAGGGCCCTGTGAGTGAGCATAGAGACAATTGAAATAAAAGGTAAATAAAGATACAGGGGTAAACTGAGTCCGTGTAGGTATTTTGTTAGCTATTTATCAGTCGTAATGCTTGGGGATGGAAGCTGTTCAAGGGCTTGTTGGTGTCACACTTGATGCACCGGTATCTCTTGCTGGGCAGCAGCAGAGAAAATATTCTATGGCTTGGGTGGTTGGGGTCTTTGATTTGTTTTTTTGGGAGGGGTTTCACACCTCCTGATATAGAGGTCCTGGTTGGCAGGGAGCTAGGCCTCAGTGATGTATTGGGCTGTCCACACAACCCTCTATAGCGCCATGTGATCGAGGCCAGTGCTACTGCCGTATCAAGCAGTGATGCAGCCCGTCAATATGCTCTCAATGGTACAGCTGTGGAACCATTTGAGGATTTGAGGGCCCATGACAAACCTTTTCAACCTCCTGAGGGGGAACAGGAACTGCCGTGCCTTCTTCACAAATATGCGTGTGTTTGGACCATTTTCAGTCTTTAGTGATTTGAACACTGAGGAACTTGACACTGTCTACCTGCTCCCACGTCGGTTTGCTTCCTCTCCGGTAACTGAGTTAGGAAGGATGCCTGTATATTTGTAGTGACTGGGTGTACTGATTTGATACACCATCCAAAGTGTAATTAATAACTTCACCATGCTCATGAATTTTCACTTTTTTTTTTACACATCTAACAATAGGAGCCCTTCCATGCGAAGCATTGGAAAACATCCCTGGTCTTTGTCGTTTAATCTGCATTTGAAATTCACTGCTCGACCTAGGAACGTTACATATAGGGTACAGAGATGAGGTTGTCATTACAAAATCATGTTAAACACTTGCACACAGAGTGAGTCCATGCAACTTATTATGTGACTTGTTAGGCACATTTTTACTCCTGAACCTATTTAGGCTTGCCATAACAAAGAGGTTGAATAATGATTGACGCAAGACATTTTAGCTTAAAAAAAATTATTATTATTTTTTATTTATATCTAAAACAAGTTCCATGACATTATGGGGTATTATTGTGTGTAGTACTCCAATTGAATCCATATTAAATTCAGGCTGTAGTAACACATACACATTTGGAAAAAGTCAGGAGTGTAAATACTTTCTATTGGCACTGTAATTAGCAACATTTGGACCGGTCCAGTTTCATCGAGGAGTACTGTGTTTTTATCTACGGGTTTGAATGTGAAAGTGTGAATGGACTGGTGCACTCGCACACTTCTCATTGGCCACGCGCAGGTGATCTAGATTTCCACTGTTTATATGAGTGCTCTTAGGTACACAGTGAGTGTGCATAGATGCCATTGAAATTAGTTGATAATGTTGGTCATTTAATAATAACTCATAACTTGACTTGTTGTAATTATTCTTTATCATAGTTCAAGATATATATATTTGTGTAGTTTCACAGTGTGGGCATTGTACATGTTTTCCTAGTAAGTACATATCTTTAGGGGTACATTACTTATTAGGTGGAGGCACTGCACTACATTATTTATAGTCTAATACTGCCACAAACCTAGATACTAGGTCCAAACTGATAGCAACTCATGTTACACTGTTTACATTTGCTACAGGCAGTAACTAGCATTATTTAGCATTTGATTTCCCATTTGTTAACATTTCCCTGATAACTTCACTCCATGCAGAAACTTCCACAACAACATGTCAAACTAAGTTTGGTGTCTCAACGTGCCTGTTTCAGATCAGCTACACTGCAGTTTGACTTATCTACAAATCTTAATGAGTGATCAATTAGATCTGAAGTCGACTCAAACAGGCACAGGTTTAAGGGAAATTACACTAGTGATGGGTCATTCTCGAACGAACAGCTCTTTTTGAACTGCTCTTTGGTGAATGCCGAGAACCGAATCACATCTGAGAGAGTTGTTCATTTGGCTCCCTGATTTGCATACTATTACTACTGCTTTTTGAGCTCCAGACAACGAACATCTGCAGATAAATTCATTTTTAAAAATCTGAAGATTTTTTTGTTGTTGTAATTCCTCACTGCAGGAACAATAGAAAGTGAGGAGAGAGACTTTTTCTGGTCCACACATTTTTGCAGTGCATTCATTTCTTTTCTTTTCAGACCATTAACTTTAAGGTAAAAATGTACTTAAACTAATCACGATCTGACATACTGTCAGGCAACTTTGTAAGCTTAACATTATAGATTTGCAATTTTTGTTCATGATTTTAGGTACATTTTTAAGCGCTACTGAACTAAGTGCCGTTTGGGTGCCAAATGAACAGCTCTTTTAGCTGAACGGAACCAACGAGCCGGCTCACTGAAAATAATTGGCATGCCCATCACCAAAGATTATGGATATACTGACAAGATGTCCGCCCTAACAATGGGCGTTGTTATCCACAAAGCGGCACGGCAGTCTGTCTATACTTTCTTGGGATTGGTGGATACATCTCATTATTATAATCCTTTTTTGAATATTTGATGAGGGTTGTTGACGTCAACTGCCTGTATTCAATAGAGAGAGATGCTATGCTACTAGGCTGTTCCATGAATATGCATAGCCCATCTTGAGACAACACTGATGTAAAGTATTTTTTCTTAAAGTTGCCAGGATTTCATGAGTCCTACTTATATCAGTACACTCGTAACAACATAAGCATTACGAAACTTATATAATATCAATTAAATCTCAAATAGCAAATATGCCATTCATTTTTTTGTTGAAAAAATTTGACACATCTCATTGACCTCCATACAAAAATTCCTTGCTTGGTTGGTGAAAAGTGAAATAAAACTAACCCTGCTGGGGAGACAGATTTTCCACCGAGTTGGACCTCTCTATTCCTCTTACCCTCTGCCATCACCAAATTCCACAACTTTTCATCCTCATTCATTATCTCCAGCACCTACCAGTGTCTACATATTTGAAAATGGCCCATTTCTACATGATGTAGTTAAAAAGATAATAAGAAAGTGGCCTACTCGATAACATCATTGAATAGAATTAAAACAAAGACCTGATTTGTTTTTGTTTTTTTAAATATGCTGAAAGTTTCTAGTCACGGGGGCATTTTTCTGCTCCCCGAGTCACCGTGAATCTCAGTGTTTGAAAATCCCTGTTTTAAAAATATTTTCTACTCTTGATGACATCAAACTTTTATTTATTTATTATTATTTTTACTACAAATCGTAGAAATGTGCCATTTTCACATATGTAGCCACTGGTATGGTGCTGCTTCATGCATGACGAAAGCAGACTCATTACTGGTTTTGACTGAACAATGAATTCCCCCGCAATGGGTGCTCATTGGTTTCAAAATCTTTTGCTGCATTACAATGTTACCATGGATCTAACTGAAACTCGTAATGAAATAATTGCAAAAATACCATTTTGGGGCTATACACTAATACATCTTCAAAGTGTCCTCTAAGCCTATGTGTCGCGCTAACATCTATGCCTGATCAGAAATGGCTTTGGACACCAAATTCAACCCTTTGAAAACTGCTAGCCTACCCAAGTTGATTATGATGAAAATGCCCTTAATGTTAGGGAAAGGGGGATTCCTAGTCAGTCGCACAACTGAATGTATTTAACCAAACTCTTCTGAATCAGAGACTGATGGCTATGCTTTGGCATTTAAAAAATAACCCCTCTGAGAAATGCCTCATCTAGAATCACTAATATGCCTAGTATTTTCCAATGGGGGAGCCTGATGACAAACACCCTATTTTTCCATTGAGACAGAACACATCCAAAGATAATGGCCCTGATATTAGAACAAAGTGGAGAAAACTCACTCAGGGGTTCCTACCTGTGTTGTTGTGATGGCCGGCATATGGAGTAGAAGTGCGCTTTAAGTGCCCTTTGCTAATATTAAATGGTAGTCGGGCCTCTGTGTTCAACATGACAATTACGTTAGTGGAAAAACATCTAAAAAACAACTAGTGATTTCTGAACAACCTCAGTAAACTCTGTGCTGTGTTCAACATGCCAAATGCATTTGTGGAAAAAGGTTTTTAAAAAACAGCGATTTCAGAACATTTTAAATGGATGGGAGTACAGCATAACATCTTAAACTTTCATTCCTAAATCATTTTAATGATTGAGACAACAACATATGTCATACAGACATTGCTTTTTACTCTCAATGTGGTTAGTCCAGTAAAAACAGCAGTGACTTTCTGATTCACAGAAGTTTGTCTTGTTCGCAGAAGTTGAAAACCTAAACAATATACAAATATTTAATGTCCCTGCAAAACTCTTTTAGGATTTAGGTCCAGGTTCCTGGTAAGTACTTTAATTGTGACAAATGTATTTGTAAAAGGATCTACACAAATAAAATGGGATGGTGGATGGATGTGGGTGGACAGAGGTACTACAGTACCTGTACAGACTTTCGGGGATTTGACTGTGCTGCCTGGTTCCACTGCTGCAGTTCACAGATCGCCCCAGACATTCTAAGGGCTGTGCCGCCTGAAAAAAGCTGCATTCGTTCATGTAGAGAGAAACACAGGCTACGAAGACAGAGAGGATAGGTTGAGAGAGGGAGAAAGAAGGAAGGGAGAGGGGGGAGAGAGAGAGAGGGGAGCGGGGTGAATAAGAGTGAGAGGAATGAAAGAGAGGAGAGAGAAAAGGAGAATGGTTTAGAAAGAGAGAGAATACATTAACTCACATGTACCAAAACATATTTTTCAAAAAATGCTACAGAACAGATATTAATAGGTACCTGTCTAAGTCTTTGGCCACTGAATCCACAGCCAAAGTCACATTGTTTTGAAATTCTCCATATGTGTCCTCTGACCCTACTGCTTTCTCCAGGTGATGAAGCTGTGCTGCAAGCTTCCTCAGGCTTTGGTCACAGTCCTGAACAATTCATGAGATAGTAAGTGTGTTTGTCTAAGTATGTGATGGACGGGAGAACAGTGGGGTATTCCAAAATGCTGCACAATAAAGTTATCCAGCTTATACCATGTCAATTTTAAGCCTATATTTATCAGATGCAGTTATAAGTACATTGAACAAAAATATAAACGCAACAGGAGTTGAAATAAAAAATGCCTGAAATGTTCCATACGCAACAGAAAGCTTATTTCTTTCAAATGTGGTGCACAAATTTGTTTGTGAGCATTTCTACATTGCCAAGATAACCCATCCACCTGATAGGTGTGACATATCAAGAAGCTGATTAAATGGCATGATCATTACACAAGTGCACTTTGTGCTGGGGACAATAAAAGGCCATTTTAAAATGAACCGTTTTGTCACACAACACAATGACACAGATGTCTCAAGTTTTGAGTGTGCAATTGGCCTGTTGACTACAGGAATGTCCGCCAGAGCTGTTGCCTGATAATTAAATGTTCATTTCTCCACCATAAGCTGCCTCCAATGTCATTTTAGAGAATTTGGCAGTATGTCCAACCGGCCTCATGACCATAAACCACTTGTAACCACACCAGCCCAGGACATCCACATCCGGCTTCTTCACCTGCAGGTGCTGAGGATTATTTATGTCTGTAATAAGGCCCTTCTGTGCGGAAAAACTAATTCTGATTGGCTGGGCCTGACTCTCCAGTGGGTGACTCACCCATGGCTGCACCCCTGCCCAGTCATGTGAAATCCATAGGGCCTAATGAATGATTTAAATAGACTGATTTCCTTATGTCAAATCTTTGTTCAGTATAGTTATACACCACTCATAGGAAACGATTCAAACAATCCATAGATGGCTTTGCCCATTCCTTATTTTTCTATCAATGTTTCTACTATGAGAGCGCTAAAAGTAGGGTGAAACTGCCCCTAGAAGCTGATCCTGGGTCAGTGACAAACAATTCCCCACTAAAGGTTAAGATTAGGATTGGGGAAGATGAACCTAGATCTGTACCTATGGGAAACTTCATCCCGGAGGATATACCTGTAGGACGTGCCAGCGCTGCTGGAGCTGCCTAATATCAGTGAATCCTTCAGTCGTTTCTGGGTCGTCCCCCAAACGGTCAGCCGAGACTTGTAGGGCCCTCTGAAGGTTGTCAACCTCCTCCCTGATTCGCTGGTCTCGTCGGGCTACCTGCTCCTCAGCCTGTAGTTGAGCCAGCCAGCTGACGCCCCTCTCTAACTCCTCCTTCTGGTCCTGGAGATCTTTGACCTCTTGAGACAGAGAGGCCTGACCCTTGGCGGTGCAGCTGGCAAGCAGGATGTCCTTAAGAGTCTCGAGCTCCACAAATTCTTTCTCCATGTGGCCCACGGCCTCCTGCAAAGCCTACTGGGACAGGCAGATCTGTTGTTTCTTCAAAACATCTCACCAAACAGCAGTGCTCTTACAGTGGAAAATGCAATGAAAACGTATTTCTGAAAGGATGAGTTTACATAAGGCTGTGTGTGTCCGTGCGTTGTATGCATATGTGTGTATGTAGTGTAGTGTAGTGTGATCACACTAATACATCTCACCTCCACAGCCCCTGTATCAGTCTCCAGGAAACTAGAGTCTCTGGGCTGGGACTCAATACCCAGCATCCGTTCCTGCAGTGAGTTCAAGGTGTGCCGGCACTCCTGCACCAGCTGGCCACAGCGGTCCTCGTTACGGACGCCTCCCTCAAGACTCACACACATACCCTGAAAATTCAAACGAGCAATAAAATATATACAGTTTTTGTAATTGAATTAGACATTTACTTCAACTGTGCACTGTAACTCCCTTACATGAATCAACAGAAAAACATATATTTTTAATCCAACCAATCCAACTGACTTCAGAAATCTCCTTTTTTTAAATGTATATTTTAAACATAGCCTACTCACATGAAGCTTTTTGACCAAGGCGGGTTGGCAATCCTCTAGTGTAGCCCAGGAAGGGTCCTCCCAATTGGGTTCCTTGGTGCGCTGGGCTAGCTCCTTTCTCTGGGCCCCCAAGGCAGAGAAGGCCGGCCCCAAGGCTGTGGCCTGGTCCAGTAGTGCCCGGGCCTGTTGGGCAGCCTGCCTGTGTTGGGCCAGGCCGGGCCAGGGAAAGAACAGGGAGAGCTGGGTAGTCTGGTGCTGGAGCTGGTTCACTCTGGACCAGGCCTGCTGCCTCTGGACCAGAAGAGAGGAGAGCTCGGGCTCACCATGCAGCAGACTGAGAGTGAAAAAAGACAGAGACAATTAGAGTTAAAGAGATGCCTTTCATGGACACTAACAAATCCAAATCAAGTAGACTGTGTGTATGAACTTCATCTCTATGTTGATTATTGTGCTTGAGTGCAGATGCTTTTTCAACAATGGGCCGAGTCTTGAGAGCGCTGGGCGTAAAAAAATATTGCATCGGGCCCCCGGGTGGCGCAGTGGTCTAGGGCCACCAGAGATTCTGGGTTCGCGCCCAGGCTCTGTCGCAGCCGGCCATGACCGGGATGTCCGTGGGGCGACGTACAATTGGCCCAGCGTCGTCCGGGTTAGGGAGGGTTTGGCCGGTAGGGGTATACTTGTCTCATCGTGCACTAACGACTCCTGTGGCGGGCCGGGCGCAGTGCACGGTAACCACGTCGCCAGGTGCATGGTGTTTCCTCCGACACATTGGTGCGGCTGGCTTCCGGGTTGGATGCACGCTGTGTTAAGAAGTAGTGTGGCTTGGTTGGGTTGTGTTTTGGAGGACGCATGGCTTTCAACCTTCGTCTCTCCCGAGCCCGTACGGGAGTTGTAGCGATGACATAAGATAGTAACTACTAACAATTGGATACCACGAAATTGGGGAGAAAAGGCAGGGATTAGACAGGGTAAAAAATAAAAACAAATATTGCATCGATGTCAATAGGAAATTTGTCTAGTTAGGAACTATGGTACCTACAAATTACTTACTTTATTCCACCTTGTGGCACTGCTTTGTATCTTTATCTAAATTTGTACTAAGTAAACAAACATTGGACAATTAAGCCTTGTCCGAGCCAGAACAGCCCATAGGTGCAGGAGCATGAGGCAGCTTGATGTAGAATTATACCCCCTGGACAGGAAGCTAGTCTGTAACAGGACCTTACTTCCAAAAGGCATGTTTAGCTTTAAAAACGGATAAACATATTGTATCACAGCGCCTCTCTTCTTTCCAAATATCTCATTTAACTGTACTGTATATAACAATATATATATATATATATATATATATATATATATATATATATATATATATATATATTAGTATGTACATAGTATTTTTGTCTTTCCTATATAAACCTCATTTTTAAAATGTAGTGTAACCTTCTTGTCTATAACTGTTCTGTTTTGTATGTGGACCCCAGGAAGAGTAGCTGCTGCATGTGCAGTAGCTAATAATAATACATTAATCTCCCCAATCTATGTCCTTAATGTTGAGAGCCAAGCAGAGAGGCATCAGATTCCATTCTTTGGTATGATTAGACAGGGGATCAAACCCCCAACCTTCCAATCTCAGGGCAGAAAGGCCAGAGTTGGTATCTAACTTTGACTATAACATTATTGTGGAAACACAATTGTCAACAAAATTGTACGTAGAGTTTCAGTTATTTTTAGGCAAAGATGCGTACTGCATCATTGTCAATTCTTTGTTATAAAAACTGTGAAAAAGGAACAGTTTTCCTAGAGCCTTCGAAGTACTAGATGTGTGTAACCTCATTGGAATGTGTGCTAGATCTGTAGAGAAATTATAGTGGAGAAAATATCAAATGTAAATCGGAAGCTTAAAAACAGGGGTGATAATTTTTACTCAGAACTTTGTTGGAATCACCCACGTTTGGGAGATCTAATGGAAATGAAATGTTTTGTCCTGCATCAGGTTACATATCTTTATTCTGTGACTATTGTATATTGTTTTGAAATGAGAAAGCATCCAATGGATGAAATGACACTGCCATCTAGTGTTACATAATGCCACACAATATTCCACAACATTCTAAACTTCAATGATGAGCAAAAAAAGGTTTGTGTTGTTTTTGATCATTATTTACTGTGTAATTCTGTAATTTAATTCAGGTCAGATTGCTTGGAAAGGCAGCACTCTGCAGTAAGGATGATGTCACAGAGTAATATTGTGATGTCACCGGTAGGTTCTTAGAACTTTTGTCAAAGATCAAAAAAGCTTGCCTGCTTGGTAAGACTCAAAAGAAAAGAAAAGTAAAACGAAAACAAAATGGATGTACTCAACTCCTGAGAATTCTTCACAAGAATGATTCCTGTCATTCATTTGCATAAGGTGGATTGCCCAGGTAAGGTTATTTCCCTATTTTCAATTGGGTAGTATTTTGTTAACTTTAAATGAAACTATGACTGGATTTGAATCTAGAAAAGTGGAAGTGACTACCTGCGAGGTGGAGTATGCCAGGTATTAGTGGTGGCCCAGCAGTAATAGGCTAGTAATAATTAGTAGTAGCAGCAGCAGTAGTGTAGTAGTTAGTTAGTAGTATTAGTAGTAGTAATAGTAGCAGTAGTGTTGGCCTAGTACTAGTAGTAGTAGCAGTAGTAGGCTTTTACAGTGTAGTAGTAGGCTTTTACAGTGTAGTAGTAGTAGGCTTTTACAGTGTAGTAGTAGTAGTAGCCTTTTACAGTGTAGTAGCAGTAGTAGGCTTTTACAGTGTAGTAGTAGCAGTAGTAGGCTTTTACAGTGTAGTAGCAGTAGTTGTAGTAGTACCCCAAACCATTCTGTGATTCACATAAACTATTGTGTTAAACTAAAAGCAAGAAGAGTATGTTTTTTATTGTTTTAAAGCGTTGATCTCTTTGTATAGGTCTTGTTGTTTTTTGCTTTGCCTTTGCATTTTTTGCTTTGCTTTGTAACATTCACGTATTCAACACAATTTGTAAATGGTAGATACAGTTTTTCTAGGCCATTAATTATGATCTCCTCATTCGTAGTTTTCATGGAAAGATGTCATAAACAGTGAGAGGAGACTGTTACCATGCCAGCATGAAATCTATGCCTAATTTTAAAAAGTATAATGTGAAAAATAAGTAATGGTTGTAACATATCAGTAGCTTTCTTCTGCTACATGCAATCTAATCCATCAGTTGATAATATTATTTTGTCTTTCAAAAGCATTTTGTCCACATTTGCCGCCATGTTATCAAAGCTTTTCAAATCTTTCACTATAAACCAGTATCATTTTACATCAGGTTGACTGTCCTAGTATGAACATACTAGTTTTTTTGTAAAATATTGCATGCATTCACAACATTGTGTAAGCAAAAACATTTTTGTAAGCAAAAACTAGCTTGGGCAAAATAAACGTATCCTAACTATAGTTCATTCTGTTTTATGTTTGCAGGATGCAGGCCTGATCTAACATGGCTTCAAAAAGTTACATCACAGAACCTTGGTTCAGCTACATTCTGTGATCAGTGTACTAGAAAACATGGTCCCTGCTGCAATCATTCTACTGGACCTTTATCAATCACGCCAGGGTGCAGTGCATCAATTGACCTAACACCACAGGGGCAGCCAACAAATGATGCCCCTGTGATGAGAACACTTCCAGGGCTTGCGGCCGAATCTACTGGGCTGACCTACCACGATAACCTGCCCACTAATGCTCCATGGTATTTAGAGTACCCAAGGAGGGAAGACAGTCCTTCTCCTCCTCCATCCCCAGAATATGACAACAATGTATCCTCCCTCGCAGAGGTCTTCGAGGGCCATGAAGAAGAGGACAGTTTGTCTCCTGCTTCAGTGTACATGGACTGCCTTGAGGAGCTCAGCCCATCTCCCTCAGCAGGATCCCCTCAAGCCGACTCTCCCCCAGACTCTCCTGCTTTATTTATCGTAGAAAGTGATGAGGGGGAGCAGTTCTCGGAACTCCGTCTCTCTCCATTTCCAGTGTTCCTTGAGTGTGAGCAGTGCAACAACTATTGCTGTTCTCCTTTAGGAGAAAGGATTGAGACATCTCCAGAACATGGGGGCAAAATTAAATCCTCTTCTGAAAAATGGCAAGAGATCGAGAAAGTTCCAGAGTTTAAGAAAAATATTGAGTTGTCTCCAAACTCTGGGCAAACATTTGACGTTTCCCCTGAGCCAGAACCACAAATTGAATTGTCCAGGGAGCATGAGACCCTAAAAGGGCCATCTAACCTCTGGCAAGAGATTGCGTCAGCTTGTGAACCATCACAAATGATTGAGCAGTCTCCTGATCACAAACAAGAGGTAGAGTTTAATTCAGACTCCTGTCAAGTGTTTGAGGAGCCCCTGCAATGGACTGAGCAAAGCAAAGAGCCTCAGAAAGTGCTCCAGTTGCCTCTGCCACCAAAACAAACAGTTGAGCCATGTCTTCAATACATTGAGCTGCCTCATGAATCCATGTCAACTGAGCCCGAACAACAGATTGAGTTTTTTTTTAAAACCCACCAAATAATTGAAATGTCATCTGAACACAGCCCAGCTGTTGAACCACCACTTGAGCCTAGAATATCTTCTACTGAAACACAGCAGAATGATCTCCAGCAAATAACTATGCCTTCCCCAGAACCTGGCACAGTGTCAAAGGCTCCTACTGAGCCCTGGCCAGAGACAGAATCATCCTTTGGTCCATGGCAAGACATTAAACCATTTTCTGAGTACAATCAAGGGACTGAGGTGTCACCAAACCCCTGGCAAATATTTAAAGTATCTGAAGTGTCCACAGACACACAAGGAGAGTTTAAGCTTCCTTCTGAACCTATGAAAAGGAATGAGGTGTGTACTGAGCAGAGGCTAGGGGTTGAATTTAACCCTGACTCCTGGCAAGGGTTTGCGATCTCTACCGACTCCAAGCAACAAAACAAACCATCAATGGAGACTCGGGGAGTGTTTAAGGTACCTCTGCCACCAAGACAAAGGGCTAAGTGGTCTTCTGGGTGCATGCAACTGATCCAACTGTCTCATGAGCCCATCGAAGGTATTGATCTTCCTACAAATGATGTGCAAATGTTTGAAGCATTTTCTGGGCCCAAACAAAACATTGAGGTTTCTTCTAAATCCCACATAGGGACTGAGTTGTCCCACGATCACAGGCAAGGGATTTACTTATCTCCTGAGCACGAGCATTGCATCGAGCCAGGACAAGAGACTGAACTCCCAATTGGACCTCAGGAATGTACCAAGTGGTCCTCTAACTTCATGACAGTATTTGACATGTCAAATGAATTCCAGCAACAAAATGGATCATCCACAGATCCTCAAATAGTGTTCAGGCTACCTCCTGAATCCATGCTGAAGAATGAGTTGTGCCAAGAAGCTGAATTGAATACAGACTCCTGGCAAGTGTTTACAGCGTCCAATGAGCTCAACCAAGAGATTGAGACAGCCAAAGACCTTCAAGAAGTGTTCAAGCGACATACCAAACCCAGGCAGAGGACTGAGCAGTCATATGGATGCATGCAAGGGTTTGAACTGTCCTCTGAATCCACACACACGATCAACCCATTTTCTTCGAAACCCCACCAAGGGAACGAGTTGTCCCCAAAATACAGGCAAGGAATTGAGTCATCTGAACATGAGCAAGGCATTGAGACATCTTTTGGGACTAAGCTTTCTATTGAATCTCAAGAATGGACGGAACAATCTCCCAATTCCTGGCAAATAAATGCAATGACAGACGAATCCCAACAAACCAAACTGTCAACAGAGGAAAAGTCTACGCTGCTTCCTGGACTAAAGCTAATTAATGAAAAGTGTCCTGAGCTCAACCAAGAAGTAGAACTGACCCCTGACTCCTTGCAGGTATTTGAGGGGTCCAATGAACCCATGAAAATGACCGAATCAACCACTGAGTCTCATGGGGTGTTCAAGGTTCCCCTGCCACCAAAACGACTGGTTAAGAGGTTTTCAGGGTACATTCAAGGGAGTGAGCTGTCTCATGAGTCCATGCAAAGAATTGATTCCTTTGCAAACTCTGGGCAAATATGGAATATGTCCATTGAACCCAAACACCAAACTGAGGTGTCCACTAGACTCAACCAAGGGACTGAGAGCTCCCCTGAGCCATATGATTGGATTGAGCGTTCTCCTAGCTGCTGCCAAATATTTGAAATGTCCAATGAATGTCAACAAATGACTAAATGCTCCACAGAGACTGAGGAAGAGTTCAAGCTGCCTCCTGAACTCAAGCAAAACACTGAGCTGTCTTCTAAGCACAAGCAAGGATATGAATTGACAACTGACTCTCAGCAAGTTTCCAATGAGCCCCAATGGCTTGAGCCAGCCAAAGAGATTCAAGGAGTGTTCAAGATGCCTCTGCCACCAAGAAAAAAGGTTGCCCGATCTCAAAAGTGCATGCAAGGAATTGTTCCCTCCGGCCAAGTGTTTATGGGCTCTGCTGAGCCCCAACAGCAGATTGAGGTGTCTTCCCAGCCCCACCAAGGCACCAAATTGTCCCCTAAACCCAGGCAAGAAACTGAGCATGAGGAAAGGATTCAGCGATTTCTTGAGTTCAGGCATGGGACTGAGATTCCTATTGAGCCTCAAACATCTAACGTCCCAGAAAAGCTTGACGTGTCCACCGAGCCACAAAAACTAACTCTGGGAGAGTTCAAGCTGCTATCCACACTCAGGCAAAAGACTGGGAGTTCTTCTGAGCTCATGAAAGGGTTTGAAGTGACTTCTGATTCTAAGCAAGATACTGAGCTTTTTGAAACCCAACAACAGATTGAGATAGGTCTTGAGCTACAGGAAATAACTGAAATGTATCATAGTTTAAAGTGTGATTCAGAACCATCTACGGAATCCTTGCTACAGACCGGGCCATCTACAGTGTCGGAGGTGTTCCCTGAGCACTCTACCGAACCCACTCCTGATTCCCTGCAGAGGAATGAATTATCATCTGACAGAAGTCAAGGAATTGATCCAGCCAATGAGCCCATGCAAGGAATTGGGTCCTCTCTTGAGTTCCAAAAAACAAGTGACAACACTGTCTCAGAGCGACCCCTCCACTCCCCACCCCCTTCTTTTGACTTTTCTTCCTCTCCTCCACCACCTATGTTCTTCTGTGATGTAAAACCATATAACGATTTAAGACTCACGCCATCCAGCCCTTCGCATGATGAGGAGTTTGATGAAGCAGAATCTCTTGGCACCACTTGGAGTCCAGAGTTTATGGCAAGTGAACAACCGGAGCTGGCAGAGGAAGATTCCCATATCTCCATTCAGAATCATGGGCCAATGCAAAGGGTGAAGAGATTGACCCCATACCCATACACTATACCAAGAGCTATTGAGCACCATGAGAATGAAGATAGAGACAGGAGTCTATATACAGTCAACCCGGCAGACCTACCTGACACATCTGGAGGAAGTAGAAACCTGCCCGAGATTTTAGAGTTAGAAGCTGAAGATGCAGATTATGACTCTGATAACAAGGAAGAGGGCTTCTGCTGTAATGGCAGAACTCAGAGCCCCCAACTAGCAAGTCCATTGGCTGGCACCTCTGGGAATGCAAGATCACCCAGGCACCAGGCACCAGGTCCTCAACATGCAAACACAACTAAGTCAAAGCAAGTTTTTTTCAGAAATGTCCAAATTCACAGCAAGCTTGTCAAGTCAACCACCCAGACCTCTTATGACCACAAGCCTACGGTTGCTCAAGGTAGAAAGCGTTCCAGAAAATCAAGCCATCAGGAGGAGATCAATGACAGGATAGAAATGTCTCTGAGAAGGAGCACTGTGGCCCGCCGCACCAGTACAATTTTTTCCCACTCTCAGACACCTAAGCCTTGTAGCACTGTGTCAAGACACCTAAGCGATTATGGTGAAGAGGATGACAACTGCTGTAGCCGGAGTTCTAAGAGCCAACGGCTTAACAACCCCACTCTAATGATTCTATATTCAGGTGAGGCTGTACCTTCTTATATGCCAAATTTCCTTCCAACCCCTGGCAGACTAAGTCCTACTCTTGAGGATAGTGCTAAGATTAGCTGTTCTAGCCACGCCCTGGGCCAACAGGGTCCCTCGCTCACAAGGATCAGAAGTGGAATGATGATGAGGGCAACACTGAATCCCCCAGCAGAGTCAGAGACCGACAAAACAGAAGAAGAGAAAGTCAAAAGGACAACTGCCCCTGCGGACAAAGACTCTGACGCATAGCATCCTCCTCACCCCACCCCCCCCGTCTTATCTTCTAATCTTGAACAATAAACACATTCAGCCTCATAATTGAGTGTATATTGCAGTCATTTTACAGTGCTATTGTGGAATACAATATGACGATTTGTGGCATGGATCTGGAGTGTGTTTTTGCTTGAGAGAGTGAGCGTGAGAGAGAAAGAGCAATAGAGAGAGAGAGCGCGAGAGAGATTGATAGAGAGAGAGAGAGAGCAAAACTGCATGTACAATTCAACTTTAAATGACTCAGTGGCAGTTACATTTGCCAAGACCCACTTTAAGTTTACAGTTTACACTGTCGGTAGAAACGGAGACCGAGGAGTACATCTTGAACTATTCACAATCATTCCATCAATATTCTCCTACTATCAACCAATTACACAGATGTCATGCCTTTCTGACAGAGACATAAACAAATCATGAAATGTGATTAGTGTCTTGAGTCTCATTCAGTCACCTACCTGCGGTGTTGGTCTGCAGACTGCAGAACGGCTCCCCAGTGCACCTCTGTGTAACTGACGGTCTGCATGACGTCCAGTTTCAGACTCTCTCCCAGGCCCGGTCTGTGGGCCAGCCTGTGGGCTGCTTCCTTCAGCTTCTCCATACGAGACTCTCCCTCTGCCTTGGCACTCAACACAGTCTGCCAGACACAACAGAGGCAGCAAGAGACAAAGGTTTCATGTTTAAAGGTACAATATGTGACTTTCATTTCAGGTCATTTCCTTTTTTTTGTGCGCTATTAGAGGATATCTGCACCACCACCAAATAATATGCAGGTGGAGTTTGGAGTAAGCCCAAAGACAGGTTCTTGCCTCTGCAGCTTGTAGTCTTTGCTCAGCCTGGCTGTGGATGCATGGGGCTCCAGTGGCCAGAGAGTCAGCCTGCTGTTGCAAGTCTCTAACCCAGGCTTGGGTGTCCTGGGCCAGAGTCTGGAAGGCCTGGGTGTGGCTGGTCAGAGAGCTCTGGTTCTCCTTGGAGGAAAGCAGATGGGTGTGGAGACTGCAGCAGCGCTCTAGAAGTTGCTCACTCTCTTTTAGTAGGGGGGAATGCTTTAGGGTGCTCCCATGCAAGGTGGCTATGTGTCCACTGAGGGCCTCTGTGTGCTTACTACATTTGGGGGAGGAGAGACAGATGAGTTAAAACCAACACTACCATCATTATGACCTTTATGACCATCATCATCATCATCATAATTATTGTTTTGATCATTATTGCAAATGTCATCATTGTAGTTAATGCAATTTTAGATTATGTGACCTGTGTTCGACTACTTCCTCCTGCAAGCGGCTAAGCTCCTCCCCTTTGTCCACCTTCAGCACTGCGGCTTGCAACCACTCTTGCAGACAGGCAAACTCCTCCTGCAGACTACCACACAAACACGTTAGTAAAACACTACAGCAAGTAAATCCTAACTAATACGTTATTTGCGTACCATAAAATAAAGTGCAACCAAAACCACTCTAACTATCACAGATGCTGGATTTTGGAGAACATTTGGGGGAACATGGAATCTGATAGTATGTCACACATTATACACCCAAGACGGACTAATATCTGAATAGATACACTTGTAACTATCAATAGGTATGCTTGTGACAGCCAGTACCTGTGCAAGGCCTTGATATCCCTCTGGGCCTGCACCCTCATTTCACTAATGTGCTGACGGGCTGCGCAGACAAGCTCGTGCAGCCGGACACCATCCGCAGCTAGGCTCTGCAAGCTCTGTGGGCTGGCCACGGAGTTCATGAGGTGCAGCTCCTCCAGGAGGCCCTCCGCCTGCTTTTCCTGTATCTGAAGCTGTGCAGACAGCTCCTGCACATGAGAGCAGTTGTTTGAGCAATGAGTACCAAGACTAGTGGCAGGAGGAGAATAATATTATGGAAATCAGTGTTTTTTTAACTGGGTAGTTTTAGACACTAATAAGAACATATAATAGGTTCAAGGAAATCTGCTGATCATTATAATACATTTTTGTGTCTTTATAGTAAAACAATCAATGACTCAATCAACCAATGACTCTGAGGAGCATAGTTCTTAATCATCCCTCACATGAACCAAAGAAACCATGGGTACCCTCTGAAATGGGGATATGGGTCAAACATAAGAGATACCATATGGGAAAGTATTGGCACTCACCTGAATCTGTGTGAGGAGCTTTGGGCCGTCGGCAGCACTGAGCGTGTCCAGTGAGTCCTGGATGCCCTGAAGAGAGGAGTGACACTCGGCCATCTTGGCTGCCACTTGTCCCTTGGCCACCACCAGGTGCCTGTAGACATCCTCGAGGTCGGAGAAGAGCTCCTTCACCTGCTCCATCTTCTTCCTCATCTGGGTCTCGATCACCTGGGTGAGGAAGAGGAAGTGGAAGAGTCGGTCACTGCTGAGCATCATTTTGAAAATTGAACAAAATAAACGTCTCTAAATTGTGTCTCTGAGAGAGTATTACTTTCGACTTTGTAAACGAGGACCCTCTCTAAAGTAGTGATAAAGAACTTCATAAGAAGAAGTGCAAAGACCTGTTCAGGCCAACCCAGTGCCATATAGACTTATTCAGACTAACTACGGCAATCTCAGACCCACACAGCATATCCCAGGCCCATTCAAGCTGTCCTAGGAGTATACAGGCTACCCCAGGCCCATTCAGGTTATCCCAGAACAACAGAGGTTATACCACTCACACAGGCCATCCCAGACCCACCAATGCCCATTAAGGCTGTTCCAGGTCCTTTGGATCCCCCAGACCTACCCTGGCCCACACAAACCTGTTTATCCAATATGGAGTTAGTGCCAAGAGAAATTGAATTTGAAGGAAAGAATTTAACATTTGTATCCAGAAATTGAATTTAATAGAACTAATATCACTCCATATTTCCAGATCCACTCAAGTCCCACTCCCACCAGGCCCACCTCTCAGGCCCACCTCTCAGGCCCACTCACCTGAAGCTCCAGTGGGGGCTCCTTGCTCTGCAACAAGACCTGGATCTCAGAAGCCCTCCTGTGGAAGCGCCCCACACTCTCCTCCTGGACCCAGATCTCCTCCTACAGTAAGAACACAACATGGGTCCATGATCAAGGTTGGGACCCAATCCATTTCAATTTCAATATATTCAGGGAATTAGTTGAAATCCCAATGAAACAAAACGGCAGAGAAAAAAAGTCTGAATTGAGATTCGGAAATACATGGTACTCTTGGAATCTTTAACTGGAATCCACAGGCAGACAGACCATCACAATTCCCCTTTCAAAGTGAAAGGACTTGAGTTGCCAGAGGGCGTTATGTTACCTGCATGGCTGTGACTTCTTGTTCGCTGTGGAAGGGGTGTGACTGCACCAAGTGGGCCATTTTGTGGCTGGTCCAGCTCTCCACCTCTCCGCCCAGCTGTAGCAGCCCATCCCACAGGTCCAGCCCCATGCGTAGGTTGTCCAGGTGAGAGTCCGTCCTCTCTGTCACCTGGGAAAATCACAGCTGTTAGGTTTGACATTCTAGGCAATAATCCATTCAGGGCACACATTTATCTGAGTACCTACCCTACGAGACTTGGCTTGCGTTTGGTAGACCAGAGCAAACATTTTGACCCGAAGGGTTAGTACTAGTTCACTTGGGTAAACACTGTTATTACACTACCCTAAAATGACAAAATAGGAGAGCCAAAGTCACGTGAGAAATTTGACGCAAATTGAAAACGTGTCTTTCTGCTGAGGAAATATAGGGCCCCCTGTAGTGTAACGACTTGTACTTGGTCTCTGGCAATGGGGTGAGAACTCACATCTAGCCAGCGGTCCATCAGGGTGTCAGCCTCGCCCTCAAATGGAGTTTCAGGGCAGTCAAGGATTTGGCGCAGCTGAGATTGCAGCTGCTTGCAGATGCCTCGCATCTCCTCCACTCCCTCCCCGAGACCACTCAACTCTGCCTTGGTGCTGTGGACCTGGTATATACACACGCACATGTACGCACGTATGTACGCATACACGCACATACACACACGCAATGCACACACAAACAGACACCCACACACACATAAATACAAACAAAGGCACACAGAAAAAGAAAAGTATGAAAAATAAATACACAACAAAGCACATTTGAGGGAAAATGTTATTTGGATCTTATGCTGCAATCGTGTGGTGGGAAAAAATAGATAATTATGGTTGTGTTATCTGTTGCATAGTTCTTGTGGTTGTGTTATCTGTTGCATAGTTCTTGTGGTTGTGTTATCTGTTGCATAGTTCTTGTGGTTGTGTTATCTGTTGCATAGTTCTTGTGGTTGTGTTATCTGTTGCATAGTTCTTGTGGTTGTGTTATCTGTTGCATAGTTCTTGTGGTGGTGTTATCTGTTGCATAGTTCTTGTGGTGGTGTTATCTGTTGCATAGTTCTTGTGGTTGTGTTATCTGGTGCATAGCTCTTGTGGTTGTGTTATCTGTTGCATAGTTCTTGTGGTTGTGTTATCTGTTGCATAGTTCTTGTGGTTGTGTTATCTGGTGCATAGTTCTTGTGGTTGTGTTATCTGGTGCATAGTTCTTGTGGTTGTGTTATCTGTTGCATAGTTCTTGTGGTTGTGTTATCTGGTGCATAGTTCTTGTGCTCGTGGCTGTTGTTCTTGTTGCAGTTATTGTTTTTGTTGTCATTACTATAAGTTGAAGCTCTCTACCTTAGTGAGGAGTCTCTGTAGGTTGTCTTTGCCCATGTACGAGGCCTGTTCACTGATGGTGCGCTCGGCACTCTGTAAGGTGCTGCTTAGACGACTGTGTACCATTTGGAACCTCTTCAGTAATTCTGTTAGACCTCCACAACGATCCAGCCTGTGCAATGCACACACACAGCTTGATCACAAACAGCACAGTCACACACAGCACAGTCACACACAGCACAATCACACACAGCACAATCACACACAGCACAATCACACACTCGGTCAAACACACAGCATGTTCACACATACAGTTAGTTCTTATTTGAGGTGTCCTTATCAGGTGTTGACTGTTTTCTGAAAAGTTCCCTTTCCCATCCCTTCGATACTTGTCTGTCTACTCTTTACCTCCATTTTAAACCCACTCTATCTTTACCTCCATTTTAACCCCACTCCCTCTTTATCTCCATTTTAACCTCACTCCCTCTTTACCTCCATTTTAACCTCACTCCCTCTTTACCTCCATTTTAACCTCACTCCCTCTTTACCTCCATTTTAACCTCACTCCCTCTTTACCTCCATTTTAACCGCACGCCCTCTTTACCTCCATTTTAACCTCACGCCCTCTTTACCTCCATTTTAACCTCACGCCCTCTTTACCTCCATTTTAACCTCACTCCCTCCATCTTAACCTCCCTCCCTCTTTTCCTTCATTTTAACCTCACGCCCTCTTTACCTCCATTTGAACCTCACGCCCTCTTTACCTCCATTTTAACCTCACGCCCTCTTTACCTGCATTTTAACCTCACTCCATCTTTCCCTCCTCTCTCTTCCATTTGTCTCTTATTTTTTGCTCCTCTCCCTCATCTGTCTTCTTACCTCAGTAATGCCTCTGTTGGTCTGCTCCTCTCCCCTCTTTCTTTGGGCCTTAAGCCCTTCCCCTTGTTCCTGTACCTTATTTTTTTGGAGTGCATCTTCCTCGCCTCTATGGTTCCCCTATTATTTTGGGCAGTATCCTCCTCCCCATTGACCCGGTCACTCCACCTCTCCTTCACCTCTCCTCTTCCTCTCTTACCTCCCAGTAATGGTTCTGTTGGATACCTCCCTCCTATCTTTTCACTCCTCCACTCCTTTATTTCAAGTCTTCTTCTCTTCTTTCTGTCTTACCTCTCTGTAATGGCTCTATGGGTCTCCTCCCACAATGTCTCCAGCTCCTGTGTGGCTCCGCCCCTCTCAGGGTTGGAGGTCGTTTGCGCAGCACCACGGTCTGCAGCCTCTAGACTCTGCAGCTCAGAGCGCAGCGCAGCCAGACGCCCCTCCAGGTCTGCCAATGCACGCATCCTGAGGAATAGGAGGACAGGGAGAAAGAGTGTGTTTGCTCATCCACAAGTGCTACAGAAAAAGTGTGTATGTGTGTGTTTGTGTGCATGTTTGTCACTCACCTGTGCTGCACTGCAGGGAGTGTTGGCTCCTTCAGTCCCTGCTGCTCCACTGCCCTCTGAATCTCCCTCAGGACCACCAGTAGGGCCATCCTCCTCTGGCCTGAACTCCTCTTCTCCTCCCCCTCTTTCCCTTCCACCTGGCCCTTCCTCCTAAGGCCCAACGATTCCTCCTCTTCCCTCCTTCTTTGGGCCTTAGGCCCTACCCCCTGTTCCTGCCCCCTCTTTCTTTGGAACGCATCCTCCTCCTTTTGTTCCAATCCCCTCCTCTGCATGTCAGGCCCTGCCCCTTTCCCCCTCCCTTTAAGGCTTAGCTCCTCCTCCTTCTGCTTCTGTCCCCTCCCAATTCCGCTTCTGGCCAACTCGAGGTCTGCCTCATCCAATCGCCGTGACAACGCTGCCACTGTGTCACGACAAGTCACAGCAGCTCCTTCCATCGTCAACTCCATTCCGGCGGCCTCCAGTAGACCATCCACGCTCCCGGCTTCTTCTCCGTAGTTCCTCACACTCTGCCGGATAGACAGCAGCCCGGAATGCCTGCCTCGGGCCCGGGTCGCACCATCTCCATGTTGCCAGTGGTCCAAGGGAACCAGCGCAGCCTGTATGCCAGCGTCGGCCTCTCGTATCTGGGCTAGAAAGCAATCAAGGGCCCCGGCGGCAGAGCGCACCCTCTTTAGTGTCTGTCTGAGCTGGTGGAGGCGGTGCCACTGGGGTGGGGGCATAGAGGGGTCTAGGGCCTCCCCCCCGGAGGTCTGCCCCGACACGCACTTCAGCTCCGCGTGGAGCCGCTGGTCCATTTCCTGGGGACAGGAAAACAGTAGACACTTAAAGACACAGTCTTTGAACTTGATTAAATTACCCATTGATTATTGAAGAATATTACTTATTAACGGCTCATGAGCTTAGTGTGTGTGTGTGTGTGTGTGTGTGTGTGTGTGTGTGTGTGTGTGTGTGTGTGTGTGTGTGGGTGTGTGTGTGTGTGTGTGTGTGTGTGTGTTGAACAAAATACATACAACTCATCAACTGTTGTGAGTCAAGTCAACTGATGAGTCAACACTGACGTGTACAGTATACCTTAAAGTCAGCCACAGTCCAGGGATCAGTCATCCCATAGGCTGAGATAGCTATGGGCTGCCTGGTGATGCGGTCAAGCTGGTCTGAGATTAGTGATATCTGAGAGTCTGCTGATTCCATCAGCTCCACGGTGGTTTCCAGAGAAGCCATTCTGAGAGAAACACAAACCATTTCATTTCACACACATGTATGCACACACAAACACAGGAATAACTACCAAGTACTTAAAAGGAAAGGATGTGGTAACAATTGGTTCTCTGAACCCCCCAAAATGTTGACACAATTGGTCCCTACATGTGTTCACATCTTTTGAAAATCTAAAAGGGAAGTGGACATTTTCACCCATGCTTTGGCTGAGAATTCCCCTGTGGAGACTTCCCTAGTCTCGTTAGTATCTTCTGTCATACGTCTCCCCTGTGGTGGTTAATTACTTTACTATCAAATGAGGAGATACAAACTTATCACACCAGTTAGAGTTATACTTAAACTAAATCTTTAATAATAAGAGCTTTGCAATGGCAATGACTTTCAACGATTCACCATTTCTAATGAACTGTTGAGAGTGATAAAACAAAAGTACAAAGATCTTTTATAGCCAAGATACACCCCTTTCAACCTACATGACAAACAACAGATGCATAGAATGGTACAAGGTTAAGATTTGTATGAAAGATATCTATAATACATAGCAGACAGCAACTGTTGTGTCAACAGTTTTCATTGTATAGACCAGTGTCTGGCCCTCCTACTCCAAACTGGAACCGTCAATAGTTAACAGAATACTCTATTATGTCGAATGAAACAACCATTATAATGCAATACAAGCATTATAACATGATCTTGCAATTTCCCTGACACCCCAAATGTACTTTTTCAAATAAATCAAATTAACTTGAAAGTGTGACTAGACCTGGTCTGCAGGCAGATCTGCTGGCCTCTCCACTGCTGAAGGAGCTTGGCCCCTTCACTGTCCCCTTCCAGTCCACCTCCCTCTGCACTCTGCTGCTGGGACACCTGGGAGGACTGCAGCTCAAACTCAAACCACAGCACCTCAGTCTCCTGCTTAAGAGCCTGCCGACACACACACATATTTTTTTTTTAACACACGCACACATTTTTTTTTTATGTACACACACACACGTTTTGAAACGGACTGAAATGGGGAGGTACTACCTGAACTTGCACAATAAGATATTCTAATTTTCAAACAGCATGTCCTACTAAACACAAATCTGACAGGGAGGCAGCTGAGACCATAGAAATGATCCGTGCCACCCATGAGTGTTCCAGTCCAATTGGTGTGAGCCTGGGCTTTGTCCCTTCCAGTAGTTCTTTGTCTATTTCATGTATTTAAAAAAAATCTTGTGTAAGTTGCAAAGCTATTCAATGTTTCTGCATAGTAAACTGCCAAAGTGCATCATTGTGGCACAGGTATTTATTTTTGTGTGAAATAGACCATTATACGGCTGAACCTTACCTGTAGCTCCTTGATGTGGCTGTGCAGGGCAGAGGTGGTGACTGGCTCAGGCTGAAACTCTCTCTCCAGACTCTGTCTGTTTCTCTGGAGCTGTGAATGGAAGGCTGAACGGGAAGCTCTGTACCTGAATAGCCAAGGTTCAACTTGGTTAGTATAATTTTTATATATAAATGTAAACAAAAGTGACATTTGTTGACGCAGTACAAACAAATTAAGACTGGAATTAAAAACCTAAAAACAACCAGCAAAAATATATCAAATATAAAAAGTTGTTCAATTGATTCAGTGCAGTCATTTAATAACAACACATTTGATCTAGGAGCATCTTTCAAAACAACCAGGGATACTGTCCCTGAAAACCAGAGGTGAGAATAAAGCATCAGACAGATTAGCGACTTTCTCCTGCATTAAACAAAACTATCAGTATAAATGTCAACAAGTGCGACAAGTTTTAAAATAGAGCGTTGGTTGAAACGGTTTGGTAATGTGGTCGATTGGCCCTGGCTACTGGTTGGCACAGTGTCTAAAAACAGTTAATAGCTTTCTTATAGCATTCTATATCTGTATATGAAAGTGTATATTTAACTAAACATTTTACAGTCATTCCAATCTGTTTCTCTATCCATATCTCAGCATCAACACATGATCCAACCATTGTTCTTTTCAGCTCATCCTATCCAGTCTTACAAACTGTGTAGGCTAATGCAACGATTTGAGCTCGCCTTGAACAAGTTGAAAAGAGGCTTTAATTGAAGAGAATTATCAGCATGCGTCTTGACTGTCGTTTTAAAAACGTATGTTTACACTAGCCAACATACAGTAGAGATGGATCCCTTACCTCTCCACCACTTCCTGCGTCGACAACCCCTCTTCCTGTGGGGGGGTGGTGTCAGCGGCCGGGATGACTGTCCGTTCAGGTGCCTGCTGCTCGGTCTCCACGCTATCGCCCCTGACAATCACCTAGGAGACAGGCAAACAAGCGCACAGTAACAGCGGGGTCAGGGTAGGCAGTAAAGTCAAACAGTGGCTCTAGCACACTCCGGCATGAAGTTTCCCCCTAGGTACTGACACAGGATCAGTATCTAGAGGCAACTTCACCCTACATCCTCTAGCACGGCTTAATCCAATTACTGGGGATTAACTCCTACAGCTGCCGCTGTCATAAGAGGTGCCTGGAGCAGCCAACCAAGACTCGGCCTCTAGTATGAGGTTCTTAGGAAAAGGGCAAATGGCAGTTTTTCTGAAGATGTTTTAACACTTTATTCAGACGGCAAGTAACTGAGATGAGAAAAAAACAATGGGAATGGTAAATGCAGGGGCTAAACCCCAGTCTCCGTTGGGGAGTTGTAAATGATGACATGTGCCAGTTACCACGACACCATGGCTCTTCACAAAGGCCAGTTTAAAAGGTCCAATGCATCCGTTTATATATTAATATCAAATCATTTCTGGGTAACAATTAAGTACCTTACTGTGATTGTTTTCAATAAAAATTGTTTAAAAAAAGTACAAATATTACTTCTTAGCAAAGAGCAATTTCTCAAGCAAGAATTTTGCAAGGACTGTCTGGGAGTGGTCTGAGTGGGGAAGGGAAATCTAGCCATTATAGGCAGAGAGGTGTGGAACTCTTTCTTATTGGTCTATTAACTCATTTACCACTAACTAATGTATCCTCTTATACAGCATAAATATTTTGAATGAAGCCATAATGTCGGTTTTCCTTTCTGCTAACTAACTAGCTAACTAGTTGGCCTAGTCCTTGAAATGTCAATTGCCGTTCAGATTTAACCAGAGCAATCTGAGAATATATATATATACACAGCTATCCACACCCTTCATTGAGCCCAAGCCTACTCTCTGAGAATATACTTTCCCAGCCATTAGGAAGAGTGAAACACCAGATTCAGGATACCCGAGACTAGCATCCTACCACTTCCAGTACCTGAGTGTGATTTGGGCCTTGTTGGTGGCTTTTCTGGACATGCATTAAACGACCCCCTTGGACTTGCAGTAGGCGGCCCTGGACATGCAATGGGCGATCTTGGACTGGGAGTGGGTGTTCCAGGGTCTGCAGTGGCAGACCCTGGACTTGCAGTGGGCGGTCCTGTCTTAGTTGGGTTTGGTTCTGGTCTTCCAGAGCCTGAGAGCGGTGTCCAGCTTGCTTTTGTGGGAGCTCCTGGCTTTGCTTTTGTGGGCCAGCCTGCTGGCCAGTCTCGCTCAGCAGGGTGTGATCTCCAGGCTCGCACCCCCTACCAAAGTGACACAAGAACAACAACAGGGGGTAAACCCAGGACAATTACTTAGCTAATCAAATTGGCTGGCCTCAGGAAATATAAATACACATAATTCATATTTTGAGGTTTTACAGACAAAACAAGTGGCTGATGTTTAACTAGCCCATCAGTAATTTAACTTTATAGCATCAAACAATAATCTAATTGAATTTAATCATTTTATTACTACTAAGATATTAAAGACACTACAGGTTATTTGCAATTAGAATTGTTGCATAGATCACCATGGGCAGACCAGAAATTGGCCCGGGCATTTCTAGTACACCGGCCCATTTTTTTCCCTTGAGACCCCAATTACTAGCCAAATGATGGTCAATTTGCGCAAAACCCTCAATTTATACTAGACCACTGGACTAAAGATGGACCAGCCCATCTGGCATTTGCCAAAACTTCCCAATGGCCAGTTTATTTCTGCAGAGCACCATTGAAACTTTGTAACTGTAGTGCTATGTTTCACCTGTCCTGCGGGGGCACTGTGGCACCGTGCTGCAGTTGCGGCAGCATGTTCCCTTGCCCTCCCCCTGACTCCCTTCGCTGGACTGCAGCTGTGATGGGGGAACTTTCCGGGGCCAGGGTCTCACAGAGCTCCCTGAGGGCCTCCAGGCACTCGGCACCCCTCAGCGTCGCACTGCCCTCTGAGGGTAGACATGCCTAGAACAATATAAATAAAATAGAATAGAATGAATCCTACTGGTACACGGTTACGCATATGTGGGTACACAGACCCGCAAGCAACTGCGGCCCCTCATGATGAGTTCAGATTTTTTGTGGTCCCCACCCCCATCAAAGTTTCCCATCCCTGATGTAGACCAAGCTCCAGAGCCACGTTTGGAGTACAGTGAAGTCAAGTGGTTAGGAGAATGAGAACCCCTTTAGACTAAATGAGACTGATGTACAATCAGGATCAACCTGTAAAAAAACACGTGTCCTCCCAACCCTTCTGCTTCAAAGCCTCCATTGCATGGCAATCACAGGTGGCTGGTGAGTCGAGGACAGCTCATAATAATGGCTTGAATGGCGTGAACGGAGTGGTATCAAACACATAGAAAGCATATCATTTTGATATCATTCCATTTATTCCCCCAGCCACCACTAATGGAAATTAGGCCTCATTTCATGCTATCATGTTACCGTGCAACAATGCTGTGAAATATTGATTCAAAAGATTTCGTGGTACCTGTTGTCTGTACACAGGTTCAGGGTCAGTGGCATCTTGCTCAGTGTTAGTAGTGTATATGTCACATCTCATAACAGTGGGGTTAAGGGACCGCACCCCGTTGATCTCAGACCACAAGAGTGGCAAAAAGGCAGTCAACTCTGAATGCACAGCCTGGGCGTCACAAGACACAAAACCACTGTTAGTCAGACGAGGCATTAAATCAAATTAATGAGCATAGAATGATAAGCTGCTCATGCAATGCATTGGTACAGTGTTCATATTAGGACTCCTAGTGACTGACACAACTACAGCTGGTGTGCGCAATCCTAATATGGACACCATACAGCTCCCTGCAATTGGATTGTGATACGTTGACAAAAAAAATGTATCCACTGATCTGCACATAACCTATACATTTCCCAATGGAGCTCAAAGCCCTGTTAGGTATGAGTTCAATCATCACTTTTCTGCCAACCCTAAACCATTATGTTTTATTAAAAGGTTATTTATTGTGGCTTGGGGTGGTCTAGCTGTCTAGGCTGCTGCCTCTAGAATAAATGTACTGCTACCAGCATGGGTTTGAATCCAGCCCATTGCTCTTTCAGCCACAACTCTCCTATTTTTTGTCTATACCTCTTCCTGTCCTATCCAATAAACAATAAAATATGTAAGGGGTGGGTCTGCCCCACTCCTTAAAAAATAAATACATTTTATTGTTGCCATGCACCTGCAAATAAGATTGCTCAGATGTGCGAGTGCCTTTTGAATTTTGTATTTATCAAAGGCAGAAAACAGTGAACAAACATTTTCTATAGTGGCCCTTCCTGTAAGTTACTCTGGATAAGGCTGTCTTATAAATGACGAAAATATAACATTTTATGTAAATGTGATGTCTTCTTTGAACCAGCTCATTTTCCCATTCTTACCTCCCACTGGCTCCTGACTGAAAGAGACAGTAGCTTCACGGCTTGGAGCTGGGCCCCAGAGCAGAGGGCCCCCAAACCCTCAGCGGCCCCCAGGAACTCCTCCAGGATGGCGGGCCTCAAAGCACCCAGCGCCCTCTGGAGGACGAGAGATCATGCAGACAAAAATCATGATCACCACTCAGACATGTTGACCATGAACAACACGACCACATACTGACCGTTGACCAACATTGACCATTGACCAACACTCCAAACAGACATTGAATTCCATAAATATGAGGTGTTGCACCATTGCCATACTCTGAGATTACAAACGACAACTTCTGACAAAGGAAACTTTTACTATATTGCACAAAATTTGACAGGTATTAAATAAAGATACACTTTATTCAGACATATTACAAAGTTATACACATGATAATAATGGAGATGGAAATGGCAACCTTTGACAAGAAAAAACCCTCTGATTTCATACCTCTTTTCTCTTGGCTTGCCAGTCAGACATCTCTCGGTCACTGAAGAGTACGATGGCTTCCTGGATGTTCTCTTGCAAGCGAAACTTGGCCTTCTCCAGCCTGCTCCTAGCCATCGCCTTGGCTTTCGTGTAGATCTCGCTATGGACCATGAACGGTGGGTGTGGAGAGGCTTGGTCGCTACACTGATGAGGAGGGTTCTGGGTTCTCAGCTGGCCTTTAACTTTGAATTTGGGGATGTGGGTCTGTTTTTGAGTTGTTTCAGACTGGGTTTGGGACACTGTGGGAACATGGTACAAAGATTGACCCACAGGCTGCTGCTCTTGCTCTTTGTGACTTTGCTTCAAAGGTTGAGTTTCACTGGGTTTGGCGTATGTTTCAACTTGGGCCAGAAGCTGAACTCGAGGTTCAATGGGAGTTTGAGTTTGCTGCGTTTGAGGTTTGTTTTGAGTCAGAACCTGAGATTGAGTGAGGCCCACCGGCTGAGGCTGTGTTGGGGCCTGAGTGTGAGATTGACTTTGTGGTAGGGCCTTGATGATGGCTGTCTGCTGGCTGATGTCCTGGGGTAGACGGTCCCCTTGCAGTGGGCTATGGGGCTCTGTGTGCCGCCGATGTGGGGGTGTCTGAGTTGCAAGCTTGGCGTCACTCTTGCTCTTGGCTGTGGCCGCTGCAAATGAACCCCTCTGGGTCTCTGGCAGTGAGTACCAGCGGACTACCACCTTGGGTGGTGGCTCATCCCCCGCCGGGACCCGAGCTCGCCTTGACCCCAGGGAGCTAAGCATCTCCACCATTTCCTGGAAAAGGAAAGACACCCAAAGCAAACACCTCTGAAACTGAGACATTCAAACTTCAAAGAGCACTCCTCAATTTCTATATCTGCCTACAGTCAGGTCTTAACATGTTCATAAACTAAGGGTTGGGTCTTTGGGAATGTAACAGCCACCAACTGGATTTATTGATAATCTGCTAGTTTAATGGTCGAACATGACGACCCACACTGTTTTCCATAGACTGAAATGGAGCACTTCCGTTTCCTTCCCAGCTAGCCTGAAATGTCAGATAATCATGGCTGTTGTGTGAATCCATTGTCCATTACTGTAAGTACCTGAGCCTGAGCAACCGCTTCTGTGATTCTGTCTTCCAAAGCAGCTGCATTGAGGTGCTGAATAGGGGAGTTCGTCTGTGCTTTCTTCACCAGGACTTGCAGGTCCTGCCCCTCTGTCACCACTAGGCCCTCAAGCTGCAGGCCACGAGAGATCAGTGCCTGTGCGGAATGAGAGAAACAAACAAAATGTTGCAAAAACATTATTTTTACGTTTCTGGAATGTTTTGAAGTAATGTGTCGTGGAAATTCTACACATGTCGTGGAAAATACCAGCAGAGACACTCAATCTAAATCAATCATTGTTTATTAACAGTTAACTGGAGAGGTTCCAACAAACTTGATGCACCATAGTGAACATCTGTCAGGAGCTCTAACTGGGCAGTCCCGTTAGTTATCTTATATACTTACACAGACAAGTAATATTTGCATGATTTAGCTTATTCATTATTCATCATAATTCATTAATCATCAACGTTTGGTTCATGCATGTGACTGACCAATACTGGTTTGTGCATGTAACAGACCAATACCTCACAAGGCTTCTTCTCTCCAAGCTGAGACCTTGAAACTGAGATAACGTTCCTAAAACAAGGTTCTGGGCGTCCTGCCAAATTGCAGATACTGATAGTGAGAATTCGTTCAATCAGTCACTTGCATGAACACAGAAATGCGTAATTAGAAACGCACAAACATAAAAATGTTCCATCACAAATGTTAAATCAAAGTCTTATTAGAACGTAATGGCAATGGTAGCTAATGTCCTAGGAATGTTTTTAGTTTGCTGGTAGGGGTAAAGTTAATACCTGTAGCCTATATGATCTGTCACTACTATCTGCCAGTACCAGAATACATGATCTGCCAGTACTAGAATACATGATCTGCCAGTACTAGAATACATGATCTGCCAGTACTAGAATACATGATCTGCCAGTACTAGAATGCATGATCTGCCAGTACTAGAATGCATGATCTTCCAGTACTAGAATACATGATCTGCCCGTACTAGAATACATGATCTGCCCGTACTAGAATACATGATCTGCCCGTACTAGAATACATGATCTGCCCGTACTAGAATACATGATCTGCCAGTACTAGAATAATGATCTGCCAGTACTAGAATAATGATCTGCCAGTACTAGAATACATGATCTGCCAGTACTAGAAGACAGCAAAAGGGCATTGATACTGTAAATAGTGATACATGTCCACTTAAGCAGCGACATGTAAAAACAAGAAGTGTAACGGCACCGAGTAGTGTATGCTAACGATCATAGTAGAGAGGAGATTATGGGTGCTCACTTTGGCCTCTCTTCCAGGTTTCCTTTCTTCCAGGTGCTGGTGAACCTCCAGGGCTTCGGTCCCCCAGTGACTCAACTCGGCCAAACGGCCCTCTAACATGGATGTGGCCCTCTGTAGATCACTGCATGTCCTTTCCGCTCTGGCCAGCGCCTGCCAAACCTGCACATACACACACACGTGCAGATTAGGGTTGGGGTTAGAGTTGGTCTCAATCTGAATTGAAGTCAGTCAATTTAAAATGTTAAAATCTAAAATCTGTTTTGATGTAAATAGTTTTTTCATTTTCAGTTTATTGAAAAGTAATTGAAAATAGGTTCCATTTTTTCAATTATTAGACTGTAATTAGTTTATGTGTTTAGGCGTATGTGTGTGTACTCTTCCGGCGCCGACAGAGATGGCCGCCTCGCTTCGCGTTCCTAGGAAACTATGCAGTTTTTTGTTTTTTACGTGTTATTTCTTACACTAGTACCCCAGGTCATCTTAGGTTTCTTTACATACAGCCGACAAGAACTACTGAATATAAGATCAGCGTCAACTCACCATCAGTACGACCAAGAATATGTTTTTCGCGACGCGGATCCTGTGTTCTGCCTTACAACCAGTGTAACCGAGTGGATCACATGCAGCGACCAAAAAAAAAACGACTCAGAAAAAGAGGGAAACGAAGCGGTCTTCTGGTCAGACTCCGGAGAAGGGCACATCGTGCACCACTCCCTAGCATTCTTCTTGCCAATGTCCAGTCTCTTGACAACAAGGTTGATGAAATCCGAGCAAGGGTAGCATTCCAGAGGGACATCAGAGACTGTAACGTTCTCTGCTTCACGGAAACATGGCTAACTGGAGAGACGCAATCCGAAGCGGTGCAGCCAGCGGGTTTCTCCACGCATCGCGCCGACAGAAACAAACATCTTTCTGGTAAGAAGAGGGGCGGGGGCGTATGTCTTATGGCCAACGTGACATGGTGTGATGAAAGAAACATACAGGAACTCAAATCCTTCTGTTCACCTGATTTAGAATTCCTCACAATCAAATGTAGACCGCATTATCTACCAAGAGAATTCTCTTCGATTATAATCACAGCCGTATATATCCCCCCCCAAGCAGACACATCGATGGCTCTGAACGAACTTTATTTAACTCTCTGCAAACTGGAAACGATTTATCCGGAGGCTGCATTCATTGTAGCTGGGGATTTTAACAAGGCTAATCTGAAAACAAGACTCCCTAAATTTTATCAGCATATCGATTGCGCAACCAGGGGTGGAAAGACCCTGGATCATTGTTACTCTAACTTCCGCGACGCATATAAGGCCCTGCCCCGCCCCCTTTCGGAAAAGCTGACCACGACTCCATTTTGTTGATCCCTGCCTACAGACAGAAACTAAAACAAGAAGCTCCCACGCTGAGGTCTGTCCAACGCTGGTCCGACCAAGCTGACTCCACACTCCAAGACTGCTTCCATCACGTGGACTGGGAGATGTTTCGTATTGCGTCAGACAACAACATTGACGAATACGCTGATACGGTGTGCGAGTTCATTAGAACGTGCGTTGAAGATGTCGTTCCCATAGCAACGATTAAAACATTCCCTAACCAGAAACCGTGGATTGATGGCAGCATTCGTGTGAAACTGAAGGCACGAACCACTGCTTTTAATCAGGGCAAGGTGTCTGGTAACATGGCTGAATACAAACAGTGCAGCTATTCCCTCCGCAAGGCTATCAAACAAGCTAAGCGCCAGTACAGAGACAAAGTAGAATCTCAATTCAACGGCTCAGACACAAGAGGTATGTGGCAGGGTCTACAGTCAATCACGGACTACAGGAAGAAACCCAGCCCAGTCACGGACCAGGATGTCTTGCTCCCAGGCAGACTAAATAACTTTTTGCCCGCTTTGAGGACAATAAAGTGCCACTGACACGGCCTGCAACGGAAACATGCGGTCTCTCCTTCACTGCAGCCGAAGTGAGTAAGACATTTAAACGTGTTAACCCTCGCAAGGCTGCAGGCCCAGACGGCATCCCCAGCCGCGCCCTCAGAGCATGCGCAGACCAGCTGGCCGGTGTGTTTACGGACATATTCAATCAATCCCTATACCAGTCTGCTGTTCCCACATGCTTCAAGAGGGCCACCATTGTTCCTGTTCCCAAGAAAGCTAAGGTAACTGAGCTAAACGACTACCGCCCCGTAGCACTCACATCCGTCATCATGAAGTGCTTTGAGAGACTAGTCAAGGACCATATCACCTCCACCCTACCTGACACCCTTGACCCACTCCAATTTGCTTACCGCCCAAACAGGTCCACAGACGATGCAATCTCAACCACACTGCACACTGCCCTAACCCATCTGGACAAGAGGAATACCTATGTGAGAATGCTGTTCATCGACTACAGCTCGGCATTCAACACCATAGTACCCTCCAAGCTCGTCATCAAGCTCGAGACCCTGGGTCTCGACCCCGCCCTGTGCAACTGGGTACTGGACTTCCTGACGGGCCGCCCCCAGGTGGTGAGGGTAGGCAACAACATCTCCTCCCCGCTGATCCTCAACACTGGGGCCCCACAAGGGTGCGTTCTGAGCCCTCTCCTGTACTCCCTGTTCACCCATGACTGCGTGGCCATGCACGCCTCCAACTCAATCATCAAGTTTGCGGACGACACAACAGTGGTAGGCTTGATTACCAACAACGACGAGACGGCCTACAGGGAGGAGGTGAGGGCCCTCGGAGTGTGGTGTCAGGAAAATAACCTCACACTCAACGTCAACAAAACTAAGGAGATGATTGTGGACTTCAGGAAACAGCAGAGGGAACACCCCCATCCACATCGATGGAACAGTAGTGGAGAGGGTAGCAAGTTTTAAGTTCCTCGGCATACACATCACAGACAAACTGAATTGGTCCACTCACACAGACAGCATTGTGAGGAAGGCGCAGCAGCGCCTCTTCAACCTCAGGAGGCTGAAGAAATTCGGCTTGTCACCAAAAGCACTCACAAACTTCTACAGATGCACAATCGAGAGCATCCTGGCGGGCTGTATCACCGCCTGGTATGGCAACTGCACCGCCCTCAACCGTAAGGCTCTCCAGAGGGTAGTGAGGTCTGCACAACGCATCACCGGGGGCAAACTACCTGCCCTCCAGGACACCTACACCACCCGATGCTACAGGAAGGCCATAAAGATCATCAAGGACATCAACCACCCGAGCCACTGCCTGTTCACCCCGCTGCCATCCAGAAGGCGAGGTCAGTACAGGTGCATCAAAGCTGGGACCGAGAGACTGAAAAACAGCTTCTATCTCAAGGCCATCAGACTGTTAAACAGCCACCACTAACATTGAGTGGCTACTGCCAACACACTGTCAATGACACTGACTCTACTCCAGCCACTTTAATCATGGGAATCGATGGGAAATGATGTAAATATATCACTAGCCACTTTAAACAATGCTACCTTATATAATGTTACTTACCCTACATTGTTCATCTCATATGCATACGTTGATACTGTACTCTATATCATCGACTGCATCCTTATGTAATACATGTATCACTAGCCACTTTAACTATGCCACTTGGTTTACATACTTATCTCATATGTATATACTGTACTCGATATCATCTACTGTATCTTGCCTATGCTGCTCTGTACCATCACTCATTCATATATCCTTATGTACATATTCTTTATCCCCTTACACTGTGTATGACAGTAGTTTTTTTTGGAATTGTTAGTTAGATTACTTGCTCGTTATTACTGCATTGTCGGAACTAGAAGCACAAGCATTTCGCTACACTCGCATTAACATCTGCTAACCATGTGTATGTGACAAATAAAATTTGATTTGATTTGATAAAATAAAATTTGATTTGATTTGATTTGATTCCTGAATTGACTGACTTCAATTTGAATTTAAGCCTAGTTCACAAATTATATCCACTTGTATCAAAACATAATGCTGTTTCTTGTATAATCTTCTTATCGTCACATTCTTGTCATAACAGCTGCCAGCGCACAATAAAAACATCTTAAAACCGCTAGTCTAAAATTGTTCACATCCACAGCACTGTCTCAGTGTTTGAAAGGCCAGCAGAAAGGCACTGGGATTGGGGCTACCTCCGGGAGTGTATGTCTGAGTTTTTCCACTTTGTCCACAGGGAAGTCTGGGGATGGGCTGAGAGAATCCAAATCCACCTCCATTATCTTCTTACTCAAAAGCTGCGGGGACAAAAATAGGAAAGAAAATAAGGGCATGAAAGACAGTGCTTTGCACCATGTGTAAACTAGGGTTGTAGTGCTGCCAGAGAGCAGGGGAGTGGCGCCCCCTAACCTTTTTTCAATTTGAGAATACATGAAGCTGGTATTTCTGGAAAATGTGTTCTGATAAATTATATTTAAATACCTCTAGAATTCCATGTAAAACATCAGAATGACAAACCAAATAAATATATATAGCAGCCTACAGGTAGGTAAATGGTGGTTTCATCCCTGTCTTTTCTCTGGTGGTGGAGAGAATGATGAAGAACTATAGGCTGTGTGTGTGCACTGCGGAGGCTTCACCACTATGGCCAATCAGAACTTTGAAAATAAAATCTGCTGTTGAGCCACATGAACCTTATCATCACACCAACGAGATTGAGGATCCAAATTCACTGTGTGTCTGCCTTGATGTTCATAAAACTCCACGGACCCCCTCTTGCACTGCACAGTGGATACCCAAACCAGAGTGGTCACCTCAAAGCCCAAGGAGCCTGACCCTCTCTGGAAGTTGCTGTAGCCCTGCTTGGGATATTTAGCTGATATTGGTTATTGGTTGAGACACACAAGGCTTCCAAAAGGGTGCTTCGGTTGTCCCCATAAGAAAACCCTTTTAGGTTCCAGGTGGAACCCTTTTTGGTTCCAGGTAGAACTAATTTGGGTTCCATTTAGAACCCTCTGTGGAAAGGCTTTTACATGGAACCCAAAAGGGTTCTTTAAAGCTAAAAAAAAAAGGTTTTAGGTTCTAGATAGCACTGTTTTTTTCTAAGAGTGAACTTGGTCAATTGATTTGATAGCATGTTTAATCTACGCAAATCAATTATATGAATTGATAGTTCTGTTTTATTTTGTTCTTTAATAGGGTAGGCCTACATTGTAACCATGTGTTCACGCTAATCAAATCAAAGTGTATATATGATACAGCATAGTAAGCTAAGCTACACAATACAATCAAATGCCTACTCTCAACTAAAGCTCTCCTCGCAAACAGTATGTGTATTTACATTAGGCTATAGCCTACAAATAGCTATACCATGTATTCGTAGCCCTATTAGACTACACAGCAAATTATTTTTGTTTCTGAACTGGCTGAATGGCAGAGGTATCCTTCAGCTATCCTTCAGCACCACAAGTTGGTTGAACTTCTTTAACATCATTGCGCAATCCTGGCGCTGTCCTTTCGGCACCACGAAGAGCATTCCAATCACTTAAAATAACACTCATCAATATCTGTTGCATACACCTAATAGTCCAGTCATCATTTATTATTATCGTCATTACACATAGAGGAGTATCACTTCTCACAGTGGTGGTCGTTTAGTAAAGTTAGATCAAAACTGAATAAATGTCTCGCAAGATCACATAATGATTCATTTGCATTTTACATAACAGAACCAAATATGAACGTATTGCTTGTAGGCATATAAAGTGAATGTCACACCAAAAACACCTCCACATTTCTAAAGAGATTTTAAGATGGTTATCTGAAGCTGAATCGTAAAAAAAAATTCTAATGCGCCAGACCCAACAGAGCACACCACTAGGCAGGATATATGCTTTGATTGACAATACAAGAAAGGCTAATAGTTACTTACCACCATCTACTCTAATCTGCTCATGAAAGATCTAAATGCATATGCCCATGAATTAATATTCACGACTGAGAGTGATGATGCTGTATTTTGACATGAAGTATGCCTAACTTGGTGTTTGAGGGCATTAAAAATCTAAAATGTTCTTGAGACAATATGTGTAGGCATAGGCAGATGTTGCAATTAGAGGATACATTTTATACATATTCTATCATATTAGGCTATTCAATAGGCTACATCTGTCGGTACAAACGCCGATTTAGGAATTTATGCGAATGAATGCGAATTCATGTCGAGCTCTCTCACCTACAAAAATAGCACTACACCACTGGTGCAAACCCATTAGTAAGTCTGGCTCTATGGCTCCTTTTAAATTGGAGGAGAAGACTCCAGATCCCTCACGTCAGACCTTCTTCTCCAATGGTTTTCGAAAAGGTGATTAGAGAGAACACGAGGAATGAAGGAAAGACAAATTGAGAAAGTCTCATTGTAGTTGTCTGCCGAGGTGTTCTGTGGAGTTATTCAAAGAAGGAAAGAAAGGAAGTCTCCACACTCCACACTCCTCCACTCTCTGACTTGAGTATCTTACCTAGTTATTTTCAGATGATCAAATTTTTGCTATTTTTGTATTCTTGGCAACTAAACTAAAAGAAACGTCCTCTTACAGTCAACTGCGTTTATTTTCAGCAAACTTAACATGAGTAAATATTTGTATGAACATAACAAGATTCAACAACTGAGACATAAACGGATCAAGTTCCACACACATGACTAACAGAAATTGAATAATGTGTCCCTGAACAAAGGGGGGGTCAAAATCAAAAGTAACAGTCAGTATCTGGTGTGGCCACCAGCTGCATTAAGTACTGCAGTGCATCTCTTCCTCATGGACTGCACGAGATTTACCAGTCTTGCTATGAGATGTTACCCCACTCTTCCGCCAAGGCACCTGCAAGTTCCAGGACATTTCTGGGGGGAATGGCCCTAGCCCTCACCCTCCGATCGAACAGGTCCCAGACGTGCTCAATGGGATTGAGATCCGGGCTCTTCGCTGGCCATGGCAGAACACTGACATTCCTGTCTTGCAGGAAATCACGCACAGAACGAGCAGTATGGCTGGTGGCATTGTCATGCTGGAGGGTCATGTCAGGGTGAGCCTGCAGGAAGGGTACCACATGAGAGAGGAGGTATTCCCTGTAACGCACAGCATTGAGATTGCCTACAATGACAACAAGCTCAGTCCGATGATGCTGTGACACACCGCCCCAGACCATGCCGGACCCTCCACCTCCAAATCAATCCCGCTCCAGAGTACAGGCCTCGGTGTCACGCTCATTCCTTCTACGATAAACGTGGATCCGACCATCACCCCTGTTGAGACAAAACTGCGACTCATCAGTGAAGATAACTTTTTGCCAGTCCTGTCTGGTCCAGCGACGGTGGGTTTGTGGCCATAGGCGACGTTGTTGCCGGTGATGTCTGGTGAGGACCTGCCTTACAACAGGCCTACAAGCCCTCAGTCCAGCCTCTCTCAGCCTATTGCGGACAGTCTGAGCACCGATGGAGGGATTGTGTGTTCCTAGTGTAACTCGGGAAGTTGTTGTTGCCATCCTGTACCTGTCCCGCAGGTGTGATGTTCGGATGTACCGATCCTGTGCAGGTGTTGTTACACGTGGTTTGCCACTGCGAGGACGATCAGCTGTCCTTCCTGTCTCCCTGTAGCGCTGTCTTAGACGTCCCACAGTACAGACATTGCAATTTATTGCAGTCCTCATGCCTCAATTTATCTGCAGTCCTCATGCCTCCTTACAGCATGCCTAAGGCACATTCATGCAGATGAGCAGGGACCCTTGGCATCTTTCTTTTGGTGTTTTTCCAGAGTCAGTAGAAACGCCTCTTTAGTGTCTGTAAGCGTCTGTAAGCTGTTAGTGTCTTAACGACCATTCCACAGGTGCATGGTCATTAATTGTTTATGGTTCATTGAACAAGCATGGGAAACCGTGTTTAAACCCTTTACAATGAGGATATGTGACGTTTTTTGGATTTTTACGAATTATCTTTGAAAGACAAGGTCCTGAAAAGGGGACGTTTCTTTTTTTGCTGAGTTTATGTGTGTGTTTTCTATACCTGTTTGCACCTCTCCCTGTAGGCTTTACAGACACTCCCCACCCCTTGGCTGGAACACTTCTAATTTAGTGTACACTGCACACATAACTCATGTGGAATTCCAGGTCTCTCGCAGCGTTTGGAACTGCCGATCTGCGGTCAAGAACGTAGAGTTCTTAGTCCCTTAACTTTTTGGCCCTGACTGAGACATGTATCACCCCAGAGAACACTGCTACTCCAGCTGCTCTTTCTTCATCTGACTACGTTTTCTCTCATAGTCCGAGAGCATCTAGTCGTCGTGGTGGTGGCATAGGTCTATCATTTCAAGTGGAGATTTTCTCTTTTCTCCCTCTCTCACCTGTCCACCTCCTCCTTTGAATTCCATGCTGTCACTGTCACTTGTCCACTCAAGCTTAACATTTTTGTCATCTATCGCCCACCAGGGACCCTTGGAGAGTTCCTCAATCAGCTTGACACCTTGATAATCTCGTATCCTGACGATGGCTCACTGCTCTTCATACTTGCCGACTTCAACCTACCAATTAACCTTCAATTAATTTCTTACTGACTCTCCTCCTCACCGCCCACCCCCCAATTAAAAATATATATAAAAAGGAATCAGCACTTGACCCCCCCGGCCCTTCTAGCACTGAGTCCACTGACACTGACTCTACTTTATTGAGGAAAAATGTACTTTGTATGCCTGTGATATGTGGATGTCCCACCTAGCTATCTGAAGATGAATATGCTAACTGTAAGACATTCTGGATAAGCGTGTCTGCTAAATGACTAAAATGTAAAATGTTGCATACCAGTGTAGGGTGAACTTGCCCTTTGATGCTGATCTTGGGTCAGCATTTTCCCCACTAATGGTTAAGGTTAGGATTGGGGGAAGGGAAGCTGATCCTAGATCTGTATCTAGGGGACATTTCACCCAGGAGAGTAGTGTACCTGCACCCTCTTCTTGTAGGCTTTCAGTGGGACAGACTCCACCTCTAGGCGCTCCCTCAGCACCCAGCCTGCCTCTTGGGCCAGAGCCTGTACCACCTGGATGCTCAGAGGACCAGCACTGGGCTGGTTCGATACCCCCTAGTTAACACAAGAGGATTCAGACCACACACATCTTTAGGTTGCTGTGCTAAAGCCTGGCCATTATTTCTGGGAGCTAGTCCTCAGGGTCATATTCATTAGGCCTGAAGAAAGAAAACTGAAACAGGGAGGGACTACCCTGGACTTGACCAATAGGAAATGCTTATTTTTGTGTTCCGTTGCAAAATCTTCTAAAACCTTTAATGTAATACAACCCCGGTCTCAAGCAAGGTTACGCTGAACAACTTCCACTTACATACACAAATAACAACCAGTAAATGGATGGTGAAAAGATCAGAAAGGTTTGTATAGGGGACAATTGCACTCACAAACATAGTCCTCTTCATGTAGGCGGCCCACTGCATGTTCAGCTTACTAAGTTCAGCTACCAGGGCTTTGCTGGTAGATGGGTCTGTGACCTCGATGAGGAAGTTACCCACCTCGTTCAGGTAGGCCTGCAGGGTGCTCCACTGGGACACCTGTTGGGATGTCCCCTAAAGGGTTGGAGAGACTGTAGGGTCAAGCTTTCCAACAGAACATTTCACACAAGATTAATATGCTGTATTTGCCATAAGAAAGTATTATATTTTCAATATGTAGACTACTTGCAATAAATTTGCAAACTGAAATCCTTTTACCAGAAATCACATTAAATACTGATCAAACAATATGTTAGCTCTCAAGGCTTTCTATCCCAGTACTAACACATCTGATTCAACTCATCATCAGCAACATGATTAGTTGAATCCGTCCTGTGTCATGTAGACAAGAAAGAGGAAAACTATTTTTAAATGAGGAGGTAGGGGAGACAAAGTAACACGGGGCACAAAGTAACAACTCCATAACTCAAATTAGAAATAACTTAGAAAGCTGTTATTCAATGTGCTAATGTTTGGTTAGTGTATTTACATGCCCAGGAAGTTTTGCTGAAATCCATAAATTATTTTGTTGTATTGTTTTATTAATTCTAAATATTCTTGCGGTCTCTCTTAATTATTGACTTGTGGAGCAGTCTCCATGTATCTAATCATATGTCATTTTTTGATTGATTTAATTGATGACAATAATTATTTTTGTATTTTCTCACAAGACTCAGATTAGGCTCAGATTTGTAATGGGGGTTAATTGTAACATTTGTAACATTTGTTACAATTAACCACAGTCCTAAAATCCAATGCCCTTTTATGGTATTTAGACACATTCACAAAATGATATCACTTCTTTACATGAAGTTTGCCAGTACAACTGTCACGGATCCCTCCGGAACTATCATTACGCACACCTGGTCCCTATTCCCATTGATTAGTAATTGTATAAGTGTGTTCTTTGTTCACCTTTGTCCGGTCGATTATTGTTACAATGTCCGTTGGTCGTGTGAGTACCTGTGCTGTGTTGTTTTGGCTTTCGTGCTGCGTGTATTGCGCAGATTATTATGGGTCTCGTTCCGTGTGGTATCATTGTGCGCTTGTGTTATTTATTCAAAGTACTCCTTGCTCTTTTGTTTGGGTTTCAACCCTGTGTTTTGTATACGTGTTTGTTTGGTCTTAGTCCCCGTGCCTTTACACGGCACGCTGTAATTTGGTAAATAAAAAAACCTTTTATGCATTCCTGCGCCTGTCTCCCGATCCCTTTATACCAATGTGACAACTAAGATGACACCATAGAAAAATGTCCAACTAATATGTATTCATGCTAAAAGTAGCTTATATAAAATGTATACATTTGGGCTATTCAGTTTTTGGTCAATATGGCATGCCTAAAAGATCAAATAAAACTTGTTTGTCAATTCAGTGTGTGTTTGTTCATTCAGTGTATTTTCATCCAAATATCAGTTTCAAATCAGAAAATGTTTCAATTACCCCTAATTTTTACCATTGAAAACAGTGTAACAATAACCCCGCAGCCTGTAACAATTAACCTTGTGAAACATACAAGAGCAACATTTCACTTCCACCACTTTCGGGTTGAATTGTAAACAGCTGGAATGTCCTAGAAACTTCGTTAAGTGTGTAATGGTAGCTAAGATATGTATGTTTGTATAAAATATTATGAATCTACCTCAAATATTATTTTTATACTAAGCAAAGGCCCAAAACTGTTCCTTTGGTTCCTGGTCTCCCCTAAAACTTGCCCAATAAGGGACCTGTTTTCCTGGTGATCCCAACTGAAGATGACTCTGGTGTGTTAGAGCTGGGCTAAAACAAAAGCTTGCGCACACTGCAGCTCTTCAGGGACCTGAGTTTCTTTCCCCTGATGTAGGGTATGGGGGCCAACTAGAGTGGGACCTGTACCTCTGTCCCAGAGGACTCCTGAGCCAGCCACGTCTGTAGTGGGGGGAGATTCTTGCTGTAGGCCTCCCAGGTACTCAACACACGTCCCATGGTGCCTTTCACTAACGCCACTTCCTCTGTGCTCATGGCCGTGTCACTCTCTGCCTCCTTCACCTGCCTACTGACAAGCTGAGCATCCTCACCTGGGGAGTGGAATGCAAAAGGTTTAGGGTCAAGGTTTATCAGGGTGGTGTCATTGGAGGCTAGAATCCTACTGTGGGCCTTGCTCAGCAGGGCACAACGATGTGCATCGTTTAATTCAATAGCAACAATGCTGCTCTGAACAACCATTTGAAGAATGTTGTGATTATGGTGGTCCAAAGGGAGATTATGTACAGTGTGCTGCATGAGTTTTATGATTTCGATAGGTCACAGCCCGCTTACACACACCCTACAGGAGAAAACCCACTTCGATGACTGAAGAACGGTGAGCACTGTTTAGGGGAAACGTGTTGTTCAGTACAAACCATTACGCAATGTATTCAGGATGAATTCCATCGTACTCATAAGGCTATTTCTCTCGTACAGACACGTTTATTCTCACACAGTCACTCACACACATATACAGTGAGTACACAAATAACAGTATTTTCTTTCGCACACGTATCCAGCTCAGCCTTACACTGTCGCAGCTATAGAAGAACACACACACACACACACACACACACCTTACCCAGAGCTGCCTTGCTTGTGTAAGTGCTGGCTGTCTGTTTCAATTTTTGGAGGGCATCCACCAGATGAGAAACTAGGCATTGGCGATCCACTGTGTCCTGAGATAAAATAATATGATTCATACAAAACCATTGAGTAAAAAGCCTTACGAGTAAAAATGTGCTTCCTTGTTGTTTCAACTTCATCAAAGTAATTGCGTTGTATCAATGTGGATAGTTAGACAAATGTATTAACTGGTTAACTTTGATTAAAGTTTTTTTTTTAAATGTACAAGTCTAATTTAAACTGAAACTGGATGTTTATCTAGAGTGTTCGCCAAGTGGGACCACACTGGGATCTGATGTAAGACAATTGCTAAACTTGATCACATAATGAGTAGTAACTTGGGATGTAAGGTGACTTGTAGATCAGAATCACTGATCTCAAACATGCACATCGATACATGCACATTGATCACAAACAGTGAATCCACTACCCCTCACTGCAGTGCCATGATGCACAGCCAGGGGCAGAGTATTATGCACATTTTTGGACAGAGGCCCAGCCAACTCACATGCCAGTCCTGTAGGAGCAGACGCACTGCATCCTGGGAGCTGTAGGGCCCTTTCCAGGAGCGTAACTTGGCACCAATTCGAGCCAGTAGATCCAGGACGGTGTGCCGGTGCTCCCGGTATTCCAGTTTGATCCCATGGTACTTAGCCGTGACACGGGCGTTGGTGAAACTGTGGTAAGAAAGCATAACAAACATAAGGGAAAAGACAGAAACATGGAGGGACAACCTGGACTTATCCAACAGGAAATGCTCATTTTTGTTGCAAAACATTTGAAATGTTTCTGTTGTGTGCCCACGACCCAGGTATCAAGAATGACATGGTGCAGAGTGATACAGATCATTACCTGTGAGTTTAGTACAACATACATTGCAGGTTTGGGAAATGTAATGGAAATGCCAGATAATTTAGTGAACTGCCTATTTTTTCCACCCACTCATTTTGTATTTGATGTTTTCATTAATAGGACAGTTCATTAATAGGACAGTTTATTAATAGGACAGTCAGCAGAGGGGACAGAAAAGACGGCAGGAGAGTGTGTGTTAAACAGGCAGTGGGAGAGACTTGTACCCAGTACCTACACCTACAGTACATGTGTTTGCTGAGGCAGAACTAACCTCTGGGCCAGGCATTCCCAACTTTCTTTCCCCCAAGGTCCCCTTTTTCACGTCAAAAATATCACGCCACCCCCTGCAATTCTACATGGTTAAACAAGACTCGACATCTTTCAGGTAGGCTATTTAATGCTAATCATTTATATGAGCTCTCAATTTAATTGTACGTATTCTCTTTTACAGAAAGTGAATAGATCAATTCATAGCGACAGAGTCACACATTGTATTAGTCCCATTTCTTTGACTGCTTGACTTTAGAAGATTGTAGCTCAGCTTCTGAATGTCATAGAGCCAAACCAAATTACAGTGCTTTCGGAAAGTATTCAGACTCCTTGACTGTTTCCACATTTTGTTAGGGTACAGCCTTATTCTAAAACGTATTAAATAGTTTATTTCCCTCATCAATCTAAACATAATACTCCATAATGACAAAGCAAAAGCAAGTTTTTAGAAATGTTTGCTAAAAAAAATATATCACATTTACACAAGTACCTTACTCAGTACTATGTTGAAGCACCAGCGATTACAGCCTTGAGTCTTCTTAGGTATGACACTACAAGCTTGGCACACCGTATTCTTCTCTACAGATTCTCTTGAGCTCTGTCAGGTTGGATGGGGAGCGTTGCTACACAGCTATTTTAAGGTTTCTCCAGAGATGTTTGATCGGGTTCAGGCTGGGCCATTAAAAGACATTCCTGCATTGTCTTGACTGTGTGCTTAGGGTCATTGTCCTGTTGGAAGGTGAACCTTCGCCCCAGTCTGAGGTACTGAGCGCTCTGGAGCAGGTTTTCATCAAGGATCTCTCTGTACTTTGCTTCGTTCATCTTTGCCTCGATCCTGACTAGTCTCCCAATCCCTGCTGCTGAACAACATCCCCACAGCATGATGGTGCCAGGTTACCTCCAGACATGACAATTGCCATTCATGCCAAAGAGTTCATCCTTGGTTTCATCAGACCAGGGAATCTTGTTTCTCATGGTCTGAAAGTCTTTAGGTGGCTTTTGGCAAACCCCAAGTGGGCTGTCATGTGCCTTTTACTGAGGAGTGGCTTCCGTCTGGCTACTCTACCGTAAAGGTCTGATTGGTAGAGTGCTGCAGAGATGGTTGTCCTTGTGAAAGGTTCTCCCATCTCCACAGAGGAACTCTAGAGCTCTGTCAGAGTCACCATTTGGGTTCTTGGTCACCTCCCTGACAAAGGCCTTTCTCCCCCGATTGCTCAGTTTGAACGGGTGGCCAGCTCCAGAAGATTCTAGGTGGTTCCAATCTTCTTCCATTTAAGAATGATGGAGGCCACTGTGTTCTTGGGCACCTTCAATGCTGCAAACATGTTTTGGTACCCTTCCTCAGATCTGTGGCTCGACACAATCCTGTCTCGGAGCTCTACGGACAATCCCTTCGACCTCTTGGCATGGTTTTTGCTCGGACATCTCCAAATTAAGTCCAATCAATTGAATTTACCACAGATGAACTCCAATCAAGTTGTAGAAACATCTGAAGGATGATCAATGGAAACAGGATGCACCTGTGCTCAACTTCGAGTTTCATAGGAAAGGGTCTGAATACTTATATAAATAAAACATTTCTAAAAACCTGTTTTCGCTTTGTCATTATGGGCTTTTGTGTGTAGATTGCGGAGGATTTGCTTTTGTTTTAATCCATTTTAGATTAAGCTGTAACGTAACAAAATGTGGGAAAAAGTCAAGTGGTCGGAATACTTTCCGAAGGCACTGTATATTCCCATGTGCATCAGAGTCGTGTCTTCCTCTGGCATGTTTCTATAAAAAAACATCAAATCAAGGAAGGTCCCAACCCCCCCATGGTTGGAAACCCCTGCTCTAGACCACCCAGGCCACACTGCCCTTCATTGTAAATAACTTCAATCAACCCTGCTTTTGCACTCTGTATTCACTATGTTTGATTACAAACTACTGTCAGCTCACTAAAATGGTGTCGTATTCTATAAAAAATATGCATCTAGTTTTGATGGAAGTCTATCTGCTATTTTACAGGTCCCAAAACTAGCAATATTTTCATCATCATACCAACTGACTTAGTATTTTTATTGGCTATCATACAAGTTTTCCATCTGGGCCAATCAGGTTGTTTCAGACAGGAAGTGATCTCTGTTCCAAGGGAAGTTGTGCCCGCTATACCCACCGTCTCTTGATTTCGTCTAACTTCTCCACAGGCACGAGTACAGCACCGGTCTCAGCCTGGTTGCAGAACGTGTGAAGGATGTTGAGGTGGCTGCTCAACTCAACCATTGAATTCTGGGGGAGAATGCATGATCGTAAAATTATACAAATTTACATGCAGGGGCTGTATGTATCAAGCGTCTTAGATGCTGCACTGATCTTCAATGTAGTCAATGTAGTCAATTTCAAACAAGTACAGTTTAATTTACCGGGAACAACAGTCTGTAGACAGTTTTGAAGAGGTAGAGCAAAGAGAGCCCATCTTTGCCATTATCACTTCTGTGACAGCGTGGGAAGTGCCATTGAGGGCTACCCTATCTCCATTTGAAAGTAGTCAATTCTTTCTTCTCCAACTTCTATAATTTCTTGGCAGTTTGTAAACTACCAGAAAAGCTGCATACCATTGTGCTGGAGTGTGAAAAGTCTGAACAGACAAAGCTACATTTGATGATTTACTGCCACCTACTGTGCTGAAATGTTCGATCAGGAGTATAATTTATTGGCTGATCCCTCCTCATGACCTGGATAGAATTCTGGGATTTCTCCCTTAACCCATAGGAAGTCCCACCCAGTTGGCTACATTAAAATGGTGAAAGCCTCCAATTGCGCTGCCCATGCTGAAACAAGCTTTGTAGAAAGACCTCTATCTATCTCTATGAGAGAGAAGGAAAAGGAAAGAGACCTTGAGTTTTTCCTGTTTGACTCTAGCTTCTTTGGCAGCACAGGCGTGGTCCTGAGCATTTCCTCCCTCTTCAGATAGTACTGCCTCCATACGGTGAAGCCACGCCCCGACAAAGTCCATTGGCGCAGGGAGATACGTATCCAGCTCAGCCTTACACTGTCGCAGCTATAGGAGAGCACAAATACACAAACACACACACACACAGGAATTAGAAGAGCAGGTGGTCATGTGTACAAAAAATATGCAGTGCCTGCAGAAAGTATTCATACCGCTTGACTTATTCCACATTAGGTTGTGTTACAGCCTGAATTCAAAATGTATTAAATTGAAAAATTTCTCAACCATCTAAACACAATATACCCCATAATGACAATGTGAAAACATGTTTTTAGAAATGGTAGCAAATGTATTGAAAATGAAATTCAGAAATATATAATTTACAATATCTCAAGTATTCAGACCTCGGAATAGAGTTAGAATCACCTTTGGCAGCAATTACAGCTGTGAGTCTTTCTGGGTACGTCTCTAAGAGCTTTGCACACCTGAATTGTACAATATTTGCACATTATTCTTCAATTATTGCTCAGTCAAATTGGTTGTTTATCATTGCTTGACAGCTTTTTGTCATCTTGGTAAGCAAGTCAAGTGTATATTTTGCCTTGAGTTTTAGGTTATTGACCTGCTGGAAGGTACATTTGTCTCCCAGTATCTGTTGAAAAGCAGACTGAACCAGGTTTTCCTCTAGGATTTTGCCTCTGCTTGGCTCTATTCTGTTTCCTTTTATCCTAAAAAACTCCTTAGTCCTTGCCGATGACAAGCATACCCATAACATGATGGAGCCACCACCATGCTTGAAAGTATGAAGAGTGGTACTCAGTAATGTGTTGTGTTGGATTTGACCACAAATATAACGCTATGTATTCAGGACATTAAGTTCATATTTTTGCCACATTTTTGCAGTTTTACTTTAGTTCCTTATTGCAAACAGGATGTTTTGGAATGTTTATCTTCTGTACAGGTTTTCTTCTATTCATTCTGTCATTTAGATGAGTATTGTGGAGTAACTACAATGTTGTTGATCCATCCTAAGTTTTCTCCTATCACAGCCATTAAACTCTGTAACTGTTTTAAAGTCATAATTGACCTCATGGTGAAATCCCTGAGTGGTTTCTTTCCTCTCCGGCAACTGAGTTATGAAGGACGCCTGTACTGTATATTTGTAGTGACTAGGTGTATTGAAACACCATCCAAAGTGTAATTAAGAACTTCAACATGCTCAAAGGGATATTCAAGGTCTGCTTTTTAAATGTTTACCCATCTATCAATAGGTACAGTTCTTTTTGCGAGGCATTGGAAAACCTCTCTGGTCTTTGTGGTTGAATCTGTGTTTGAAATTCACTGTTCGACTGGGGGACCTTATAGATAATTGTATGTGTGGGGTACAGAGATAAGGTAGTCATTTAAAAATCATGTTAAACACTTATTGCACACAGAACGAGTCCATGCAACCAACTTATTATGTGACTTGTAAAGCACATTTTTACCATAACAAAAGGGTTGAATACTTATTGACTCATTAAATGTTCATTTTTTATTCATTTGTACAAATTTATAAAAACATAATTCCACTTCGACATTATGGGGTATTGTGTGACACAGTGACACTAAATCTCAATTTAATCCATTTCAAATTCAGGCTGTAATGGGTGTGAATACTTTCTGAAGGCACAAAATATAAATAGAATATCTAATGGTATTACAGGGGCAACTTCTACACACTCCCACTGGTGACTGTGGTGAGGCAATTTTACAATAAATAGCTTCTCCTTTTCAATTTATTGAGAAATCCTTGAAAAGGGTTGCCCTTTTTAATTATATTGACTTGGAATTTCAGTTTACTTCCTGAATTTCTCTCACCTTCTCTTCCAGGCAGTCCCAGGCTGCTCTTAGGGCACGTTGCTCCTCGCTGGGCTCCGGGCAGCGTCGCATGGCTCCCAACAGGGGCATCACTGGCCGTCGCTGCTCACTGAAGGAGACCGCAAATGCCTGGAATGCCTGGAGCCCACATAGACATCCCATAGGAAAACATATTATGTACAATATATGAGACAGAGTCTAGCAGATCGGCTTTAGCTCAGTTGGCTAATGCAGTCACGTGAAGGACTCGGATTCAACATTTGGTTGGCCACACAATGGTCATACAGACCTGAACCGTACTGTGCTGGCTTTCACGTTGTCTATTTCAGCAGTTTCAGCACAGCTCAGGTTAATAAAAGTGAGCTGAGCTGGCCTGACATTTCAGTCAAGTTTTCAAGATGGAGCACTTTCAGAAAAGCATAAACTGGGATGATGCATTTTGTAGTGAAAGTGCTCCACCTTGAAAACTTGACTGCTGAAAAATTGGGACTGCAATAACAGTGGATTAATCAACAAAAGACTAATTGAGTGAACTATAGCTTAAAGTTTGGGACAGCATGATAGTGTGAAAAAGGTCTAACCTGATACCGCTCTGCATAGGCTTTTTTCTCCGTGGAGGCCCACACCTCCAGCAGCTCCTGATAGGCCCGTTGTAGCCAGCAGGTCACCTCCCGGGCCCTTCGATTGGGTGAGGCCTGGGATCATAACGTTACAAATGAAGGCAATATCAATCACTCATTCATGCACAATTCACTCTTTCACTCATTTTTACTTAGTCTCCCATTGACATCATTGCAATGTGAAAGGTGGAAGTTTGAATTCCAACATAAGGGGTGAATCCTATCAAACCTGCTATAATAATGTTTAGGTAGTTTTTTTGCTGCCAAATAAGTGCATGCACAGTGTACCTGGTGCAGGGGAGAGACAGCGATGGCAGGGGTGAAGTGAGAGGGCAGATTGATAGGAGAAAGGCAGGGGGGCTGGGCCTGGGTGAACAGCTGCACCACCCCGCCAACAAGAGGAGAGAAGAAGAGGAGGAAAATGAAAAGGAGGAGGAGGAAGAAATGAGAGAAACATTACAGTGCAGGAATCTGGATGGATGGATCGAAGGAAGAAGGGATGGATAGATGGATGGGCAGAAGGGATGGACAGTCGGAAGGGATGGACCAGGGGAGAACGACAGCCCCCTCTCATTGAAGCCACGGAAGTTCAAGGCCGACTGGTACTGCAGGCATTGTTTTTAGAAAACAGGATCCCCCATTGTAGTGACCGAAAAAAATCTTTGTTGGCAATTTACATGTAAATAAATAAAAAATTGGACGACAATCATGGCACCAATAATTGCCCCCAATACACCAGATGTATGTCCTTGAACTAATTATTTTAAAAATCAACCTACAGAAAAAATAGTTAATAAAAGTGTAGTTAATAATATTCTTTGTAATGGCAGCTTTAGTAGCCTGGTCGACCTTCAACTTGAGTTACCCAATGAGAGGGGGCAGCACTGACCTAGCCAGCACCGTCACTTGAGTATCTCTTCTCTGTCCTCTCTAGCCTCCTTTTGAAAAATCTATTCAGTTCCTCCACATTGAAATGAATGGTGGCCAACTTCAAAATAGGCTGCTGTGATTGATTTTACACAAAATCTATGATAACTATGAAATTTGAAAATTTGCAGCTGTGACTGATTTTACACTAAATCTATGATGAGTCTATGACATTTCAATTTAGTTCCTCCACATTGAAATGAATGGTGGCCAACTTGAAAATAGGCTGCTGTGGCCTCCCGGGTGGCGCAGTGGTCTAAGGCACTACATCGCAGTGCTAGCTGTGCCACCAGAGACCCAACCGGCCACGACCGGGAGGTCCATGGGGCTACGCACAGTTGGCTTAGCATCGTCCGGGTTAGGGAGAGTTTGGCCGGTAGGGATATCCTTGACTCATCGCGCACTAGTGACTCCGGGTGCAGTGTGCGCTGCCTAGGTGTTTCCTCTGACACATTGGTGCGGCTGGCTTCCGGGTTGGATGCGCTCTGTGTTAAGAAGCAGTGCGGCTTGCGTTTCAGAGGACGCATGGCTCTCGACCTTCGTCTCTCCCGAGCCCGTATGGGAGTTGTAGCGATGAGACAAGTTAGTAACTACTAACAATTGGATACCACGAAATTGGGGAGAAAAAGGGGGGTAAAAAATATATTAAAAAAATAGTCTGCTGTGCCTGATTTTACACGGTCCATCCGTGTAGAGTCATCGTAGATTTTATTTAACTAGGCAAGTCAGTTAAGAACACATTCTTATTTTCAATGATGGCCTAGGAACGGTGGGTTAACTGCCTTGTTCAGGGGCAGAACGACAGATTTTTACCTTGTCAGCTCGGGGATTCAATCTTGCAACCTTATGGTTAACTAGTCCAACGCTCTAACCACCTGCTTTACATTGCACTACATGAGGAGCCTGCTTGTTACGCAAATGCAGTAAGTAGCCAAGGTAAGTTGCTAACTAGCATTAAACTTATCTTATAAAAAACAATCAATCAATCACTAGTTAACTACACATGGTTGATGATATTACTAGTTTATCTAGCGTGTCCTGCGTTGCATATAATCGATGCGGTGCGCATTCGCGAAAAAGGACTGTCGTTGCTCCAACGTGTACCTAACCATAAACATCAATGCCTTTCTTAAAATCAAAACACAAGTATATATTTTTAAACCTGCATATTTAGTTAATATTGCCTGCTAACATAAATGTCTTTTAACTCAGGAAAATGTGTCACTTCTCTTGCAACAGAGTCAGGGTATATGCAGCAGTTTGGGCCGCCTGGCTCGTTGCGAACTGTGTGAAGACTATTTCTTCCTAACAAAGGCAGCCAACTTCGCCAAACGGGGGATGATTTAACAAAAGTGCATTTGTGAAAAAAGCACAATCGTTGCACGACTGTACCTAACCATAAACATCAATGCCTTTCTTAAAATCAATATACAGAAGTATATATTTTTAAACCTGCATATTTAGCTAAAAGAAATCCAGGTTAGCAGGCCATATTAACCAGGTGAAATTGTGTCACTTCTCTTGCGTTCATTGCATGCAGAGTCAGGGTATATGCAACAGTTTGGGCAGCCTGGCTCGTTGCGAACTAATTTGCCAGAATTTTACGTAATTATGACATAACATTGAAGGTTGTGCAATGTAACAGGAATATTTAGACTAATGGATGCCACACCATAGATACAATACGGAACGGTTCCGTATTTCACTGAAAGAATAAACGTTTTGTTTTTTCGAGATGATAGTTTCCGGATTCGACCATATTAATGACCTAATGCTCGTATTTCTGTGTGTTATTATGTTATAATTAAGTCTAGGATTTGATAGAGCAGTCTGACTGAGTGATGGTAGGCACCAGCAGGCTCGTAAGCATTCATTCAAACAGCACTTTTGTGCATTTTGCAGCACAAAAGTGCTTTTGTGCGCTGAGACTTGGAGTGGTTGTTCCCCTTGCTCTGCATGGGTAACGCTGCTTCGAGGGTGGCTGTTGTCGATGTGTTCCTGGTTCGAGCCCAGGTAGGAGCGAGGAGAGGGATGGAAGCTATACTGTTACACTGGCAATACTAAAGTGCCTATAAGAACATCCAATAGTAAAAGGTTAATGAAATACAAATCGTATAGAGAGAAATAGTCCTATAATTCCTATAATAACTACAACCTAAAACTTCTTACCTGGGAATACTGAAGACTCATGTTAAAAGGAACCACCAGCTTTCATATGTTCTCATGTTCTAAGCAAGGAACTTAAACGTTAGCTTTCTTACATGGCACATATTGCATTTTTACTTTCTTCTCCAACACTTTGTTTTTGCATTATTTAAACCAAATTGTTTCATTATTTATTTGAGGCTAAATGTATTTTATTGATGTATTATATTAAGTTAAAATAAGTGTTCATTCAGTATTGTTGTAATTATCATTATTACAAAGAAATGTAAAAAATTGGATCGGATTTTTGGTCCTCCAATAATGGGTATCGGTATTGAAAAATCATAGTCGGTCAACCACTATACTGTATACAGTCATTGGAACAGACGGACGGAAGGACGGACAGATGGACAGACAAACAGACAGACAGACAATTATGAACCAAAGGAAGATAGATTGACAGGAAAGCAGGAGAATGGTTACATCTCAATAGTCTAACATCCTCTGCTTCAGCTATGCTAATTTAACAACTAAACATAACATAGGTGAAAAGCACAATGCACTATGACTGAAGCATATAATAGGATATTGCTTACAGCAGGCACATTCAAAACTGGACCTCAAAGGCAGTTCAACTGGCTGATTTTCATTATTTCCCTCTAATCAAGGACTGATTTTGACCTGGGACACCAGGTGGGTGCAATTAATTATCAGGTAAAACAGAAAAACAGCACCACTCCGGAACTTCAGGCTCAGATTTGTATACCCCTAGCCTACAGTATACTGCAAGTGGGTTGCACAGAGTGGGAAAATGGGAACGTGACCACTGACCTGCAGGTCATCATCGTCGGGTGGTGTGGGGAGGTCATTGGAATACTGCAGGAATTGGGCCACGTAGGTCATGATGGACTTTTCGTCTGGGTTTTTTACGTCAACGTCTAAAATTAAAAGAGACAGAGCCACATTCAATGAAACTCACAGAGTAATGTTTATGTAATGTATAGCTTGTAACGTACAGTATATTGTCTTGTTCCTTTGTCAACATCATGGAATCACCTTATGAAGACCGACTATCTCCTCTCCTTTTAATTTTTTTTTTAAAGGAGTTCCGAGATTGGGAAAAAAATATCTAGACCGGGCACAGAGAAGAAGGGCACCGACAGGGTTGGTTGATTTGAGATTCGAACCCCCGTCGCCAGGGGGTATGCATCGTCCGGTGTCAGTAGTATTACAGTTCAACCAGACTCCGGCACTATTTCAAGTTTTCTTGTTTTATTTCACATGGACTGGTCCTCACCCTGGGGCTCCAGCAGACGGGGGATGCGTAGCTCCTGCTCAGCCAGACGGAAGGCCTCCTCCAAGTTCTGCTGGTTGCTTCTAGACTGGGCCTGAGTTAAGTCCACCAGGTCTGGTCTCAGAGAACACAGGATGCCCAGGAATGCCATCCCACTACGCCAGCTGCATTTAAAGTCCTTGACACTGAGGGAGCAGTCAGCTCTGGCAGAACAGAAGTAGGATTGGAGAGAGAGAGAGAGGCAATAATAAATAAATAAATAAGTAAATAAAAAAGAGGAAAAAAACAAATAAATCATGCATGGTGGTGTTCGTGTGTGTCTGTTTATGTCAGTGTCTGTTGTACAAATGCATGCAAGTGGAACCCACCTTTGGCACTGGTCTCGGACCCACATCAGCAGGGCCTTCTTGGCCGAGACGCGGAAGCGGGTGTGGAGGGGCGAAGCTCGCCCGCGAGGGGCAGGACTACCCGGGGTTGGGCTTCCCAGGGCAGGGCTACTGGAGCGAGAGTCCAGACTGGCCAGGGAGTCCAGGGAAGAGTGGCGTGAGCTGAAAGACAGTGTGCTGGCCAGCTCCTCAATCTGGGACACAGAGCAGATAGCGACTGAATATTGGGGAACACTGATTTGCATTGGAAGAGAGTACTTTTCCTCAAAATAAAGTAGTTTACATTGTATTTTAATAGCCAATCTCTAACAGTGTTTATTTTTTTTCTAGGTTTTTATTCCAGGCCACTGTGCTTCTGCTTCTCCTTGCTCTTTGGGATCTAGGTCAGGTTAATGTGAACACACTTGTGCCGGATGTAAAAAGGGCTTTATAAACACATTTTATAAACCAGGGTCATTCATCTGGCCCTACTAATCAGACCACCTTGAATGTACTGTCGCATTTCAATTTCAAAATGACATATAGCCACCCCACACTACCTCCCTGGAGTCTCTAAACAAAAAATCCTCCCTCTTCTGTCCTTCTCTATAGAACCAAACTGACTGAGAACACTCCTGTAAGCTGTTATAGTAAGCGGTTATATTCAGCATTGTTCCTGAGCAGAAATTAAATGCAAAGTCTATTTCCCAGGGTTCATCTACACTACATGAATGGAGCGTCTCTTGTACTTTGAGGCCATTGAAGCCATAGGTGTGGTTAAAGAGACAGAATACATCAATGACAAAGGGTGTGTTCTGTAATGTAATACTGTATTATCTAGCCATTATATCCCTGATATCAAAAACAACATGGTCAGAAAAGAAGGGTTTTGCGGGAACTCACATTGTTACAGGATGTTTCATTTTTTAAATATTTATAAAAATGCCAAACTTTTTTCACTTTTTTCATGGAAATTAAGCTTTTGTGCTGATCACCACACAGTACAATCACTGGTCTCTGGACATTTCTTAAGTCATCCATAAATGATGTCTATCAAGCAGCAATACCAGTATATTGAAATGCTAGACAATATAGCATGAATAGCCATGCCAATGTACAGTAGTCAGTCCACTGTCATATTATGTCGAGCAATAAGATTGATAATATGATTGCATCCACATTTAAACTAACTATTGAATACACAGTGCAAAACATTGCTCGTGTGCAACATTATATTGGTTCTTTGAATGTGAGAATTCTTCAACAAGGTCCTTTTCACAATACTGAGCTGAGCCAAATCAAGCTGACCTGTAGTGCGCTGGCCTAGTTACGCATCCACCACAGTTGCTGGAAAAGTGCTGGAAAGGACCATGTGAAAAGAAAATATCCAAGCCAGCACAGAACAGTTTGGTTCGGCATGAGGGTATGGCCACACAGAGATTTTCTTGTCCAACAAATTAGCAAATAGTTTAGCAAATAGTTTAGCAAATAGTTTTTCAAAGGGGGTCATCCGTTGACGGATAATGGACAACAGAGATTATTGTCTGTCTGCTTTTGTGTGTATGCAACTAGTCCAAAAAAAGTTGACATGAGTTTTTGACAGACAGAAACTGAATATGATGAATGCATATTTTTTCTACATCTCTGTTTGGCTTCAACCTGATAAGTGTGAAAAGAGTGTGTCATGGGCTAAACTGTGCAGACACCCACGTGACAGTGGAGGATGATGGTCCATATAAGGCCCAGGATGATGGAGGGGCGTCCGTCGATGATGTCTGGGATGTTGATGTTCACCAGTTTAACCTGGGTTTGGGTTAACAGAGGTATGTTATTAGAACAAGCCAACCCCTGACACACCATTTTACATGTACATTTGAGTCATTTAGCAGAGCAAAGTCAGAGCTAGTAAGCGGTAAAAGAGTCAAGTGCAAGTGTTAATTCACGAAAGGCACTTACATTATTTAGCTTAAATATGAATGATTGTTTCTTGTTGCGATTGCTATATGCTTTCTCCGATCAAAAAACTAAGAAAATATAAAATGGGGCCTCCCGGGTGGCGCAGTGGTTAAGGGCGCTATACTGCAGCGCCAGCTGTGCCACCAAAGACTCTGGGTTCGTGCCCGGGCTCTGTCGTAACCGGCCGTGACCGGGAGGTCCGTGGGGCGACCGTTGGCCGGTAGGGATATCCTTGTCTCATCGCGCACCAGCGACTCCTGTGGCGGGCCGGGCGCAGTGCACGCTAACCAAGGTTGCCAGGTGCACGGTGTTTCCTCCGACACATTGGTGCAGCTGGCTTACGGGTTGGATGCGCACTGTGTTAAGAAGCAGTGCGGCTTGGTTGGGTTGTGTATCGGAGGACGCATGACTTTCAACCTTCGTCTCTCCCAAGCCCGGGAGTTGTAGGGGAGTTGTAGCGATGAGACAAGATAGTAGCTACTAACAATTGGATACCATGAAATTGGGGTAAAAAAACATCTAATGTATTATTGTATTTATAAAATGTATCATTCATTTGGCATAATTTCTCTGCCTAATCAGATTCTTCTCACACTCATACAGCCGCTCTTACCGATTTCTTCTTGAGGAAGTCCAAGGCCGTCTGAATGTTACCCCTGTGCTGGAAAAACCCGTGGCCCCTCTCCCGTTTCTGTGGGAGAAAAAAAAAATCAACATGTTCCCTGAATCCCAAAACAACCTGTAGCCCCGACCCTGAGTGAATCAGTCCCGAATTAGAGGGAAAGATCGGTTGCGTTCCAGGCCGAATACATTGCAGTCGTGCAACGTGGATCAACAAATGATTGCATACCAGTTAATCTACTACACAGTCAGGCACCGATTGTTATATTATATGATATGGTTAGCTGATATCACCTATCCCGGAAGGGTAAGTGCAGTATGTTTCAGATACTAAGTCCAAAATGACATTTTACTGCTGTAATTTTGCAGTGTAACTGCTGTTACTAGAGTGCAGTACACTGCAGTTATTCTGAAATTACTGTGTCCAAAATACCACAGTCGACTGCAGTTAGTGCACTTTTAAAACTGCCTTTTTTAGTAAGGGTGAGATCTGGCAGGGGACTGCAACATAGCCAGCCTGGAACTCAGACAATAATATATTCAATTTAGCAGACACTTTCATCCAAAGCAACTTAGTCATGAGTGAATACATTTCCCTATGGGTGGCCCCAGTGGGAATCAAACCCACAATCATGGTGTTGCAATTGCTATGCTCTACCAACTGAGCCATACAGGGCCAGTGAAAGTCAGTAGTGCTACAGCCTCTCAGGACTGTTACTGGATGTCCCTTGTGGTGTAAGGGCTACCTTCTTGTCCACTTTACCATGTACGATGACTTCATGAATTGTACTGTAAGCTGCCAGGTCTCCCTCGAAAAAAGGGATCCCTTATGTCAAGGTTATATTTATAAAATGTATAAATAAAATAATACAAATCTGCTATCACTGTATTTTGGATAGTCCAAATACTGTCAATGGTTTGTAGATGTTCAACTGTCATTTCAACTAACTATCCACTAACTAGGAATGTGCTTCTTTCCCTTTCAAGATGATTTGATATGTATCTAGTTCCATGGGCTCCGACACGATACAGGAATGATACATTTCAGTTTGAAATGATTTGATGCGATTCGGACGACGCTAGGCCAATTGTGCGTCGCCCCACGGGCCTCCCGGTCGTGACCGGCTGCGACAGAGCCTGGGCGCGAACCCAGAGTCTCTGGTGGCACAGCTAGCGCTGCGATGCAGTGCCCTAGACCACAGCGCCACCCGGGAGGCCTTTGTATTATATTTTACCAGATCTAATTTGTTATATTCTCCTACATTCCTTCAACATTTTCCACAAACTGCAAAGTGTTTCCTTTCAAATGGTACAAATAATATGCATGTCCTTGCTTCAGGGCCTGAGCTACAGGCAGTTAGATTTGGGTATGTCATTTTAGGTGAAAATTATAAATAAATAAAAAAGGGGCCAATCCTTAAGAGGTAAAACATAAGATGCTAGTGAGGCCCGAGAATCCACTCTCACATAGGTACGTGGTTGCAATGGGCATCCGTGTCTTAACAGCGAGATTTGCCAAGGCAGGAAACTCTGAGCGCAGCCCTTTCCAGAAATCTGGCAGTGGTTTCTGATTAAATTCAATTTTCACAGAACCGCTTGTTGCGCAACCAGCAGAGTTCTGTATGTTGTAAAAGCGTTACATGGTCACTGCCCATATCGTTGCATAATGCAGAAATTACACGAGAGTTCAGGAGCCTTGCTTTAAGAAAGTTACTATTTTCACTGTAGTGTCCAAAACGTCTTTTAAGCTGTCAGGCATACCCTTGGCAGCAAGAGCCTCTCCGTGGTGTCTCCCTGTCATGGCTTTTGCGCTATGAGTACAGATACCAACACATCTTGACTGACAAAGTCCATTTGATGTCACAAAGCTGTCCAGTACTTTAAAAATATCCTCTCATGTTGTCCTGGTTTCCATTGACCCCCCATAAACGTAACGGACATATACCAGGAGCTGTGCCAGGCCCACCACGTCTGTTGACTCATCCGCTGTAACACATATAAATCACTAGCTTGTATGTGAAGCAGTAATTGTTTCAAAACATCTCCTGCCATGTCACTGATGCGTCGTGAAACAGCGTTGTTTGATGAAGGCATTGTTTGTGTATTTTTTGGGCCTTTTCCCCCATTATTGTCCCAGCCATATCCACGGCAGCAGGAAGAATTAAGTCCTCCACAATAGTATGGGGTTTGCCTGTCCTAGCCACTCGGTAGCTCACCATATGAAGACGCTTCTGGACCTTTCTTATTAATGGCATCTGATGGTTTTATACGTCTTAATATTCAAAAGTCGTCTTTATTCTCGCTCAAAAAACTCCCGTGGCTTATTTTTCAAATTGTCATGTTTCGTTTCTAAATGTCTGTGCAAGAGTGAAGGTTTCCCGCGCGAGAAAAACGGTTAATATGATTGGATGTTAATCATTTGACTAGGCTACCTGTATTTGACATCGTGTTGTTATTTCGCTGAATGTTGGTTAAATGGTTTAAAAAATTTAAAAATGGGTGGGCACAAGCCATTTAACAAACATTTGAATGCTGAAGGTGACGTGCAGATGTGCCAGATCAGGAATAGGCCTACCTCTCATTGGTCAGTGCAAGCAATTTGACTAGGCTACTGATATTGCCTAGGGTTGTTTGATCTGCAAAATAACATGTCAATCAATGACTGTCAACATAATTACACGCTTAGTTCGACACTGAAGAAGAAGACACAGTTGTCACAAAAGCGGAGAGGTATTTTCGGAGGGTAGAAAGAAAATAATTTTAGCAAAGAAAGTTACTGAACCAGCAATTTATAATGTTTGAATCTATTTTCTGATCGATGCATGCTACATTTGGATCGGTTTGGGGTCCCGCAGAGAGATGCACTCATATCTTAAACATTTGAAACAAGCACCGATGGGTATTGGTGAATCGTTACATCCCTACCACTAACCCCAACCTTAACCCTAAGCCTGACCCCTATCCTAACCCTAAACTTAACCCTTTCATGGGGGGTCACTCACCATGCGCTGGCCGCTCATCACCTCAAGCAGGTCAAGGAGGCGAGCGCCATCTCTAAGGTCAGAGAACAGGTCCAGCACTGTTGTGGGAGGGCTCCTCTGGGACAACACAAAGAACAACATCTCTATTATAATCCATGAGGTACTGTAACTCATATGATGACTTGGGTGGATAGACAACTTCATGATCATTGTTAGCTAGGCTCAGATTGGCTGATCCGAAATATTACAAGAGATGCTGAAAACCCACTACCTCTTCATGCTATTCAAACTTTTTATAAACACATCAATGAACCTACATGATATCATATTGGAGCAAATTATATTTATTGCACAGTGAAGTGAAGGTGGGGTTGTATTATAAACTGGTTACCAATGTATTTAGAGCAGTAAAACTAAATGTTTTGTCATACTAGTGGTATACAGTCTGACATACCATGACTTTCAGCCAATCAGCATTCAGGGCTAGAACCACCCAGTTTATAATTATATACAAGCTACAGAAAAGTTTAAATCAGTGAAGATGCCTTGAGTATATAGGTCTTGTTACAGAGGTAATAAGATATAATAGATCACAGGTTATCACTTTTATAATGAGAGACTGAAGTAGTTGGAATCTGGTGCTGAGCAACGTGGATGTGGGAGGGGCGGTGGGAAGCGGGGTCGGCTCACCTTACAACCTGCTAGCCTGCTCCACTGCCCAGGCTCTATTAATACTTTAGCCCCCTGTCGTACAAACTCCCCCTTCACTTCACTGTGCAATGAGTCAGCATTTGTCTAGTAGTGCTAATGTCCTAATGAGCCCGTCACAACAGTGAAGGCAAGTCACAGAGCTCCGTGCAGTGAGAGATTTAGCAACTTCTCCCCAGAGGCGCGACTCGTTTAAAAAATAAATATATATATATATTTATTTTTTTAACGAGTTGCGCCTCTGGGGAGAAATTATATATATATGTTTTGTATATATACTTTATATATTTCTGTGGGGGAGGGTTTTTATGTATTTATTAAGATAGGACAGTGAAGAGGAAACAGGAAAGATGGGAGATATTGTGAGTCAAAGGGGCAGTGGGTCGGATTCAAACCCTTCTCTGATATACATGTTTGCCGGAGTCTGGGATTACTAAGCTCAGGACCACACAGGCCACACTCCTCATGTTTTTAACCTGAAAACATCGGAGTGATGGAAGCCTTCGACAGTAATGACAGCTGATTTCAGTTTTTAGTAACCAATCTGACAAGAAGTGTCTTTGTAGTCTCATGACAGTAACAATTGTCTACAGAAGCTTATTAAGTTGGCTTTGTGCCAAACCGTGGCTGTCTCGTGTGCATCTTGCATGCTGGCCTCACAGAATGGTAATAAAGGTCTAGTATATGACGCTCATGACAGCATCATGTAGAGACTATACGAGGGATGTTTTACGAGTGGTGCTACCGGTTAAGTTTGGACAGGGCATTGCAGATGAGAGTGGTGAGGTTATCCATCTTAAAATAGCATTGCAAATGAGAGTGGTGAGGTTATCCCTCTTAAAATAGCATGTTTCAGTTGAAAAGTGTCTCTTGGAAAGTAGAAAGGAAGGGAAAGCTGTGACGATTTATCTCCAGATATCTGTGTCTCTCTTCTCTCTTCTTACTTTTTATGTTCATAACTTAAACCTATACAAGTTATATCTGTCCAGGCCACAATATACAGTTGAAGTCAGAAGATTACATACACTTAGGTTGAAGTCATTAAAACTCGTTTTTCAACCACTCCTCAAATTTCTTGTTAACAAACTATAGCTTTGATAAGTCAGTTAGGACATCTACTTTGTGCATGACAAGTAATTTTACAAACAATTGTTTAAGGACAGATTATTTCACTTATAATACACTGTATCACAACTCCAGTGGATCAGAAGTTTACAAACACTAAGTTGACTGTGCCTTTAAACAGCTTGGAAAATAATGTCATGGCTTTTGAAGCTTCTGATAGGTTCATTTACATAATTTGAGTCAACTGGAGGTGTACCTGTGGATGTATTTCAAGGCCTACCTTCAAACTCAGTGCCTCTGTGCTTGACAGAAGAAAGAAATCAGCCAATACCTCAGAGAAAAAAGTTAAACCTCCACAAGTCTGGTTCATCATTGGGAGAAATTTCCAAACACCTGAAGGTACCAAGTTCATCTGTACAAACAGTAGTATGTAAGTATAAACACCATGGGACCACGCAGCCGTGATACCGCTCAGGAAGGAGACGCGTTGATGAACGTAATTTGGTGCGAAAAGTGCAAATCAATCCCAGAACAACAGCAAAGAACCTTGTGAAGATGCTGGAGGAAGCAGGTACAAAAGTATCTATATCAACAGTAAAACAAGTCCTATATGAACATAATCTGAAAGGCCACTCAGCAAGGAAGAAGCCACTGCTCCAAAACAACCATACAAAAGACAGACTACGGTTTGCAACTGCACATGGGGACAAAGATCGTATATTTTGGAGAAAAGTCGCCTGGTCTGATGAAACAAAAATAGAACCTTTTGGCCATAATGACCATCGTTATGTTTGGAGGAAAAAGGGGGAGGCTTGCAAGCTGAAGAACACCATCCCAACTGTGAAGCACGGGGGAGACAGCATCATGTTGTGGGAATGGCTTTGCTGCAGGAGGGACTGGTGCACAATAGATTGCATCATGAGGATTGAAAATTATGTGGATATATTGAAGCAACATCTCAAGACATCAGTCAGGAAGTTAAAGCTTGGTCGCAAATGGGTCTTCCAAATGGACAATGACTCCAAGCATACTTCCAAAGTTGTGGCAAAATGACTTAAGGACAACAAAGTCAAGGTATTGGAGTGGCCATCACAAAGCCCTGACCTCAATCCTATAGAAAATTTGTGGGCAGAACTGAAAAAGTGTGTGTGAGCAAGGAGGCCTACAAACCTGACTTAGTTATACCAGCTCTGTCAGGAGGAATGGGCCAAAAGTAACCCAACTTATTGTGGAAGGCTACCCGAAACATTTGACCCAAGTTAAACAATTCAAAGGCAACGCTACCAAATACTAATTGAGTGTATGTACACTTCTGACCCACTGGGAATGTGATGAAAGAAATAGCTGAAATAAATCATCCTCTCTGCTATTATTCTGACATTTCACATTCTTAAAATAAAGTGGTGATCCTAACTGACCTAAAACAGGGATTTTTTTTTATTAAGGATTAAATGTCAGGAATTGTGAAAAACTAAGTTTAAATGTATTTGGCTAAGGTGTATGTAAAGTTCAGACTTCAATTGCATGTGATGTAATGTTGCTATACAGTTTAGACTGATGTTGCATGACACACACACGCATGCACAGACACAAGCACGCATGCACACACACACACACACTGGACTTTCCATCTTTAGACTCACCTTAGATAGTTGAGCATTGATCCAGTTGGTGAAGGTTCTCTTCTGAATCTGTTCTTGCTCCACTATTGGGAAAAGAAAGGTGCTACATTACATAACCTGCATCACAAATGGCACCCTATTTACAGTGCCGTACTTTTTACCAGACCCATGAGACTCTGGTCAAAAGTAGTGCGGTATGTAGGGAATAGGGTGCCATTTGGGATACATACAATGGGTGGTACAACTGGTGGCTAGAGAATACATTGGCCCAAGAGTCAAGAATCATTTGAAATTAGTTATTTGTTCCAACATAGAAGAAAAGGGTCAATATTGCAGAAATATATTAATAAATAGCATCAATTTATTGTGTTACAGTATGTCTTGTTCACACTTCGAGTGTGATGCGTTCATCAGTGAAATCACTATGAACATGAATGAATCAGTCAGAAATTCTCCAATGCATATGATGCATGCAATATCCATATAACTTTCACAGAAACAGACTGAAAAACACACATGAAAGCTCTTTAGACAACTGCTACCCAAATTGGTATGTGACCGTTCAGGCTACACTTACCAAAGTCAGAGTATTCAGGGACCTCTACCTCCATTTCAGATTGTTGACCCTCCATTCTTAAGCCGCCCAGTGGATCATGACCAGACACAAAACTCCACTCGGTCTGTCTGTCTGTCTCTCTCTTCTCTGCCTCGCTCCTTGAGTATCAGAGTATGATGACCAGACACGAAACTCCACTTACAACTCAAAATATCTCTCTCTCTCTCTCACTCCTGCTCTCTCTCCCTCCCTCTCTTTCTCTGTGGTTGCCGACAGGTTATCTTCAGACCATTCCTTACAGTGGGGCAAGGTTTCTTCCTGTGCTAATTAAGGATAGCTAGAGATAGCTTTGGGTCTGGGATCTGGCCAAGGTGTTCATGATACATGACGGGACAGGATCCAAAAAAATGTAAAGACACACACACACCACCCACACCCACACCGGCAAAAAGGTTTGACAGGGCCAAAAGACTGCACCACTTAGTGCTACATGACAGGACAGGCTCCAAGACAGCTTTCTCTCTCTCTCTCACGCAGACACGCAGACACACAAATCAAATCAAGATTAATTTATACAGCACATTTCAGACATGGAATGCAATGCAATGTGCTTCACAGGAAAAACAAATATTACTACACAACAAACATATGAGGATAAAAAACTAAATAATAACAATAAAAACTGAAATACTAAATATATCCACAGTTTCGGCACCCCTCAGTTTCTCTGGCAGGCTATTCCAGAGTCAGGGAGCAAAGTAACTAAAGGCTGCCTCTCCATACCTCTTGGTCCTAGGCTTTGGGATAGTTAAAAGGCCAGTACCAGGGGACCTGAGGGACCTACTGGGTATATAAATGAAAAGCATGTCTGACATGTATTGGGGTGTACAATCACGGATTGATTTAAAAACCAATAGAAGAATCTTAAAATGAATTCTTAAACTCACAGGCAGTCAGTGCAGAAAACTTAAAACCAGTATGTTTTGCCAATGGCTTTCTTGGGTAGACCAGACAGGAGAGCATTACAGTAGTCAAGCCTCTCTGTAGCAGTCAGAGAGAAACGGCCGCACCTTGGCAATGTTCCTCAGGTGGTAAAAGCTATTTTGGTCACATTCCTAACGTGCAATTTAAAATTAAGTTCAGAATCTAAAATAACACCTTTATTGCCCGTGAATTAAAATGTGCGGCCAGATTCTCTCTCTGTGGTTTGGCTCCAACTATAAGTACCTCGGTCTTGTCTTGATTTCACTGGAGGAAGTTGTGAGCCATCCAAGTATTTAAATCACTAATACGGTCTAATAATTTATCCGTAGAGCTAAAATCCTCTGGTGACACAGAAATGTACATTTTGCTTAAGAATGGAAGGTTGGAGATTGGCTGAAAATATCTAAGAGCTGAAGAATCTAGAATACTTTTCTTCAGAAAGGGTTTCACCATAGCAGTTTTCTTAGTGCAGCGGGGAAAGTGCCTGTGAACAGGGAGTGATTAACAATAGCTCACAATTCTTCAGAAATGCAATTAAAAACTGTTTTGTAGAAGGTGGAGGGAATATGTTCAAGAAGGCAGGTAGAATGCTTAAGTTGTGATATCACTTTCCTGCGCACATCTGTATCAACCAGGGAAAATAGATCCATAGTGCCTTTGCGTGGTAGGCTAGGACACATATCAAACTTCTCATCAGGTCTTACTTGACTGATACCCAGCCTAACGTGTGTTCTTTTATCTCTGAAATATGTTGCAAACTCATCCCATTTAGACGTGGAGGAAAGTTCACATACATTTGCGGGGGTAGGATTTGTCAGGCCATCAATGGCCGAGAAGAGTGCTGTCAAGTTACACTGATCAAGTTAGACAAATGAGCCTGTCTGTCACGCCCTGACTGTAGATTGCTTTGTATGTTTCTATTTTTAGTTTGGTCAGGGTGTGATGTGGGTGGGTATTCTGTTTTGTTCTATGTTTGTATTTCTATGTGTTTGGCCTGGTATGGTTCCCAATCAGAGGCAGCTGTCAATCATTGTCTCTGAGTTGTGGGTAGTCGTTTTCTGTATCACCTGACAGAACTGTTTCGGTCTCGTTATTCCTCGTTGTTATTTTGTTTAGTTTTGATTAAATTTACAACAAGAACACTTACCATGCTGCACCTTGGTCCTCTCCTTCTTCCACCTACGACGATCGGTACACCGTCTGGCATTTCAAATTGCCTTGTTATGCAGTACCAGTGAAAGTTTAGACACACCTACTATTTCAAGGGATTTTCTTTATTTTTACTATTTTCTACATTGTAAAATAATAGAGAACACATCAAAACTATGAAATAACTCATACGGAATCATGCTCTTTATTTTTTTAAACTTTTAAACTGCATTATTGGTTAGGGCTTGTAAGCATTTAACTGTAACCTGTTGTATTTGGTGCATGTGACACATAACATTTTATTTGATGTAGTAACCAAAAAAGTGTTAAACAAATCAAAATACATTTTAGATTTTATATTCTTCAAAGTAGTCACCCTTTGCCGTGATGACAGCTTGCACACTCTTGGCATTCTCTCAACCAGCTTCAATCTTGAAGGAGTTCCCACATATGCTGAGCACTTGTTAGATGCTTTTCCTTCAGTCTGCAGTCCAACTAATCCCAAATCATCTCAATTGGGTTGAGGTTGGGTGATTGTGGAGGCCAGGTTATCTGATGCAACATTCCATCACTCTCCTTCTTTGTCAAACAGCCCTTACACAGCCTGGAGGTGTGTTTTGGGTCATTGTCCTATAGAAAAACAAATGATAGTCCCACTAAGCGCAAACCACATTGGATCGCTGCAAAATGTTGTGGTAGCCATACTGGTCAAGTGTGTCTTGAATTCTAAATAAATCGCAGACAGTGTCACCAGCAAAGCACACCCACACCATCACTCCTCCTCTTCCATGCTTCACAGTGGGAACCACACATACAGAGATAATCCGTTCACCTACTTTGCGTCTCACATAGACACGGCTGTTGGAACCAAAAATCTGAAATTTGCACTCATCAGACCAAAGGACAGATTTCCACAGGTCTAATGTCCATTTCTCGTGTTTCTTGGCCCAAGCAAGTCTCGTCTTATTATTGGTGTCCTTTAGTAGTGCTTTCTTTGCAGCAATTCGACCATGGAGGCCTGATTCACTCAGTCTCCTCTGAACAATTGATGTTGAGATGTGTCTGTTACTTGTACTCTGTGAAGCATTTATTTGGGTTGCAATTTCTGAGGCTGGTAAATGTAATGAACTTACCATCTGCAGCAGAGGTAACTCTGGATCTTCCTTTCCTGTGGCGATCCTCATGAGAGCTAGTTTCATCATAGCGCTTGATGGTTTTTGGTATACAACCCCTACCTTGTCACAACGCAACTGCTTGGCTCAAATGCATAAAAAATGTACTTTTAACGAGGCACACCTGTTAATTGAAATGCATTCCAGGTGACTACCTCATGAACCTGGTTGAAAGAATGCCAAGAGCGTGCAAAACTATCATCAAGGCAGAAGGTGGCTACTTTGAAGAATCTCAAATATTATTTGATTTGTTTAACACTGTTTTTGGTAACTACATGATTCCGTGTTATTTAATAGTTTTGATGTCTTCACTATTTTTCTACAATGTAAAAAAAAAATAAGAAAACCCCTTGAATGAGTAGGTATGTCCAAACATTTGACTGGTACTGTATATGTCAAGTTGCTCTCTCAGAATATCATTATGGACCTTTGACTTTTCCCACTTCCGCTCTGCCTTTCTGCAATTTCTCTTTAATTTATTAGTTTCCTCACTCATCCTAGACTCAGCGATATGATGTAGATGCAGTATGTAAATAGCATAGTGGGTACAACTTCTCAGCTGCTATGGTGCCCTGGCTACCACGCTGTGAACATGGTGAAGCGAACCTGTGCACATGCACAGATACTGTGTGTGACCGTGTCAGAGTGAAGTCTTCCATCTCACTCATCTCAATATCTGCTGTGCTGCTCATGGCAATGAGACCGAGTCTAACCTTTAACTTCAGTTCCACTCCATTAACAACCAGACATTTTTCAGACCCAGCAACTCAACACTTTGAGCTTTAATTGCGTCAACAACAGCCATTAACCTTTCGAGCCATCCAACCATTATTAGCAAACTGTCAAACGGTCAGTTGTTTGACCCTGGCACAACATTGCATGGGAAACTCAAGAGTGTATAACTCATAGTGCAGATCCGTAAATATAGCTTGTAAAGAGACAAGTTATTTCTCAGTCAGAGTGTTTGTCTAAGAAAGCGAAGTATTACAATGGCACTCTTGCTTGTTTGTATAAAGCCGGTTATGGCAGTGTTTTGCCTGTTTTACAGGTTTGATGTAAAAGCAGTTGAAGTTGCTGCTAGATACTGACCTACGGTCATTTTCATATTTTTCCCCCTGGAGGAGTGTAATCTGATCCTAGCTCTGTGTAGGTCCTTACTGACAACTTCTAGCCAGATCGGGAAAGGGCCTAATTTGCCGTGCCTGAACCTGGGGTGTATTCACAAGGTATACATCTTCTCGGAAGCCCTGAGACATTGAAATTCAATATGCAGAATGAAGTGTTGCATCATGTGGAATGATCTCCAAAAGTCCTTCAAGTTGGTGGATTTGGTGCTGATAGGGAAATTCAGTCGGATGTTAGAGGGCCATTTTACTGAAGAATGTGTTTTGCTTTTCGTGTTTGCTTTTCATGTATTGTGTATATAGATATGCATTGTATTATATCTTTGTTGTATTATGTAATTGTTGTTTATTGATGTGTTTATTGCCGTTTGACAGGTCATCATTTGAAATAAGAATTTGTTGTTAATTGACTTACCTGTATAAAAAAAGTGAAATTAATATTAAGTGGCATCACCTTAGACACAAAGATTATCTTAGACACAACCGTGACTCAGAATGACTATCCCCACACACCGACCACCTCGTGGTCATAGCAAATACCTCATAGCCTGGCAACCATGTGCCAGCGAGTAGTGTCTGCTTTGGCCGAGTCCAGACCACACAGAAGAGTTAAACTGAGCCATTGAGACATAAAAAAAGAGAAAGGGAGATAGAGAGAGAGAGATCCCTAGCCTTCATCTCAAGGCAGTGAGAGATCTATAGGTATTTGAGAGGAGTGGATGGGTATAAGATGAAAATTAGATATGAAAACTAGAAAGCAAGGTATTGCCATTTTGCTTACACCAATCCAATGCTTTGAGCTCTACAAGAAAGTATTGGCGTAAGGGCTTGGGCTTTTTGGGGGATGTATGAAACAGTGATAAACATGTGACTTCAGCCCTGTCCAGAAACAACCCATCATCCCTAGGCACTGAACTAATTGGATAGGTATTAGTAATATGGTAGTAGCTCCACTTTTCTCACTGAGGTGTAATATTCTCCATATTATCCAATCCTCTCAGATTTACACAAGTGCCAAGGGGGAATTAAATCATGTTTGTCAGGTAGGGGCAACTTTGATGGGGGTAAAGGCCACAACAAAAACTGAAATCATCATGAGGGGCCGCAGTTGCTATCGGGTCTGCGTACCCACATCCATACCAGGATAACAAGTTTAGATAGCTGGACGCTAAACTAACTTAGCAATCTAAAAAATGTTAGCTGACATGGGCTAATTGACTGACTATCAGTGACTGACATAACCAGAGAGAACTGCTGATGCACAACCAAATTTCGAAATTGCACCTCGTGTATTCTACTATTCTATCTCGCAACAGTAAGTTGTGTCCCTGACTGAGTTTTTTTTTGGGGGGGTTGATTCGAGGGCCTTCCCTGATGTAGGTCAATCAATACAAAATAAGAAGTTAATCCAATCCCAAACAAATTATGCACATTTACAATGAACAAAAATATACATTGCATTCGGAAAGTATTTAGACCCCTTCACTTTTTCCACATTTTGTTATGTTACAGCCTTATTCAAAAATGTATTAAAATGAAAACATGTCCTAATCAATCTACACACAAAGTCTCCATAATGACAAAGCAAAAACAGGTTTAGACATTTTTGCAAATTTATTAAATGTCAAATTAAAGTATTCAGTATTCATATCCCTTTGATATGAGATTCAAAAATGAGCTCACGTGCTCTTGTTTCCATTGATCATTCTTGAGATATTTCTACAACTTGATTGAAGTCTACCTGTGGTAAATTCAATTGATTGGACATGATTTGAAAAGGCACACACACCTGTCTATATAAAAGGTCCCACAGTTGACAGTGCATGTCAGAGCAAAAACCAAGCCAAGAGGTTGAAGAAATTGTCCGTAGAACTCCGAAACAGGATTGTGTCGAAGGACAGATCTGGGGAAGGGTACCAAGAACACAGTGGCCTCCATCATTCTTAAATGGAAGAAGTTTGGAACCACCAAGATTCTTCCTAGAGCTGGCCGCCCAGCCAAACTGAGCAATTGGGGGAGAAGGGACTTAGCCAAGGATCCGATAGTCACTGACAGAGCTCCAGCATTCATCTGTAGAGATGAGAGAACTTTCCAGAAGGATAGAAATCTCTGAAGCACTCCACCAATCAGTAATTTATGGTAGAGTGGCCAGGCAGATTCCCCTCCTCAGTAAAAGGTACATGTCAGCCCGCTTGGAGTTTGCCAAAAGGCACTGAAAGGACTCTTAGACCATGAGAAACAAGATTGAACTCTTTGGACTCAATGCCAAGCGTCACATCTGGAGGAAACCTGGCACCATCCCTACGGTGAAGCATGGTGGTAGCAGCATCATGGGAGACTAGTCAGGATCGAGGGAAAGATGAACGGATCAAAGTACAGAGAGATGCTTGATGAAAACCTAATCCAGAGCACTCAGGACCTCAGACTGAACCCTGAACCCAATCAAACATCTCTGGAGAGACCTGAAAATAGCTGTGCAGCAACATTCCCCATCCAACCTGACAGAGCTTGAGGGGATCTGCAGAGAAGAATGAGAGAAACTCCCCAAATGCAGGCGTGCCAAGCTTCATGCCGAAGAAGAATCGAGACTGTAATCACTGCCAAAGGCTCTTCAACAAAGTACTGAGTAAAGGGTTAAAATTATTTCATTTTTTATTTTTAATACATTTGCAAACATTTCTAAAAACCTGTTTTTCTTTGTCCGTATGGGGTATTGTGTGTAGATTGATGAGGGGGGGGTGGACAATTTTATAATAACAGATAACACATAACAAAATGTGTAAAAAGTGAAGGGGGTCTGAATATTTCTGAATGCACATGCAACAATTTCAAAGATTTTACTGTTACAGTTCCTATAAGGACATTAGTCAATTGAAATAAACTCATTAGGCCATACTCTGTGGATTTCACATGATTGGGAATAGAGATATGCATCTGTTGGTCACAGATACCTTTTTTTTAAAGTAGGAGCGTAGATAAGAAAACCAGTCAGTGTCAGGCTGTTTATTGTGGCCTGTGGGATGTTGTCTCACTCCTCTTCAATGGCTGTGCGAATTTGCTGGATATTTGTGGGAACTGGAAAATGCTGTCGTACACATTAATCCAGAGCATCCCAAACATGCTCAATGGGTGACATGTCTGGTGAGTATACAGACCATGGAAAAACTGGGTCATTTTCAGCTTTCAGGAAATGTGTACAGATCCTTGCGACATGGTGCTGAAATATGAGGTGATGGCTGCAGATGAATGGCACGACAATGGGTCTTAGGATCTCTGTGCGCTCAAATTACCATCGTTAAAGTGCAATTGTGTTTGTTGTACATAGCTTATGCCTGCCCATACCATAACCCCACCATGGGGCACACTGTTCAACACCTTGACATCAGCAAACTGCTCGCCCACACAATGCCATACATGCGGTCTGCCATCTGCCCGGTACGGTTGAAACCGGGATTCATCCATGAAGAGCTCACTTCTTCAACGTGCCAGTGGCCATGGAAGGTGAGCATTTTCCCAGTCAAGTCGGTTACAACACCGAACTGCAGTCAGGTCAAGACCCTGGTGAGGACGACGAGCACGCAGATGAGCTTCCCTGAGACGGTTTCTGACAGTTTGTGCAGAAATTCTTCAGTTGTGCAAACCCACAGTTCCATCAGCTGTTCCATCCATCAGCTGTGGCTGATCTCAGATGATCCCGCAGGTGAAGAAGCCGGATGTGGAGATCCTGGGCTGGTGTGGTTATACGTGGTCTATAGTTGTGAGGCTGGTTGGACGTACTGCCAAACTGTCTAAAAAGAAGCAGTTGGATGTGGCTTATGGTAGAGAGAATTTCATTAAAGTCTCTGGCAACATCTCCGGGGACATTCCTGCAGTCAGCATGCGAATTGCACGCTACCTCAAAACTTTAAACTATGGCATCTGTGGCATTGTGTTGTATGACAATACTGCACATTTTAGATTTGCGTTTTATTGCCCCGAACACAAGGTACACCTGTGTAATGATCATGCTGTTTAATTAGCTTTTTGTACATGGTACAGCTGTCAGGTGAGAGGATTATCTTGACTTAGGGGAAATGCTCTCCAACAGGGATGTAAACAAATTTATGTTTTATTTCAGCTCATGAAACATGGAACCAACACTGTACATATTGCGTTTATATTTTAGTGCAGTGCACTAAATATAATTTCACTAATTTGAGTCTCACATTACTATGTATAACTAAACAAAGATAGTTCATCTGTGCTGTTAACTGTAGGAGAAATAAAGCATGTTGGGCAGAACAAGCAAGGAGGTGGGCAAACCCAAACAAGCGAGATCTTATTGGTGCATTGTATTTAGCATGTACAGTTGAAGTCGGAAGTTTACATACACTTAGGTTGGAGTCATTAAAACTAATTTTTCAACCACTCCACAAATTTCTTGTTAACAAACTATAGTTTTGGCAAGTCGGTTAGGACATCTACTTCGTGCATGACACAAGTAATTTCTCCAACAATTGTTTACAGACAGATTATTTCACTGTATCACAATTCCAGTGGGTCAGAAGTTTGCATACAATAAGTTGACGATGCCTTGGGGGACTGGGATCAAAAGCCAGGACCTCCCCGGGGCAGAAAAACCACCAAATCTGTCGCCGAAGGGACGGTCACCTCCGGGGGCTCAGAACCATGGTTCTGAGGCACCCACAACCCTCAAAACTGTCCTTTTCTCAATATCTGGAAAATAGCTTGGAAAATTTAAAATCCCAAAAAATGATGTCATGGCTTTAGAAGCTTCTAATAGGTTAATTGACATAATTTGAGTCAATTGGAGGTGTACCTGTGGATGTATTTCAAGGCCTACATTCAAATTCAATGCCTCTTTGCTTAACATCATGGGAAAATCAAAAGAAATCAGACAAGACCTGGTTCATCCTTGGGAGCAATTTCCAAACGCCTGAAGGTACCACGTTCATCTGTACAAACAATAGTATTCAAGTATAAACACCATTGGACCACGCAGCGTTCCGGCTCCTGAAGATGAATGTACTTTGGTGTGAAAAGTGCAAATCAATCCCAGAACAACAGCAAAGGACCTTGTGAAGATGCTGGAGGAAACAGGGACTGGTGCACTTCACAAAATAGATGGCATCATGAGGAAAGAAAATTATGTGGATATATTGAAGCAACATCTCAAGACATCAGTCAGGAATTTAAAGCTTGGTTGCAATTGGTCTTCCAAATGGACAACGGCCCCAAGCATACTTCCAAAGTTGTGGCAAAATGGCCAACAAAGTCAAGGTATTGGAGTGGTCATCACAAAGCCCTGGCATCAATCCTATAGAAAATGTGTGGGCAGAACTGAAAAAGCATGTGCGAGCAAGGAGGCCTACAAACCTGGGTTAGTTACACCAGCTCTGTCAGGAGGAAGGGGACAAAATTCACCCAACTTATTGTGGGAAGCTTGTGGAAGGCTACCTGAAACGTTTGACCCAAGTTAAACAATTTAAAGGCAATGCTACCAAATACTAATTGAGTGTATGTAAACTTCTGACCCACTGGGAATGTGATGAAATAAATAATAGCTGAAATAAATCCTTCTCTCTACTATTATTCTGACATTTTTTTTTTTACATTCTTAAAATAGAGTGGTTATCCTAACTGACCTAAGACAGGGAATTTTAACTGAGATTAAATGTCAGGAATTGTGAAAAACTGAGTTTAAATGAATTTGGCTAAGGTGTATGGAAACTTCTGACTTCAACTGTATTTGTATATTTCCATTAGGGAACATCTACTCAATTCGACCTTGCACTCCTAAACAACGCAATTTTTCATAACATATTCTAGTTTTGGGAACAGAAAAATGTATTGAGATCAGATGTTTCATCGATGAGAAAATTCGAAGAATGTCGGCCCAATTTCACCAAGTTCCATCCTCTCCCACTACCCGCGACTGGACTTCCTCTCACTACCATATTTGGTGGTGAGAAAACATTCTGAACGAATGTGTAATCTTTATTGCCCCTGTGACGTGTCTGTGTTACCCCTTATGTCTGTGGACTGACCTTGCAGTAGCATGTGGACATTATCAATATCCAAGGGGATGGCTCCATCGTCCAGAGGGGCTTCCTCTGGGTTTAGCCCTGACGCCATATCTCCTGAAAGGGGAACCGATCACCCGGTGAGTCCTGGCAGCATGCTGGTGCTCTGTGGAGATAGCAAGGCACACAGGACAATAAAGAATCTGAAATATATTTTCTGTATATAACACACTTTCATTAATCACACACACATCAACCTAGTGGGCTCCGAGGAGAGTACTGTGTACACATACTGTATACCACTAGTACATTTAAATAGACATGGTGTCACCAGTGTGAATATACAGTAGCAACAAGCAGGTCAAATAAAGAAATGTAATACAATATGAGTTGCAGCAAGCTGAACAATCCATGTCTGAGAAGAAAGATTACAAAACATTCACCAATATACAGGTACATACTAACATAGCTTAAGTACACAAAAAACATATACACATGGGTTCAACACTGAAAACACATACCTGGCTATAAATGTTTGTCCAAAAGAGAGAGCAACAGCCTATATAAGCTACAGTGACGTGCACAAAGCTCCACTTAGCCAATTGGAGGACTAGGTGGTGCCATCTATTGCTTACACCTTTCCAGTCCTTTCAGATGTGTGAACACCAGAGGTAAGGGGAACTTCCCTAACCTCTCTGGCTGAATTGGCCCTTTTTTTCTTCGGGGAGTTAACGTCTCATACAGGGGAACTGGCGCCCCGGTAATTCTCACCCTGATGCTGGACCTCATATGGGAGCCGATTTGTGCAAAAATTCAGCTATAGAAACGACCACAACAAATCTTGAAAACTGATTGCATCTAATAACAGATGATCATATTGAAACGTAAATGTAATTTAAAGCTCCAAGGTGGTCATTTGCTATTTGATGTGTTAAGTTTGCTTATGCAAATGTAACAAAGAAACATGGTGAAGACCCAAAATTGCCCACCCTGGAAGCTTGTGTTTCAGACATAAGAAAGTGGATGGCGGACATTTTTTAAAACTTTTAGACTCGCACAAAACAGAGATGCTAGTTCTAGGTCCCAAGAAACAAAAGATTTCTGCAGTCGGATCTGACATGAATCTCGTTGGTTGGACAATCGTCTCAAATAAAACTGTGAAGGAACTCAGCGTTACTCTGGACCCTGATCTCTCTTTTGACAAACATATATATATATATAATATATAAATAAAAGGGGGGGGGGGGTTCACACCTAGCTCTGCTATTAGACAATTCTTTCGTAAAGTTTGAATAGTCCATTGTTCAGCTAATAGCCCATCCTAGAAACGTTAGCAGAATTCACAGCCTGCTACACCTGTGAAAAACTAATAATAATACTTTCTCCCCTTTCCACTTGTTTAAGATTCCAATTGATTAAGTGTTTTGAGCCACAATCGGCCCCAACCCCAAATAATACATTTGGGCACAGTCGATAGCGTGCTGGACTTCAGGCTAGAATGTTGAGGGTTCGAAAACTGCTCCCTGCCTATTTCATTACATTATTAAGCCTGGATGTGTACTCCCATCTCATTCCTCGCCCTCTTCCACGTGTCATTCTCTGCCTGAGTGGCTCGTGAGCGTGCTGCTAGGATATGGGCAGCACCTTGGTTGTGCATCAAGAATTCAGCATAGCAAGTTTGTATGAAGGTCTGGTTATTCACAGGCAAATAGTAATATGCTCTAAACCACTCTGGTGACAAATTTTGCTAACCTGTTTTCAATTGTCCACATGGCTGGGAGAACCTACTCAGAAGAATGCAGATGAAGTTAGATATGCATAGAAAGGCGGCCAGGCGGCCAGCTCTAGGAAGAGTCTTGGTGGTTCCAAATATCTTCCATTTAAGAATGATGAAGGCCACTGTGTTCTTGGGGACCTTCAATGCTGCAGACATTTTTTGGTACCCTTCCCCAGATCTGTGTGTCACATCTGCACCCACTACGCCCTCTGGTGTTCATCCGGTGTCTTCCTAACCTTCAGTTCTCCCCCTGAAAACACTTTCTCCCTTGGTGTGATTGTGTGGTTGGACACAGGTGTGCTGGAGTCAGAGCTGATTCCTACCAGCTGCAAATCATCCCATAAATCAAGACCTCTACATATACTAATCCCTGCCAGATCGTAATCTCTGCTCAGTCAGATATCACTCTAGCCTTTTGTCTATTCTCAAGATCCTGTTGCTCTGCTTTGCTCGGTTTCCTGCCTTATACCATTTTTGTCTTCTCCTTGCAGTTACCGCCCTGTCTCTGGCTCCTGTTTCACATCTCACCACCAATCACCTTGCTCTGGATATCACTCACCACCATTACCTTGGATTGCACTGTCAACTGTGGGACCTTATGTAGACGGGTGTGTGCCTTTCCAAATCATGTCCAATCAATTGAATTTAACACAGGTGACTCCAATCAAGTTGTAGAAATACCTCAAGGATGATCAATGGAAACAGGATGCACCTGAGCTCAATTTCGAGTCTCTTCACAAAGTGTCTGATTGTATACTTATGTAAAGGTATTTACATTAGTTTACAATCTATCTGCAATATTAAAGCTGATATACACCCTAAAAAGATTTTAAAAAGATTAGACTACTGCAATGCTCTACTCTGTGACTACATGGATAAGGTGAAATAAAACCAGTGCAAGATATGGCTGCTAGAATCTTGACTAGATCCAAACATTTGATCATATTGCTCCAGTGATAACATCGCTACATTTGGCTTCCTATTAAGGGTAGGATTGAATTCAAGGTTTTACTGCTAACCTATAAAGCATTACTTTAACTTTCTCCTACTTATCTCTCCAATTTGGTCCTGCTGTACATACCTACACGTAAACTATGGTCACAAGACGCAGGCATCCTTATTGTTCCTAGAATTTCTAAGATAAAAGGACTAGGCAGGGCTTTCTCCTTACGAGCTCCATTCTTATGGAATGCCGATCCATGTGAGAGAGGCATACTCGGTCTCAACCTTTAAGTCTTTACAGAAGACTAATCTCTTCAATAGGTCCTATGATTGAGTGTAGTCTGGCCCTCGGTTGCGAAGGTCAACGGCAAGGCACTGGAGTGACAAACCACCCTTGCTCTCTCTGTCTGGCAGGCTCCCCTTTCTCCAGTAGGATTCTCTGCCTCTGACACTATTACGAGGGCTGAGTCACTAGCTTACTCGCACTCTCCCATGCGGTCCCTAGAAGGGTGCATCACGTCATGTCATGCCAGGCTTTTTTTTGCTATACTTGACTTCAGTGGATTGAGTCACTGACATGATCTTCCTGTCTGGTTTTGCAACCCCTTGGGCTCATGTGGTGGGGGAGACCTTCATGGGCTATACTCAGCCTTGTCTCAGGGTAGTGGTTTGTTGATATCCCTTTGGTGGTGTGGGGGATGTGCTTTGGCAAAGTGGGTGGGGTTATATCCTGCCTGGTTGTCCCTGTCCAGGGGTAACTTTGAACGGGGCCATAGTGTCCCCTGACCCCCCCTCCCCACTGTCTCAGTCCTTAGTATCTATGCTATAATAGTCTATGTGCTGGGGGGGTGTAATCCTATCTGGTGTAATTCTCCTGTCTAATCTGGTGTCCTGTTTGATCTTAGGTATGCTTATCATCTCCACCTGGCTCAGCCATAAGACCACTGGCCATCCCTCTGAACATGGTTCCTCTCTTGGTTTCTTCCGAGGTTCCTGCCATTCTAAGGAGGTGTTCCTAGCCACTGTGCTTTTTATATATTTTTTGATTGATTCATTGATTATGCCTATCCAATGAGATATACAGTGGGTATGGGTGTAGGTATACACTTATATATATATATATTCACTGCTCAAAAAAATAAAGGGAACACTTAAACAACACAATGTAGCTCCAAGTCAATCACACTTCTGTGAAATCAAACTGTCCACTTAGGAAGCAACACTGATTGACAATAAATGTCACATGCTGTTGTGCAAATGGAATAGACAACAGGTGGAAATTATAGGCAATTAGCAAGACACCCCCAATAAAGGAGTGGTTCTGTAGGTGGTGACCAAAGACCACTTCTCAGTTCCTATGCTTCCTGGCTGATGTTTTGGTCACTTTTGAATGCTGGCAGTGCTTTCACTCTAGTGGTAGCATGAGACGGAGTCTACAACCCACACAAGTGGCTCAGGTAGTGCAGCTCATCCAGGATGGCACATCAATGCGAGCTGTGGCAAGAAGGTTTGCTGTGTCTGTCAGCATAGTGTCCAGAGCATGGAGGCGCTACCAGGAGACAGGCCAGTACATCAGGAGACGTGGAGGAGGCCGTAGGAGGGCAACAACCCAGCAGCAGGACCGCTACCTCTGCCTTTGTGCAAGGAGGAGCAGGAGGAGCACTGCCAGAGCCCTGCAAAATGAGCTCCAGCAGGCCACAAATGTGCATGTGTCTGCTCAAACGGTCAGAAACAGACTCCATGAGGGTGGTATGAGGGCCCGACATCCACAGGTGGGGGTTGTGCTTACAGCCCAACACCGTGCAGGACATTTGGCATTTGCCAGAGAACCTCAAGATTGGCAAATTCGCCACTGGCGCCCTGTGATCTTCACAGATGAAAGCAGGTTCACACTGAGCACATGTGACAGACGTGACAGTCTGGAGACGCCGTGGAGAACGTTCTGCTGCCTGCAACATCCTCCAGCATGACCGGTTTGCCGGTGGGTCAGTCATGGTGTGGGGTGGCATTTCTTTGGGGGGCCGCACAGCCCTCCATGTGCTCGCCAGAGGTAGCCTGACTGCCATTAGGTACCGAGATGAGATCCTCAGACCCCTTGTGAGACCATATGCTGGTGCGGTTGGCCCTGGGTTCCTCCTAATGCAAGACAATGCTAGACCTCATGTGGCTGGAGTGTGTCAGCAGTTCCTGCAAGAGGAAGGCATTGATGCTATGGACTGGCCCGCCCGTTCCCCAGACCTGAATCCAGTTGAGCACATCTGGGACATCATGTCTTGCTCCATTCACCAACGCCACGTTGCACCACAGACTGTCCAGGCGTTGGCGGATGCTTTAGTCCAGGTCTGGGAGGAGATCCCTCAGGAGACCATCCGCCACCTCATCAGGAGCATGCCCAGGCGTTGTAGGGAGGTCATATAGGCACGTGGAGGCCACACACACTACTGAGCCTCATTTTGACTTGTTTTAAGGACATTACATCAAAGTTGGATCAGCTTGTAGTGTGGTTTTCCACTTTAATTTTGAGTGTGACTCCAAATCCAGACCTCCATGGGTTGATTTCCATTGATCATTTTTGTGTGATTTTGTTGTCAGCACATTCAACTATGTAAAGAAAAAAGTATTTAATAAGAATATTTCATTCATTCAGATCTAGGATGTTATTTTAGTGTTCCCTTTATTTTTTTGAGCAGTATATATATACACACACACACAATTGCCTAGGGGGTATAGGGACTAGGGGGTAAATTGGGACTGGCCCTGAAGGTGGAACAGACAAGTGTATTACCCTAGTTTTACCTCCCATCCCCCAGCACGTTGGAAGGAACCTCCTTATAGAGTTTGAGGAGTATTAGAGCTCATAGTAAATCTGGATTGGATTACTGTAGTAGAATGTATGTAAATGTGAAATGCCCAGAATATGGGGCACAACATAGGGTTTGAGCAACTGTTTAAAGACCGGACACAATTTTCCACAAAGGCTTGGTGCATTCTATACCAGAGGATCCAACAATAAGAGTGTGTGTGTGCAGCAATCCAAATACTTGTGTAAGGAGTGTTGAGTACATGTACATACTGATTATGCAAAAATGTAAGCAACTTTTCAAACAGTCCATGCCTACAAACCTCTGGGCAAAAGCACATAGTTAACTTAATACATGTGTGAAATTCATACATTTGTTCTTATGAAAATTACATACATTTGAAAAAATCTTGCACTATTTGTGTTTCTTACACCATGTAAAACTTTTACCAGTTGGAGTTTCTAAAACTTTTCTAAAATGTTGAATTATTATTATACAAAAATCCACTGTGTGCAAAGAGGGATGTATGCATCCTAAAGGAGAAAAGTGATAAAAGACCCTCAGAAACAAACAGTGAGAAATGGGGAGTAATATTAAATGACATATGCACAAATAAAAAAGTGAGGGTCATTAAATAAAATAACACACGTTTCAGTCATGTGGCCATAATCAACGTCAGTTTACACAATGACATGCGCTACAAGCATAAAGCATGAAGCATACATAAACATACAACTACTACACCCACAACCGGTGCTCACTGCTCAATCACAGATCCGAGCGAGTAGGTGACATACAGAGTTACCCACATGAAGTGACATATTGGCATGTTGGAATGTGTGCCCTTGTGGTGTGTGGTGCCAGTGTTTTCTTGTGTCACTATGGTGATGAGAAAAGGTTGTATGGTCAGCTGCCTGCCTGTCAATGTGACTGGAATCAGGTAGCCTTGCATGCAGCTGTCCTATTCATGTGCTTTGAACACGCACACAAACAGACACACACACACACAAACATTGATTTGTCAAGCTAACATCAGAAGTGGAAAAACTGTCTCTGCCCAATGGTCTGATCCTGTGAAGCATGTCAGGGCACACACCCACAAACAGCGATGTGCCAGGAATCTGTGGTGGCGCCCAGAAATAGAACATAATATGGTTGATCTCCAGCCGAGCTCCTGCTCCACTCTGCATGCAGGCCGAGGGTACCTTTAATCAATGGCAGATAGAGGTCTGTCGTTTATGCTGATCTATTTATTTTATTAGGTCATGGCAACGTGACAACCAGGGGTGCATCCCAATGCACTAGTTCCCTACTTCCCAAAAATCTATAAACATTGGCTTGGTGGAAGCATGGGCTATTGAGTTTCCACCACATTTCTTATACCAGTCATTTCCTTGTACCAGTCATGTCCTCCTACCAAGTCAAAAACATACTGCCAGGTGACAGAATCCGGACTAGTGGACCAGATGTCCGAGTGGCAGCCCTTTGAGTATTTAGCACTGCAGCCCACGCGCCTCTGTAGCCTCTCTGTAAATCTCACAAGCCCTTGTTAAGCAATAACATATCAAACAGTGGAGGCTCCTCAGAGGAAGAGGAGGGCCCACCTCCTCAGTGAAAATAAAAATAGTGAAACATTTAAAAAGTTATCCTTTTTAGATAAACTACACTAAATATATTCATGTCACCAATAACCTATTAAAACACACTTCAATGAAGGCCTACAGTAGCCTCAACCACGCTCTGAATGGTATGTAGCACCATGGTTTCCGTCCTCCTCTGGGCACATTGACTTCAATACAAACCCTAGGAGGCTCTTGGTTCTCACCCACTTCTACAGACTGAATCTAGTACTGAAAGCTACAGCTAGCCAGCACTGCAGTGCATAAAATGTGGTGAGTAGTTGACTCAAAGAGAGAGGAAGACAATAGTTGAAAAGTTTTGAACAAATTAATTTCTTCATAAATGAAGGCAAAGAATGAGAGAGAGAGCTAGCTATATTTAGTATTTTTTTCACTTCCACTTACTTAGCTAGCAAATGCAGCTAGCTAGTTTAACCTACTCAAACACCTATGTTACCTAGCCTGCTCGCTATCCAACACTGGAACTCTCCCAAGTCAAGGCCACGGGGCCCGCCAGTGTAACTGCTAAACTGCTTGCTAACTTTATACTGTACTGCATGATTGTAGCGGGCTTACTAACGCGTTAGTTCTAGTAGCAATGTTGACATGACGTTAGCTAATGTGACAATGATTTAGGATGTGTAGAGTTGTTAACGGTTATGATATGAAGGTTTGACTTGGAAACGTTTTTTCTCCTGGTCACAGACAGATGATGTGTTGGGCACTGAAGTCCACAAGCAAAGGGAAAAGCTGAGAGGAGGAGAGCGCGTAGATGCGAGAAAGTATTATTGAATGATCAAAGGGCTCATGCTGTTTGTATATGGCTGCTATGAATGAATGAAAATGAACTGTGTTTGCATGTGATCAGGGACTGTATTCATTCCACCAATTCTGCTGAAAAACTTTTCTTAAACGGAACGAAACAGGGATAGACATACCTGAATTTGTCCAATAGAATCTCTAGTTTGCAACCGTTGGACTAATGATTACACCCTAGATCAGCTAGCTGCAGGAAGTTTGACACATTCAAAACCGCTCTGCACAATGTCTGTCAACTTGATTACTCAGATTTCTCTCGATATGTGCATCTTTATTGTAAACTTTCATTCATAGGCTAGGTTGTAGCAACCTCATGATAGGTTCAGGCTACTACATTTTCCCTATACCTATCAATGTTACATTGAGCTGGGTGAATGGAATATGAAGGACAGTTATCCAATATTCTGCTCATAGAAAAACAAACAGCACAGCCAGTAATATAAAAACATGCAGCATGACATCAATTCAACGTCTAGTCCACGTTGGTTCAACATAATTTAATTGAGATGACGTGGAAACAATGTTGATTCAACCAGTGTGTGCCTAGTGGGATGGCACAGGCAAAGCTGCCTCTTTCAAACGCACTGCCCCTCGTCAATGAGCCACCGGCTCAGATGATGGGGGAGTGTGCTATTATTATTGGTAGTGTAATATGATCATTTTACCCCAGTGGTTTAGTTTTACACATCATTTTATGAACAATGCACACACACCTTGGGTTTGCGTGATTTAATATGCCCATAAAACATACATGATATTTATATTGGTGGTCACTGAACATGTATCACTACCTGGCACAATTCCATTTACCCAGTGAGGAGTTGTATGCCTGCACTGCACCTACTGCGTTCTTTATCCTGTCCGGTGCACTGAGTGGGGCAAATGCAAATGTCAAATACTTTTACAATACACATGGTCTGCTCGATTTAGCTTGCCCCATTAAATGGAACCAATTGAATATTCAGAAAAGTGCCATCTTTGTCCACCTTTTATCTATTATCTATTATTTTAAAGTTGTTTTTATTGTATGTGACCCTACTGATTGCTGCAACCCTGCATCAATGTTTCAACACACACAATCATAATAGGCAAAGGTCAGGATTCAGGAACACTGTTTATTTCACCTACTGGGTCGAGCAGCTAACATCACAGCAAGACCAGACTGCTCCAGGGACAAGATTCAATCCTGTTCTCTCTCTCAGACCTGATAGGTGTGGTGGATTAGGCAAGCTGGAATATAATGACTGTATGAGTCACCATAACCGCACACGCACACACACACACACACACACACACACACACACACACACACACACACACACACACACACACACACACACACACACACACACACACACACACACACAAGCAACACGGGCATGCAGAAACAAATCTGTTGGATGGGATCATTCGTTACAAAGATTCAATGGGCTTTAGCAACAACAAAAAATCTTCTGAGTGCTTGGAATATTTGGTTTTAAAACTGACCATGCAAAACAGGCAAAGATGGCTTTGGTGTCCATACAAGTTTGGGAAAGACAGCTTAGAGAGAAAAAAGTATCAAAATAAAGTAATAACAAAAATAGTAATAATAGCACTGTGGGGAATTGAGAAGGGACTTGTGGAGTAAAATAAGGCCTAATTATTTTTTTGTATTTAACTGAGAAATTAGCAAGTGGTGAAACTTTTGTGTGACACCGATTTTGTTTTCCCTTGACTTTTCCTCTCATTGCACTCGACAGTACAATGCTGGGTGGGTCTTGGGGAAAGATTTCATTCTACATACTGGTGAGTCACCAGTGCACACACAAACTCGCACTCGCTCTATATCTCGCGCACACGCTTTATATATCCACCAAAGCACCGAAACATGCTTTGTAATGTAAACAAATGGTTACTGTCTGTCCATGTGGTGCACACAGTAGGGTTGTCTAACGAAAAGAGTGCCTTTTGTATCTCTTTTATATTTTAAGTAGACATTGTGCACAAACATTCCATTTTAAAAGTCTGTTATATTAAATGAAGTGACAACATGGAAAATTAGACTTCAGCAGTTTGACACCTCCCTTCCTATATCCTGTCACACCCTGATCTGTTTCACCTGTATTGTGCTCGTCTCAACCTCCCACAAGGTTTCTCCTACTTTCCCCATTATCCCCTGTGTTTGTCTGTTGCCAGTTCGTCTTCCATTTCTCGTACCCTATCTCCATTCTATCCTGTTGTGGGGTGACCAGTCCAAATCTCTCCGGGTACTGATTGACTCTGGGGCCAACGAGAGGATGCTACCCTGGTGTCGGAGATGGGAATCCCCACACAACTCCTCTCCATTCCGATGGACATCAGAGCGCTGGAAGGGCACTCTATTGGCAGAGTCACCCACACTACTTTTCCCATTAACCTGAGAGTGTCAGGTAATCACAGTGAGTCTATGCAGTTCCTACTCATTGAATCCCTTCATACACCTATGGTTTTGGTGTTTCCATGGCTACAGAGGCACAATCCTCTGATCGACTGGGCTACTAGTTCTATCATGGGTTGGAGCCCGTTCTGCCACGCGCATTGTCAGAAGTCTGCACCGCCTGCCCCGGGACGTCTTACTGCAGGCTTGGGAGAAGTCTCGGATCTCTCCGCTATTCCTGCGGAGTGCCAGGAACTCCAGGGGGTTTTCAATTAGGCCTGCACTACATCTCTCCCTCCGCATCGACACTACGACTGCGCTATCGACCTTATCCAGGGAACTACATCTCCTCAGGGGCGGCTTTAATCCCTGTCGGGTCTGGAGACCAAGACCATGGACAGGTACCTTGAGGACTCTCTTGCTGCAGGGAGTGTTCGCCCATCAGTCTCCCAGTGTATCAACTACCGGGGCCTTAATGACATCACAGTTAAAAAACGTGACCCTCTACCACTCATCTCCTTTCTAGCCTCTCCAGGGAGCGACGATCTCAAAGTTGGACCTTTGGAACGCCTACCATCTGGTTCGGATAGAGGAAGGAGACGAATGGAAGACAGCTTTTAACACGGCTAGCGGGCACGATGAGTACCTTGTTATGCCATTCGGACTGAACAATGCTCTTGCAGTGTTCCAGGCCCTGGTCAACGATGTGCTACGTGATATGTTGAACTGGTTCGTGTTTGTCTACCTTGACGACATCCTCGTTTTTTCCCGGTCAGCTCAAGAACACTTCGTCCACGTCCGACAGGTCCTTCAGCGGGGGGCTAACTGGATGTTTGTCCCGGACTCCCAGGTCCTGGAATGTGCTCATTCCTCCAGACTTGCCTGCCATCTTGGCTCCAGTCAGACCCTGGCATTTGCACGACAACGTTTTTTGTGGCCCACCATGGTTCCTGAAGTCTCTCCGTTCGTCACCGAATTAGACTCCCCGGCAAGCTCAGGCTGGCCTCCTTCAACCACTCCCTGTTCCTCACTGCCCCTGGTCTCATATATCCCTGGACTTCGTCACTGGTCTCCCTCCCTCAGATGGCAACACCACTATCCTTACGGTAGTGGATAGGTTTTCCAAAGCCGCCCATTTCATTCCCCTTCCCAAGTTACCCTCAGCCAAGGAGACAGCTCAGCTCATGATGCAGCACATCATCTGAATCCATGGACTTCCGGTGGACATGGTTTTGATCACAGTCCTCAGTTCTCGTCCCGGTTCTGGAAGGCGTCCTGCACTCTCATTATCCTACCAACGGGACATTAAGATCTGTAACATCTTATGTTTCACCAAGTCGTGGCTGAACGAAGACACGGAAAATATAGAGCTGGAGGGATTTTCAATGCACCGGCACAACAGAGAAGCTACTGAGAAGTCTGGTAAGACGAGGGGTGGGGGTGTGTGTCTTTTTGTCAATAACAGCTTGTGCGCGATGTCTAATATTAAAGAAGTCTCGAAGTATTGCTCGCCTGAGGTAGAATACCTTATGATAAGCTGTAGACCACACTGCCTACCAAGAGAGCTCTCATCTATATTATTCGTAGCCGTCTATTTACCCCCAAAGAACGATGAAGGCACTAAGACCACAGTCAACCAACTCTATAAGGCCATAAGCAAACAAGAAAATGCTCACCCAGAAGCGGCGCTCCTAGTGGCCAGGGACTTTAAAGGGGTAAAACTTAAATCATTGTTACAAAAATGTGCAACCAGAGGGAAAAAAGATTCTGGACCACCAACTTTACTCTACACACAGAGATGCATACAAAGCTCTCCCCCACCCTACATTTGGCAAATCTGACCATTATTCTATCTTCCTGATTCCTGCTTACAAGCAAAAACTAAAGCAGAAAGTACCAATGACTCGCTCAATACGGAAGTAGTCAGATGCCGCGGATGCTACGCTACTGGACTGTTTTGCTAGCACAGACTGGAATATGTTCTGGGATTCATCCAATGTCATTGAGGAGTATACCATCTCAGTCATCGGCTTCATCAATAAGTGCATCGACAACATCGTCCCTACAGTGACCATACGTACATATCCCAACCAGAAGCCATGGATTACAGGCAACATCAGCATCGAGCTTAAAGGATAGAGCTGCCGGTTTCAAGGAGCTGGACACTAATCCAGACGCCTCTAAGAAATCCCGCTATGCCCTCAGACGAACTATCAAACATCAAAGCGTCAATACAGGATTAAGATTGAATCCTACTACACCGGCTCCAATGCTCGTTGGATGTGGCAGGGTTTGAAAACGATTAAGGAATCAAAGGGAAACCCAGACGCGAGCTGCCCAATCACGTGAGCCTACCAGATGAGCTAAATGCCTTTCATGCTCGCTTCGAGGCAAGCAACACTGAAACATGCACGAGAGCACCAGCTGTTCTGGATGACTGAGATAACGCTCTCGGTAGCCGATGTGAGCTAGACCTTTAAAAGGTCAACATTCACAAAGCCACGGGGCCAGATGGATTACCAGGACGTGTACTCAAAGCATGCGTGGACCAACTGGTGTCTTCACTGATATTTTTAACCTCTTACTGACTGAGTCTGTAATACCTATATGTTTCAAGCAGACAACCATAGTCCCTGTGCCCAAGCAAGCGAAGGTAACCTGCCTAAGTAATTACCGTCCTGTGGCACTCACGTCAGTAGCCATGAAGTGCTTTGAAAGGCTCGTCATGGCTCACATCAACAGCATCCTCCCGGATACCCTAGACCCACTCCAATTTGCATACCGCCCCAACAGATCCACAGATGACGCAATCTCAATCGCACTCTACACTGCCCTTTCCCACCTGGACAAAAGGAACACATATGAGAATGCTGTTCTTTGACTACAGCTCAGCGTTCAACACCATAGTGCCCACGAAGCTCATCACAAAGCTAAGGGCCCTAGGACTAAACACCTCACTCTGCAACTGGATCCTGGACTTCCTGTTGGACCGCCCCCAGGTTGCAAGGGTAGGCAACAACAACACGTCAGCCAAGCTGATCCTCAACACAGGGGCCCCTCAGGGGTGTATACTTAGTCCCATCCTGTACCCCCTGTTAACCCACAACTGTGTGGCCAAACACAACTCCAACACCATCATTAAGTTTGCTGACGACACAACAGTGGTAGGCCTGATCACCGACAATGATGAGACAGCCTATAGGGAGGAGGTCAGAGACCTGGCAGTGTGGTGCCAGGACAACAACCTCTCCCTCAATGTGAGCAAGACAAAGGAGCTGATCGTGGACTTCAGGAAAAGGCGGGTCGAACAGGCCCCTATTAACATCAACGGGGCTGTAGTGGAGCGGGTTGAGAGTCAAGTTCCTTGGTGTCCACATCACCAACGATCTATCATGGTCCTTACAAACCAGACAGTCATGAAGAGGGCACGACAAAATCTTTTTACCCTCAGGAGACTGAAAAGAATTGGCATGGTTCCCCAGATCCTCAAAAGGTTCTACAGCTATATAATAGGTGGTGTCAGAGGAAAGCCCATAAAATTGTCAGAGAGTCCAGTCACCCAAGTCATACACTGTTTTCTCTGCTACCGCAAGGCAAGCAATACTGGAGCGCCAAGTCTAGGACCAAAAGGCTCCTTAACAGCTTCTACCCCCAAGCCATAAGACTGCGGAGCAATTAATCAAATAGCCACCAGACTATTACATTGACCCCCCCATTTGTTTTGTACACTGCTGCTACTTGTTGTTTATTATCTATGCATAGTCACTTCACCCCTACCTACAAGTACAAATTATCTCAACTTGTACCCCCGCACATGAACTCAGTACTGGTACACCCTGTATATAGCCTAGTTATTGTCATGTTATTGTGTTACTTTTTATTATTTTTTACTTTAGTTTATTTGGTAAATATTTTCTTAACTCTTCTTGAACTGCACTGTTGGTTAAAGGCTTGTAAGTAAACATTTCACTTTAAGGTCTACACTTATTGTTTTCGGGGCGTTTGACAAAGTTGGATTTGATTTTTGATTAAACCTCTGTCTCACAGCCCTTTGTTTCCTGTTTCCATATTTTTTTTAAAATAAACATTGAACATTAATAGTCAAATCATAGTGTAAAAGCAGGTGAGCTGGCTTTACTCTTTTTAGCCATTTTCTGTTGTTTTGTGGCTGAAGAACAGCGCAAAACACCAGTCTCAACGTCAACAGTGAAGAGGCGACTCCGGGATGCTGGCCTTCAAGGCAGAGGTCCTCTGTCCAGTATCGGTGTCCTTTTGCCAATCTTAATCTTTTATTTTTTTGACATATGGCTTTTTCTTTGCAACTCTACCTAGAAGGCCAGCATCCCAGAGTCGCCTCTCCACTGTTGACGTTGAGACTGGCGTTTTGCGGGTACTATTTAATGAAACTGCCAGTTGAGGACATGTGAGGCGTCTGTTTCTCAAACTTGACACTCTGATGTACTTATTCTCTTGCTCAGTTGTGCATCGGGGCCTCCCACTCCTCTTTCTATTCAGGTTAGAGACATTTTGCGCTGTTCTGTGAAGGGAGTAGTACACAGCATTGTAAAAGATCTTCAGTTTCTTAGCAGTTTCTCGCATGGAATAGCCTTCATTTCTTAGAACAAGAATAGACTGACGAGTTTCAGAAGACAGTTCTTTGTTTCTGGCCATTTTGAGCCTGTAATCGAACCCACAAATGCTGATGCTCCAGATATTAAACTAGTCGAAAGAAGGCCAGTTTTATTGCTTCTTTAATCAGGACAACAGTTTTCAGCTGTGCTAACATAATTGCAAAAGTGTTTTCTAATGATCAATTAGCCTTTCAAAATTATAAACTTAGATTAGCTAATACAACGTGTCATTGGAACACAGGAGTGATGGTTGCTGATAAATGGGCCTCTGTATGCCTATTTAGATATTCCATTAAAAAAATATGCTGTTTCCAGCAATAGTCATTTACAACATTAACAATGTCTACACTGTATTTTTGATCAATGATGTTATTTTAATGAACATTTGTTTTCTCTTTTTTTTCTCAAAAACAAGGACATTTCTAAGTGACCCCAAACTTCTGAACGGTAGTGTATATCTAACGGTAATTGTGTGCTTTCAAAATGAACAACGCAAAGGTACACGCTTGTCCCGCTGCGTCATCCATTATTTCCAAGGTAATGTACAGAACCTCGGTGTTTATCCCTTGCCTAATAGGCACTTACTATAATATTTTTATTTATTTAATGAGATGGGAAAATGTTTTTTATTTATTAAATTGCACATGTTCTCTTTATGACATAATGTTAAAATTAGGTCACTATGTTACACTACTCAAAAGGCACTTCATTGGTCGAACGACCCAGTAAAGCATGTGTCCAGAGCAGCAAAGACTTCCAATGACAATTTGGAAGAGCCTAAATAGTTTCCACGTGCAGCTCGGACACTGACAGTCTAATAAATTCCATTCCGACTGACACTCGGAAATCCATGCTGGATGACACGAGGGACTGATGTAGTACGCCTGCCACGGCTCAAAATACTCCCCAGCACACACATGCTTCCCCATCTCACCTTGAACATAATCCCCGTTTGCAGACTTTGTGTTTGCAGTGCATACTTTGTTTATCACAGTAGCCTAAATAGTACATTCAATTAAAAAAGGGCAAATTGCAGTTGCTTCATCCAAGTTTGGACTTCTGAATAAATCAAATGTACCCATTGATCCTTCAAGTCTATAATTCATAAATGCCTCATGAGTTTAGTTTAACTGTCATACCCCATCAGAACCCAATATATAAACTTATTTCATTCCAACGTTTGTAAACAAACACTATATAGCCTCAAAACATGGTTAAAACTATAATGTTGATTTCATGAATGGTCAGTCCTTATATATCCATAGCTCTGTCTATGAATTTGAGAGTGGTTACATTTCTCCAGCCCTATCCTCAGATTTAAAAAAAAACAGAACCTGGGGTATGGATCACGTTTTGTTATTGTTTCAACTGCTGATTGCCGATTTAAATACAGCAAAGAAAATGGAAACATTTCTAAAAACATGCAGCATATTTTACAGAAGCTAGATGACCTAATGCTGTAATTAGAAGTGATGGAGAGGCCTACACATAAATATCACCTGTATTTCAGACATCCCCGATTATACACACTTATTCAAAGCATTACTAAAAGTTGTACAACTTTTCCCAATTTGCCATGTGGCCAATAAAATTTAAACAAAAATTCCATTACTTACAAAAGATCGAAGAAAGCACTTCTGTAGTCTCTTGAAGGTCAGAAGAAAAGAATACACGATATGGAAAGTGAGCTGGAAGACAGGTTGAACGTTGAGCAGTGCTCTGCTGTCATTACCAGAACAGGGCAGGCCGACTGCAAACCAACTGTGGTTTCTTTGTATGCGGTCTGGAGGAAGTTAATTCATTTCAGTGGGAGGCAATCCGCACCGCTGCGACTCATCTGCCAGACGGGGCTGCGATGCGTGCAGTGTGTCTCATGTTTAGGATTTTTCCAATTTGTGCCTTGCTTTGCCATGCGGTCTCAGAAACGGATGTACACTGAGTATACAAACATTAGGAACACCTTCCTAATATTGCGTTCTCGTCGTCGTCCACCCTCCCCCATGACATGAAAAGAGTAGGTGTTCTTAATGTTTGTTATAGTCAGTGTATAACACGGAAGATAGTTGAACGCTTCACATTTGCACTGTGTGTTTATGGGACAGCAACACACTTTTGACAGCTCAATAGATTTACTTGAAAAGCACAAGATCAAAGTTGGAGTTTATAATGCTGTGCAATTAAGTTTTTGATGTATTGTATGTCATTGCTATTACTCATTTTATTCATAATACAGTTGTGGGCCTGTTATTATTAGTAGGTCTATTATACTTTTTACCAGTGGTGCCTCTGCCTATATGGAGACTACAGCCTCCGCTGCCAGGGTCTCAACTTACTATTAACAGTTTAAAAAAGTAGAATACAGTAGTGCACTTTTGAAAATTGGTAGGGCATCAGCAGTTTCCAATGACAGTCACTCCAAAAATTGTTGATGAAGGTAGTCTAGCCAGCTATCTAAACCTTGTAGTAATCATCAAATTACCATGCGGGCATGTAAAGCATGTGCCCAGAGGCCCTGACATACACGGGGCACCCATACATTTTTTTAGTCACTCTAACTCAGATATCATATGAACATGGCAAAATGTGTACAATTGCAGGAAATTAGCTTTAATCTGCAAAAGTGTTCCTCCACCTCATGGCAAAATGTGTAGAATTCACCTTTGAAACTGCACATGTTCATTAACACTGCAAAGAAAATGCTGCCAAGAGGAGGAAGCAATAAAATACCAAATCTTGGCTAGAGGTGGCACTGCTTTAAAAATATAGATTTTTTAAATATTGATTATCATTATTAAGGCAGCACAAGTGGCTAGCAAATAATTAATACAACCTGGCTTGCTAGACTTCATCATAACTCATGCAACACCTTTCAGTGGCTATTTTTTTTTTGCATTCAGATCACGGTATACATCATAACTTGTGGCAAAAATAGCGAGGTGCCCAGAAACAGCCAAAATAAAGCTCTCCTCCATGTTTCGTGATTCTGATTGCGGTAATGAGGGCATGGATTGCGACAATTGCATAAAAATGACCATGTACCAATGTGATTCCGCAGTAGTGCGTACAGGATGACAAGTGCACCAAGAATGTGTAGCTGCTAACTTTGTCTGAAAGATGCATGAAAATCCTGATGACCTGTCCATCTTAATAATTTATTTGTACTGCTATCCCCAATTTCTTTGCCTTTATTTTTTTTTAAAGAAAATAAAAAAGATTTGGGGCGGCAGGGTAGCCTAGTGGTTAGAGCGTTGCACTCGTAACCGGAAGGTTGCAAGTTCAAATCCGAGCTGACAAGGTACAAATCTGTCGTTCTGCCCCTGAACAGGCAGTTAACCCACTGTTCCTAGGCCTTCATTGAAAATAAGAATTTGTTCTTGCCAAGGTTAAAAAAAAAGCATAGTTTTTTGTAAAAAAAAATGTGTCAAACCTTTGAAATTGTGCAAATTGTGATGCATTGTGATTATTATTATTATTCAAAATCCAAACTGGGATATAGACCTTTAAAGGTGAGAAATACATTTTAAAGGGGAACGGAAACGTTTTAGAAAGTTAAGCTAAACAAAGAGATGTATTCAATCCACTAATACTAGTGTCCTCAAAGGGGGGGCTGAACTCACTGATTTTGCCAGGCTTTTTGGGATGCTTATTTAGAAGTTCTAGTGGCCATGACTGAAGCCAAACTTGAATTGTCATGGTGGTGTGGTTTGATGTGGGTGTTTCTTGGATGTGTCACCACCAAGACACACCCATCTGTCAGAACCTTGCCCGCAGCTGTTCCTCCCCACTCAATCACAACAAACAAACCTCCTGCAGGTTGAGTTCAATAACTACTGTACTAGATGTATGGTGAGATGTTGGAGGAAACTTTGAATCGGTCAGTAGTAGGGTGGCAAAGGGATGGAAACTTTTTGCTAAATTTCCAGAACTTTTCCAGGTATCTTCCATGGGAAGTTAAGCCTGGGAGGTTTGGGAATTTTGCTTAAATTAAGCAAAAAAGTTAGCTTATAAACTCTTGGGGCTAGGGGGCAGAATTTTCACTTTTGGATAAATAGCGTGCCCAATTTCAACTTCCTGCTACTCATGCCAAGAATATAAGATATGCATATTATTCATAGATTTGGATAGAAAGGAAAAAGTTAGCTTATAACAGGGAACATTTTTTGTGGGATAGACATAAGGCAATTCTAGGTCTTGTGGCATACAGTTGAAGTCGGAAGCTTACATACACTTAGTTTGGAGTCATTAAAACTCGTTTTTCAACCACTCCACAAATTTCTTGTTAACAAACTATAGTTTTGGCAAGTCGGATAGGACATCTACTTTGTGTATGACGTACGTATTTTTCCAACAATTGCTTACAGACAGATTGTTTCACTTATAATTCACGTATCACAATTCCAGTGGGTGAGAAGTGTACATACACTAAGTTGACTGTGCCTTTATTTTCTGGAATTTTCCAAGTTGTTTAATGTCATGGCTTTAGAAGCTTCTGAAAGGCTAATTGACATAATTTGAGTCAATTGGAGGTGTACCTGTGGTGTACCTCAGAAAACAAATTGTAGACCTCCACAAGTCTGGTTCATTCTTGGGAGCAATTTCCAAACATCTGAAGGTACCACGTTGATCTGTACAAAAAATAGCACGTAAGTATAAACACCATGGGACCACGCAGCTGTCATAGAGCTCATGAAGGAGACGCATTCTGTCTCCTAGAGATGAAGGTAATTTGGTGCGAAAAGTGCAAATCAATTACAGAACAGCAAAGGACCCTGTGAAGATGCTGGAGGAAACAGGTACAAAAGTATCTATATCCACAGTAAAAACGAGTCCTATATCAGCATAACCTGAAAGACCGTTCAGGAATGAAGAAGCCACTGATCCAAAACCGCCATAAAAAGCCAGACCACGGTTTGCAACTGCACATGGGGACAAAGATCGTACATATTTTGGAGAAATGTCCTCTGGTCTGATAAATAAAACTAACTTTTTGGCCATAATGATCGTCGTTATGTTTGGAGGAAAAAGGGGGAGGCTTGCAAGCCAAAGAACACCATCCCAACCGTGAAGCACAGTGGTGGCAGCATCATGTTGTGGGAGTGCTTTGTTGCAGGATGGACTGGTGCACTTCACAAAATACATGGCATCATGAGGATGGAAAATTATGTGGATATATTGAAGCAACATCTCAAGACATCAGTCAGGAAGTTGACACTTGGTTGCAAATTGGTCTTCCAAATGGTCAATGACCCCAAGCATACTTCCAAAGTTGTGGCAAAAGGGCTTAAGGACAACAAAGTCAAGGTATTGGAGTGGCCAGCACAAAGCCCTGACCTCAATCCTATAGAAAATTTGTGGGTAGAACTGAAAAAGCGTGTGCGAGCAAGGAGGCCTACAAACCTGACTCAGTTACACCAGCTCTGTCAGGAGGAATGGGCCAAAATTCACCCAACTTATTGTGGGAAGCTTGTGGAAGGCTACCCGAACCGTTTGACCCAAGTTAAACAATTTAAAGGCAATTCTAACAAAAACTAATTGAGTGTATGTAGACTTCTGACCCACTGGGAACGTGATGCAAGAAATAAAAGCTGAAATAAATCACTCTACTATTATTCTGACATTTCACATTCTTAAAATAAAGTGGTGAGCCTAACTGACCTAAGATTAGGATATAATGTCAGGGATTGTGAAAAACGGAGGTAAAATGTATTTGGCTAAGGTGTATGTAAACCTCCGACTTCAATTGTATATTGGTTAAACTATCCCCAATTCAATGGAATTGCAACCCTCTCTGCATGCACAGTGCACTCTTCCATCACATGTCCAGCTGATTCTCAAGATCTTGCACACTAATGAGATGATATTGAGCCCACACTACTACACTGTCTGAGCAAAGGACTACATGCTTTCTGGTAAGTTTTGATTAAAATACTGGGTGTGGTGAATATATTTTTTACGACATGCATGATTTTTTGTTAACTAGTAAATAGTAGCCTACAGCAAAGTGTGTTTACATAGTTTCTAACTTGTTAACAATTTCTGCTAGTTAGTTTTTGCTACCATGTGGGTTTTAGCTTGCTTGAGCCTGCTAACGGAGGAGTGTTAATTCACCTGTTTCCATACATGTTTAATTTTAAAACATTTATCTTACAAAGGAGTTGTTTAATCTAACTGATAACTATTTATCTGTACATGGAATTGTATTTGTTTTTTTACACATTTCTTTCTAATCTTCACAGGAAAATGCCACGGGCACGATCTGATGTGTGGAGACATTTCACTGCAGCTAATGTAGAAGGAAAAGCTGTGTACATTTGTAAATACTGTGCCAAATCATATGTTGGACCACAGAAGGTATTTGCACTTGCAACGTTTGCGCTGGGAGTCGGGAAGCAAGTTCAATGCATCATTTAATAAACAAATGAACAAACAAGAAACACGAACAACGCACAGACAGAAAACTGAAACAGAAACAATGACACCTGGGGAAGGAGTGACATATATAGGGCAGGTAATCAAGGAGGTGATGGAGTCCAGGTGATTGTCATAATTCGCTGATGCGCGTAACGATGGTGACAGGTGTGCACCATAACGAGCAGCCTGGTGACCTAGAGGCCGAAGAGGGAGCACACGTGACAGCACTGGTGACAGACAATGCTGCGAACATTAAGGCTGCTTGGTCTAAAGTGGAGGGGTCCTACCCTCACATCACACCCATTGGCTGTGCTGCTCATGCATTGAGTCCGCTTCTCAAGGACATCATGGCACTGAAAATAATGGATACACTCTACAAGAGAGCCAAGGAAATGGTTAGGTATGTGAAGGGTCATCAAGTTATAGCAGCAATCTACCTCACCAAGCGTGAGAAGAATAAGCTGAAGCCACATTGAAGCTGCACAGCAACACCCGTTGGGGTGGTGTTGTCATCTTCCGGGACTCTAACCCGGAAGCTTACAAGAAATCCTGCTATGCCCTACGACGAACCATCAAACAGGCAAAGCGTCAATACAGGGCTAAGACAATCATACGACACTGGCTCCGACGCTCGTCTTATGTGGCAGGGCTTGCAAACTATTACAGACTACAAAGGGAAGCACAGCTGCAAACTGCCCAGTGACACGAGCCTACCAGACAAGCTAAATCACTTCTATGCTCGCTTCGAAGCAAGCAACATTGAGGCATGTATGAGAGCATCAGCTGTTCCGGACGACTGTGTGATCACGCTCTCCATAGCCAACGTGAGTAAGACCTTTAAACAGGTCAACATACACAAGGCTGTGGGGCCAGACGGATTACCAGGACGTGTGCTCCGGGCATGTGCTGACCAACTGGCAGGTTGGGATTGAGATTGAGGCTACCCAGTACAAGTGGTTCACTATACTCCTCCTCCAGAGTCCAACTTGCTTGAAGGTCCTTGATTTAGCCAGGGCTTCTATTTTATTTCAATCCCCTAATAAGATGACATGACATTGGGAAAATGTACAAATAACACATTGTACAAAACTGGAGAATATCAAAACAATTACTAAAATGTGAAGACAACATTACCAACTAACTACACACCTTTAGCAACATGCCATGTATTGTAGAATCAGACAATGAACAAAAAAATATAAAGACAAAATATAAAGTGTTGGTACCATGTTTCATGAGCTGAAATAAAAGATCCCAGAAATGTTCCATACACACTTATTTCTCTCCAATTTTGGGTGCATATTTGTTTACATCTCTGTTAGTGAGCTTTTCTCCTTTGCAAAGATAATCCATGGCAAATAAAGAAGCTGATTAAAGAGCATGATCATTACACAGGTGCATCTTGTCCTGGGGAAAATAAAGGCCACTCTAAAATGTTAGGTTTTGTCACACAACACAATGCCACAGATGTCTCAAGTTTTGAGGGAGCGTGTCATTCGCAAGCTGACTGCAGGAATGTCTACTGGAGCTGTTGCCAGATAATTTAATGTTCATTTCTCTACCATAAGCCACCTCCAACTTCTTTTTAGAGAATTTTGCAGTATGTCCAACCGGCCTCACAACCGCAGACCACGTGTATCCACGCCAGCCCAGGCCCTCCACATCCAGTTTCTTCACCTGCGGGATCATCTGAGACCAGCCACCCAGACTTTGGCTGGAACTGTGGGTTTGCACAACTGAATAATTTCTGCACAAACTGTCAGAAACCATCTCATCTGCGTGCTCATCGTCCTCAACAGGGTCTTCATCTGCAGTTCACTGGGCAAATGTTCATGTTCGACATAGATGAAGATTTAAATCATTTCTTTCAATTGACTGATTTCCTTATGAACTGTAACTCAGTAAAATCTTTGAAATTGGTGAATGTTGCATTTATATTTTTGGGGGGTGGGGGGGTTGCTGAGGAGTATTTCTGTCTGTGATAAAGCCCTTTTGTGGAGAAAATCCCACTTAAACAAAATCTTGCACAATTGGCTGGGCGTCGTCCGGGTTTGGCCAGGGTAGGCTGTCATTGTAAATAAGAATTGTCTTAACTGACTTGCCTAGTTAAATAAAGGTTAAATAAAAAATAATAATGATTGGCTGGGTCAATCAAAAACTTTGAAATTGTTGTATGTCGCGTTTATATTTTTGTGAAGTATAGAATGTCAGGCATCTCTTCCCTCAGGAACTTTTGGATGGACAGGTTACGATCTCTAACGATGCTGTGAATCTTGACACCCGCCTCCTCCAAGGCAGAGGAGGAGGACGCAACACCCACAGTGACAGTGAATCTCGAAAAACTGCAAAGGTAATAAATGCTTTGGTGCTCACTGGCCTGTTAAAGGCTGCATTCAGCTGTCTTGCACAGGGAACACTGCAGGTTCTATTCACAGGGCTGTCCCCACACCTTCCAACACAGAGTGTTTAACCTGCTCTTTTACCAGCCTGGGTTGGTTCACCCATCAGACAACCTGGTGACCTCCTGCTCCCTGGAACTCATCATGTTGGCCGTGTGAAGGACCCCTATTCAACATAGCGCACTGCAGCCCCGAGCTCAAGCAGCCCTTCAGCCTACGTCTCCCAGACGCTTACAGACACGTGCCACCGTGCACGACAAAGTTTCACCATGTTGATTAGATATCCAAATACTTTTGGATTGACACTGCAATAAAATGGATTAAGTAGAACCAATGTTCTTGAAAGTTTGCTGTGTCTTGGTCTAAATTACAAGGTAGTTATTTCGATTGGAGCCTAAAAAAAGTTAAGGTAGGGTGAATCTCCTCCATGAAGACACATTGAAACGTCTTGACAGGTATGGGACTTGAACCCATGACTTAAACAGACATTGTGTCAGGTAGACTTTGCAACCTGGAACATAATGTAGAGAAATGTGTTTTAAGTTTTGTAGAACTGCATAATTGATAACTGAGAATATACCAAGTCTGGGCAAGGTTCTTGGAGGAAGTGACTGTGAATCTCAAAAAACAGCTTTGGTGCTTACTGGTCTTGCACATTCAACACTGCAGGTTCTATTCCTAGGGGCTTTCCCCCACTGGATTCCAGCTGAAAATATACTTATTCATGTTACCATGTTTTATTGATTACTTTACATGTATAAGTTAGGTATAGGCTGGGGTCAATGAAGGATGCGTAGGAATGTGGCTCATGGAAATGCAAGTTTACATTCTGTCAAACATGTTATTGTTGGATATCAAGCCTTCTAAGGAGAGAGGCATAGGAAACCAATCTGGTTTCAGTCACTGATAAGTTTGGACAGCCGTGGATTTAGGGAGGAGCGAGGAATTCAGCCTGAGGTCAACAGGTGAAGCGAGATGAGTTTTTACTCTGTGTGTCGAGAACCTAACAGTTGCATTGTCGGCAGGATTCACCACCATTTATAGTCGAACTGGAGAGTCCGAATCAGTGAAACAGAAGCTGGCACCAAAAACAAGATAGAGAGAGTCGTAGACTGAATACAAATTGTAGGATACGGACCTAGCCTGAGCTTATTCAGTACTCCCATTGTACTATGACCAGTTGTAGATTTATGGTGAGTCCTGGAAAGTAAGCCTGAGCAGACTGGTCCTGTGGAGGTTAAGTCCTAGGGGGCACACCTGTAAAGGGGGGGGGGGTGAAATCCCACTGTGGTGGCCATGAGGTCATAGAGTGTGTGTGTGTGTTAATGGATAAATTGTAATGCTTGTGTTCTAGTAGGGTAGGTTGTAGAGAAGTAGTCCATGTAGAAGGACAAAGGAATGAAATGCATACGGTGGAGAATAGGAGATATCTGAGAATATCTGTGCTTTCAGATTAAACCTTGTCAGTGAGTGGGGAAAATGGATGGCGATAGAAGTTCTGGAGTAGAGCCTCATCCATGGTTGGAAAAGCGAAAGGATTTTAGAACTGTCAAGCCTGCTCCTGCTCGCCCTCCCTGGCGCCCGAAGGCGCCAGGCTTCCCAGCATTACGCACACCTGCCTTCCCCCGTCATGCTCATCAGCAATTATTGGGACTCAATCACCTGTGTCATTACCTGCCCTATATCTGTCTGTTCCCAAACTTTGTTCCCTGCTTCAGGATTAATGTTCGTATGTCGTTATGTTACCGGGTGCTGACGCTGTTCCTGTCCTGTTTAATGTCTGTGCTATATTAAATGTTGACTCCCCATACCTGCATCTCATCTCCAGCGTTGGTTCTTACAAGAACATTGTTTGGAAGTGATGTGTGTATTAGCAGTAGCAATAAGGAGAGACGTTGGTTTATTTCCTATTGGGGCGGGGAACAGTGACAGATTACGTGGAAATAGGAAGACAACTGTGAATAATTTTGGTAACGTGTGTTGTCAACAACAGTGGAATTTGAGGCATAACACTGGTATAAGACATTAGGTCACCAATATTCTCCAGTAGTAAATTGGCAGACGCTTCAGTATTATTTCTAATACAAGGTGTCAGGTCCCGTGACCAAATTATTAAGTAACCTTTCTCCGGGAAGTGGGTATCACTACCTAAAAAAAAGTTACAATTGGCATGTATTAGAACCATAGATGAGGAAATCTAAAGACCATGGACAGCGTCGGAATAATAACTATTGAAATGGCGACTGGCGGCCCTGATCCACCCTGTAAAGGAGGGCTAGAGGAAGAAAAGTTTAACAAAGCAATAGAGGAGCTGAAAGAGGCGCATGAGCATTACACCAATTTGGCTCGAATATAGGAAAACATTGGCAAATTGGATAAGATTGGTCAGCACTTCCCTGCTGATGGAAAATTTCAATCTAATAAAGAATTCAGAGATGTGTGAGAGCAAGATTGTTATACTTTTATTGCATCAAATGGTTGTTTTAGATTAGAGGGTTCTTATAACTCTATTGTGTTTGTATGAACTGAAAGTGTTCCCCTGGGAGATAACACTGGCAGGAGATTTACGATGTCTTTGGGGATACCGCATTCCAGAGCATGAGTTAATGTTCGTTTTATATGGTACGAGGGAGAGAGGACTCCAGGGCCAGACCCTGGTCTCTACGCAATGAGATACTGTCTGCTGTGAATTATAAGAATCTTTCATACAAATCTTAACCTTGTGACATCTGTCGTTTGTCATATACATCCAGGAGGATGGATGCTATAAAATGCTGTGGCTCAAATCTGCTCATTGGGTTCTCGGTGATCACCTCCAGGGCTGATTACCGACCAGCTCCATTACTGCAGTTTTTAAATAATAAAGTTTGATTGTTTTGAAGAAATGTAAAAGTCTCTACTTTTGATTACAATAATTCCACCACAGATGCTAGTGTGAGTTGACACAAAAACAACAAAAAAAGCTCAATACACACCAGCGTTTTGATGTCAGCCTTCTATCAACAGAAAAACAAAACCTATAGAACCAAAATGAGTTGATGTACCCAGCATCAAAGGGACTTGGTAGGTGAGTACGTGATAGGATGGAAGATGTATTGTGCACTAATCTGGCACTAGCAGATCATTTTAATGAAGATAGGGAAATTATTACCTCCGCTTGGGGGGCAGGATTGAAACCCACCATCAAAATGGCTATTGCAGGGGTGGTGGACCAACACTCCACAGGGAAAGAGTATAAGGGCACAAGGCAAGACCCAGATGCAGGCAGATGGTTTGAGTCTTTGATATTTATTACATCCAAAAGGAGTAGGCAAGAGAATGGTCGTGGACAGGCAAAAGGTCCAAACCAGTTCAGAGTCCAGGCGGTACAGTGTGGCAGGCAGGCTCGAGGTCAGGGCAGGCAGAATGGTCAGGCAGGCGGGTACAGAGTCCAGAAAACAGGCAAGGGTCAAAACCAGGAGGACTAGTAAAAGAGAATAGAAAAGGCAGGCGCACAGGAAAAACACGCTGGTTGACTTGGAACATACAAGACGAACTGGCAGAGAGAGACAGGAAATACAGGGATCTATACACCAGGGATAACAAGCGACACCTGGAGGGGGTCGAGACAATAACGAGGACAGGTGAAACTGATCAGGGTGTGACACAGAGGTAGTTCAAGTCGCATTGAGAGTGGAATCTAATTCCTCTAACCATGCGGTGCGTGTAGTCGCGGTTATCCATACCTCAAGCACCGGTAATAGTTTCAGGAGTAAGGAAAATGAAAGCAAGCAGAGGTAAAACTAACAGCAAAAACTTACCGAACATTGTCGTCAATGTGGCGCTTTTGGCCATTGGGTGAGGGACTGTTCAGTGTTGCCTGAGCCCTCTGTGCCCGCTCATTCCGGGGTAAGCGTGGCTGTGCAGACATTTTCTTTACTGACTAGTGAGCAACATCAAAACACTCCTGAAAGTGGACAGAGTTGGGAGAACGCATAGGGATAATTTGGCCTCTGTGCGGTCATCAAATGGGCTAAATTTAAAACAAATAATGTTCAGTAGAGTAACAGGGACATAATCTAAAGCGATGCAATTACTACCAATGCTGTTTACAATAGGTCCAGTTATTCTTTATGGTAGCTGGGGTAAAACCAATTATGGGTTTGGAAAATCTTTGCTAAGTCACAAGGGATTGGGTTCTAAAAAGGTAAGTTATTGGCACAGCCAAACACTCCTCACAAGCACAGAAAGCCTTGAGAGTTTGAGGGAACATTTCATTGTCTGAAGAGAGAACCTTGAATTGTACACAGCATCTCCTCTCAATCTTGGTTCGTGCAGGTGACTGTGACCACCTCCTCAGACAAATTGGCAGTACGCCCAGAACATTGCTCTGTGAACCAAAAGGAGTATCTCAGTTTCAAGGTCCCAGCTTTGAGATAAGAAACCTCGTAAGGTATCAATTCAGTCACATGCATGAACCAACAATAATAACGAATAATGTAAATCATGCTTTTATGACTTGTTTGTGTAGCAGTATATAAGGACTGAAAGGGAACGCCCTTGTCAGAGTTTTCATTAAACTTGTTTTTTGTGAACCTCTCCGGCCGTGCTCAATGGGTGACATGTCTAGTGACTATGCCAGCCATGGAAGAACTGACATCTTTAGCTCCCAGGAATTGTGTACAGATCCTTGCAACATGGGGCAGTGCATTAGTATGCTGAAACATGGGGTGATGGAAGCAGATGAATGGCATGACAATGGGCCTCAGGATCTCGTCACGGTCTCTCTGTGCATTCAAATTGCCATCGATAAATTGCTATTGTGTTCGTTGTCCGTACTGTATGCCTGCCCATACCATAACCCTACCACCACCACGGGGCACTCTGTTCACAATGTTGACATCAGCAAACCGCTAACCCACACAACGCCATGCACGTGGTCTGCGGTTATGAGGCCGTTCGGACGGATTGTCAAATTCTCTAAAATGACATAGGAGGCAGCTTATGGTGGAGAAATTATCATTAAATGCTCTGGTGGACATTCCTGCATTCAGCATGTAAATTGCATGCTCCCTCAACTTGAGACATCGGATATTTTGTTGTGTGACAAAACTTCACATTGTAGAGTGACCTTTTATTGTCCCCAGCACAAGGTGCGCCTGTGTAATGATCGTGCTGTTTAATCAGATTCTTGATATGCCACACCTGTCAGGTGGATGGATTATCTTGGTGAAGAAGAAATGTTCACTAACAGGGATGTAAACAAATCTGTGCACAATTTGAGGGAAATAAGATTTTTGTGCATATGGAAAATGTATGGGATATTATATTTCAGCACATGGGACTAATACTTTACATTGTTTTCATATTTTCTGGAAAGCAGTGCTGTAACTCTGCCACTTTCCACCGCAGATGGGAAGGGCGACATAGGCGGATGCAGTGGATTGAGTTCAGCCCTTGCAAAAGTGCTATTGCAAGCAAACCATGGGACCACAAAAAAAGGAAACTGACTACACCATTTGTCATGCGGGGAATTGTTTTTATTGTGCACATTTACAGAACAGGATGTGTAAGTACTGCATCCTTAACGCTTACAGAACCCCGACGAGTCAATGAGTCTTCATACAGCAGACAGTCAAACATACTCATCTCAGTATTTACAGAGATTAGGGTAAAGCTCTTTTTCGGCCTTGCCGGGCAAGGTACAAATCTCACCTCACAGAACTGGAAACAAGGTCAGGCAGGGAAAGTAGGGGTAATACAACAAAAGAATACCTTAGTGTTATGTAAATGTCATTCTGCTTGAATGGCCACACCCATCAGATTTGTAAGAGCGTGGGTTTGATCAAGTGCTCAATTAACACTTTCACACACGCCTGAAGTGAAGTGGTGAGGACCCCCCTGATCATGGCTCTATGGTGAGTGAGGCCTGACGTATCTCTCACACACATACACACACACACACATTTGCCCGAAGGAGGGTTCCTTCACTGCACGAAAGCAAACGCATAGGACACTGCATCCCTGTTCATCACATACGCCACTTTCTATCTCAAATCTCAATCTATATTGGCAACGGTTGGACACATCTCTTTGGAGGAGCTGACAAGTTGAGTGAAGCTTTAAAAGTTTTTGTAAAATAAAGTGTGTTTTTGCTGATAACTTCTATGACTAAAGCAGGGCACTTAACGTGACAAATTGTAAATAGTTAAAAAGGGTATGTTATGATAGCATGGCCCTGACGGCGCAAGAAAATTAGGGGATGAGTGCTTCATTCCGTGAGAAGATAAAAAAAATGTTTTATCTTGTTTGGGAAATTTCAATAATCCAATACACTTTACTAAAAAAGAGTGCTTTACCTGGGACTAAAATCCAGGAACATATGTTGAGAAATAGGTTATTTTCCATAAGTTAAAAAAATAAGGCCTTTTTGTTTTGTCATGCGGAAGGGCAGTGTAAAATCCCTAAATAATCCCTATCATTTGAGAAGGGAAAGAAGCTATGATGGAAAAGTAAGTTAGGACAGTTAAAATTCCGGCTTATTTGGAAGCTACTTAGCAAGCGACCTACAGAATTGATATAGGTACTCTTTGTTCATATCGATAGAGGGAAATTCAAAATCCCTGTTATGATTGTACATAACATTCAGAATATCTGGCACACCCTTGTACAGACCTCAAACTGTCACCCCTCTTCACAGCAAACACAAATTCTTGACCTGTTAAACTCATCATACATAACCTTTCAGTCATGTGCACATTCAAATAGTAGGCCTAGTTGGACAAGGCTATCACCTCATATAGCTGGCAGATTGTAACCAAATCCAGCCATGATTTACCATACAGGCTATAAAGCCTTGGCTACAGATGAAACAATTTAGGCATTCAGCTCTTTCTCCCATCATAAACTTGGGATGGGGATAAATAACATTGACTCCCTTGAAGGGGGAGAATCTGAGATTTCCAACAATGCCAGAAATATTACTGTACTCCTAATATTAAGCAAATGGCATTCATATTTTCAATTTAAAAAACTGCACTCGTATTAGTGGGCCACGAGAGCAGCAACACAGTTGAATAGTAGCACACATGGGAAAATCGTTTCTGATCTGATCAAAGCAAAAATAGCCAACATTGTTTCTAGTTTAGGTTAGTTACAATTAAGGTGTCCTGAGCATCAGTTCAAAAGATACACAAGTGACTGAAGTGACCGCCGGGAGCTGTGAGGGAGAGCCGGGCAGATCAGCTCAATCAGACCCTGCAACTGAAAGACGTTAATTTAGCCAATGAGAGGATTGCATTCAATATTCTGCAAAGGCATGCATGCTTATGATTGGACAAAACAGACTAAAGGGAGCTTCATGTCAAATTGAATGTTCATTAGTCACACGTTCATTAGTCACGTTTTTGTCAACTAAAAAGAAAACTAAATGGTTAGTTATTGTTTTTTTCATGGCATCTCGCTATCATCATTAGTTTTCATCAGGAAAAATAGCTTGACTATTATTTTGTCATAGTTATTGACTAAATTAACACTGGTACACATACACCATCCACATGTCACACACACCTATTGTACACATACAAGCACCCTCTCTCTAGTCCTTAAACCCACACACTTTCCAAACACACAAGGCCCTCTAAACTATTCACACACACACAGAAACCATGAAACACACGCACACATTACCCTCTCCAAACACACACACATCATCAAACGTCAGAGGTAAGCACTAGGGGTGAATGTCCTGTCCGCTGTATAACTGAGCGGTGTCCAAAAAAACCCACTACTGGTTAGTGCTTGATTCTCCACTGAGCCTTGTGCACCAGCTTTTCTCTCTCACACACACAGATTTAAATAAAGCTGAAAGGAGATAGTGAGAGAGCAGAGTGGGGTTTGGTCGACCGAAAAGGGGTAGCAGAGGGATCCTCTTTTCTGGGGTCTGTGTGTGTGTGGGTGTGTCAGTGTTGAACACTGTCCAGTGTCCCATAGCCAGGGTTACAGGGAGGAGGGGGAAACTGTGGCAGTAGGGGAGCACCAGGCCTCCCCACTCCCCCAGTCTTCGGCCACGCCTGCCTGTAGTCCAGTTTTTCACCCAAGGAAGAGGCAGAGGGGCTAAGCCAGGGAGCGCTGACGAGGTTTTATCCTGGGGTAGAGCTGCAAGGAAGAGAAAAGGTAGAGAGAGAGCAATAGAGAGACAGAGATTGGTTATACATCAGAGAGAGCCAGTATTGCCAAACACAGTCACAATGGAGTTGAAAACTGGGAGCAACGCATGGGCCCAGGGGTAAGCAGTGAGCAGGCATCATCCCAACAGGTTTGTGTGAGAATGTGTGCGTTTGACAGGCCTCACCCCCAGCAGGTTGCGGGGTACATAACCCTCCCTGTGGTCCAGGCGGCCCCACCACCACTCGGTCTCACTGTCGTCTTGCCGCCGCAGGATGGTAATGGCGTCACCCTCGCCGAAAGAAAGCTCATCTGGGCTCTGGGCCTCGTACTCCCACAGCGCATACACCGCCCCCTTGTTCATCACGCCCAGCTTTTCCTGGACACCTGGTAGAACACACACAGGTACTATAGTTATCCTTACCGTAAAACTTCAGTTAAACACTGCCTGTCTCTTATTAACCAGGCAACGGTCATCTAATTAACTGCTTCAAATAAACGGCAGGTCTAAATTAATTGTTCACGAGGTTACCATGAATTACCCTGAATTGTTTACAATGTTTAATGTTTGATTTGTTACATTAAATAATTCCGTAATGACTTGAAAAAATTGCAATCTGTTTTTATTGGCAGAAAGAAACTGCTAGACCTCAGCTATTAGCTTTGGGAGAAGACACCAACAAATCTGCCAACAAATAACAGTCAAAGAGGAGAAAAAAAACTGTCAAGGAAACTTTTATTTACATTTTTTAATAGATGCATTGGTGGCTAACAGCTGAGAACGGTTAGCGAAGTGGCAAACACATCTGCTGATCACCTTCTAGTGGCAATAGTAAGAACTGCTGAAAATGCAGAGTCGAGATAATAAATGTGACAAGTGTGTAAATAACACAGGAAAGAATGTATTGAATGTATTGTAATGTTTTTAAAATGGTTTAACTGCCTTTATTTTAGCATAGGGGAGGACCATCTTCAGTGAATTTCATTAAAAAAATGTTTAGATAAAACTATACAAAATATAATCACATCACCAAATAATTCATTATAACACACTATTTTGCAAAAGGTCTACAGTAGCCTTAACAGCACTGTGGAGGACAGCTACATTCCATCCTCCTCAGAGTACATTGACTTCAATACAAAACGTAGGAGGCTCATTGTTCTCACCCACTTCCATAGTCTTACACAGCAATTATGACAACTTGCAGAGGACATCCTCCAACCTATCAGAGCTCTTGCAGCATGAACTGACATGTAGTCCACCCAATCAAAGGATCAGAAAATGAATCTAGTACTGAAAGCATAAGCTACCGCTAGCTAGCACTGTAGTGCATAAAATGTGGTGAGTAGTTTACTCAGAGAAAGACAATAGTTGAACAGTTTTGAACAATTTCATTTCTTCGTAAAAGGAGAAGCAAGAGAGAAAGAGATTATATTTTCTCACTTTCAGTTAGCCAGCAAATACGGCCTGTTAGTATAGCCTACTGAAACACACAGCATCTGTTTGAGCGATGTTAGCTAGCTGGCTATGACTATCCAACACTGGAACTCTTCCAAGTTAAGGTAAGCTTTTGGTTTTACTAATTTATTGCCACGTTGCCCGCCGGTGTAACTGCTTACTGACTGTATACTAACGTTACTGCATAACTTAGCGGGTTTCCTAAGGCATTAGTTCTATTAGCTATGCTGACGTTACTTTAGCTAATATGGTGACAACGATGTAGGCTGTGTATAGCGGGTTGGCTTGGAAAGGTTTTTTTCCCCCACATACAGCTGATGTTTTGTGCTTTGAAATCTACAAGTGAAGGGAAGAGGTGAAAGGAGGAGAGCGCATGACGTAGATGCGAGAAGGAATACAATGTGGCTGCTATGAAACTGAACTGTGTTTTTGCGTGATCAGGGGTGTATTCATTCTGGCGATTCTATTAAAATGTTTCTGATACAGAAGCAAACTGAACAAAACGGGGATAAACATACCTGAATTTGTCCAATAGAAACTCTAGTTTGCAACTGTTAGACTAATGATTACGAGTACACCCAATATCAGCTAGATGTAGGCAAGAGTGTGCAAGACAGTATTGAATGTCACTGTCTCTCCATGTGGCACAGTCTGTCACATCAAATTTGTCTCTCGACCTCTGCAACTACGTTGTAAACTTTCATTCATAGGCTAGGTTGTAGCAACCTCCTGATGGGTTTGGAAAAAAATGGAGTATCATGTAGTAGCCTAAACCGATCGTTGTTACATTTAACTGGGTGAATGGAATATGAATGACAGTCATCCAATATGATGTAATAGACATATGTCCATGCTCAAAATTGTCCTTCCTCATCTGAAATGGCACTGATCGCCACTGAGGCCCACCCACTTGGGAGCCAGGCCCACCTACTGGGGATCCAGGCCCAGCCAATCAGAATGAGTTTTTCCACATAAAGGGGCTTTAATACAGCCAGAAATACTCCTCAGTAGCCCCCCTCAGACGATCCCGCAGGTGAAGAAGTCGGATGTGGGGGACTTGGGCTGGTGTGGTGACACGTGGTCTGCGTGTCTTTTAAAAATATATTCTAAAAAAGTAGCGCGAAAAGGGGTAATACAGATCGTTATATAGTTAACCAAATAGCTGCCGGACTAACTATTTAGCAGTCTTATAGCTTGGGGGTTGAAGCTGTTCGGGGTCCTGGGCCCGGTTGCATAAAATACCTTAATTTTTCTCTTATATTTTCCCCTATAGTTTCTTTAACTTTAAGTAAGTTGCGCAAAACTTCTTAAGGTGAATTTCCCCATTAAATTAAGTGAAAAAGTTAAAGCTGCCCTTAACTGTTTCATTCAGTATGGTAATCAATGTAAACAACATTTGTGGAGGTGAATGTTGCTTTCATCTGCTCTGGTTACAAAAAGAAAACATCAACCAGCTGGCTACTTAGCTAAACAACAGAAGTTGCACAATCCATGGCTACAAAGTTAGCTGGCTACTTAGCTATAACTGCTCTGTAAGCTAGTTTGATGAATAAATCAGAAACATGGTTTATTATAACCAGCCAGTGAATTGGTGTATTGATACACCATCCAAAGTGCCATTAATAACTTCACCATGCTCAAAGGGATATTCAATGTCTGCTTAAAAAAAAAAAAGCACACATCTACCAACAGGTGCCATTCTTTGCGAGGCATTTGAAAACCTCCCTGGTCTTTGCTTGTAAGCAGGAAATCAAGAGAATAGAGTTATAGTCAGATTTGCCAAATGGTGGGCGAGAGAGAGCTTTGTATGAGTTTCTGTGTGTGGAGTAAAGGGGATCAAGAGTGTTTTAGCCTCTAGTTGCACAGATGACATGCTGGTAGAAATTAGGTGAGATGAATCAGTTAAAATCACCGGCCATTAGGAGCAGCGCCTCTGAATGAGCATTTTCTTGTTTGCTTATGGCCCTATACAGCTCGCTGAGTGTCGTTTTCGTGTCAGCATTGATTTGTGGTGGTAAACAGACCGCTATGGAAAACGTAGATTAAAACTCTTGGTAAATAGTACCGTCTATAGTTTATGATGAAGTATTCTAACTCAGGCGTACAGAACCTTGAGACTTTCATTATATTAGAGATCACACACCAACTGTTAACAAAGACACACACGCCCCCCCTCGAGTTTACCCGAAGCTGCTGTTCTGTCGATACATAGAAAAACCAGCTAAATGTATATTATCAAATAAAATTTTATTTGTTACATACACAGGGTTAGCAGATGTTTATGCGAGTGTAGAGAAATGCTTGTGCTTCTAGTTCCGACAGCGCAGTAATATCTAACAAGTAATCTAACAATTCCCCAACTACCTAATACACACAAATCTAAAGGGGTGAATGAAAATATGTACATATAAATATATGGATGAGCGATGGCCAAGCGGCATAGGCAAGGTGCAATAGATGGTATAAAATACAGAATATACATGTGATATGAGTAACGTAAGCTATGTAAACATTATTAGAGTGGAATTGTATAAAGTGACAAGTGATCCATTTATTAAAGTGGCCAGTGATTTGGTCTCAATTTAGGCAGCAGCCTCTGAGTTGGTGATTGCTGTTTAGCAGTCTGATGGCCTTGATATAGAAGCTGTTTTTCAGTCTCTCGGTCCCAGCTTTAATGCACCTGTACTGACTTTGCCTTCTGGATGGTTGCGTTGTGAACAGGCAGGGGCTCGGGTGGTTGATGTCCTTAATGATCTTTTTGGCCTTCCTGTGACATCGGGTGCTATAGGTGTCATGGAGGGCAGGTAGTTTGCCCCTGGTGATGTGTTGTGCAGACCGCACCACCCTCTGGAGAGCCTTGCGGTTGAGGACGGTGCAGTTGCCGTACCAGGCTGTCATACAGCCCAACAGGATGCTCTCGATTGTACATCTATAAAAATTTGTCAGGGTTTTGGGTGACAAGCCAAATTTCTTCAGCCTCCTGAGGTTGAAGAGGCGCTGTTGTGCCTTCTTCACCACACTGTCTGTGTGGGTGGACAATTTCAGTTGGTCTGCGATGTGTACGTTCTCCACTGCTGTCCCTTCGATGTGGATAGGGGGGTGCTCCCTCTGCTGTATCCTGAAGTCCACGATCATCTCCTTTGTTTTGCTGATGTTAAGTGAGCAGTTGTTTTCCTGACACCACACTCAAGTGTCCTCACCTCCTTCCTGTAGGCTGTCTCATCGTTGTTGGTAATCAAGCCCACTACTGTTGTGTCGTCTGCAAACTTGATGATTGAGTTGGAAGCGTGCATGGCCACGCAGTTGTGGGTGAACACTGAGTACAGGAGGGGGCTGAGCACGCATCCTTGTGGGGTCCCAGTGTAGTGGGTCAACGAAGTCGAGATGTTTCCTACCTTCACCAGCTGGGGGCGTGTCCTTGTTCAGCCACAACTCCAAGAAACGTAGGATATTACAGCTCTTCAGGTCCTATTGATTGGATAGTCTCGAAAGGATCTTGTCCACTTTGTTCTTGAGATTATACGTTCACATATAGAATGGAGGGTAGAGGTGGTTTATTCACTCGCCGACGTATACTGAACAAAAAAACACAATGCAACCATTTCAAATATTTTACTGAGTTAAAGTTCATAAAAGGAAATCAGTCAATTTAAATAAATTCATTAGGCTCTAATGTATTGATTTCGCATTACTGGGAATACAGATACGCATCTGTTGGTCACAGATAAAAAAAATATATACAGTGGGGCAAAAAAGTATTTAGTTAGCCAGCAATTGTGAAAGTTCTCCTGCTTAAAAGATGAGAGGCCTGTCCCCCCCCTTCTACAGCATAGAGGTGATCAGGCTGTTGATTGTGGCCTGTGGAATGTTATCACAAACCTTTTCTATGACTGTGCGAAGTTGCTGGATATTGTCGGGAACTGGAACACGCTGTCGTACATGTCGAACGAGAGCATCCCAAACATGCTCAATGCGTGACATCTCTGGTGAATATGCAAGATATGGAAGAACTGGGACATCTTCAGCTTCCAGGAAATGTGTACAGATTTTGTACATTGTCCGTAACTTATGCCTGCCCATACCATAGCCCCACTGCCACCACGTGGCACTCTGTTCACAACACTGACATCTGCAATCTACTAGCCCACAAGACACCATACATGTACGTGGTGGCTTATGGTAGAGAAATTAACATTCAATTCTCTGGCAAAAGTTCTGGTGGACATTCCTGCAGTCAGCATGACAATTGCACGCTCCCTCAACTTGAGACATCTGTGGCATTGTGTTGTGTGAGTGTGGCCTTTTATTGTCCCCAGCACAAGATGCACCTGTGTAATGATCATGATCATGCTCTTTAATCAGCTTCTTTATATGCCATGGATTATCTTTGCAAAGGAGAAAAGCTCACTAACAGAGATGTAAACAAATTTGCGCCCAAAATTTGAGAGAAATGCGCTTTGTGTGTATGGAACATTTCTGGGATCTTTTATTTCAGCTCAAGAAACATCGGACCAACACTTTACATACTGCGTTTATATTTTTGTTCAGTGTAGTTTTATCAGGGTGCCCGCATTTCCGCCTCACTTACGCTGTCTCTTTCTTCTCAGAGTCTCGGTAATTAGAGCCTGGTTTGGGGTAAGCATTATGTCCTGCGCCACCGACTCATTGAAGTAGAACTCTTCATCCAAATCGAGGTTAGTGATGGCTATTCTGATGTTTAAATGCTCTTTTCGGTCTTGGGAAACGAGGGCAGAAACAGCTCCAAAAAAAGTTACGATCAGCGCGAAAACCCCCAAAATAGCATAATTGATCAGGAAGCTATCCAATCCAGCGACATTCTAATTTGTTTCACGCTGTTGGAGAGCATGGTAGCCAGGGCACCAAAACAGAAGAGAAGTTGAACCTCCTCTTCAACACTCTTAGTTGTGGAAATTGCCCCACTATGCTGTTTACTTTCTGCATCTACATCATATTGCTGAGTCTACCTTTAAGAATATATATACACAAATATATTCTAGTTGTCTAGTCGCCCTATGGGCCCTGCTCAAAAGAAGTGCACTAGATAGGGAATAGGGTACCATTTTGGATGCAGTGGGAGACCCGGTCAATGTAATTCCCTGCAACAATGAACCTCGGGTATTCTCACCGTACAGAAACTGAGAGCACTGGATGTAGCCCTCCTCCATCTCTTCACACTTGTCTGCCGCCGTCTCCACGTCGCTGATGGTGCTGGCGAAGATAGCCGCCCCTGACTCCACCAGCAACTTGCACAGGTGAACGCTGTTACAGGAGGCTGCACAGTGCAGGGGTGTCCTGTAGAGAGAGACACACACAAAATGGAGGGGTTACAATAGTTCCATGGAGACCAATCACCTCTAGGGAAGTTAATCATAGGCAATAAAAAACACAACCGTGACTGAGGCTTTTTCAGAATTGGAGAATTTTTGTCTGTATGTATATTGTGTATGCTACAAAATGAAGGACATTGTATGCTGTCTCATTGAGGACAGTCATGCGTTTATCTATTCTGCAGTGACAATGTATGAAAAGAGCTGTGCTCTGGTAGTAAATAGGGGGTTCCTTGGTGTAGGCGAGTGGATGAATTGTTTATGTAAATACAACACTATGAAAGCAAGTATGTCACAAAAAGCAAAATCTCAACATAACTGAAGCCTTGTTTTTGGAGTCATGAATAAAGTGGCGTGACTGAAGCTAAACAGATGCAAATAAGGGAATTCTGTCTTAACCGGAGATTGCAGAGCACCAAATTCAAAAACAGAAATACTCTATAAAAATTCAGAAAAGATACAACTATTTTACATAGGTTTAAAGATTAACTTCTTTTGAATCCGAGCAAGGTGTCAGATTTTAAAAATGCTTTACGGCGAAAGCATACCGTACAATTATTTGAGAACATAGCCCAGCAGACAAATCATTACAAACAGTAACCAGCCAAGTAGAAGAGTTACACAAGTCAGAAATAGAGATAAAATTAATCCCTTACCTTTGATGATCTTCATATGTTTGCACTCAGAAGACATTCATTTATTCAATAAATGTCCCTTTTGTTCGATAAAGTCTCTCTTTATATAAAACCTCCTTTTTGTTTGCGCGTTTTCTTCAGTAATCCATAGGCTCAAACGCAGTCACAACAGGCAGACAGAAAATCCAAATTGTATCCGTAAAGTTCATAGAAACATGTCAAATGATGTTTATATTCAATCCTCAGGTTGTTTTTAGCCTAAATAATTGAGAATATTTCAACCGGACAATAACGTCATCAATATAAAAAGGTAAACAAGAAATGTACTCAGTCGCGCGCATGAAAAAGCTCTGTGACACGGTAGTGTCCACTCATTCAGACTGCTCTTACTCCCTCATTTTTCAGAATACAAACCTGAAATAATTTCTAAAGACTGTTGACATCTAGTGGAAGGCATAGGAGTCCAAAGTCAATGGATACTGTAATGGCATTGAATAGAAAAAAAATAAATAATAATAATATATCTCCTACTTCCTGAATGGATTTTTCTCGGGTTTTCGCCTGCAAAATCAGTTCTGTAATACTCACAGACATTATTTTTACAGTTTTGGAAACTTTCTTTTATCCAAATCCTATTTTCTGGGCCTGAGTAGAAGGCAGTTTAATTTGGGCATGCTTTTCATCCAAAATTCCAAATGCTGCCCCCTAACCTAGAGAAGTTAAAGGGATAGATCACTAAAACTCTATTGTAGTATTATGTACATTTGTTCACTGTGTTAATACAATCCTCAAAAAGTGTCCATGTCAGCAGTCAAGTTTTCAAGTACTGCACTTTCAGTATAGAAGAAAAACGGTGACGCATGAGCGACCTCTTTAAGGTCCCTTGTGTGCAGGTGGTGTGTGGCTGCTCACCAGCCATCGCTGTCGGCAGCGTTGACGTTTACTCCGAAGTCGAGCAGGAACTTGACAATGTGGTGGTGTCCGGCGCACACTGCGTTGTGTAGCGGGGTTATGCCCTCGTCGTTGGCCGTGCTGGGGTTCTTCACCTGGGGAAGAACACAGGGGTCAGCTGGTCCCAATTTGAGCCCTACACAGAAGTGGACTGAGTTCCATTTCATTTCTAAGAATTCAGAAGTCGAGTGACACGCCAAGATCAACCACAAACACACCACAATTAAATTCTGACAGGTTTACTAGCCCCCCCCCCACACAGCTGAAAAACATGAATCAAACACTAAGAGACTCTTTTTATAATGCTGTCAGCACAGATCAAATAGATACAAATAGAAAGATCATTTTTGTGTGTTTGTTTGTTTGTCCTGTGTGGCTCAGTTGGTAGAGCATGGTGCTCGTAATGCCAGGGTTGTGGGTTTGACCCCATGGGGGACCAGTATGAAAATGTATGCACTCACTACTGTAAGTTGCTCTGGATAAGAGCGTCTGCTAAATTACTCAAATAAACTAATTGTGTATGCGAGCGACAGAGTCAGACCTCGTAGATAATCCTCTGCACCAGGTCAAACTCGCCCTCCAGTGAGGCATCCAGCAGCAGCGCCAGGGGGTTGAACTTCACCCTCAGGCCGTGACCCGTCCGCTCCGAGTTGGGCTTCTTCAGGTTAGTTCGCTTCTCCTGTAGGGGAAGGATGGGAAGAGACAGTTAGTAAAGAGTATGTGTAAACACAGACAGACATGCATATGTATGCATGTCACAGGTGGGTCTGAACACCATGCTCCGGAAACCAACATCTTAACCAATAAACCAAGAGTCCAACTCACCGCTGATACATGAACATGCATACTGTCGCTGTGTGTGTGTTTTGTGAAAGCCTCACCACTTGCTGTGAGGGGGTGGTGGCAACCTCCTCTGGAGAGCTGACCTCAGGCACAGGGCTAGGCAGGGTGGCCACCGAGACTCCCCCTAGGTTATTGTTGTTGGTATCCTCCGAGGCCTCCGGGGCAGGGGGGCTGATCACCTCGGGGGCCGGTGGTGGGGGCAGCAGCTTGTTGTCATTGGCGTCAGGCGGCGGCAGGGGCTCTGAGGACGACCCCTCTGCCACGGCTGGTGGTGGGGGAGGGAGTGAGTCCTCACATGGCGGGTTCCCATTGTCGGCGTCTGCCAACGAGTCACCGGGGTAGTCGGGTGGGTTGGCGGGCTGGTAAAATGGCGTGCCGCCCGCCCTGACTCCCCCTGCTCCAGCGCCACCACCCTCCATGCCGCCAGCCAGGGTATTGAAGCGCTGGTAGAGCAGCTTCTGGATATTGGGCCCGGCTGGGCCCTCTGGCTCAGTGATGGAGCTTCGCTTCTTGAGGGGCCGCGGGGCGTTCGCCAGCTTCTTGCGAAGCATTTCCAGGTCGGCGTCGCTTTGGTAGCGAAGGGGTGAGTGGGCCATGGGGGTGAGCTTGGTGGGGCTGAGGGGTCGCGGGATATTCTCCACATTGGGCGGGGGGGTATCCGGGGCCCCGTCTATGTCAGGGCCCTCTCTGTCCCCAGTGTCCTCACCGGCCGGCCCCTGGAGCCCGGGGAAGGGCCCCCCTGTCAGCATAAAGGGCAGGGGGGAGGGCGGCGTGGAGCCGGAGGGGAGAACGGGCTTCCCATACACTGGACACACACACACACACACACACGAGGGAAAAACAAACAATGATGTACTTCCCTGGAAAATACAAATAACGTACTTGCTCGCCGACTCGCTTTCATAAATTAACGATAAGGAATTACTGGATACTCAAACCTCAACAGTTAATGCATTAATAACCAAAAGCAAGAATATTCACAGCACTGCTCTTTATCATGCAAGTCTCAGTCAATAGCAAAATATTTAAACAGACTTCAGTCTCCTTTGATTTTGAGTTAAGCCCCTGCACCCATTCCTTGTCCCTCCTTCATTTTACCCAGACACCAACCTGATCCAATAATTCCAAAACACACCTTTCTTTCCTGTCAATGATCTGTAAGTGATTGGGTAAGTTAAAGAATGTTGTTCACCATATTGCTTTCACTTAACCAACCTTGACAAATCAGTTCCTCTAGGAAGAAAAGATGCATAGTACAGGTACAACATCAAAGGGTGCGTCCCAATAATACCTTGTTTCTCCTGAAGTGTGCACTCGTTCCCTATTTCCCAAAAATCTAATAGCATTGGATTGGTGGAGGCATAGGCTAGTGAGTTTCCGCCATCATTTGTATACCAAATCAGTTGAAGGGAAGTGAATAAGTGCACACTGGTCTAACGAAAGATAATTGGATTTGGAACACTCATTCACTCCCACACGGCCCCTGCTCGTACCTGCTTTGAGTGCAGGCTTGAGCGGGTAGCTCTTGGGCGCCGCCTGCTGGAGGTACATGTGGTAGATGGAACTGGAGTTCATGGTGGCCGGGCCCTTGCGTGGCGACTGGGGCCGGGAGCCTCTGTCTGGGACGAAGGGGCGCACCGCAACGGCCAGGACAGGGTCAGGCCGATCCCCGGGAAGACCCGGTGGGAAGAGAGGCGAGTTGGGCTGGAAGGTCGGGCTGGGGGGCACCGATATGCGCTGCTGGATCTGCTGGGAGGAGGAGCCGGTGGAGGGGGGAACACGGGGCCAGACAGGGCCGGGGGGGTTGGGGAGCTGGCCTGGCCGGCGGTCCAGAGAACTGGTGGAGCCGGCAGAAGTTAGATGGGAGCCGTAGGGAGGGGGCTGGGGCTTGGAAGGGGCCACCGGGGAGGAGATAGTCATCTTGTTGGAGTCCAGCACCTTGGTCGAGGCAAACAATTATTCAATATCATCAAATACATCTCCAAACTAATTTTGGATGAAGCGCTGTCCCAACTATTTCAACTGTTATAGTTATTTGGGGAAATGTTGCATGCTGCGAGGGGTGGTTTTGAGGAGAAGTTAAGGAGTTAAGGAGGAGTTAAGATACTTACTATTCTGTTAGTCAGCACCCCTCCAATATTTTTGGGTGTGCGTCAAATCATGATTTTTATTAAAGCTTTACGAACAACAAACAATGTCAAAGTAATGACTGACCTTGTCTGCTGTGGTAGCAGCAGGGGAGCCCGGAGGGAGAATCTTTCCCTGTGTGTCCGGCCCAGACTCTGGCCAGTCGGGGGGCTTGAGAGAGGCATTGCCCTTGCCAAGGGTGGGCCAGCCAGCATCATTAGCTAAGGGTGGAGAGGGGAGAATGGGGCACGCTGAGTGTGGTTTAAGAGAGTTACCTGTGAGAATTTTGTTAAAGCAGAGACTGCTGTAGAACTCTCTAGATAGGGATACAGCACATCTGTATAGACCAGTGTTTCCCAATCCTGGTCCCGAGAAGCCAAATGCACATTTTGCCCGGACCAGGATTGGGAAGGAGTATACTGGTATGAATGTTTGCCATGGTGGGGTGAGTGTAAAAGATGATACTGCTACACTGGGCAGGCAAATGCAGTAGTGTGGAGAGTGTTCGTGTAACAAAAGAGCTAGCTGGTACGCTACAGAGTACAGACACTGTTGCTGGGTGAAAGGGAGACGTACTTAGGGTCCTGTTCAATGGAAACCAGTTACTAGTTGGTGGGGCAAGGAACAAAATACTTGTCGTTTCACACAGTAAGCATGGTTTGACACTGCTGACATGGATTCAAATGCACATACACTATATACACACACACAAAAGTATGTGGAAACCCTTTCAAATGAGTGGATTTGTGTATTTCAGCCACATCCGTGTATAAAATCAAGCACACAGCCATACAATCCCCATACACAAACATTGGCAGTAGAATGGCCTTACTGAAGAGCTCAGTGACTTTCAATGTGGCACAGCCATAGGATGCCACCTTTCCAACAAGTCAGTTTGTCGAATTTCTGTCCTGCTAAAGCTGCCCCGAACAACAGTAAGTGCTGTTATTGTGAAGTGGAAACATCTAGGAGCAACAATGGCTCAGCTGCGAAGTGGTAGGCCACACAAGCTCACAGAACAGCACTGCAGAGTGCTGAAGCGCATAAAAAAAGTCCTCAGTTGCAACACTCACTACCGAGTTCCAAACTGCCTCTGGAAGCAACAATAAGTGCTCATCGGGAGCGTCATGAAATGGGTTTCCATGACCGAACAGCCGCACACAAGCCTAAGATCACCATGCCACGCTTTGGCTGGAGTGGTGTAAAGCTCTCTGTCTGGAGCAGTGGCAACAAGCTTCACCATCTGGCAGACTTACGGACAAATCTAGATTTGGCGAATTCCAGCAGAACAGTACCTGCCCCAATGCATAGTTCCAACTGTACAGTGTGGTGGAGGAGGAATAATGGTCTGGGGCTATTTTCCATGTTTCGGGCAAGGCCACTTAGTTCCAATGAAGCGAAATGTTAGCGCTACAGCATACAATGACATTATAGTCGATTCTGTGCTTCCATCTTTGTGGCAACAGTTTTTGGCAGGCCCTTTCCTGTTTCAACATGACAATGCCCCTGTGCACAAAGCGAGGTCCATACAGAAATGGTTTGTCGAGATCTGTGTGGAAGAACTTGACTGGCCTGCACAGAGCCCTGACCTCAACCCCATCGAACACCTTCGGGATGAATTGGAATACCGACTGCGACCCAGGCCTAATCACCCAACATCAGCACCCAAATGGTCCAACATCTAGTGGAAAGCCTTCCCAGAAGAGTGGAGGCTGTTATTACAGCAAAGGGGTCCAATTCCATATTAATGCCGATGATTTTGGAATGAGAAGTTCGATGAGACGGTGTCCACATACTTTTGTTATGTAGTGTACTTACTAATGGTGACAATTTCATAGTGCAAAATAACTGTGCAAAGTTCAAAACATACCATAAACCTCATTATGATGCAGCATAATTTAATTTGAAAATTTTCTTCAACAATGTTAGAAAGAGGTGACTATTAATGTATTATGCAGTTTATTCAAATAATTGCCTACCTATACATTGTTAAATGAAAAAGTTTAAAATTAAATCATGCTGCCAGATTATGACGTTTAGTAATTTTTGCACTATGAACATTTTGCCACAAGTATAGCAGCTCTATCATTCTGTCAGCAAAGATTAGGAAAGGGAAAAGGGAGAGGGAAAGAGACAAATAAATGTAAAAAAATATAGAACAATTAATCATTTCTGAAATACAGTGCATTCAGAATGTATTCAGACCTGGATTTCTTCACATTTTGTTACATTATAGCCTTAATCCAAAATGGATTAAATAGTTTCCCTCAATCGACACACAATACTCCATGACAAAGCAAAAACAGGTTTGTAGGGGGGAAAAGTGATATCCAATTTACATTAGTATTCAGACCCTTTAGTCAGTACTTTGTTGAAGCACCATTGGCAGTGATTACTGCCTCGAGTCTTCTTGGGTATGACGCTACAAGCTTGGCACAGCTGCAAAGTTTCTCCCATTCTTCTCTGCAGTCACTGCAAGGCTATTTTTAGGTCTCTACAGATATGTTTGATTGGGTTCAAGTCTGGGCTCTGACTGGGCCACTCAAGGACATTCAGAGACTTGTTCAGAAGTCACAACTGTGTTGTCTTGGTTGCGTGCTTAGGGTCGTTGTCCTGTTGGAAGGTGAACCTTTGCCCCAGTCTGAAGTCCTGAGCAGGTTTTCATCAAGGACCCCCACAGCATGATGCTGCCACCACCATGCTTCACCGTAGGGATGGTGCCAGGTTTCCTCCAGACGTGACACTTGGCATTCAGGACGAGTTCAATCTTGGTTTCGTCTGACCAGAGAATCTTGTTTCTCATGGTCAGAGTGTTTTAGGTGCCTTTTGGAAAACTCCAAGCGGGATGTCGTGCCTTTTGCTGAGGAGTGTCTTCCGTCTGGCCACTCTACCGTAAAGGCCTGTTTGGTAGAGAGCTGCAGAGATGGCTGTACTTCTGGAAGGTTCTCCCATCTCCACAGAGGAACTCTGGAACTCTGTCAGATTGCTCAGTTTAGCTGGGTGGCCAGCTCTAGGAAGAGTCTTGGTGGTTTCAAACTTCTTTCTTTTAAGAATGGAGGCCACTGCATTCTTGGTGACCGTCAATGTTGTAGACTTTTTGTGGTACCCTTCCCCAGATCTGTGCCTTGACACAACCCTGTCTCGGAGCTCTACAGACAATTCCTTCGCACTCATGGCTTGGTTTTTGCTCTAAAAACTCTGGGACCATATATAGACAGGTATATGCCTTTTCAAATCATGTCCAATCAACTGAATTTACCACGATGGAATCCAATCAAGTTGTAGAAACATCTCAAGGGTGATCAATGGTAACAGCATGCACCTGAGCTCAATTTCAAGTCTCATCTGCAAAAAAAACTAAAAACCTGTTTTTGTTTGTCATTATGGGGGGGAAAATGAATTTAATCCATTTTAGAATAAGGCTGTAGCATAAAATGTGGAAAAAGTCAAGAGGTCTGAATACTTTCCGAATGCACTGTATCATGATTTGAAAATCCCCCTGTAGAGTGGGATTCAATGCCCCCCCCCCACCAGGTCCCTGGGTCGTATTCAAATTTGTCCAATAAGAAAAGCCTGTTTTGGTTTTCCGTCGCAAAACATTTCGCTTTGGTGTGCACTAATAATTACGACCATGATGTTAAGCCGTTTTGTCTCTCCTGTCATCCCCCAATTTCCACCAAGTTTTCAAATGTGGCTTCTTCAACACAACTGGTGCCCTTCAATTAAGTAGGAACTTGTCCTTCATATGCTCAACATCGAAGCTGAAAATGCTAATTTAGTCAACAAACTTTGTTGTTGTTATAAAAGTAATCAAATTACATTTTGCAATTCTAAAAGCTGGAGAACAGCAGTATTCATTTATCCAAATTCTTAAACCATACATTTTAGGAAGTGCTAAAGATAGTTGAATATACACATCCTTATCGGCCAGTCCAATTGTGACCATTTTAAACATACATGACTTAAAGTCAGACTCAGTAAGTCTGGTTCATGAAGTCAAAAATAAAAATGGCAAATTTGTTATTCTGGTTTAACATTTCTCTAAACAGATAGTAAGTAAAGTAAGTAGCCTTGCACAAGCCTTAAGCAGAATGGCTCATATCTCCTGTTTCTGTAATGTGAGGCAGCTTGATGTACAAGTACACCCCCTGGAAAGGACAGTCTAGTCTATCACAGTGCAAAATTGACAGATTAAAGCTTAATTCGTTGGATAACTATTTGAATGCTCCATCACTGCTACTCGTGAGGGGAATGGTTAGGTGGGTTATGGAAAGGTCAAAGATCCGAGCTCAACTTTACTGAGCTGGCTTCAGAGGTAAATTTGACACCATTGATACAGGTATCAAGAGCGGAGGAGCGCAGTGAACTTCCTCAGAGTAGCTAGTCGCGCGCGCTCAGGATCAGCAGTGCTTTGCTGTCGAACATCTTGAAAGCACTCACACCAAACCTTTTTCAAGGTTCTTTTTTTGTTTGCATTAGCACCAAATGGTCAGAGTGGTGTTCTTGAACAATCCACACCCCTGTCTAATGTGATAGGATGACTTTTTAGTTATTTTAATAGTGATTCCAAAATTGCTTAATTAAACATGATCTTATCTCTGTTGTTAACTTAATAGGAGCACGAGGTAGAGTCAGGTATTACTGTTGGATAAAAGCCTACACAGACAACAGCCCTTGCAGGGTAATATTGATTGTTGTAATAGGAATGGTTCTAGATGTCCATGTGTCTGAGTGTGCGCCACGTTTGAGAGCTGTGACTGTAATATGATCAATTAACAACAAATAAAAAACAGTATTATGTTTAGTAGAAGACTGTTGATAAGTTGTCTCAATATATCCGACTTGCCGCCTCATCAAAAATAAAATACACCTGCTAGCCAGCACCATGGAGAGCTGCACCATTTAAGTTTTGACTAGTTTATTTTACAGTTGAAGTCAGAAGTTTACATACACCATAGCCAAGTACATTTAAACTCAGTTTTTCACAATTCCTGACATTTAATCATAGTAAAGAATCCCTGTCTTAGGTCAGTTTGGATCACCACTTTATTTTAAGAATGTGAAATGTCAGAATAATAGTAGAGAGAAATATATATTTCAGCTTTTATTTCTTTCATCACATTCCCAGTGGGTCAGAAGTTTACATACACTCAATTAGTATTTGGTACCATTGCCTTTAAAATTGTTTAACTTGGTTCATTCGTTTTGGGTAGCCTCCCACAATAAGTTGGGTGAATTTTGGACCATTCCTCCTGACAGAGCTAGTGTAACTGTGTCAGGTTTGTAGGCCTCCTTGCTCGCACACACCTTTTCAGTTCTGCCCACACATTTTCTATGGGATTGAGGTCAGGGCTTTGTGATGACCACTCCAATACCTTGACTTTGATGTCCTTAAGCCATTCTGCCACAACTTTGGAAGTATGCTTGGGGTCATTGTCCATTTGGAACCAAGCTTTAACTTCCTGACTGATGTCTTGAGATGTTGCTTCAATATATCTACAATTCTCATGCCTCATGATGCCATCTATTTTGCGAAGTGCACCAGTCCCTTCTGCAGCAAAGCACCCCCACAACATGATGCTGCAACCCCTGTGCTTCCCGGTTGGGATGGTGTTCTTCGGCTTGCAAGCCTCCCCCTTTCTCCTCCAAACATAACGATGGTCATTATGGCTAAATTGTTCTATTTTTGTTTCATCAGACCAGAAGACATTTCTCCAAAAAGTACAATCTTTGTCCCCATGTGCAGTTGCAAACCGTGGTGTGGCTTTTTAATTGCGGTTTTGGAGCAGTGGGTTCTTCATTGCTGAGCGGCCTTTCAGGTTATGTCAATATAGGACTCGTTTTACTGTGGATATAGATACTTTTGTACCTGTTTCCTCCAGCATCTTCACAAGGTCCTTTGCTGTTCTGGGATTGATTTGCACTTTTCGCACCAAAGTACGTTCATCTCTAGTAGACAGAATGTGTCTCCTTCCTGAGCGGTATGACGGCTGCGTGGTCCCATGGTGTTTATACTTGCGTACTATTGTTTGTACAGATGAATGTGGTACCTTCAGGTGTTTGGAAATTGCTCCCAAGCATGAACCAGACTTGGAGGCCTACCACTTTTTTCTGTCTTGGCTGATTTCCCCATGATGTCAAGCAAAGAGGCACTGAGTTTGAAGATAGGCCTTGAAATACATCCACAGGTACACCTCCAATTGACACAAATTATGTCAATTAGCCTATCAGAAGCTTCTAAAACCATGACATCATTTTCTGGAATTTTCCAAGCTGTTTAAAGGCACAGTCAACATAGTGTATGTAAACTTCTGACCCACTGGAATTGTGATACAGTGAATTATAAGTGAAATAATCTGTCTGTAAACAATTGTTGGAAAAATTACTTGTGTCGTGCACAAGTAGATGTCCTACAGACTTGCCAAAACTATAGTTTGTTAACAAGAAATGTGTGGAGTGGTTGAAAAACGAGTTTTAATGACTCCAACCTAAGTGTATGTAAACTTTGGACTTCAACTCAGTTGTATTAGCCTATCGTATTATCCGACGTTGTATCTGTTGTATTAGCCTTAAAAAAAAAAAAAACTTTGACATTATGAGCTAGAGTTTCCGAATATGTAAAGGCCAGTGTCTAAGTCACATGCTGAAGATCCTGCCCACTACTGCAGAGGTAAGGTTCAAAGGGCCGTCCGTCCCTCCCACTAGGCAACCGCTCCAGGGTGAAGTTTCCCCTTGGTACAGATCTAGGACCAGCATCCTATCCAGGATCAGTGTCTAGGGACTACACCTACGCAACCTGCCACACTCACGGGACATGCCGTCCGAGCCACCCGAGCGCTCCTCTGGAGGGGAAGGGGGCAGTGGGTCCACCACGATGTCTAAATCAGACACCTTCCACGGGCCGAGGGGCTTTCGCACTGTGTCCGCCCCTGGACGAGGTGGTAGATAGGGATAGGAGTAGGGGTGTCACCCCCCCAGTGGAACAAAGACAATCACAGGACACCACAGCACGGGAGAGGGAAAGAAGGAAATAACAGAGGGAGGGAAACACAGGATACAGCACAGAGTAAAAAAGGGGAGAGAAGATGGTTAGAGGAGAGAGATAGAAAGAAAAAAGTAATGAAGGAGTATCAACTGTAAAGCCTGTAAGGAGAGAGACATGGGCTTCAGGATCACTGGCGATGGTGATCATGGGGGACCAGAGGATTTGAGACTGGGAGGCTGCTCTTCAGCCTCCTGATGGATACTGCCTGCTCTGGGCAGTTTAAATATTTAAGCCAGATGAAAATTATCCTTTGTAGTGTTAAATTATGCTCCCCCATCAGATTTTTGGATGCAGTTTAATGGTAAAACAAAAGAAAATATTTAACAGATCACATAAGTTAAAACAAAGATCCTGCTATATCCATGACATTCGGTAGAAATATTATATCAGATTTACAGGGGAAATTACCAGGCAAATGTGTAGTCCTAACTGTCTGATAATGACTTGGACCAGGGATGCAGCACTCTGTGTTTGCTGGTTTTTGGTATTTTAAATCAGTACCTGTTCTAAACCATGCATGCCTGGGACAATTGGTGACGTGAATTCACCAATTGAGTTCCTGGGGGAAAACATAAGGACTACAGTTGTTCACGGGTGGCTAGGAAACTCAGTAATTAGTCTGTCTTCATGTGTCCGTCCCAACCACTGCCATACATCCATTGTCAAGTCATTATGGCTGTCTTGAAGTAGAGCCAAAGACAGAAAGAATACAAACGTAAAGAGATAATCTCTTTTTCTCTTAGATAAAAGTTGAGTCATAGGAGAAAGCATGACAGAGCAACAAAGACAGGTGAGTAATATGTCAGGTTATTAGAAAACCAACCACACAGTGTGCTCCGAGGATAAGTTTGATTTAAGTACACTGACCCAAGATCAGCATCTAGGGGCAACTACACCCTATACCATACCGGGTGAAGAGTGTCCATGATGGCAAGGTAGACCAACCTGATTTGGAGCGGGCATGATTGGCTGGGGCGTTGACACCCAGCGTCTGGGGTTTCATAGGTTCGGGGGGTCCAGTGTAGCCTCCCTCTTGTCTACCCGGCAGAGGGACCTGAATGTAGGGGCCCACGGCTGCCACCCGGCCCAGAGTCCCTGGGGCCGGCTGGGGAGAGGGAGGCCCGTTGGTCTTGTTTAGCTTTAGGGAGAAAGAGGGGACCACAGAGAGAAAGCGTTGTGGAGGGAGGAGAGCGAGAGGGGACCACAGAGAAAGGGAAGATGGAAGGAGAGATTAGGGTTAGTATCAATATGAAGTAATGGATCCCATCGTAAGTGTGTGTATTGATGTGTATTGAGTCTTGTTATTCTTTTCTTGTATTCGGTCCTGTTTAAGGGAATACACTATCCTGGGTTCTAATCTGTTTCTGCTCTCTTGCCAACTGCTTAGGCATTGGCAATGAGAGACAGGGAGTTGGCATGATGCTGATAGCAAACAGATTGGCACTTCACCAGCTTTTGAATGTCCCAAAAGAGCCAACAGAAGTGAGCTTACCCATACATATGACAGGTGGGTAGGAGATTGTTTGTGTCCATGTTGTGCACTCCTAACCCAGGTTTTTATTGTAAGAGGCATACGTTTGCCGTGTGTGTGTTTTCCTTAGTGTCAGTGTGTTTGTGCATTGTCCGTTCCTAGCCTTACAGGTAAGTTCTCTTTTTGACGTGCCTCAGCTTTTTTCTTATAGAGGCGCTCCCGCAGCTCGCCGATGCGCTTGTCCATGAGGGTCACCTCCATGTTGCGTTTGTTGAGCAGATCCTTTTGCTGCTGCAGCTTGCTGTTCTGATCCTGGTTCAGCTTGTTCCGGATCTGAGGGTGACACACACACGCACGCCAACACACACACACACAAACAGGTTCACACACAAACACACACACACACAGAATAGGAAGACAAAGAGTTAGCACACAGGTATGTATGAGAAGTAAAAATAGGCCCACACGCATGTGTGCCCAAACATAACCCTAATAATCCAAAAGTATATTTAGCATCTATTTCCATCTAGTTTGCTGTCCACAAGCAGCAGGCCGCAGAGTTGTTTCCCCATTGTGAAGTTTTTAAGTTGCACTTTTCTGAAAAGCGCATCAGTTCACACAGAAGAAACAGCTAAGGATAGTCCATTGCATTTGTTTTGCCTACCAATCCAATGCTTTTTAACGCACCCGAAGGAGTGCAAACTTTTGGAGAACAGAGATTATTCGGACACAGGGAAAGATTCGAAGGGTAGCGTTTTAGTGAGTCTGAGGCGGGGTTTCTTTTTGGGGCAGTCCTACTCCTTCGCTATTGTTTTGTTCATTCGACAGGATTGAGAGAGAGAAGTAGATAGGAGAGAGAGCCATGCTCGCAGCGGTAGTAAACAGTACATGTGATCCAGAGGCAGCGGGTTAGATTTCTGGACCACCCCACTGAGGCCCCTGGGCCCAGTTTTTCAAAACATTTAATCCATATCAAAATTATTCTGTGTTGCGTTAAATTCTGCTCCCCTTCAGATGTGGTCCCTCTTTTTTTGGATGCAATTATAACACTGGACCAAATCTCTAACATAGCACATACAATACAACGAATCAAATCGCGTGCACATATTTTGCGGATGTAACAAAATGCTTATGTTCCTAGCTCCAACAGTACAGTAATACCTAACAATACATGCAAATCCCAAAAATCAAAAGAAAGGTATTAAGAAATAAAAAATTATTAGAATGAGCAAGTAGCTGGCTAGTAACAGTGACTGAAGTTCAGGACAGTGTATTGGGCAGAGGCCGGCGAGTGGTGACCATTTAACAGTCTGCATTCTAGATAGTAGCAGGGTGAACAGGCCGTGGCTCGGGCGGCCGAGGTCCTTGATGATCTTCTTGGCTGTCCTGTGACTCCGGGTGCTGTAGATGTCCTGGAGGGCAGTCAGTGTGCCACCTTTGGAGAGCCCTCGTTTACGGATGGTGCAGTTGCCGTACCAGGCGGTGACACGGCCCGACAGGATGCTCTCAATGGTGCATCTGTAGAAATTTGTGAGGGTTTTAGTGGCCAAGCCACATTTCTTTAGCCCCCTGAGCTTGAAGAGGCACTGTTGTGCATTCTCCACACTGTCTGTGTGGATCGACCATTTCAGGTTGTCAGTGATGTGTACACCAAGGAATTTGAAGCTTTTCGCCCTCTCCACTTGAGAGGTTATTTTCCTGGCACCACTCCACCTGGGCCCTCAACTCCTCCTTGTAGGCGGTCTCGTCGTTGTTGGTAATCAGGCAACAATCATTACCACTTGTGCCGCGTGGCCACGCAGTCATGGGTGAACAGGGAGAACAGTAATGGGCGCAAGCACGCAACCTTGTAGGGCCCCCGTGATGAGGATCAACATAGTGGTGGTATTGCAGCCTTCCTTCACCACTTGGGGTCGGCCTGCCAGGAAGTCCAGGACCCAGTTGCATAGGGCGGGGTTCAGACCCAGGGTCCCAAGCTTAGTGATGCGCTTGGAGGGCACTATAGTGTTGAAGGCTGAACAGTGAACCATTGACATTTGGGTAAAATGAAGGCGAACAACATTGAATGGGGGAACAGAACTGACACAATACAGGATCATTTTGATCGGGATCAAACATTGGGCACTGGAGCAGAGGGTTTGTGATGGCACTTTAGTTCAGAACACTAAACTCTACCTGCAGCTCCTGGTAGAGTTTGCGCAGCTCCAGGGCTGCAGTGCTGGTGACCTGTCCTCCCAGCGCGGACTGCAGGCCGTTGAGCTTTCCCCGCCGCAGGTCCTCTAACTGCAGACTCAGCTGCTCCACCCGCAACACAGCTGACTGCAGCTCCACCTGCTTTTCCTGGAACAGCCCACTCACCTGCTCAATCTCTGCCGCTTTAGGGGTGGAGGGAGGAGGATTTAGGATTTAGTTGAGTTCCTTAGAGTTCAGCACACATATAGGGGCGGTTTCCCACATATTTTAAGTCTAATCCTTGACTTAACAGCGTTTTTCAATGTACTTTCAAATCCAGGACTAGACTTAAACTGTGTCCGGGGAACCACCGCATCAAAAGACAACCTGATATATTTAAGCAACAAGGCCTGAGGAGGTGTGGTATATGTCCAATATACCACGGTTAAGGGCTGTTCTTATGCACAACGCAACAAGGAGCGCATGGATACAGCCCTTAGCCGTGGCATATCAGCCATATATCACAAATCTCTGAGGTGCCTTATTGCTATTATAAAGTGGTTACCAATGTAATTAGAGTCGTAAAAATGTAATGTTTTGTCATACCCGTGGTATACGGTCTGATATACCACGTCTGTCAGCCAATCAGCATTCAGGGCTCGAACCACCCAGTTTATTAAAAAAATAATTGAGGATGACAAAAAAAAGTTGAATGACTTATTTTCATTGTGGTCCATAGTACACACATTGTGGATAACATGGGACGCACATACACACACGTGGACACACAGTGTAGAGGTGAGTTGGGGTGAGATGGAAGGTCACAGCGTACACGTGGCTGAGTTGGGCGAGTGCGTTTAAACATGTGTAAACTTACACAGGTTGCCGTTGATGACTTTGCTGTAGTCCACCTGGCCCCTCATGGCGCGGATCTTCTTAAGCTTGGCCTCCTGGCTCTCCACACGCTCCTTGAGCCTCTGCAGCTTCTCGCTCTCAGACACCGACTGCTGCTGCCGCCGCTCCTGCTGCTTCAGGTAGCGCAGCCGCTGCTCCTACAGACAGATCGAGGGAGAGAAAAGAAAATGAGAGAGAGACAGGGAAGGAGAAAAGAGGGACGGGGAAGGAGAAAAGAGGGACGGGGAAGGAGAAAAGAGGGACGGGGAAGGAGAAAAGAGGGACGGGGAAGGAAAAGGGGGACGGGGAAGGAAAAAGGGGGACGGGGAAGGAAAAAGAGGGACGGGGAAGGAAAAAAACGGGGAAGGAAAAAGAGGGACGGGGAAGGAGAAAAGGGGAAGGAGAAAAGAGGGACAGGGAAGGAAAAAGAGGGACAGGGAAGGAAAAAGAGGGACAGGCAAGGAGACAAGAAAGCAAGAGGGGGAGATGGAAAGGGATGGAGAGGGGGGAGAGAGTGATTAGAAATGGTCAACGGTCTTCAATCTGATGCATAGCGAACACATTTGAAGGTCTGAACATCATCTGCATGTGTGCATGGACAACACAGCAATCTGTAACAGCATGTGACATTCGTGGTTTAAGCCCATGTTTCACTTCATACATACACTCCTCAGGTCACAAACGCACACACCTGTGTTGCACACTTTGATCACACATTGCTGGCAGGAAAGCACACACACACGACAGCCCTCACAAGACCCTGATATACAGATGAGCTTCCATCTAATAGCTAAAAGTGCACATCTATTCATCATTAATAATATAAACTGCTGTCCATATAAGAAATACATTAGCGACTGGGTCTGAACTCTGAAGGAGGAAAGGAAAAGGAGGAGGGATGACTTCATCTCTCTCGGAGTTTCTCAACTGTGTGTTGCTCTAATTCAAGTTCCAAGAGAGGAGATGACAGGCCGATGTTTCCAAATGACTGCAGGGTTTCAAGTAGACCTACTTTTTAAAATAAAATCACTTCTCTGCCATTTGGCACAGAGGTTCCCTGCACGGCCAAATCGGTCAATCATGATGACGACCTAGTTTGTAGTCGAAACATTGTCCTTGTCTTAAAGACCTTTGGAACATCATACCAGTGTGAGGATTTATAGTTTTGTTCTACGTTACCCTTTCAGATCCAGCACCTGGGAAACCTTTTTATTATTATGGGTGTGTACAGAAATATAGACTGCCTACATATTCTCTCTTCGTCAATGCGTTCCTCTAATAAGAAGCCAAATCTACTAACAAGGTAAAGACTCTTTACAGATGTTATAGCATTGGCTAAGCTAGCTTGAAGCCATTCCACAACGCTGGCTAGCAAGCCGCTGAGGCGAGCACTACAGCTAGCCAAATAGCTGGTGAATTATAGCGAATGTGGACCCACTCAAGACCAACAGAGAAATGCCTCGAATGTCCTTCAGTGGAGGTAGGGTGAATTTGGCTGGCTGGACCACAAATGCAAATGGGTAAAATGAGAAAAAGAAAATGACAACCGCAAGAATGCACACACAAAACCCTGCCTGCCTCACTCTCCACATAATGGGATTCAGCACCATGTCTCTGCAATGGACAGCATTAATCATGCGCGCACACACACACGCACACACACACACACACACACACACACACACACACACACACACACACACACACGAGCAGCATGGCAGAACGCATGCTCCCTAGTCCCTACTGAATCCAGAAGTGTTTGGATGTGTTCCAAATGACCCCGTATTCCTTATAGTGCACTACTTTTTTAAAAGGGCAAAAAATGAATAAATATTGTCACATACCCAACACTAACTGCTAGACTACATGCCACACTAATGTGCCCTACATAGGGAATAGGGGTCCATTTAGGATGCATCCCTTGACTGGCTAAGTGAATAGAAGCTATAAAATGGCCAGAGCTGCAGTGGCCTCACTGACACCCAACTACTCAGCCCCATGACTCAGATGACTGAACAGTTTGAACAACTGTTGCAACTAACATTTCTAACGTCTTCCCAATGATATTTCACAGGATATAGGCTTAACTAAACATGTGATTATCGAGGTCATGACATTTAAATATTGGCATAAAAAATTGTATTTCCACGGTCATAAAAAGTGCCATTGAAAATTAGAAATGAATGTAATTTTTCTGTGTTGTGCAACATTTTGCAGGAAAACAGACTACTGCCAAAAACACTGAAATAATACCTAGAAACTGAAGAGATTCTACATTGATGTTGATATTTGTTGAATCAGGAGTTTAAATGCTGGTCGATAACAAAAGCATGTGACCCTTTGTTTCCCTGAAAGCCTGACGTCTTCTGACATCGGCCGTCTTCTTATGGATGGAAAATGGGCACCGACAAATTCAAGTCTGGACCTCAAAGCGTGGGTTGGACATGTTTGAGGGAACAGAACCGAAAAACAAAAAATAACATTTGAGGAACAGAAGCAGACGCGGGAAATAAAGTGATCGACAGTGCATTTAGAAAGTATTCACACCTCTTGACTTATTCCCTCAAAAATGTTGTTCCAGCCTGAATAAAAAATGTATAAAAATTAATTTCTCCCCCACTACACACACACTACCCATAATGACAAATTGAAAAAAACGTTTTTAGAAATGTTTGCTAATTTATTGGAAATGAAATACAAAAATCTAATTTACATAAGAATTCGCATCCCTGAGTCAATACTTTGTAGGAGGACCTTAGACAGCTATTAGAGCTGTAAGTCTTTAAGAGCTTTCCACACCTGGATTGTGCAACATTTGACAAATTATTATTTTCAAAATACTTAAAGCTCTATCGATTTTGTTGCTGATCATTGCTAGACAACCATTTTCAAGTCTTGCCATAATTTTGACTTAAATCTACTTAAATCTAACTCGAGCACTCAGGAACATTCACTGTCTTCTTGGTAAGCAACTCCAGTGTAGATTTGGCTTTGTATTTTAGTTACGGTCCTGCTGAAAGGTGAATTTAACTCCCAGTGTTTGGTGGAAAGCAGACTAAACCAGGTTTTCCACTAGGATTTTGCCTGTGCTTAGCTCCAATACGTTTTTTTTTTTTTATCCTGAAAAACTCCGGTCCTTAACGATTAAAAGCATACCCATAACATGATGAAGCCACCACTATGCTTGAAAATATGGAGAGTGATACCCAGTAATGTGTTGTATTGGATATTCCCTAAATATAACAATTTGTATTCAGGACAAAAAGTGAATTGCGTTGCCATATTTTTTTGCAGTGTTACTTTAGTGCCATTTTGCCAACAGGATTCCTTATTTTCACTGTCAATAAGGTTACTATTATGGAGTAACTACAATATTCTTGATCCATCCTCAGTCATTCAACTTTGTAACTGTTTTAAAGTCACCATTGGCCTCATTGTGAAATCACTGTGCAGTTTCCTTTCTCTCTGACAACTGAGTTAGGAATGTTTTAAATGTCACTTGCACAAGAACAGTGAAATGCTGCAAAGGGTCCGAATACTTACGTAAATAAGGTATGTTTAAACACTAATACATTTATCAAAATGTCTAAAAACCTATTTTTTCCTTGTCATTATGGGGTATTGTGTGTCGATTGAGGGGGAAAAAACTATTGAATCCATTTTAGAACAAAGGTATAACCTAACAAAATGTGGAAAAAGCCAAGGGGTTTGAATACTTTCCGAATGCACTGTACACAGTGCTCTTTCCATGACAGTCTGACCAGGTGAATCCTGGTGAAAGCTATGTTCCCTTATTGATGTCACTTGTTAAATCCACTTCAAATCAGTGTAGATGGGGAGAAGTCAGGTTAAAGAATGATTTTTAAGCCTGGAGACAATTGAGACAGATTGTGTATGCATGCCACTCAGAGTGTGAATTGGCAAGACAACATATTTAAGTGCCTTTGAACGGGGTATGGAAGTAGGTGCCAGGCGCACCAATTTGAGCGTGTCAAGAACTACAATGCTGCTGGATTTTTCACGCTAAACAGTTTCCCATGTGTATCAAGAACGGTCCACCACCCAAAGGACATCCAGCCAACTTGACCACTGTGGGAAGCATTGGAGTCAACATGGGCCAGCATCCCTGTGGACCGCTTCCGACACCTTGTAGAGTCCATGCGGCGACGAATTGAGGCTGTTCCGAGGGCAAAAGAGGGGTGTACAACTCAATATTAGGAAGGCGTTTCTAATGTTTGCTATACTCAGTGTATGATCACAAGTCATACACTATATACAGACAAGTATGTGGACACCCCTTCAAATTAGTGGATTCAGCTATTTCAGCCACACCAGTTGCTGACAGGTGTATAAAACCGAGCACACCGCCATGCAATCTCCATACACAAACATTGGCAGTAGAATGGCCTTCCTGAATAGCTCAGTGACTTTCAACGTGGCAGTCATAGGATGCCACCTTTCCAACAAGTCAGTTCGTCAAATTTCTGCCCTGCTAAAGCGGCCCCGGTCAACTGTAAGTGCTCTTATTGTGAAGTGGAAACATCTAGGAGCAACAGAGGCTCAGCCGCAAAGTGGTAGGCCTCACAAGCTCACAGAGCAGTACCGCAGTGTGTTGAAGTGCGTAGCACATCTGTCCTCGATTGCAACACTCACTACTGAGTTCCAAACTGCCTCTGGAAGCAACTTCAACACAAGAACTGTTCATGATATCAGTTTCCATGGCAGAACAGCCACACGCAAGCTGAAGATCACCATGCGCAATGCCAAGCGTTGGCTGGAGTGGTTTAAAGCTCACTGCCATTGGACTCTGGAGCAGTTAAAACGTGTTTTCTGGAGTGATGAATCATGCTTCACCATCTGGCAGTTCAATGGACAAATTGAGTTTGGCGGATGCCAGGAGAATGCAACCTACCCCAATGCGTAGGTCCAACTGTAACGTTGGGTGGAGAAGGAATAATGGTCTTGGGCTGTTTTTCATGGTTCGTGCTGGGCCCCTTAGTTCCAGTGAGGGGAAGTTATACAGCATACAATGACATTCTAGACGATTCTGTGCTCCAACTTCGTGGGAACAGTTTGGGGAAGACCCTTTCCTGTTTCAGCATGACAATGCCCCCGTGCACAAAGTGAGGTCCATAGAGAAATGGTTGGTCGAGATTGGTGTGGAAGAACTTGAATGGCCTGCACAGAGCCGACCTCAAGACCATAGAAAACTTTGGGATGAATTGGAACGCCGACTGCGAGCCAGGCCTAATTGATGTGCCCTTGAGAAAGGCACTTAACCCTAATTGTTCCAGGGTTGCCGTTAATAATGGCAGACCCTGGCCTTGACCTGACTCACTGAGGCGGTCTCAGGGAGAGCGGAATATGCAAAAAACACATTTTCAATGCCCACATGTATTAATACACACTTGTACGTGTGACATAGATCAAATAAGCACCCACCAAATTATTATAACACTAAAATAAAGTGCAATATGCATGTGAAATCAATGTGACTCAGACATTATAGGCCTATGCTATAATGTTTTCTTACATTGAGAAATATATGCGCACTTGTGTTAACTCTCAAAGGGGGCGTGTCTGTAGCAGTGCTTCTCATTTCCCATTCCGGGGTAATGTGATGGGCTGTCACTGTGTAGAAGCTCTCTGAAGCCCTGGAGGTCCATCTATCTGTAGTAGATGGCCAATTCATTGACAACTTTGTGTAGTACCTGTTTGCTTAAATGAGTGCCAGAGGACGAAGTTTGTAACATGGATCGAGCACCTTTCACGAGGTGCTGAAACCCCCTATTCTTCTCAACCACTGAGAATAGGGACATATCTGTAGATATAGACATACCTAAATCGCTGATGCAATTTCTTTGGTCCGGTCAGAATCCTCTGTGAAGGGCTGCCGCTTGAATGGAGAGGGGAGACGAAGTCGTTATTGTTTTTTTTTGCGTTTCCGTCTTGCTCCGGTGGTAGGAATACTTGGGTGATGTCGGTGTAAATGTGAAAACATGTTTGAAGTGTTGGCAGCTGCATAGGCTATTCTCGTTGAGCAGTAGCGACATACTCTAAGGTCTATCGCCGTTGTAATCTACTGGGAAGTAAACATTTAAACGATGGAGAATCCTCCTGGTTTACCGATCCCACCACTCACCATTGTACAGAACTACTTCCCGGCTGCGCCTCACAAAAGGACCGTTTGAAATTAGCCAATTAAGATTAGAATTTTGATTACATGCGGACTGGTTCTAGTTATTTTTAATGGAATAGCCTGAAAGGTTTTTTCAGCTGATTTACTAAAGAGGCATACAACGCAGCATCGGCACAGTGTTTTGTGTGTTTTTAAAAATACCGGTATTCATTCGGATTTACAGTGCCGAACGAACTGAGGTCGCAGCACCAAACAGTTCAGTAAAAATGTGTACCGTTTCACCCCAAATTAAAACACTTTGAAAATGTTCTAGAGCATTCACTGATATCTATTAATTAAAATGATATGCAATTGGATTCTATAAATTGTGTTAACATCAGGAAATCTGATGTGAAACCTGCCCCGTACATTGCACTCTGTATGAAAATCCCTTAGGAATGCATCACGTCCAGAAAAGAGGTACAGGTAACCAATTTTCACAAAATGCCTTCATAATGAGTGCACCAAAGCTAGAAAAAGTCTAAAAAATAATGCTTAGCTATTGCTGATTTAACCATAGGGTCATAGAAATTTATAGAGATCACAACGTTGTATCTGTCCCATTATGGAGTCTGACTTCACAGGCACCACCATTTTGAAGTGGTCAATTTCCTTCTTCTACGAGTTAGTAAAAAACTTAAAGGGTACATACTGCCACCTGGAGTGTGTTATTTGAACCAGAAAAGGTCAAGGTTGGCGATTTACTGCCACCTACAGTTATGGAATATTCGATCACGAGTATGATTGACTAATCCCTCCTGATGACCTACAGAGAATTATGTGAATCTTCCTTAACCCATAGGTAGTCCCACCCGGTTGACTACTTCAAAACGGTTAAAGTCCTCAATGGTGCAACCCATGCTAAAACAGGCTTTTGGGCACAAGCGTCCTCTATAACATAAGGTACACATTTTCCAATATGGCTGCCAGCTAAATATTGCTATGCAACAGACTACAAGTGACAACTATAAAACCAACACACTACTAGATTTGAATCTCTTGAACTTGTATCATTTCCCAGTATGACCAATTTCCCTAAAACAAGTAGCCTATGTAGTTCTACCATTTGTAACATTGTTGTTTCAATGATGAGTCTACGTAAATCATTAGCTATGGACGGCAAAATGTTTAAGATGAGATCCACTCAATAGAATGTTCCATTGTTGTTTATAGTCATTATCAATGAGCATGTGAACATTACAACTTGTCTCAACATTCCTTAAATCAGTCTGCAAACATTCTATTGCATAAACTCCCATACAACAAGATACATAAATGTGTAAAAAAAACATAGAAAGCACATTTTCTGGAGAGGGTATCATATCTATTTGATTAGGGTCTTGTGGGGAACAATGTATTACCATCAAACCACCCCAAAGTGGACAAAATCTCTAATCAAGGACAGATTTAGACCTGGGACACCAGGTGGGTGCAATTCATTATCAGGAAGAACCAGCAGCACTCTGGATCTCCAGACTGGGATTTGAATACCCCTGGAATACAGTAGCTCTGACCATCTTATAAGGCTTTTCTTCCAGTAAAGAAAATGTCTACACAAACACACAATAGGTTACCTTGGCAACAAGCATCTGTTGCTGGGCCTCGATCTGCTGCTGTTGCCGTGTGGCCATCTCCTGCAGCTCTGAGAGCGTGAGCTCCACGCGGGGGTTCCCCACCTACACACAGAGAGTGAGAGGGAAAAAGAGACCATAGAAAGTGAGAGGGGGGGAGAGAGAGGGAGAGAGGGAAAGAAAAAAAAGAGGGTGAGAAAGAGAGAAGGGAGTGGCAGAGAGAAAGAAGGTGTAGGTGGAGAGAGAGAGCAGAAGGGAGTGGTAGAGAACGAGAGAGGGAAAGAAAATGAGTGGTGGGAGACAGAGATAAGAGAAGAAAAAAAGGGAGAGAGACATTAGTAGGGATGTTCTGATGTGTTATCCATTTGTTTATCTCCTCAGCCCTGAAGAGGAATTCGGCATCCCAAATGGCACCCTTTCCCCTATAGCCCAGGGATCTAGTCAAAAGTAGTGCACTATAGGGATTAGGGTGTCATTTGGAATGAAGCCGAAGAGCCAGAGCACATTGGCTCAGCCAGAAAAAGAAAATGAGCTACAGCGGTCAGCAGCAGACCCATAATCTAGATAGAAAAAACCCCACACTAACTGAGGGGAGGACAGTCAAAGCATAGAGATCGCCCAGTGCTGGGATGGTCATTACTTCAGTAGTGGGTGTCCACAGTATAGCCTACAAACAATTAGCCCAGGGCAGCTTTTGCACAAGTTTGTTTTGGGACACTGCAAAATGTTGCCGGTGGGTATATCTATTTATTAATTATATTTATTTACATCTATCTATTTACTCATTAAACATTTTTTACAGTTCAATGCAGGTTATATAATAGATGTGGTCCTGTGTGGCTCAGTTAGTAGAGAATGGCGATTGCAAGTTTGGTTCCCACTGGCGCCATCCATATGAAAACGTTTGCACAAACTACTGTAAGTATATATATTGCTAAATGGCATGTTGTAGATCGGGATTCCCCAACTGGCAGCCCGTGGGCCAAATTTGGCCTGCGGGTGATTATATTTAAATTGTTGGACATTAAAGACTAAAAACACCAGCAAATCAGCTCCAAGTTATTTTGATTTTGGAAATCTGTTCCAAAGTATTCCCACACATATTAGAGCGATATACACTACATGACCAAAAGTATGTGAACACCTGCTCGTTGAACATTTAATTCCAAAATCATGGGCATTAATATGGAGTTGGTCCCCCCCTTTGCTGCTATAATAGCCTCCACTCTTTTGTGAAGGCTTTCCACTAGATGTTGGAACATTGCTGCGGGGACCTGCTACCATTCAGCCACAAGAGCATTAATGAGGCCAGGCACTGATGTTGGACGATTAGGCCTGGCTGGTAGTCTGCGTTCCAATTCATCCCAAAGGTGTTTGATGGGGTTGAGGTCGAGGCTCTGTGCAGGCCGGTCAAGGTCTTCCACACCGATCTCGACGAACCATTTCTGTATGGATCTTGCTTTTTGCATGTGAGCATTGTCATGTTGAAACAGGAAAGGGCCTGCCCAAAACTGTTGACAAAGTTGGAAGCACAGAATCGACTAAAAAGTAATTGTATGATGTCGCGTTAACATTTCCCTTCAATTAATCTAAGGGGCCTAACCTTAATCATGAAAAACAGCTACAGACCATTAGTCCTCCACCAAACTTTACAGTTGCCACTATGCATTGGGGCATGTAGCGTTCTCCTGACATCCGCCAAACTCGGATTTGTCCGTCAGACTGCCAGATGGAGAACCGTGATTCATCACTTCAGAGAATGTTTCCACTGCTCCAGAGTCCAAAGGCGGCGAGCTTTACAATGCTTCGCATTGTGCATGGTGATCTTAGGCTTGTGTGCAGCTGCTCGGCCTTGGAAAGCATTTCATGAAGCTCCCGACGAACAAAAATCTGACGACCTGACTTGTTGGACAGGTGGCATCCTATGACGGTGCCGCGTTGAAAGTCACTGAGCACTTCAGTAAGGCCATTCTACTGTCAATGTTTGTCTATGGAGATTGCATGGCTGTTTGCTCAAATTTATATACCTGTCACCAACGGGTATGCTTGAAATAGCCAAATCTACTAAATTTGAAGGGGTGTCCACATACTTTGTATATATAGTGTATGTGATTGCATACAAATGTAAGTAAGGTATGAAATTATTATGTTTTCAATCTAATTTTATTTGTCACATGCTTTGCAAACAACAAGTGTAGACTAAGAGTGAAATGCTTACTTACGGCCCTTCCCAACAATACAGTGAGCAAGAAAATGGGGAAATAATAAGTAAAACGTCTAATAATAAATACACAATGAGTTACAATAACTTGGCTATATACACGGGGTACCAGTCAAATATTACATCTGTTTGGGCTTCTTGGGGTCAATTTGCAATCAACTAATTATGTTCCAGCCCCCTAACCATCCACTCATGAAAAAAAAAAACGTCCTTATTTTAGTCTAATGCAGCCATACTCAACAGGAGCACCGCGGTCCGGATCTTGACCGGGGTCAATACGGACTGCCGCAAACGACTTGACTCAATTTATCAGCCGGGTGAATCGCAGCTGTGATAGCAACAGTATCAGTCTCTTTACACAGGCGCCTCTCAGTTCCTATCACAACACCACGAAGGGCAGCGGCAGGGTCGCTATGGCAATGGGGCACTGGGAGGGGCACGGACAAGGATAATTGGATTAAGCACATGTTCCCAAAGGCCGGAACTCGGGGGGAAAAAATCATTCCTGTGTTCTCTGACTGTGTCCTGGTGGAACAGAGCCTCTATCGGTTCAGAGGTCAAGTCAAACCTTCTTCTCATCCCTCGAGTCCCGACTTCAAACCAGCCGGGTTGTGGAAACAAATACCTTTCTTGAAGTCCAATGGCCATAGGTGGGTAACACAAACACACCTAAAGCTGCATACACAAGGATGATGTAAACTGTGTTTAGACAGTAATGCATCCTCTTCAAAGCACATAGCTGAACTAAGGAAAACTTTATTGAAAGAGCATATCTACCTCCAAAGGTGTTGCCTGGCTTCGGTAGAGCCTCAGAGCCATAAGCAGTATTGAAATGGCAAAGAACCCCTAGCCAGGGCATATGGAAAGTGTATTGAAAAGGGGGAGACTAAATGTCATGGTTGTCTTACACACATCAAACAGCACAGATATGAAGGAAAATGTGGAAATCAAGACAACTGCGTGTCGTTGTCTACTTTGTTCCGGTCTTCTGAAAATGGTGTGCAAACTTCACAGACCCTCACCAAATCTGGGGCCGTGTGTATCAAGCTTTTCAGAATAGGATTGTTGACCTAGGATCAGGTCGACCTCTGCCCATATAATCTTATTTGTTGGCAAAACACAACTCAACTTCGCGCTCCTACTCTGAGACTCTTGATACAAAAGGCCACAGGTCCTCCGAAAAAAAAAAAAGACCTCATGATAAAAAGGGTTACAGTGACCAAGGACAATGTTGAGTTCCGTTTGGCTACACAGATTATAAGGGGGGGGGCAGACCGTCAGGAGGGGAAAGACAGATCCTACAAAAGAAAAAGTAATTCTGCCACTTTCTTAAGTGGTAGGACTGGAAAAAGAATGGCCAATCTATATAAGGCATCATAATAAGTACAAGCTCTGGCTGATGTGCTGCTATGAACTACAAGAGGTAAAACCAATCCAGGCCTGTTCACTATGCTCCTTTCATAATTCACTGATAAATTAGTCCACATGGAAACTAAAGGCATAGAAACCATAAATAACTTTAATAGGAAATTTAAAAAAAATCCATGACAGAATTTAAAAAACAAAAACATTTTGGACTGACCAATGTAGAACTTAACTTCAAAGTTACACATAACAAAATGTTTGCGTGTGTGCCTGTGTTCCGTTAGCGCTCTGGGATTACCCAGTAAAAAATTGGGAATGGCTCAGAGACCACAATGTCACTGGACGGTTACCAATTGCTTTATTAGATTAAAATGGAGGGTCCACCCACTGGAAATCCTTCTGAAAAAGCCAGACTAGAGAAAGCTAAATTTGGGTAATCCCATGGTAACAGAATTAATGCTGAGAATCAGATATTTCACTTTAAAATGTATACCAAACAAAAACCATTGATTTCAAAGTTTAGTTTAACAAACCATATGCACAAGGACTACTTTCATACAATTCCACAGAAAATGTTACAAAAACTAATTTTCAGGAAGTACTGTGCAGATACAGAGTTAGGTAACAGAATTAAACTGAGGAACATTTGACCTTTTATTCTGTTACCGAACTTTGCATCTGCCCAATTTTTCCAGTAAATACATTTAAAAAAAATTGATTTACTGTGTAAATTATTCAAAGTAGTCATTGTGCATAGGAATGTATAGCTTGTTAAACTTTGAAATCAATGTTTTTTGTTTGGCATACATTTAAGTAAAACATCAGTCTCTGCGTAATTCTGTTACTGTGGAATTGCCCATTTCAAATCCCAAGCAGACTCAACACACTGGCTACATCTCGATTATCCCTCCTTCCTCCCAAAGTTTGCACTTGTTCACTTCTCTTAACTGATTTAAGAGGAAATGACTGGTATAAGAAATGTGGTGGAAACTCCCCCCTAGCCCACACCACCAATCCAATGATTTTAGATTTGTGCTAAATAGTGAACGAGTATACATTTCAGGAGAAAATAGATACTATTGTGATGCATCCACTGTTGTGCCATTGCTCATTGTGCTGTCCGTCGTTGCCTGAAGAGAGTGGGGCAAGGCAAGGGAGCAGGGAAGAGCTGAAATCAAGGACTAGTAACGAGTTAGCAAGGCGGGAAAAAAACATGGAAAAGAGATGGGGGTTGATGTTTCGGGATATGCTAGCCAGCTGCCAAAAGTCCCCGTCTCTGTCCCACACACACACACACACACACACACACACACATCTCTGATTCCCTGTCCACATTTGGAATTCAGCACCAGGTTTCACAGAGCGACCAAGATCCACACAACAGTTTGACACAGCAATCCAAAACGACCTGCTTGTGCGATTCAAACTTTTGACAATTTCCTTGTCATCACAGTGCCACTTCTACCGACTATGTTTGTTCTCCTATTGCATTCCAATTACTGAATAAATCACATCACGATCATCAATCGCCACATTATACTTTTAATCTCTTTTTTGAGTGCAGACTCGCTTTCGCTTTGAGAGACAGGTAGAACAAGTTCAAACAGTTAGAAAAGCTCTCGTTGAGATATTGGGCTATTCTTCAATGTTGAAACGGTACACATCTGTAGATGCTCAACAAAGTCCGTAACATGTCAACTCTACGTCGGTTGTCTTTCAACCAGAACGTGTCTGTATTCCATCTACAAACTATCACTAGACTATCAACAGCTTTATTTCTGCAGATTAGCTGTAGTTTCTGTAAATATACTACAAATGCACACAGTCCCGAGTTGGCTGCGTGGTTCAGATGGAAGGATGAGATCGCCTTACCTCCCAAGTATTTCCCCAGCTTCAGTGAGTGAATCCCGGGTGCGTGTATGTGTGGGCTCTGCCTCAGACAGGAGGGATGGAGTGGACGATAGTAGAGGGTGATGAGACTGACTCAACTCAGGCAGGATGTGCCCCACACACACAGAAAGCCACTGGCACGCAGAACCACGCTCCAGTGCATCCGGGCGACACAGCCTCACTGATGAGGCCCACGGGAAAAAATAAACACACACACGGACCGCCGAAAAGGAGAGTGAGAGAATGTCTGGGTGAAATTGAGAGAAGGGAAGAGAGAGCGAGAGGGAGGGGGGCTGAGAGAAAGAGAAGGGGACCACCATGAGTATAGAGAGGACAGGAGAGAGAGAGAGAGAGAGAGAGGGAAAGCCATGTCTTACCCTCCCATTCTCTAAAGGGCATGTGTCCCCTGGGGATTATAGAGGTCCTCTCTCCCTGGGCCGAGTCACCCGTGTCTGTGTGTGTGTGTGTGTGTGTGTGTGTGTAGTTTCGCTGCTTGTGTGTAGGAGTGCTTGTGTAAGTGTAGTGTGAGAGAAAGTGTGCGCTTGCATGTGTGTTTGTGAGAGAGGGAGCAACTGTGTGTGCACGCGTGTTTGTGTTACACTTTTTCAGAGAGCATCCCACATGTGGGCTGAGCGGCGAAAAGCCCCTTGCTCGACCAGAGCCCCACGGATAACCACAACACTGATCCTCTTAGGACCGTTATGTCATCATACTGCCCTAATCCTCCAAACTACACAGGAGAGTACTGCGCTTCCTTATACAGTCAAGGTTAACACACACAGGCTAGTGGGCAACATGCTATGGATCAGGGGTAATGTTTGTTTGGGGTTGTCAGTGGGGTGGGGGGGGAACAGGAGGGCAAGATGGATGGGGTTTACTGAGTGCATGGAGATTTGAAGAGTTGCCCAACAATGGGATGCGATTATATGGCCAAACAAATAGGCTATAGAAGCATTTGTGGACAGGACACCCCCTGCTCTGCCTAAAGTAGGAGAATGTGCGCACACAATATTATTCTGTATAATGTGTGTGGATATTCACACACACACCACACACACACACACACACACACACACACCACACACTTTGAGGGGGTAGGGGGAACTGATCCTAGATCTGTACTAGGTCTACAGGAAACATGTAGTTTGAGCGAGAGTCAGACTTGGTGGATTGTGTTCTGGCAGCCCCCTCTAGGGTTGTTTTCACTAGGGACCAAACGGAAGCAAATGGACTGAAACAGGGAGGGACCTAACTGAACTACCTGAAGAAACACTCGTAAAACGTTTTGCCATGGTTTGCACTAATAAATACAACCAAGGGGACACCCACCTGAGAAGGAGACGCGCTCTGCCGGCGAGCAAGCATTATCCTTGTCTGGCTAATCAGCTCCTTAGCCGACAGTCCACCTTCCCTAGCAAAAACGCAACACTGCTCCCTGTGGTATACACACACCGACATGCTCGCACATCCATGAACATCCACATGCATGTGCACACGCAAACACATCTGGATCATGAATAGTAGGAGAAAGTATGCCAAAGGGACCCGATGAGGCAATGTGGTGTGTCGCGATGCGGTCATCACAAGAGTATACAAATAAATAAATAAATAAATAAATAAACTCCATCTTGTGCCGCAATGGTTTTTTCTCGCCCCCCCTTAAGGTTAAATTAGTTCCGCTTCCTCAAGCACAGCTCTCCCCATTCTGGAATCTGGGACAGATGGTTAGGGAGTGAGGGGGCATGCCAGAGGCTGCTGTTATCATGGAGCCATTCTCTAACAAATGCATGCATGCACACTAGTGGTGCGCGGGTCAGCTGTTTGATCACCCGCACCCAATTGCTAATAAACCATCTGCAACTGCCGACTACATGTTATAGTGATCATTTGAGGCCCTCACCAAACTTTAACCCGATAATATAGAAAGTGCGCTGTAGGCTACAGTCAGAGATGGCAGATTTTTTTTTTTTTATAAAACATTTTTCAGGGGCTGATTTACATACATCGAGTATACCAAACATCATGGACACCTTCCTAACATTGAGTTGCATATTCACTTTTTCTGCCTGTTCCCAAAAGTATTTGGTGATTGGCGGGTAGGCTATTTGGCGAGCAAACAGCTCGGCCCTAAAGTGTAGACTTAGGCACTAATGCCAGATGGCATTAAATACCTAAAGAAAATAAACCCAATGTAGCCCTATAGATATAAATTGCATAAGAATGATAAATCCATAAAAAGGCATTGTTTTCTTTATTTAACCCACCCTTCTCTACAGAGGAACTTTGGAGCTCTGTCAGAGTGGCCATTGGATTCTTGGTCAGCTCCATGATTGCTTGGTGATTCTGTGTGGTTCCAAACTTCTTCCATTTAAGAACGGAGGCCACTGTGTTCTTGGGGACCTTCAATGCTGAAGACATATTTTGGTACCCTTACCCCGATCGGTGCCTCAACACAATCCTGTCGTCTCAGAGCTATACAGACAATTCTTTGACCTCATGGCTTGGTTTATGCTCTGACATGCAATGTCAACTGTAGGACAGGTGTGTGCCTTTCCAAATCATATCCAAACAATTTAATTACCAAAGGTGGCCTCCAATCAAGTTGAAGAAACAGCTCAAGGATGATCAATGGAAACAGGATGCACCTGACCAAAATGTTTTTAACCTGTTTTTGCCATGTCAATATGGGGTATTGTGTGGAGATTGTTGAGGAATATTTTATTTAATCCATTTTAGAATAAGACTGTAAAGTAACAACATGTGGAAAAGGGGAAGGGGTCTGAATACTTTCCGAATGTATGTTTTAGGAATATAATAAGGTACTTTAAATATTATTTTTCAACATGATTTTACTCAGGCAAAAACTACTGAATGAGCTCAAAAACATGCTATGATGTATTGATTTTGATGACTGGGGTGAACATTTTTGTCCTGGCTAGCTATATAGAGTAGTCATCTGAATAACTGGAGCACCAAAAATGTCATTGACACACTGATTTTGTGAATCACTGGCACAGTGTCCCCAGGTTAATTGAGCATAACACATATAATCCTGGCATATCAATGAATCAAAGCTGGCCTCTGTGGGAGTGAACAGAGGTAGGGAATGAACTGAAGTATTTGTTATTAGCAAATCACATCACTGCGAGGCGTGGCTCAGAATCAGAGACATATGGTGTGCCACTGTGTTCGAAGATCCTCAGAGAGGTTCGGAGGGAGATTGACTGATTAGGGATAAAGCCAATGGATATGGGTAGGGACATTTTCTATTGGACAAGGACTTTTCCACATTCTCCCTATTGGGTAACAAAGGCCATTTTTGAGGTATTGAAATAATACACCGCAAGTATATAAAAAAATGTATATTAAAAGAGCGGAGCAGCCTCAGTATGGCACAACACCAAACATATCGAAATATGAGCGTGTATCATTGGGTGCATAATGGAGCGGCAGGGTAGCCTAGTGGTTAGAGCATTGGACTATTAACCGGAAGGTTGCAAATTCAAACCCCTGAGCTGACACGGTACAAATCTGTCGTTCTGCCCCTGAACAGGCAGTTAACCCACTGTTCCTAGGCAGTCATTGAAAATAAGAATTTGTTCTTAACTGACTTGCCTAGTTAAATAAAGGTAAAATAAATACAAATTATGTGTGAGAGACTGTTTTGTGAGACTCAGATACAGTGTGTTCTTACCCCATTCTCATTGTGCTTTTCTCCACTTCTACGGTTGGCCTGCTCTTGAGATTGCTGGCTCCCTGCAGGGGGAAAGCACAAACACTGAGTACACTCTAGACCACGTGTCAAACTAATCATTCAATCTGGCCACAAAAAAAATAATTTAACCACCAGTGTTATCATTTATTTTTTGATGTAAAAAAATAAAAATTCATGTAGATCTCAATAGACATGGAAATGAGTAAAAACAAACAAACTGTAGAAATGATAATGGACCTACATTTCCAGTCTCTTCACTCTGTACAGCTGGCTAACAGTCATTGAAACGAAAGCTAGACAGTCAGGAAGCCTAAAATTCTAAAAGCGATGGATAGAGAACTATTTTACTTATTATTTTTACAGCGAGGAATTTATCAATATTAAGTGCGGACCTCAGTGAAGAACAAATGCAGCCCGCGGGGAAAATAAGTTTGACACCCCTGCACTAGACAGTATATCTGCAAACACACACGGGTAGATGGGTTTTGGGTGTGCGGTGAGGTCTCAATGTCGCTGTCATTGTATGTGTTTTTACAATTTTCCATTGCTACTAACTGGTTTTGTCAGACAGGAACCCCTCAGGGACAACTCTTAATTTACGAGTAAATACTAATAAACAGAGAACCCTCTTCTGCTGAAATGGGTCTTATTAAGTATGCAGATGATAAATAATAAGTGTGAGTGAGTGAGTAAGTAAGAGCTGGCATGTGATGGACTGGGGCCACTTCTCTGTGTGTGTGTGGGGGGGGCTCTGTGCCTTTGTGTTCCCGCCCAGTGGAGGGTTGACTCTCTCCACTGAAGACACCATCATATTCCACCTCACTGAGCCCAGGCCGAGAAAGAGTGATGAGAGAAGACAAGTGAGTACACAGGGGTAAAAGTAACAAAGAAATCCTGTGACTGAAACTTAAGTCGATCTCCGATCGATTGTCTGGGGCCAAGTTAATCTCCCTTTTCCCATGAGAAAGTCATGACCATCATACTTTTTAGGGAAAGAGGATCATCTTGTATTAAACTGCGAGTTTAGCCAATTCCAGTCCCCTTGATTAGGGGGCCTGGGTCCACCCTGGAGGAATTTTTATTTCGAACGACTGCGAAACTAATTTATGGTGGCTTTTTTTTAAAGGACATTATAACGCAAAATTTATTTTTAAAATGGTGACACCATCTAAAATATAATTTCCACCTCCAGAAATGAGCCAAATAACATATTGGTAAAACTTATGGTACAATTATTTTTACATATTGGACCATGCTTATAGCCTGGTCTACATCCCTCAAACTCAACTCTGGGACCTCAAAATCAGTTCCACTGCGTTTTTTCATCATCCCCCTCTAACCAGGGACTGATTTAGACCTGGGACACTAGGTAGGTGAAATTAATTACCAGGTAGAACAGAAAACGAGCAGGGTCCGGACCTTATTGGGTAAGACTTGTATACCCATGGTCTATATCATCAGGATGTGCTATTAGCAACAAACAAAAAACAATAACAAATAAATATGAAAAGACCGAACTGCTTTCAAAATTGTTTTAAGATTTATTGTGCATTGACTGCTTGTCAGAATACGTTTCCCTCACTATGGCTCTCGCAACTTGAAAGAGCCTGGAGAGGAATATTTCTCTCACATAGAACACACAACCAGTCAATTAGGTAAATAGGTAAACTATTCTACTATAGGGTTGTCTGTTTTATTAACATTATATGGCAAAAATAGATAGTTTTAGCACAGAAAGTTGCATCCGGGGTGATACTTTGCTTGAAGCTACAGTAGGCTACACACAGCTATTTGAGTCGAGCACTGCAGTGGTGTGCATTATAGGCTATTTAATTCACTTCATCTAAACATCGAAGTGTCAGCAACAATCATTAATGTCAGTTCAGTGCACACTGCATAACAGAGAAAATGTGATATTTGAGAACACATTTATTCGGGAATATATTGCGTAGAATAGACATGCTTCTGTATTAGGCCGTGTCATCTCCAAACCATTCACCACCACCCAACCTCTCCAGAATCAATGTGATGGAATTCCGTCAGAATGAATGAGAACTTTAACCCCTAAGTACAGTAGAAAGTAAGGTGAAGAGGGAGGGATAGGGCATCGGAAAAAATAGACGATTGAGGGGCTCAAATCAATTAATTCCCAGATTCCTTGCATCCTTCTCAGAAGTATTAGAAGAGAAGGTCCAAAGACCCTGCCCACGGACGTTCTTCTCCAATACGTTTTAAGAAGGGAGGAGAGAAGATGCAAAGAAATGATAAAAGGTTCATTAAGGGTAGAGGAGAAAGGTAACATGCTTGCATTGGTGTTCCAACGCAATTCCTATTAACACTCATGGCATTTCAATGCGTGACAGTTGAAGCATACCGGCAATAAAACATGCTCAGGGACAGAAAGCCCCCTTTCCAGTGGCAAAATTACAGTGGGCCTATTATTTATCATTTGTGACCAGCGTAGATGTAATACAGTTACAGTGCCTGCAGAAAGTGTTCATACCCCTTGACTTATTAAAAACGTTGTTCTATTACAGCCTGAATTCAAAATACAGAAATATCGCATTTATAAAAAGTATTCACACCCGAGTCAATATTTTGTAGAAGCACCTTTGGCAATTACAGCTGTCAGTTTTTCTGGGTACGTCTCGAAGAGCTTTGCACACCTGGATTGTGCAATATTCGCCCATTATTTTATCCTGGAAACTTCCCAGTCCTTAACGGTTACAAGCATACCCCTAACATGATGCAGCCACAGCAATGCTTGAAAATCTGTAGAGTGGAACTTAGTAATGTGTAGTATTGAATTTGCACTAAACACTTTGCATTTAGGACAAAAGTGAATTGCTTTGCCACATTTTTTGCAGTGTTACTTTAGTGCCTTGTTGCAAACAGGATGCATATTTTGGATTTTTTAAATTCTGTACAGGCTTCCTTCTTTTCACTGTCAATAAGGTTACTATTGTGGAATAAATACAATGTTGTTGATCCACCCTCCGTTTTCTACTATCACAACTATTAAACTCTGTTTTAAAGTCACCATTGCTGAGCGGTTTCCTTCCTCTCTGTCAACTGAGTTTGGAAGGATGCCTGTATCTTTGTAGTGACTGGGTGTATTGATACACAATCCAAAGTGTAATTAATAACTTTACCATGCTCAAAAGGGTATTCAATGTCTGCTTTTTTTTTACCCATCTACCAATAGCTGCCCTTCTTTGCGAGGCATTGGAAAACCTCCCTGGTCTTTCTGGTTGAATCTGAGTTTGAAATTCACTGATGGAGGGACCTAACAGATAATTGTATGTGTGGGGTACAGAGATGTGTCAGTCATTCAAAGATCATGTTAAACACTGTGCAATAGTAGAGTCAATGCAACTTATGTGACTTGTTAAGCATATTTATACTCCACTAACTTAGTCTATTTAGGGCTTGAATACTTATTGATTCAAGGCATTTCAGCTTTTCATTTATTTATTTTTGTAAAAATGTCCACTGACATTGGGTATTGTGAGTAGGCTAGTGACACAATCTCAATTTAATTCATTTTAAATTCAGGCTGTAACACAACATTTGGAAAAAGTCCAAGGGTGTGAATATCTTCTGAAGGCACTGTGTGCGCGCTTGCCTTTGTTTGCCTGTGTGTGCACATTTGCCTGTGTGTGTGTCAGTTACAGATAGCAAAGGGGTTACTATTGCACCCACCTTGATCACTGCTTTCGGTGGGCGAGTCCTCGTGCCGGAGAAAGAACTTGACCTCTTGTTTTCGGGGTCCCCACTTCTGCAGGTGCTCGAACATCATGTGCTCAAAGGGGATTGCTCGTTCTAGGGGTATGGGAGGGACAGAGAGAATTGTTTACTTCAGCCATCATTGATTTATTTAATGCCTATATGTTTGCTTGTATGCAATGTATGTGGTAGCATTTTCCATGGCAATAAAGCCTTCTGAATTTGAGAGAGAATTGAAAAACAGGAAAAGGCAGAATCAGGTGGCTCGTAGCTGTCTGAATGACTAGTCTATAATCTGCTTATCCAGCGTCTCAGAGTAGGAGTGCTGATATCGGATCAGGTCCCCCCTGTCCATGTAATATTTATTGTGATCTAAAAAGGCAAAAGTTACCCATAATCAGCATTCCTACTCTGAGATGCTTGAAACATACAGTCCTTGGGCTAGTGAGGGACAGCGAGAAGGAAAGGAACAAAGAGAGAAAGAGAGCGATTCAGAGAGAGAGAGGGGCAGGGGGGATCTTAGCCCACCCCATAACATTCTTTACCACAGCAGTGATGGCACTATAACCAGTAGAAAGCAGAGTTCTCCTGGTTGAGCAGAGTGACTGGACCAAAGCAGGAGCTTTAAAAGCACTTAAGTGAGCTCCTCCGCTTGAGGCAGACTCATGCCGACCGCTGGCCCCATTCGTTCCCATTACAGCTGAGCCAGACTCCTCACACAGGCAGAAAGGAAGAGAAGGGCAGCGTGGACGCTCCCCCCTCCCCTCCAAAAACTTGAGCTCTGATGAAGACTAGATAGTTCCGGCTGTGCTTTTCATCAGTCTTTGGTTGCGTCCCAAATGGCAAAAGCAGTGTAGTATATAGGGGACAGGGTGCCATTTGGGATGCAGGTTCTCTTCAGACATTAAATGCAGACAGCGGACACACCCCGCTGTCAGTGTGCGCACACACACACACACACACACACACACACACACACCATGATTGCTTCCCTCACCAGAGTTCTAGCTGACACACCCGTGTCATCAGTGTTTTGCTGAGAGGGACCACTCCTCGAGATAAACATGACATCCAGCCAGCGTGTTTATTAGCCCTGTTACGTAATCCCATTTGGCTAGCTCCTGACAATACAACTCCTCTGTGTGTGTAAACTGTTCTCCTTTGTGGAGAAATCTGTGGCAAACCAGTATTTGTGTATGTGATGGGGGTGCTCAACTAGAATTTATTTTGTTTCCATAATTCAGGCATTTTGCCTAACCACAAGTAAAATAAACTGGTCATTACTCCTGCAATTGGCATAGGCCACATACAATTGACAATTCCCTCAAAAATGTAGTTATCCCTTATAGTGCACATCTGACTACTCAAAGATCCACTTGTCTCCAGCAGTAGTTTCACAGTTGTTTCTCACACGAGAACTAGTTATTACTGTAGTTTGACTGGTATGTACGGCTCAGAAAAGCTCTCTGACGCAGAAGACAACACTTTCGTTGTTACTATGTGTAGACAAAAAAGTGTTTCCTTTCACAACGCTTATTTCCAATTGGAGCTGACTGTGTGCTACATGCTTATTCATGCTCAAGTCTGAATGCAGCCTAAGTAGAGAAAGCATGTATCCCAAACAACACCCTATTCCCTATTTAGTCCACTAACAGAGCTCTTTGGGCCTTAGTAAAAGCAGTGCAGGGAAGAGAACTATTTGGGATGCACACAGAGCATTGTTAGGGTCTCAAAGCACAAAACTCCTTCACAATTTGTGTGGTAATGAGAGTTGTCAACATGTAGTTCAGATAAAGTGGTTGATCAAAAAGTCTCCATTTCAACACTGACCTAGTCTAGTTGGCAGTGCACTTCAAGTCCTGAAGAGCCAACATATGAGCAGGCTGTTACTCCAGCCAGTACCCGACTAAATAGCAAGAATGAAAATGAGCAGTGGAACTGGACTCTAGGTCAAGATTGAAGTATACCTGCACTAGAGGCTAGGGTAAGAAGGCGCTTGAGGAGGAGATTCGAGACGCCGTCACTCTCTTACCGTTGCCTCGCCACACTTCGGCAAGGTGGCAGCCGCTCTCGCCAGGCTCCTTGCAGAACTCGACCACGTCGCGGCACGATGTCTCAGGGGTGATGGGCACCTCGGTCAGTGCCTGTTCCCCATCACTTAGGTACACTGTCAGGATCATCTGAGCGGGAGAGAGGGAGGGAGGCAGTTATATTCCCTGCTATTGGTTACGTTGAGTAAGCAGTAGTACATTTAAGTCACGGGACAGGTTTTGCTCCCCCAACACCTAAAACAGATCTAGATCTAGGGTCAAAATTTAGCATAAATATTTAGGCTAAACGTTAGCTACCCTTTGCCAATCCAAACTACACGTGCTTCATGTGCTCAATGGTTTCAGTGCCTTCAGTTTGCTAGCAATGATAAATAGCTACCAAAAGCGATTGATGTGGATTTTCAATTATGTTTTGAGCCATCTATCAGTAATAAGCTCCCTCGCTCTCTGCTTTGAGCATTGGACAATCAAGCCACGACCAACCCTGTGTCCTGGCTGTAGCTTGAGTTGCGTGTATCCTTAGCACACACTGCTGTGGAATGTGTGTGAATAGGTTTGGTGGAGCTCTTTATGGTAAACGTCACAGAGGTTTGTGGAATACCACAGACTGACATCAGTTCCTCATAGGTGCATTGACATCTGATAACACTACCCCTTCTGAATCAGCAGCCTATATGGGTTAACTCAATGGTCTGGTGATGATCATTATAACTTTCATTCATAGAGAAACAGAAAAACAGCTGCCAGAAAGCCTTTTTCTATGGATCCATTTCTGAAAATGTTCAGGGCCCCAAACATATTTTCTTCACTATTCCTCCCTCCCTTCTTTCCTTCTTAACGTAGCACTCACAGGTTTTAATGTGCCATCAAGTGTTACCCATCAAAGACTGTCAGTGTTTGCCACAAGAGTCCCCCCAGAACTCAATACACACACTTGATTCAGTCCAACGCTCAAAGCAGAGATGGAGAAAGCTAATTACTGATAGAACCATGGTTGAGAACATAATTAATAACACATGTTCAAGATACCGCCACTTCTAGCCTAACAGCATAGCCTGCATCAGTCACAATGGGCAGTCCTTCACACTTCCCACGGCTGATCTTGCCTCAGCAACAATGAACCAAAATCTCTATGACATTAGAATGAGTGGCATTCCCTTCTGATTGCAGCGAACACTGTAGCACACATTACATCCAATCCCACACTGACCCCTATAACCCCACTGCAGTTTTGGGCAGTCAGACAAGATTTTATAAATTAAAGAAATATGGGTGAAAATTCCACATGGCCAATCTGGGGGAAACGTGGAGCCATTACCCTATTGATTATATCCATTCAATCCTTTCATATCTCAAAAGTCCATAGGGGGTCTTGCTATGGGTCGATTTGGGATAGAGCAATAGATTCCACCAAGAGAGCAGCAGGGGGTAAGAGAGAAATCATTGGCCTTCTTTTCCACAGAAGGGGGGTAGACAAACCCAAACATGATGCAAATGTAGAGCGCCAATCACACCAACCAAGACCAGTTTCCACAACTAGTGCCAACAGGCAATCCCATACCAATGAACTTATCTTTGTCCTCTGCTTTCTTATTTTCAAAATGAAACAAGAAAGGATAACATCATTTTCTGAGTAAATGCATTATTCAGGGGAGCGGGCTCCAGGAAAGTGGTAGGCAGTGTTCGCCCTCTTCTGATGAGATTTAATCGGGAAAACGGGGATGAACAAAGATTACCACTGCCAACACTGGACATAAGAAAATTCAGAGCGCAGACTCTCTAAGCCCCTTGTCTCCCAGCAGAATCCCTCCATTAAGATCCACCTCAACATCAATATATCAGATGAAATCATAATCACAATACCAAGCAATTCTTTTAAGTGCACTAAAACAAAGCCTATTGGACCATGACGGATAATGCAAGAAACAAATGATCTTGCCAAAACCTACCAGGGGGAAAAAAATTGTCAAATGATCTGTTGGTATTGAACGCTCTTCCTAAAATGAATAGGATCTGACTTATTATAGTATACTGCAACCAGTAGCCTACATTTCAGATCTAAGTATGTGCATATGGTAATAAACAAGCTCTATGGCAAATGGTGGCAATGGCCAGCAGCACACTCAGGCTCAGCAGTCAACACAATCAAGAATTACTGACTATCCACTCAATCGCATCATTCCAAAATAGGGGAGGCTCATCCCCAATGCAGCATGCTCACACACAAATATTGTTTTGACCAATTTTTTTATTTTTAAATAATAATAATTGTCCTTTCTGGCTCAGTTGGTAGAGCATGGTGCTTGCATCACCAGGGTTGTGGGTTCGATTCCCGAGGACACCCACACGTAAAATGTATGCGCGCATGACTAAGTCGCTTTGGAAAAATGTGTCCGCTAAATGGCATATTATTATTATATTCCAAAATATGAAATTCACAAAGGTCAGCATTTCTGTCATGCCATGGGCTTTTTATGCAAATGTATGACCGTCTTACAAAAAAATGCCAAACCGCTGACACTTCTGCCAAAACACAGGAACCACGGAAGTGCTAGTTTGACCAATCAATGGCCTCTGCCCCAGCATTGACATGGGTCACCAATAGCGTTGCTGCAAAACAAAGGTTAGATGGATGACAAAAAGACTTCTCACTGGGCAATATAGAGAAAACAACAAGCATATCGACAAGGACCTGGCACGGGCAGGCAAAACTGAAAACAGCAAAGGTTGTTGTAAAGATTTAGCCGAGACAATTTCACCTCGTAAACGACCAACACTGGCGTGAGACAATGAGAGTAAACCACCCTTGAATTGAAACTTGAGCAAGACAGATCTCACCTCAAGAGGAATACTAACCACCCTCCCATAGCTGCCGTTTCTGCCTGTGGCACTTCCCCCTTTAACTGCTGTCCTTCTCCTCCGGCCTTCCTTCTTCCCCGGCCGGTGGCGCTCCTTCACCCAGGTACGGTCCTTCGAGAGGCTGACCAGGCCGCGGAGCACTATGGTCACAAACTTCTTCATTATGCACCCCCCCGCCGCGTCTTATCGCCCTGCCACTGTAGACTCCAAAATACACTCAAGTAAACGGTATGAATAATAAACGCTAGGCAAGCGTCAAGGTACGCAGTAGCGAAGGGAGCCCTGCAGAGGAGTCTTAGGAGGAGTGAGCCTTGCTTGTTGTGTGAGCACCAAGGGATGGAAAAGAAAGGGAAGCAAAAGAGGGAGAAAGAGACAGAGACAGAAAGAGAGAGAGAGCGAGAGAGGGAGGGGTGCATCCGCAAGCCCCCCTCCTGAGCAAGGCTCCCTGGGGCACACTGGTGAGTCGAGCACCGATGACACACTGCCAATGTGTGGGCGGGCCTTGCTGTGACTGACAGATAGAGGATCCAACCCTGGCATCGCTTCAAGTCGGTGACGGCTGAAGTAAGTCCCTCTCTGGGATTGTTTCAACAACTGCTTCAGGCAAGCAATCCCCCGTCTCTGGAGAGCATAGATGTATCGCGATTTGCGAATGAATGGGCAGTGGAAGTGGAGAGAGAGGGAGAAAGAGCGAGAGAGCGAAGGAGAGTGAGAGAGAGGAGAGAGGGAGGGAGATGCATGCCATGCCTGCTCCCTGGTTGAAGGATTCACATGGTCATCAATTCTGACCACTCTAATCACATTCATATCCCTAGCGAGGAGTGTGGACGCCTCAAAACAACATGAGAAAAACAAAACAAAGAAAGATTTAGAAAGCCATTTATTGCTACAATGGATTTAACCAGTTAAGGTACTGTATTTTTCAACAGTTACAGCACAATCTAGGACAATGGTCACTTTAGTGTGCATGTGTAAATTGTCATCTATTTTTCAGAACTTGGAGCCTGGAGTATGTCAGCTCCAGGGTTGGAAACATTTCATTGTAAATAGGCCTAAGTCAATTCTGTGAGCGAGTTGGATATCTGATTAATGAACCTGAAATAAATCCTTATCGAGGACAGATTCCGTGAAATTGTATGGGGAATATATTCAATAGGCTATATAACAGACGTGCTTTTCAAATTGTGGCCTTGGGTCCATCTCAACTGACTTAAGCAAAAACTTGCAACATTCCCACAATAGCCATTATCACTCGTGAAGGGTGAACGTCATCATTATTTAGGAAAAACCCTTTCCACCATTAGGCTTATATGGTCAAGCACCCAAACATTGTATTTTTAGATTAAACACTACCACAATATTTCAAGTGATATATAGCCCTTGAAATATCCAAGCGCAACCTTAAATAATAAATCACCAAGGAAGTTAGTTCTAGCTCCCAAATAAGCTCCCACTTTAATGAAAATACTTTCAAAAAAGGGTCATTTTCTTTTCGTCTGCCAACCAGCCAGGTTCTACATATGATGAATTGCCCCATAAAAAAGACACCTACTACTTACTGTATCACCATGCAATGTTAAACGTTAGTTGCATCATTCCTCATCCGTTTAGTGCTTATACAGTAAACCGCAATATTTAGTTGATAGAGATCGAGATATATATATATTTCTGGATTCAAGGTTAATTGGCATAAACCTGATGCTATGCCAGTCTCTACAATTAAATCCATCAGCCATGGTTGCCCATTTTAATTTCAAGTAGAAACAATGTGGTATGAATTATCTGTGCATTCTATTGTCAGATAAGATAATATCAATATTCCAGTCCACCAAAAAACAGAAGTTGTTAAATCTTAGTTTACGTGGAAATGTATACAATTAAAATGGTGCTTGTTCCTAAGTTTAACTACAGTTGAAGTCGGAAGTTTACATACACTTAGGTTGGAGTCATTAAAACTTGTTTTTCAACCACTCCACAAATTTCTTGTTAACAAACTATAGTTTTGGCAAGTCGGATAGGACATCTACTTTGTGCATGACAAGTATTTTTCCAACAATTGTTTACAGACAGATTATTTCACTTATAATTCACTGTATCACAATTCAAGTGGGTCAGAAGTTTATATACACTAAGTTGACTGTGCCTTTAAACAGCTTGGAACATTCCAGAAAATTATGTCATGGCTTTAGAAGCTTCTGATAGGCTAATTGACATAATTTGAGTCAAATGGAGGAGCCTTTTGCTTGACATCACAGGAAAATCAAAAGAAATCAGCCAAGACCTCGAAAAGAATTGTAGACCTCTGGTTCATCCTTGGGAGCAATTTCCAAACGCCTGAAGGTACCACATTCATCTGTACAAACAATAGTACGCAAGTATAAACACATTGGTACCATGCAGCCGTCATACCACTCAGGAAGGAGACGTGTTCTGTCTCCTAGAGATGAACGTACTTTTCTTTGAAAAGTGCAAATCAATCCCAGAACAGCAAAGGACCTTGTGAAGATGCTGGAGGAAACAGGTACAAAAGTATCTATATCCACAGTAAAATGAATCCTATATCGACATAACCTGAAAGGCCGCTCAGCAAGGAAGAAGCCACTGATCCAAAACCGGCATAAAAAAACAGATTACGGTTTGCAACTGCACATGGGGACAAAGATCATACTTTTTGGAGAAATGTCCTCTGATCTGATGAAACAAAAGTATAACTGTTTGGCCATAATGACCATCGTTATCTTTGGAGGAAAAAGGGGGAGGCTTGCAAGCCAAAAAACACCATCCCAACCGTGAAGCGCGGGGGTGGCAGTGTCATGTTGTGGGGGTGCTTTGCTGCAGGAGGGACTGGTGCACTTCATAAAATAGATGGAATCATGAAAGAGGAAAAGTATGTGGATATATTGGAGCAACATCTCTAAGACAGTCAGGAAGTTAAAGCTTGGTTGCAAATGGGTTCCAAATGGACAATGACCCCAAGCATACTTCCAAAGTTGTGGCAAAATGGCTTAAGGACAACAAAGTCAAGTTATTGGAGTGGGCATCACAAAGCACTGACCTCAATCCCATAGAAAATCTTTGGGCCAAACTGGAAAAGCATGTGAGAGCAAGGCCTACAAACCTGACTCAGTTACACCAGCTCTGTCAGGAGGAATGGGCATAAATTCACCCAACTTATTCTGGGAAGCTTGTGGAAGGCTCCCCGAAACTTTTGACTCGAGTTAAACAATTTAAAACCAATGCTACCAAATACTAATTGTGTGTATGTAAACTTCTGACCCACTGGGAATGTGATGAAACAAATGAAAGCTTAAATAAATAAATCACTCTTATTATTCTGACATTTCACATTCTTAAAATAAAGTGGTGATCCTAACTGACCTAAGACAGGGAATCTTTACAAGGATTAAATGTCAGGAATAGTGAAAAACTGAGTTTAAATGTATTTGGCTAAGATGTATGTAAACTTCAGACTTCAACTGTATATTTCAATGATACTATCGACATGCATTCCATACATTTTTAAGCAGTATAATAGTATTATTAAATATTTTATATGGGATTGGAAAAGACCATGCATCAGTATGCAGAAAATACATGCCCCTAAAGAAAGAGGGTTAGGAATCCCAGATGTAGAACTGTACGATGTGACTTTCGAGCTATCCAAGATGGCAAAGCACTGGAGGAGAGGTAGAAGAGAGATGGGTTACATTGGAAACTAGGTTTGACTGCTCCCTTTGAACCTTCATGTTTTATCCCCCCGTATAAACTGTGTGATAATGACGTAAGGAGATATATGCAACTGAAAAGCTGTGTCAACACTAGGTCTTGCTATTATGTTAAAAGGCAACAATGTTTTGGAAGATTCCTTTTCACTACCATGCTCTGTACAAGCAGATACATGTTTGTATATTACAGATATCAAATATTGGGCAAAATGTCAGAAAAGGTACACAATTTAAAGTTTTTCAAATATTTTACTTCAATGTCCTTAGGATGGGTTTGTCACAATATGTGTGTTAGCGATGTGAATGGGCAAAAGGATCCCTCCCTCCATGCACTGTGGTAATGCCCAATTGTGCGCCCCTATGGGACAAAGCCTTAAAGTGCATGGGGTATGGCCTTGGATTCCATATACCTATGTCACAAAGACTGACTGTTGAGTGAAAAGTTAGAAATAAGAGGGATTAACCAGACATAACTTAAAATTAGTTTCAGGTACTGGGTTAGTGTTAAATATGTATTTAGTTTTTATTCAAAATGGCCACAATTAAGTCGCAAGGATGCTCTGTGGCTGCTGCTTCAATTCCACTGGTTCATCCCGGATCTCAAACATTTTGTGGCGTGGCCACTTGTCTACTGAAGATTTTTTCAAAATCATATAAAAATGTACATTTACATTGTGCATAATTAAATGTATTACTCATTTAAGAGCACACAATAAGGTTTCAAATAACATCAAGATTAAGTTTGCCCCACATACAGATCAACAGTTACGGTGTTTTTATTCGAGTTTCATTAGGAATCACCCACCTATCACACGGAAGTAAAAAAAAAAAAATAAAAAAATGTTAACTGCAACAACTGTTCTGCTCATTTAGGATAGGACCTATACTTCCCTGTAAAAAGTAGACTCCGGGAGAAATCATTATTGACAGCGCCTTCGGAAATTATTCAGGCCCCTTGACTACTTTCCCACATTTTGTTACAGCCTTATTCTAAAATTGATTAAATTGTTCTTCTAATAAATCAATCACACACACACACACACACAATACCCCATAATGACAAACCAAAAACTTTCTTTTTTTTATTCTTGCTTATTTATAAAAAATAAACTGAAATATCACTTTTGCATAAGTATTCAGATCCTTTACTCAGTACTTTGTTGAATCACCTTTGGCAGTGATTACAGCATCAAGTCTTCTTGGGTATGACACTACAAGCTTGGCACACCTGTATTTGAGGAGTTTCTCCCATTCTTCTCTGCACATCCACTCAAGCTCTGTCAGGTTGGATAGGGAGCGTTGCTGCACAGCTATTTTCAGGTCTCTCCAGAAATGTTCTAGTCTGGGCCACTCAAGGACATTCAGAGACTTGTCCTGAAGCCACTCCTGCATTGTCTTGACTGTGTGCTTAGGGTCGTTCGCCCCCAGTCTGAGGTCCTGAGCAAGTATTCATCAAGGATCTTTGTACTTTAATATTCATCTTTGCGTTGATACTGACTAGTAGGGTGGCAGGTAGCCTAGTGATTAGAGCGTTGGGCCAGTAACCAAAAGGTTGCTGGATTGAATCCCCGAGCTGACAAGGTGAAACATCTGTCGTCTGTCCCTAAGCAAGGCAATTAAACAACTGCTCCCGGGCACCAAAGACGTGCATGTCGATTAAGGCAGCCCCCTGCACCTCTTGGATTCAGAGGGGTTGGGTTAAATGAGGAAGACACATTTCAGTTGACTGCATTCAGTTGTACAAATGACTAGGTATCCCACTTTGCCAGTCCCTGCCACCGAAAACATCCCCACAGCATGGGCTTCACCATAAAGAGAGCCAGGTTTCCTCCAGACTTGACACGGTTCTCCCATCTCCACAGAGGAACTCTAGAGCTCTGTCCGTGACAATCGGATTCTTGGTCAACTCCCTGACCAAGGCCCTTTTCCCAGATTGCCCAGTTTGGCCGGGCGGCCAGCTCTAGGAAGAGTCTTGGTGGTTCCAAACTTCTTCCATTGAAGAATGATGGAGGCCACTCTGTTCTTGGGGACCTTCAATGCTGCAGACATTTTTTGGTAACCTTCCCCAAATCTGTGCCTCGACATAATCCTGTCGTCTCGGAGCTCTACGGACAATTCCTTCTACCTCATTGGCTTGGTTTTTGCTGTGACATGCACTGTCAACTGTGGGACCTTTATATAGACAGGTGTGTGCCTTTCCAAATCAGGTGCAATCAATTGAATTTACCGCAGGTGGACTCCAACCAATCAAGTTGTAGAAACATCAAGGATGATCAATGGAAACAGGATGCACCCGAGCTCAATTTCAAATCTCATAGAAAAGGGTTTGAATACGTGTAAAAAATGCTTTATTTTTAATAGTTTTTAAAAAGCCTGTTTTCGTTTTGTCATTATGGGGTATTGTGTGTAGATTGTTGAGTTAAAAAAATTGTTTTTTTTATTAGAATAAGGCTGTAACAAAATGTGGAAAAAGTCAAGGAGTCTGAATACTTTCCGAAGGTACTGTACGTTAACAGCAGCCAAATCTGCCAAGACCGGTCATTATTGGCTCCAACCGATTTGTCCACTGCCACATTTGATAAAGGCAGCCGTGGAAGATTTGGTTACCATTAGATCAAACTGTATTTATCACATACATTTTACAGCAGGTATAAAAAGGTACAGCTAATTGCTTATGTGCTTTAAAACTAATATATACACACACACACACACACACACAAAAAATATATTTTATTTTATTTTACTAGGCAAGTCAATTAAGAACAAATTCTTATTTACAATGAAGGCCTGAGATGAAAAATACAGATGTAGGACAGAACACACAAGACAACAACACTACCACAATGCAGTACATCAGACAATAACAATAAAGAGTCAAGTCAAAAATAACAAGTAATAGAAGTAGGGATGCACAATATATTAGTATACATATCGGAATCGGCCAAAATTAGCTACAAAATACCAAAATCGGTGTCGGCCCGATGTCTAGTTTAACGCAGATGTTAAAGACCGATGTCAAAGATACCGTGCATACCTATATAACGTAGGAACATGACGTAATGACGCCGCGTAAAATTGAGCAACACAGCATTCCTAACCTAGCCCACAATGTCTGCTGTGTGGAACAAAGCAGTCAACAAGTCGAGCAGTCATTTGAAAGAGTAACAACATTTCAGCTCATTATCAAAATGTATTAAAGCCAAGATAACGGAATTCATTGCCCTTGACAATCAACTGTTCTCTGTCGTGGGTGATGATGGCTTACCTCGACTGGTCGAGCACCGGTACACACTACCAAGTGCACTATTTTTCAGATGTTGCCCTACCGGAGTTACACAGTAGTAGCGTCACTGCTATTAACTTCACGACATACATACTATTGAACAAAGTTTGGGTCTTTGCGTGTCAAAAAAGATACAGTAGCACTGTCAAAGCTGCACAATAAAGTCCGCAAACAAATAAACACCGGCCACGAATGATGTTTTACAATACCGCGTTGGTAATAAAGCATGATTTGTTCGACCGCAACTTCCGGGGTAGCTAGCAAAAGCTTGGTACCTAGCTAGCACCAATACAACCAGCCTGAAACCAATGACCAGTAGAAACTGCAGTCATTTTCATTATTCTTAGCAATGATTTAGGAATCTTTGTGAGTAAGTATTAACTAGGTAGCCACTTGTTATTCACCTATTGAAATTGAACTTCAGTTCATGACAAATAGCTAGCCAGCTACTTAACCCTGTTGCCTAAAGCTAAAGTAATAAGCAGCCAGCTAGCTTCATCTGGCTAGTGAGGCTCGACCGGACCAGGTTGTGTTGTGAAGCAACTTCACATAGATTGGTCCGACCACCATTAATCAAATATTAACTGTATTATAAATTAGTGTTATTTAGGTGACACCTATATTGCTATATTGTAAGCTAGCTAACTATAGCTTTTGAAACAGATGTTGTTTTGCTATGTTTTTGGGGAAGAACATTGGTTGCATCCATGAGGTAGCTAAATGAAATTATGTGACGTGCAGTCATGTTCTGATCGGTCAACAAGATTATTTGACACATTAAATAGCGTTATTTAAAAACACCAAAGACCCAAATGGCGTACCATAGAAATCCTGGATGAGAATGAAACGACTGAACAAATGAACAACAAAACAGCATAGCAAATAAGTGAAGAAGTAGGTTTTGATGATGTTTTACCGGTAATGGGGACATACGTAAATGCCAACAAAATTACTTTTTGGTCAATGGTGTGTTTGTAACCTTTATTTAACTAGGCAAGTCAGTTAAGAACAAATTCTTATTTACAATGACGGCCCGGACGATGCTGGGCCAATTGTGCTTCGCCCTATAGGACTCCCAATCACGTCCAGATGTGATACAGCCTGGATTCGAACCAGGGACTGTACTGATGCCTCTTGCACTGAGGTGCCTTGACGCAGCGGTCTAACTATTTAACTGGACTAGAATGCTTAAAAAGGCCACTAAAATTTAAAATAAATATCGGTACAGTTTTTTTGGCAAGGAAAATATCGGAATTAGCCAAAAAAAGTCACTCCCTGGTGGCGCAGTGGTTAAGGGTGCTGTACTGCAGCACCAGCTCTGCCACCAGAGACTCTGGGTTCGCGCCCAGGCTCTGTCGTATCCGGCCGCGAACGGGAGGTCTGTGGGGCGACGCACAATTGGCCTAGCGTCGTCCGGGTTAGGGAGGGTTTGGCCGGTAGGGATATCCTTGTCTCATCGCGCACCAGCGACTCCTGTGGCGGGCCAGGCGCAGTGCACGCTAACCAAGGTTGCTAGGTGCACGGTGTTTCCTCCGACACATTGGTGCGGCTGGCTATTGGGTTGGATGCGCGATGTGTTAAGAAGCAGTGCGGCTTGGTTGGGTTGTGTATCGAAGGTTGAAAGTCATGCGTCCTCCGTCTCTCCCGAGCCCGTACGGGAGTTGTAGCGATGAAAAAAAGATAGTAGCTACTAACAATTGGATACCACGAAATTGGGGAGAAAAAGGGGTAAATTCCACAAAAAAAAGAAAGGAAGTATGCATAGCAATAATGGACTTTATCATGACATGTAACTGACTAAGTGGAAAGATATTCTGTATGTCTATGATGATGTCATGTTGCTGAATCTACTTTTAAAAGTGGCAGTCTGAGATCTGAGAAGTTATAATGTTCAAGAATCAATGGTTGTGTCATGAATGTATAAGTCCAAAAATTAATGTACACTCACAGGAGGGCATCTCTCCACCATGATTCAAAGCTGTAATGACAGGGCCACATTTGAAAAGCTTCTCCATATCAAACATGACAATTTAGGAGAGTGCATTAAGGAAAGAAAAATGAATATGTAATGAACTACGCAAAAAGAGAGAGAGAAACAGAGCGCGCACAGGTATACGAGGTCTTTTGAATAAATCAACAGCTAGCTGACTCATTTCATCCTTTCAGGGTCAACTCAGGGGAAAGAAAGTGCTGGGCTGCCATCAAGTCCGTTTCATTCCAGACCTTGAGTCAGTGCAGCTCTGAAAGAGCTAATTGATGCTCCTATAACAGCCATAGGCCCATCCAGGAAGAGGATGTTATGTAATATATTTATATGTAAGATTGGGTTATGCTTGTGAGAAACGGTAGATGGCGCTTGACTATCCCCTCCGGAGTCCCCCTGACAACAGTACATTAGCCATTCCTGCTCGTGTGTTATTGGCTAAGGGAGTCACGCGAGATGAGGCGAGGAAAGGCACTGGGCTGCTCTCCGGTCGACTGGCTGTTTGACACTGATGGTCCGGTGGCGCCGTGGGGCACAAACGTCTGCCTGGGCCAGCGCCGCAGTCACTCAACTCCCCCATTGAGGACACTGGGGGGAGGAACCTCCCAGCACTGCCTGCATGTCCATCCTGCTGCACCCTCTGTAGACCACTATATGCTCTTATTCACTCACAACACACTAGGCTTTCTGTAACCTCTGCTCGGTGCAACGCCACTGGCCATCACCCTCTTTCACATTGACCATGTTTACATGCACATCAATATCCGTTTTTATTTGAGATACTCAAATATTCTGTTTTTAAGTTGATGTATAAACATATCCCATTTACAAGAACATGAAAATACTTGTATCCTGTTTGAGAAACCCAGATAAGATGCCTGGGATATGCTGATCTTAGACGGGATACTGTGGCATGTAAACAGCTTACCTGTTTACTGTCGTTTTTTTGTGATCTGCGCTGGCTCAGTTTCGCATATCATGGATGTTGTGTGATCTTTTCATCAGATTTTCAAACCAATCACTTCAAAAAGTAGGCTACCTGCGCAGTTCAAACCACCATAATAATAATAATAATATTTTAGCAGATACTCTGTACTGGACCATATAGCCTACTGGCTTAGGCTACTTGCACCCCTAATTTAAATAAACTATAGTTAGATACATGCATCTTCTCGTCATAGATTCCCCCCTGCCGTAGGGCAACAAGTTAAGGGGAATCTAAGGGGAGACTCAGGAGATGGATGGGTAGGACGGGGACTGACAAACAACCTCAGTTGCTGGGTGGGATAGGAAAGGGTGGGAGGCATGCTTTCTTTAGGTTAAGTAAGGTGGGAAGCATGGTTTGCGGGTGGGGAGGGAGGATGGGGACTGAGTCGGGGTGATCTCTATACGCATTTTCTTTCTTTCTTTTTTTACCTCTAACCCACTCTGAAAAATAAAAGACAACTAAATAAAAGTTGGTAAAAAAATATATACTTTTTGCCCAGGAACAGTGTTTCCCCAAACGCTGGTCCTCGAGTACCCCCAACAGTACACAGTTTTGTTGTAGCCCTTGACAAACACAACTCATTCAACTTCATTGAAGGGTTGATGATGAGTTGACGAGTTGAATCTGGTGTGCTTGTCCAGAGTTACAATAAAAATGTGTACTGTTGGGGGGGACGAGGAACCAAGGTTGGGAAACACTGCCTAGAAGACCAAATAAAGCAGTGCTCAGCAGAATAAGGTCTTAAATCGACTTAATGCATGCATTAGTAATCTAGTTAACACCGGTAAAGTTGTCTGTTTCACTTCAGCTATCGCAGAGAGAGGATGTTTAAGGAATGGGCAGGGGAGTAAATGCAATAACTAAAACATTGGAAAGATTGTTCCTGTGCAAAATGTCGAAATGTCATCCGTTTGACCGGATTTAAGGAAATGAAAAGCTGAGAAAATGATTAAATCACGTTTCTGATAAGACTTCAGTTTGTCTTGTGTGCATAATTTGTGGTTGAAATACTATCTGATTGCATAACAGTGTCAAAAGATATCAGGTTATATGTGCATTTACATTTGATGTATAGTTTCACTGCAAGAACTGCATAATTCTGCAGGAGTTTATATTATATAATGCTACAGGTGAGTGATTATAGTCCTACAGTTACTATTCCATTTAACCCATATGAATTTAAATGAGGAATATTCATTTTTATTCCTGATACAGGGATACTCGTGAGCGGGATATCAAAAGGTGCATGTCAACAGCTTAGCTAGAATAAGATGTAGTACATATCCTGCTTAACTGTCTCATATAGTACCTGTAAATGTGACCACTAAGGATAGCGGCGCTTGAAATTTAAGAGGACAACTTTTCTTACAAACGATGGACTATGCTAAAAACGACTTTATTCCACTTTTTTTTGTAGTGATGCACCGCTATGACATTTATGGCCGATACCGATATCCACTATTTTCCTTGCCAAGAAAAGACGATAGTCTTTTTCTTTTCAAAATTTGAGCGGCCTTTTAAGCATTCTAGTACAGTTAAATAGTTAACACAGACACATCCGCAGCGGTCGAAGGCACCGCATCTCCGTGCATGAATCGTCACTACAGTCCCTAGTTCGAATCCATGCTGTATATCATCCGGCCGTGAAGAACAATTTCAATTGGCGAACAACAAGTGGCTCCTAGCTAATACTTACTCACGAGGATTCCTAAATCATTGCTAAGAATAATGAAAATTACTTCAGTTTCTACTGGTCATTGTTTTCAGGCTGGTTGTATTGGTGCTAGCTAGGTACCAAGCTAAAAGCTAGCTACCCCAGAAGTTGCGGTTGAACAAATTATGCTTTTTAACCAACGCGGTATTGTAAACACATCGTTCGTGGCTGGTGTTTGCAGACTTATTTGTAGCTTTGACAGTCCTACTGTATCTTTTTTTGACACGCAAAGACCCAAACAGCGTTCCATTGTATGTACAATTCAAGTCGGAAGTTTACATACACCAAATACATTTAAAATCAGTTTTTCACAATTCATGACATTTAATCCAAGTAAAAATTCCCCGTCTTAGGATCACCACTTTATTTTAAGAAAGTACATTTCCAAATATATTTCTTCCATCACATTCCCAGTGGGTCAGAAGTTTACATACACTCAATTAGTATTTCGTAGCATTGCCTTTAAATTGTTTAACTTGGGTCAACCATTTCAGGTAGCCTCCCACAAGCTTCCCACAATAAGTTGGGTGAATTTTGGCCCATTCCTCCTGACAGAGCTGGTGTAACGGAGTCAGGTTTGTAAGCCTCCTTGCTCGCACACGCTTTTTCAGTTCTTCCAACATTTCCTTTTGGATTGTGGTCAGGGTTTTGTGATGGCCACTCCAGTACCTTGACTTTGTTGTCCTTAAGCCATTTTGGCACAACTTTGGAAGTATGCTTGGGGTCATTGTCCATTTGGAAGACCCATTTGCAACCAAGCTTCAACTTCCTGACTGTCTTGAGATGTTGCTTCAATATGTATCCACATACTTTTCTATCCTCATGATACCATCTATTTTGTGAAGTGCACCAGTCCCTCCTGCAGCAAAGCACCCCCACAACATGATGCTGCCACCACCCCACAGTTGGGATGGTGTTCTTCGGCTTGCAAGCCCCCTCCCTTTTCCTCCAAACATAATGATGGTCATTATGGCCAAATAGTTCTATTTTTTGTTTCATCAGACCAGAGGACATTTCTCCAAAAAGTACATTCTTTGTCCCCATGTGCAGTTGCAAACTGTAGTCTGGCTTTTTTATGGTGGTTTTGGAGCAATGGATTCTTCTTTGCTGAGCGGCCTTTCAGGTTATGTCGATATAGGACTCGTTTCACTGTGGATATAGATACTTTTGTACCTGTTTCCTCCAGCATCTTCAAAAGGTCCCTTGGCGTTTGGAAATGGCTCCCACAGATTAACCAGACTTGTGGAGGTCTACAATTGTTTTTCTGAGGTCTTCGCTGATTTCTTTTGCTTTTCCCATGATGTCAAGCAAAGAGGCACTGAGTTTGAAGGTAGGCCTTGAAATACATCCACAGGTACACATCCAATTGACTCAAATTATGTCAATTAGCCTATCAGAAGCTTCTAAAGCCATGACATTTTCCAAGCTGTTTAAAAGCACAGTCAACTTAGTGTATGTAAACTTCTGACCCACTGGAATTGTGATACAGTGAATTATAAGTGATATAATCTGTTTGTAAAAAATTGTTGGAAAAATTACTCATGTCATGCACAAAGTAGATGTCCTAACCGACTTGCCAAAACTATAGTTTGTTAACAAGACATTTGTGGAGTGTTTGAAAAAAGATGTTAATGACTCCAACCTAAGTATGTAAACTTCCGACTTCAACTGTATATCGTGAACCTAATAGCAATGAAGCTATTACTGTGTAACTCCGGTACGGCAACATCTGAAAAATACTCTTTCAAAATGAGTGCTCGACTTGTTGACTGCTTCATTCCACACAGCAGACATTGTGGGCTAGTTTAGGAATGCTGTTTTGCACGTGTAGCTAAACATTTTAAGTGCCGTCATTACGCCATGTACTTACATTATATAGGTATGCACGTGAGCTTTGACATCGGTTTTTAACATCGCCGTTAAACTAGACATCGATTGCGATATGTTGACTGATATATCTCACATCCCTAATTTGTCATTTCTTTCCCCTCCTGAGAAGCAAGATAAATCCAAACCGAGAGCCAAAGATCATGGAAAGAACCGAACATGTTGTGAACCGTTACACCCCAAGCAGACATTCCTCAACTAGAACAGATGAGCATGGATCAAATCAATCAGCCTTAATCAAAAGCAATATGGTTAACACAAATGTATGAATGTGTTGGGGAGTTATGACATCACGTTAGTTGTTTGGCTAATATCAACACCTGACAATTTTATGGTTTTGTGACCCAAAACAAGTACCCACTAAATAAGCTGGCCTTGGCAGACTTTCAGTTTACTTTTCAGACAGGGTAGAGACAGTCGGGAAAGTCCTGTATCGTAATACTTTGAGAAGTTAAATGAAATCAGGTGAAATGTGAACTTTGCGGGGTGGAATTTAAGCTACAGTGGCAGTACTGGTGCAATGCTTAACCGTCTGAACGGGAGGCACTGGGAGAGTGAGATCCAAACCGTTGCTGGCAGCAGCGGAGGCCCCCCCAACAATAGACAGGCTTTTCACACAAAAGAAGCATGATAAAGGCATGGAGTGAGAAAATCACAGAGCTGTTACAGAAATTATTCAGTTGATACGCAGCCATTGTCAATCGCAAAGGATGACGGATTCAATGCAATAACGGCATATCTAGAACCAGACCACAAGATACCATGTTGAAAAACTATGACGGCCCGGATGGAGAAATTGTACAATGTTTGTTCTGAAAGTACCAAGTGAAAGCTCTCAAACGCCATACCTGGCGTTAACAACATACTGTTGGACGTCTATGAACAGTTGGTCAATACATCACTACAATGAGCCATCACAGTGAGAAGTGGAACATGAAGTCCAGGTACTGACCACAGAACACAGAGGAGAGGCACAGCAGAGAACCTAAAAAAACGCACTAACTACCATCATTGCCAAGTGGGTGGGGGACAACGTTATTCTAAAATGGACTAAATTGTTTCTCCCCCCTCATCAATCTACACACAATAACAAAGCAAAAACAGGTTTGTAGAAACTAGTAATGTATTTTTTTTATTTTTTATGTATTACATTTGCATAAGTATTCAGACCCTTTACTAAATACTTAGTTGTAGCACCTTTAGCAGCGATTACAGTCTTGAGTCTTCTTGGGTATGACGCTAGAAGCCTGGCACACCTGTATTTGGGGAGTTTCTTCCATTCTTCTCTGCAGATCCTCTCAAGTAGGGATGCACGATATATCGGTCAACATATCGGAATCGGCCGATATTAGCTAAATAATACCAACATCAGTATCAGCCCAATGTCTAGTTTAACGCCGATGTGCAAAACCCAAAGCAGATGTACCTATGTTATATAGGTATGCACATGACGTAATGACGCCACGTAAAATATTGCATTATTATGGCACTTCCACTGTGGCGCTCTATGAAGAGGAAGAAAAAAGTATTCATGCGGTATCTGAACACTTGCAGCCATTCTCATGTCATTAATTTCACAACGTAAGAAGAAAATCAACATTTTCAAGCATATTTCTTCGACAATTGCTGTTTATGGATTACAATTTGATAATTCAGTTTGGAATTCATTAGTTGATGTGGCTCTAATTAGTTAACGTAATGTATTAGTTAGAGAAGGCCAGATTGATTATCATACTCTGTAGCCAGTGCATCATCATCATCATCGTCAGATAATAATTTGATGGCTCTACACAGCACTGTGGAGCTAGACTGCATTTATACACCATGATCAAAATCCATTTCGCGTCTACTTGTCCCGAACGCCTAATCGAAGTCAGTTTCTTTGTGAGGTATCTACCTGAAAATACAGTACATGATCTAAGATTTATACTTTTATGACTGCTGAATACAAACTATGCCTTATTTACTTTGAAGAACTACTAAAATAGTGATTTTTGTCTGACAGCATAGGCAGGAGGGCTAATTGAGGTTATTTTGCTGTGCTACCCGTCTTTGGGGTGTCACTAGTTACCACAGTCAAAATGTCTAAAGCCTGCCTATTTCTACAATTTCTCTTCTTAAAATCAGATTTTAAACCTAACCTTAACCACACTGATAACATTATGCCTAATCTTAAATTAAGATCAAAGAGCACATTTTCCTTAATTTAGGCTTTGTGGTTGTGGTAACTAGTGACAACCCCGTCCTTTTCTACAGCCAATCCATTAATATTAAACAACAACCTACCTGTTGGTTGATCATTGTAGCCTACTCCTTCTCATTTAGTCAACTTAATTCGGTACATTTGTATTATATTTTGCATTGATTAGAAATCACCAACTTCACTTCCTACACATGGAGCCTCTGACTGTAGTGGCGCATTTATTGACCGGCAATAGCCAACACACTTTTGTAGCTTGTTGTTATGTATTTTTTATTTTTATGGGGCACACTCATAACTCAGTGTTTCATTAAATTGTTGAATGTAATGGTCTATCCTTGTAGGCTATGTAGCCTTGTCACATACAGTGGGGCAAAAATGTATTTAGTCAGCCACCAATTGTGCAAGTTCTCCCACTTAAAAAGATGAGGCCTGTAATTTGTGTCATATGTACACTTCAACTATGACAGACAAAATGAGGGAAAAAAATCCAGAAAAATCACATAGTAGGATTTTTAATGAATTTATTTGCAAATTATGGTGGAAAATAAGTATTTGGTCAATAACAAAAGTGTATCTGAATACTTTGTTATATACCCTTTGTTGGCAATGTCAGAGGTCAAACTTTTTCTGTAAGTCTTCACAAGGTTTTCACACACTGTTGCTGGTATTTTGACCCATTCCTCCATGCAGATCTCCTCTAGAGCAGTGATGTTTTGGGGCTGTTGCTGGGCAACACAGACTTTCAACTCCCTCCAAAGATTTTCTATGGGGTTGAGATCTGGAGACTGGCTAGGCCACTCCAGGACCTTGAAATGCTTCTTACGAAGCTACTCCTTCGTTGCCCGGGCGGCGTTTGGGATCATTGTCATGCTGAAAGACCCAGCCACGTTTCATCTTCAATGCCCTTGGTGATGGAAGGAGGTTTTCACTCAAAATCTCACGATACATGGCCCCATTCATTCTTTCCTTTACACGTATCAGTCTTCCTGGTCCCTTTGCAGAAAAACAGCCCCAAAGCATGATGTTTCCACCCCCATGCTTCACAGTAGGTATGGTGTTCTTTGGATGCAACTCAGCATTCTTTGTCCTCCAATCACGACGAGTTGAGTTTTTACCAAAAAGTTCTATTTTGGTTTCATCTGACCATATGACATTCTCCCAATATTCTTCTGGATCATCCAAATGCTCTCTAGCAAACTTCAGACGGGCCTGGACATGTACTGGCTTAAGCAGGGGGACACGTCTGGCACTGCAGGATTTGAGTCCCTGGCGGCGTAGTGTGTTACTGATGGTAGGCTTTGTTACTTTGGTCCCAGCTCTCTGCAGGTCATTCACTAGGTCCCCCCGTGTGGTTCTGGGATTTTTGCTCACCGTTCTTGTGATCATTTTGACCCCACGGGGTGAGATCTAGCGTGGAGCCCCAGATCGAGGGAGATTATCAGTGGTCTTGTATGTCTTCCATTTCCTAATAATTGCTCCCACAGTTGATTTCTTCAAACCAAGCTGCTTACCTATTGCAGATTCAGTCTTCCCAGCCTGGTGCAGGTCTACAATTTTGTTTCTGGTGTCCTTTGACAGCTCTTTGGTCTTGGCCATAGTGGAGTTTGGAGTGTGACTGTTTGTGGTTGTGGACAGGTGTCTTTTATACTGATAACAAGTTCAAACAGGTGCCATTAATACAGGTAACGAGTGGAGGACAGAGGAGCCTCTTAAAGAAGAAGTTACAGTTCTGTGAGAGCCAGAAATCTTGCTTGTTTGTAGGTGACCAAATAATTATTTTCCACCATCATTTGCAAATAAATTCATTAAAAATCCTACAATGTGATTTTCTGGATTTAAAAAAATAATTGTCTGTCATAGTTGAAGTGTACCTATGATGAAAATTACAGGCCTTTCTCGTCTTTTTAAGTGGGATAACTTGCACAATTGGTGGCTGACTAAATACTTTTTTGCCCCACTGTAGATCATTTTATTTTAGACAGCTTTTTCATTGTTAATAGGCCTATTCTATTCTTAAGTGAATATTCTCGCAAGTAATCAAATACTGATGTCTGGATATTCTAGTATCTTTGCCCATCTCTATTTGCCACAAATACAGTGCATTTGGAAAGTATTCAGACCCCTTGACCTTTTCCACATTTTGTTGTTACAGCCTTATTCTACAATTGATGAGGATTTTTTTTTAGTTAATCCATCTACACACAATATCCCATAATGACAAAGCGAATTATTATTTTTTTTTTTTTTTTTTTTGCCCCCTTAATAAACAGATCCCTAAGTATTCAGACCCTTTGCAAAAAAGACTTGAAATTGAGCTCAGGTGCGTCCTGTTTCCATTGATCATCCTTGATGTTTCTACAACTTGATTGGGGTCCACATGTGGTCAATTCAATTGATTGAATATGATTTGGAAAGGCATACACCTGTCTAGATAGGTCCCACAGTTGACAGTGCATGTCAGAGCAAAAACCAAACCGTGAGGTAGAAGGAATTGTCCATAGAGCTCCGAGACAGGATTATGTCGAGGCACGGGTCTCGGGAAGGATACCAAAACATTTCTGAAGCTTTGAAGGTCCCCAAGAACACAGTGGCCTCCATTTGTAAATGGAAGAAGTTTCAAACCACCAAGACTCTTCCTAGAGCAGGCCGCCCAGCCAAACTGAGCAGTCAGGGAAGAAGGGCCTTGGTCAGGGAGTTGACCAAGAACCCGATGGTCACTCTGACAGAGCTCTAGAGTTCCTCTGTGGAGATGGGAGAACATTCCAGAAGGACCACCATTTCTGCAGCACGCCACCAATCAGGCCTTTATGGTAGAGTGGCCAGACAGAAGCCACTCTTCAGTAAAAGGCACATGACAGCCTGCTGTGATTTTGCCAAAAGGCACCTAAAGGACTCTCAGACCATGAGAAACAAGATGCTCTGGTCTGATGAAACCAAGATTGAACTCTTTGTCCTGAATGCCATCGTCACGTCTGGAGGAAACCTTGCACCATCCCTACGGTGAAGCATGGTGGTGGCAGCATCAAGCTGTGGGGATGTTTTTCAGCGGCAGAGACTGAGAGACGAGTCAGGATTGAGAGAGATGAACGGAGCAAGGTACAGAGAGATCCTTGATTTTTTTTTTAACTGCTCAGGACCTCAGACTGGGGCAAAGGTGTAGCTTTCAACAGGACAACAACCCTGAGCACCCAGCCAAGACAATGCAGGAGTGGCTTCAGAACAAGTGGCCTACCAGAGCCCGGACTTGAACCCGATCGAAAATCTCTGAAAAGCACTGAAAATAGCTGTGCAGCGACTCTCCCCATCCAACCTGTCAAAGCTTGAGAGTAGTGATGCACCGATATGACATTTTTAGCCGATACAGATATCTGATATTTTCCTTGCCAACAAACAAAAATTCAGAGAACCGGTATTAAAATGTTTTGCTGCCTTTTAAGCATTCTAGTACAGTTAAATAGTTAACACACACATGGACGTTAAATAATGGTTACACACACCACACTGACCAAAAAGTAATTTTGTTGGCATTTACTTATGTCCCCATTACCAGTAAAACATAATCAAAACCTATTTCTTTCACTTACTTGCTGTGCTGTTTTGTTGTTCATGTGATCAGTCGTTTCATTCTCAACCAGGATTTCTCATACTATGGAACGCCGTTTGGGTCTTTTGCGTGTTAAATAAGCTTGTTGACCAATCAGGACCTGAATATGACTGCACGTCACATAATAATTTAACGTGTTACTACATTTATGTAGTTATTACACATAGTGTAAACAATCACTCGTATTTCATGTCACAACGATTCATTGATACGTATGCTATGATGCTGGTAAAGTTGTCTTGCGCACTTACTGTGCTGGTCATTTAAAAAAAAGCTAGCTAGCTCATGGAAGCAAACAATGTTCTTCACCCAAAACGACTTCATCTGTTTCAGTAGCTATAGTTAGCCAGCTAGCTAACTATATAGCTAGGTGTAATCATCTAAAATAACCCTAATTTATAAGACAGTTCTTATTTGATAAATGGTGGTCGGACCCATCTATGTGAAGCTAGCCACAATAAGGATTAGCCGCAATAGTGGACTTTGCGGTTAGCCTTCAAAATAAAAGTATGTCCTTGACAGTGATGCAAATTAATACAAATAGTAGAATTATGCCATAATTGAATAATCATGCTAAACGAGGTTGGAATGTTATATAAAATCTACAAAAGAAAATGTGTTAATATCACACTGGATGTATTATACTTTAGAATTGGATTGAGGGCATACTTATTTCATTGTACAGCCTTACCTATGGATTGTGTATCAAGGACATGGGGGATCAGTCTACTCAGTAACACCCAGAGAACATTAGCATTGTAGTTCTTATTGCGGGACTGAAACTGAATTGAGCCACATTTATTGTCCTATGTGTATTAAACACTATTCATGAGGAAAAACAATACTGCGTGGATATTTTGGAGTCTTATAACTGAGCGTTGGGAAAAAATGTATTGGTTATTGAGTCAACTGATACCCCCATTTAATGTGATCCCCAATCCGTAGGTAAAGCTGTACCGTGCAATATGAATGCCAATACACAATATTGGCCGACTGGGGAGGTAATTTCACACAGACACAGTCCCGCGATAAGAGCTACAACGCTAATATGTGCGTAAACTCTAAACAGTTGTTCTGTGGGTGTCACCGAGTAGACTGATACCCCATTTCATTGCTTCACATTCAAACCTTGTTTAACATTATCTAGTCTAAATATGGCATGATTCCACCAAATATAACCTTCAGCATCACTTTCAAAGAGGTACTTTTATTTTGAAGGCAAACTGCAAATTCCACTATTGTTACTAATCCTTATTGCGGCTAGCTCTACAACACAACCCGGTGCGGTCAAGCCTCAATAGCCAGATGATGCTAGCTGGCTGCTTATTACTTTAGCTTTAGGCAACAGGGTTAAGTAGCTGGCTAGCTATTTATTTAAATGAACTGAAGTTCAATTTCAATAGGCGAACAACAATGTGGCTACCTAGCTAATACTTACTCACAAGGATTCCTAAATCATTGCTAAGAATAATGAAAATGGCTGCAGTTTCTACTGGTCATTGTTTTCAGGCTGGTTGTACTGGTGCTAGCTAGGTACCAAGTTAAAGCTAGCTACCCCGGAAATTGCGGTCGAACAAATGATGCTTTATTACCAACGCGTTATTGTAAACACATCGTTCGTGGCCGGTGTTTATTTGTTTGCGGACTTTATTATGCAGCTTTGACAGTGCTACTGATAGTAGTGGTGGCGCATGGCTTGCACGTGCGTTATTTGACGTGTCAAATTAAAAGCTTATTTAACGTATCTTTTTTGACATGCAAAGACCCAAATGGCGTTCCATAGTATGTCATGAAGCTAATAGCAGTGACACTATTACTGTGCAACTCCGATAGGGCAACATGTGTACCGGTGCTCGACCTGTTGGCGAAAGCCAACATCGCCCATGACAGAACGGTTGATTGTCAAGGGCAATGAAATCCATTATCTTGGCTTTTATGGATTTCACCTTTTGAGTTGTCTCATCCAAATGGTCTTACTCTTTCAAATGACTGCTCGACTTGTTGACGGCTCGATCCACACAGCAGACATCGTAGGCTAGGTTGGAAATGCTCCCTTCCAAACTCCAAAAAGCACAGATGAAATTCAGTACAAAAACAGGACAGCCCTCTCGAGCCGTTCGAAAACACACCAACAATTAAATAGGCTACTACTCCCCCCCATTTCAGATAGATACATAAACACCAACAAAGTCCACAGTCTCCTTTTCTCTCACCTAAATCACTCAAGTCTATTACTCCAGGACAGCCTGCCCCATTCAATAGGTGTACAAGTGTGAGACTGAGTGTGGGTGTGTTGTTTGTTTGTTTGCGAGCACAGTGTGATGGACTGGAAGGGAGGCTGAGGCTCCCTGAGAGCTCCCTGTGCTGTTCCACCGGGGAGCAATTCGTCTGACCTGCTAAATTTACCCCCAAGGGGCATGACAGGCACAAAGAGTTAACACATTTATCCACTGCCAAGGCTGTGCTGGCCAGCAAAACCTTCATCCATCCCGTTAGCAGATTGCTGGTTTCTCTCTGGCAGCATTTTCTCCTCCTCAATAACCTGAGCGTTTGGGAGTCTGTGCTCCCCATATACAATGCTGGGTCTGACTAAATAGGCCTACAATGTTAGATGGCAACAGTGGGTGGATAAACCTATCCAATCATTAAGCTTATCATCAGTGCTCATGAGAGAGATGAAATGCAGATTGAAAGCCATTTCCTAAATATTGCACACCGCGCAAAGCATTTGTGCAAATGCAGGAGAAACCATAAACCTGACCTTTGACCACCTGCTGTACAGTGAGGGCACTAGGTCCTCTCACACCCTACAGTCCTGTCATGCATGCATGTCACTGTCTTGGCAGATTGCCAGTAGCCCATGGACAGTTTAGTTTTTTTCCACCATTCATCATTGGAGTCCTAGCACGAGACAACATTCTAGGTCACATTACCCCTCTGATAGTCCTGCCATGTGAGTCTCTCTCCCACACAACTCTAAAAGGTGTGTCTATAGCTTGCAGGTGTAGGAAAAATTGGTAGGTCACACAATCTCCTGTGTGATAGGGAAATCCAAATCTCTTTCCACCCTACGTTCTTCAGAAGTTCATGGAAATATATCAACCTTGTCAAAACACAGGGTTTGTAAATGTGCTTCGCTAACTAGCTTACCTCCGATAATGTCAAAAGTTTGATACAATGTAGGCTACATTTGTCATATCACCCCCACTCGCGGCAGCAGTATGTTGACCTTAGAATGTCCCAACTCCCAAGCACGGCGATACCACAATCGAACAGCCATAACAAACCACGTTTCCATCCACAGTTATGCGAGTAAAGTCACATCGTAAACATTTTTTTTTTTAAATGTGATGGAAACAGGACATTTTGGTACAATATTATAAGTGCTGTTATAGAATGTATTAGTCGACATGGTGGGATCCTTTTGTGCCTGTAAAATGAATTAAGCAAGAAATGGAGTTGGAAACGCCTTAATACGCAAATAATGATTTAACAACAACCATATTGAAGTAAACTTGGATTCACGTGATTATTTGCTGTGTGTTGTCCTCCCACTACAACTTGGGAAACGCAGTTTTAGGCTACAGATGAAATAGTCATGATGAACTTCACAAGTGCACGGTGATCTTGATGCTCCTTTCCAATAAATATTGAGGGTCTTATGATGATCGATGCTTGAGTTGCGTTTGACAAATAAAAATACTCTCCCTTTTATCCATAATAATCACATCATGTAGACTAGTCCACCGCACATCATCTGCAAGCTTTTGGCTAGAGCACACGTGCAAAGACCAGAGTAGGCATATTTGCTATTTAACGCAACAGTTTGTGACAAAAAATAAACGGTAGAGTTGAAAATGCAATGGAAACACATTGAAATTTCGATGTTTATTTGGTACATGAAAACTTCAGTGAAAAAGTACATTTTGTGTGCACTGTCAACACGCACTGATTTTAATCTGCAACAAGTCAGTTTGGTGGAAAGACACCACTGGTGGGAAAATACTCATGTTTTCTATATGCAGATTTCTTAATATTTGCATGAAAATCTGTCGCCAATTGGATGCAAAACATGCTACTACGGCTGGGGGAAAAAAACATGAAGAGTAGAGCAGGTTTTCTGTTCTCTTCAAAGTTAGCCCCATGGAATGTCTCTGTAGGGTAGGGTGCTAGTGACAGTGGAGAGAGGGGGGGTACATGAAACACAGAATGGGTAAAGCAGCCTACCCAATGAGAGCCTAACCTCATGCTGAACCCAAAGCCACACCTTTAGAAGGGGTTAGAAGTTCATCGGCCCAATATTTATCTACTCCACTCTCACCTCTTTCCTCAGCTTTTAAAGTACAGTCAATTATATCAGTATGGGCCTGGTTTCAAAGGTTTTGCATTGAGTTTGTTTTGTAGTGCATTAATTTTACATACAGTACGAGTCAAACGTTTAGACACCTACTCATTCAAGGGTTTTTCTTTATTTGTACAATTTTCTACATTGTAGAATAATAGTGAAGACATCAACTATGAAATACCACATATGGAATCATGAGGTAACCAAAAGTGTTGAACAAATCAAAATATATTTGAGATGCTTCAAAGTAGCCACCCGTTGCCTTGACAGCTTTGCACACACTTGGTATTCTCTCAACCAGCTTCACCTGGAATGCTTTTCCAACAGTCTTGAAGGAGTTCCCACAAATGCTGAGCACTTGTTGACTGCTTTTCCTTCACTCTGCAGTCCAACTCATCCCAAACCATCTCAATTGGGTTGAGGTTGGGTGATTGTGGAGGCCAGGTCATCTGATGCAGCACTCCATCACTCTCCTTCTTGGTCAAATAGCCCTTACACTGCCTGGAGGTATGTTGGGTCATTGTCCTTTTGAAAAACAAATGTTAGTCCCACTAAGCGCAGACCAGATGGGATGGCTTTTGGCCAGAATTCTGTGATAGCCATGCTGGTTAAGTGTGCCTTGAAATCTAAACAAATCACAGACAATGTTACCAGCAAAGCACCCCCACACCTCCTCCTCCATGCTTCCCGGTGGGAACCAAACATGCAGAGATCATCCGTTCACAAAGACACGGCAGTTGGAACTAAAAATATCTCATTCAGACCAGACCAAAGGACAAATTTCCACCGGTCAAATGTCCATTGCTCGAGTTTCTTGGCCCAAGCAAGTCTCTTCTTTTTATTGTTGTCTTAAGTAGTGGATCCTTTGCAGCAATTTGACCAGGAAGGCCTGATTTATGCAGTCTCCTCTGAACAGCTGATGTTGAGATGTCTGTTACTTGAACTCTGTGAAGCATTAATTGGGCTGCAACCTGAGGTGCAGTTAACTCTAATGAACTTATCCTCTGCAGCAGAGGTAACTCTGGGTCTTCCTTTCCTGTGGCGGTCTTCATGAGAGCCAGTTTCATCATAGCGCTTGATGGTTTTTGCGACTGCACTTGAAGAAAAAGTAAAAGTTCTTGACATTTTCTGGATTGACTGACCTTCATGTCTTAAAGTAATGATGGACTGTCGTTTCTCTGCTAATTTGAGCTGTTCTTGTCATAATATGGACTTGGTATTTTACCAAATAGGGCTATCTTTTGTATGCTACCCCTACCTTGTCACAACGCAACTGACTCAAACTCATTAAGGAAAGTAATTCCACAAATGTACTTTTAACAAGGCACACCTGTTAATTGGAAAGCATTCCAGGTGACTACCTTATTAAGCTGGTTGTGAGAATGCCAAGAGTGTACAATGCTGTCATCAAAGCAAAGGGTGGCTACTTTGAAGAATCTCAAATATGAAATATATTTAGATTTGTTTAACACTTTTTTGGTTACTACATGATTCCATATCTGTTATTTCATAGTTTTGGTGTCTTCACTATTATTCTACAATGTAGAAAATAGTTTTAAAAAATAAAGAAAAACCCTGGAATGATTAGGTGTTTCCAAAAGTTTGACTGGTACTGTATAATCCATTGCCTTTTCATAAGTCAGTGAAGCCTTCACAAAAGTTAGGCTATTCAAAAACTCTTAAAAAAGGGTAGCCTAACACCTATTCCAATTAACAGCCATGATGCATAACTAGGCTAATTGTCACAATTGCAAACCAGTGCAGGGTGACAATGAGCTCACTAGAAAGTTTTTAAAAAAGGGATAGAAAAATGAGCTGGGACAGATATGAGGGAACATAGTGTGAAGACTAGAAGTCGACCGATAAATCGGAATGGCCGATTAATTAAGGCTGATTTCAAGTTTTCATAACAATCGGAAATTGGTATTTTTGGACACCGATTTTGCCTATTTTTTTTTACACCTTTATTTAATCTTTATTTAACTAGGCAAGTCAGTTAAGAACACATTCTTATTTTCAATGACGGCCTAGGAGCGGTGGGTTAACTGCCTTGTTCAGGGGCAGAACGACAGATTTTCACCTTGTCAGCTCGGGGTATTCAATATTGCAACCTTACAGTTAACTAGTCCAACGCTCTAACCACCTGTCTCTCATTGCACTCCACGAGGAGACTGTTACGCAAATGCAGTAAGCCAAGGTAAATGCTAGCTAGCATTAAACTTATCTTATAAAAAACAATCAATCATAACAACTAGTTAACTACACATGGTTGATGATATTACTATTTTATCTAGTGTGTCCTGCGTTGCATATAATTGATGGGGTGCGTATCGTTTCCCCAATGTGTACCTAACCATGAACATCAATGCCTTTCTTAAAATCAATACACAGAAGTATATATTTTTTAAACCTGCATATTGAACTAAAAGAAATCCAGATTAGCAGGCAATATTAACCAGGTGAAATTGTGTCACTTCTCTTGCGTTCATTGCACGCAGAGTCAGGGTATATGCAACAGTTTGGGCCGCCTAATTTGCCAGAATTTTACATAATTATGACATAACATTGAAGGTTGTACAATGTAACAGTAATATTTAGACTAATGGATGCCACACCTTAGATAAAATATTGAACGGTTCCGTATTTCACTGAAAGAATAAACGTTTTGTTTTTTCGAGATGATAGTTTCCGGATTCGACCATGTTAATGACCTAAGGCTCGTATTTCTGTGTGTTATTATGTTATAACTAAGTCTAGGATTTGATAGAGCAGTCTGACTGAGCGATGCACTTTTGTGCGTTTTGCCAGCAGCTCTTCGCAATGCTTCAAGCATTGAGCTGTTTATGACTTCAAGCCTATCAACTCCCGAGATTAGGCTGATGTAACCGATGTGAAATGGCTAGCTAGTTAGCGGGGTGCGCACTAATAGCATTTCAAACATCACTCGCTCTGAGACTTGGAGTAGTTGTTCCCCTTGCTCTGCATGGGTAACGTTGCTTCGATGGTGGCTGTTGTCATTGTGTTCCTGGTTCGAGCCCAGGGAGGAGCGAGGAGAGGGACGGAAGCTATACTGTTACACTGGTCAATAGTAAAGTGCCTATAAGAACATCCAATAGTCAAAGGTTAATGAAATACAAACGGTATAGAGAAATAGTCCTATAATTCCTATAATAACTACAACCTAAAACTTCTTACCTGGGAATATTGAAGACTCATGTTAAAAGAAACCACCAGCTTTCATATGTTCTCATGTTCTGAGCAAGGAACTTAAACGTTAGCTTTCTTACATGGCACATATTGCACTTTTACTTTCTTCTCCATCACTATGTTTTTGCATTATTTAAACCAAATTGAACATGTTTCATTATTTATTTGAAGCTAAATTGATTTTATTGATGTATTTTATGAAGTCAAAATAAGTGTTCATTCAGTATTGTTGTAATTTTCATTATTACAAATACATATAATTTTTTAATAAAAAAATATATATATATAAATAAAAATCGACCGATTAATTGGTATTGGCTTTTTTTGGTTCTCCAATAATCAGTATCGGAGTTGACAAATCATAATCGGTCGACCTCTAGTGAAGACCAGTGGGGCTTGGATTTGAACACATGCAGAGAGGGGATTGTTTGAGTGCAGAGCCTTTAACCCTAAATGCTCAACCAACCTCATGCACGAATGTAATCTTTCTTAAAAGGAAGTGAACAGTGCCACACAGCACTTAAACCCCTGTGGATTGTCTGAAAATCTACTAATCTCACTAGATCCCCAAAAGGGCAGCAGGCTTGGCGGAATATTGTCAGGGCGCTGCCCCTCCCACATTAATCACTAGGATTATCCCAACTTTCTTTACTGTAATCACATTCTTAAATGGTATTCCCAGACACTTGCAGAGGTGATCATTTAATTCACTGGTGCGTACATGCACTTGCCATTAGACATAATATTCCTTTCCAACTGCAATTGTTGCTTTGGGGTTTCACTAGCCAAGGCATTCAAACAAGCAGCATAGCTAAAAGCTTATGGTCGAGTTGATGGTTCATTGACAATATGGTAAAACAATGTTCAACCAACCTTAAAAAATTGGTGATACTTCATTAATTCTAAATTTTGAAGGCAGCAGTGTCTTATTAACAACTGTTTACAGTTGCAGGTGGAACTCCAAAAACCAGAGAATGTTCACAAATATATGAAATCTACTTTTTGCACCGCGTGAAGAGATTTCTCACCATTTTAGCTGACATACATCTCACATTTCCTAATATCTTTGCTGGAACTAGTCACTTCTAAGCAACGTGGTTTAATTATTTCTGAATATTCCCTGGTTATCGGGGTTCCACCTGCAACTGGACATTGGTGCAATTCAAAAATCAAGAAATATGGAACTATTGCCAAGGTAGGTAGAAAAATGTTCACCTATCTATAATCCATCCTACACTAGAACCCCATATGGAAGAAGTAGCCGTACAAGGATCTAACTAGAGCTGGGGTTTCATGAGCCAGTGGTCTAGTTGGAACAATGCTTCAAATATTGGAGAAGGGACGCAAGAACTTAGTGGGTTTTCAACAACAACACATTTGGCAGGAGAAGTTCTGCCCCCATTAATTTTCAACGAAAGGAGGGCACGTGGTGAAATATAGTGGGATTGTGGGAAGGTGAGCTGTGAGAACCCTGCTAGCAGAGTGGTAGAAGCAGTTGAGCTCTACTCTTTGCACATTCAAACGTTATCAAAACCCACTGTTTCAAGCACGTATCATCTTCCTGGTAACATACACTTCTCACAGAGTTTGACTGAGGCAACAGTTAAAGATGGAATCCGCATTAAGGGAAACAGAACCACCTTTGTTATTGTTTTGCGGATGAAAATGTCTAGTAAAAAAAACATTGCAATACATATTCTGCTGTTCTATCGAACGCATGCAAAGATGTCCCGTAATGTAATATTCCAATCGTTAGTGGCAGATTCACCATTAAGGATCCCAGCTTTAATGCCTCCATGTTCCCTTTGTGAAGTGTCGAACGACCAGCATAACATGTACATTCACCAACACTCACCGGCATCATATTGGCGGCTCTGTCTGTCAGAACGACGGGGGCATCAAATCAACAATGTCGAACTTGGAAAGGTTGAATTCGATGTCTTCTAGCTATCTGCTAACGATATCCAAAGTTATGGCTGGAGATTCTGCCCAGTAGCGCCAACAGTTCAGTGATGAGAGCCAGCCCAGGCCTCGTCCTATGCAATATAAAAACGGATATGAGCTAATTAACTGTTACAGTAACTAGATACCAAGCCAACTAACTGCATACAGACTATGTGGCAGGCAGTGAGAAGTAACGTTGGCCTAACTACCTAGTTAGGCCGAGTGGGTCAGAGCTCAGGTAGTCTAACGTTACGGTAAACACTGACATCAACTCATCAACACTTGGGCCTGGAGCGAACCTTATATTGATGATGAATACCAAACATTGACACTACGGTTTCCCTTACTATATAACTAGAGAGTTATCCACGTTAATGTTTCGATTGTTACTTTAACATTGTACTGTAAGTAGTTAACTATTTATAGGCTAGGTAGCTAGCTAACGTTAGCTAGTTAGTAGTGTCATACCATCAGTATAATTTGGTCAGTGTGGAACTTCGCTAGCTAGCCAATTAGACAGTTAGCTAAAGTTAGGCCATCGGCAAGACCTAACTATCTAGCTAACGTTACCTAGCTGCTGCTAGTTCTGCCATGCTAGCTAACGTAACGTTCGTTGCCAAGTGTTTGTATCGTAGTTTTAACTACAATTTTAGGAGCGTTGGGTAGCGCTTAGCTAACGTTAGCACCTAGTTTTTGAATGTAAAACATGATTAACGTTAGGCTTGTTCAGGTGGATTATTTACTAGCTAACGTTAGTGAATAGCTAGTCTAATTTAGGTCGCGAGATAACGTTAACTAGCTAGCTAATCAGCTGATGAAACGATAGCTAGCTAGTAACGTTAGCTAGCTACTGAAATAAACAACAAAAGCGTTACTTACAGATGTCAGAGACAATTCCTGTTCATTCTTGGTCGTCGTAGCCTATCGCGAGTGATTCAGGCCTAATGAAGCTACTGATACCAAGTAACCTAACGTACTAGCACCATAAGATGCGGTCAAAGATCTTTACAACTAACCCAAGATAGACCCGAGCCTGAATCCTAGTGGGCAGAACAAGCAAGGAGGTGGGCAGAGCCAAACTCTTCTTCGATGAGGATTAACGGCGGTTGGTATCCAATAAATGTTGCATTATCGCCACATACTAGACTGGAGTACAATTCCTTATACTTTGCTTGAAAAAAGTATTAACAAATTCCCAACCATCTAACACAGGAGTGGGCAAACTTTTTGGCTCAGGGGCAACATCAGGATTTTGAAATTCAACGGGAACGCAGTTTTGGGCGGACAAATTGTTTGTTAAAAGCAATTTCTGGGGGCCTCCCAAGTGGCGCAGTGGTCTAAGACACTGCATTGCAGTGCTTGAGATGTCACTACAGACCTAGGTTTGATCCCAGGCTGTGTCACAGCTGGTCTTGACTGGGAGACACATGAGGCAGTGCACAATTGGCCTAGCATCCTCTAGGTCAGGAGAGGGTTTGGTGGGCAGGGCACATGCATGCTGACACAGGTGTATGGTGTTTCCTCTGACATATTGGTGTGGCTGGCTTCCAGGTTAAGCGGGTGGCTTGGCTTGGCTCGGTTGTGTTTTGGAGGACACACAGCTCTCGACCTTCACCTCTCCTGAGTCTGTACGGGAGTTGCAGCAATTGGATACCATGAAATTGGGGGTAAAAATTTGTAACAAATTTTCAATGTCTCGCGGGCCGGATTGAAGTGCCCGGCAGCCAGATACAGCAAGAAGGTGGGCAGAGCCAAGCACGAGCTATCAAGAGGCTATTGGTGCGTTTTAGCATGTATTTGCATATTTCCATTAGGGAACTCTGTGGTATGTGTGTGTGTGTGTGGAGGCTGGTGGGAGGAGCTAAAGGAGGATGAGCTCTGGAATAAATACGGGATCTGGCCTGCCAAACACTTCAAACATATGGAAACCACAGTTCCATTTATTCATTTCCAGCAGTTACAGAGCACACCCGCCAATAGCCTCCACTGGTGTGTGTATTTGCGTGTGTGCAATAACTCAATTTGCCCTTGCACTCCTTCTAAACAACGCCATTTTTAGAAACTTTGGCAAAAGTTAGTCTACAAAACTTTGTCCACTCCGTTCGTAACCGATTGTAGTTTTGGAAAAATAAAACTGTATTGAGATCAAATGTTCCATTGATGAGAACATTTGCTGAGTGTCTGCCAAAATCCATCTCTCACTGCTGGCCACTCGGCTTCCTCTCACCACCATATTTGATCCCACACCAGACCAGTAGCTGGGTGAAAGGGACAATATTGTTCAAAAGACCTGCAATAAAATCTCATACACCCAAGTACTTCTCTGTAGCTGCCACCACCACAACATTTATCCTCTGTGATTTACGCTCCATTCCTGCAGTACAGTTGACAACCATGAACTCCAAAAAACCAACTTTACTGAAGCCCATGTTATTCCTACCACTCTCTATTGTCCTCTGCCTACTCACATGGATCCATCTAGTATCCTTCACCCTGGACCTATCTTCCTCTTTTACTGTTTCTTTTACCTAAATTCCTCTTTTACCTTTTACCTAGGCAAGTCAGTTAAGAACAAATTCTTATTTACAATGACGGCCTACCCCGGCCAAACCCAAACACCACTGAGCCAATCATGGCCGGATGTGATACAGCCTGGATTCGAACCAGGGACTGTAGTGACGCCTCTTGCACTGAGATGCAGTGCCTTAGACCACGACTGCCTTTCTCTCACCGGACAGCTTTGATCTCCAGCACCATGGGTACCTCTACAGTTAACAAACAAAACTTTTTCCAGCAATACTACACATTCCTTTGTCTCATGTCCTCCTGCACACTTCTCACATCTGGAAATCTCACTCCTACACTGCTGACACATGGCAATAAGCTTGACACCTAAAACACCGTAATGGATTTGGGACAAAAGCTCTCACAGGATAACTGATCCTAACTTGACTTTATCTGGTAAAGACTGCATCAAAACTCTGTTTCACCATGCTCTCCAATGGGTCTGTGTCGCACCAAAAAGGCAGGCGTCACAAACACCGGGAATCTTCAACTTCAGTTGACCACTCCAGTTGACCACTCCTTAACACCACTCCAGTTATCACTCTTTTCTACAGCACCTTGCTCCGGAGAGGAAAGCAAGTCACAGTACTTGACCCCATTTGCGTGGTGCGTGCAGCTCCCTCTAGACGGCAGTAATTTAAAAAATCTGCACGATTCCACTCCAAGTCACTTTCACCAACCCAACATTCCCCAACCTCTTCTCAACCAAATCTGACACTACATGGATCAGCCAGAAGGCAAGGTTCCATTCTCTCCAAAAAGCTCACTCCCACTGGACCACAATCATCTTTTTCATCATCAAACTCGGCGGTCTTCACCGCATCTGCCACGGCAGTTATTTCATCCGGACTCTCATCACGTTCAATTTTCTTCTGTAGCTCTTCCAAAAGTTATTTGTAATCCATCTTTCCGTATTTACTCAAAACATGTTCCACTTTTCCTTTTTTTCCTGTCCGCTATATTCTCCTTCATCAGATCTTCCAGAAGGCTTGTGCAATCCCCCACTCAATATTTACATATAAAACAGTATGTTCCACTTTTCTAATTTTTTCCCTTTCCGCCATCTTACCCCCAACAGCTCTGTTCACTACCAACATGCTACTGTGCATGCAGTCTATTGCACACCTGACTCAGTGAGCTATCCCATCGCCATCTCACCGGTCCCAAGTTTAGCTGGAATTCAGCCTTAAGGATTTGAGAAATAGGATCGGTTGACCACACAGGCTCCCTATTCATCTATTTCTCTTATCTAGCTCTGTTTCCACCTAATGTTCTGCCGTGTGAGTTCATTACACTTGGTAGAAAAATTGCCCTACCAACTGACTCTACACCCATTAAAAAATGGATTGGACACTATCTCTTAACACAGTTTGTAACTCTTCTGCAGTAAATCTCGTACACCCATATACTTCTCTCCAGCTGCCACCACCACAGGTATTTTCTGTGATTTACGTTCCATTTCTGCAGTACAGTTGATAACCAAGGCTATGAACGCTAAGAATTCAACCTTACTGAAGTACATGTTATTCATATCACTCTCTATTGCCTACTCACAGGGATTCTCTTAGGCTCCCTCGCCCTGGACCCATCTGCCTCTACTACTCTCTTCACTGCCTCAGCATACAACAACTTCTATACTACTCTGATCCTGCCAACCTCAACCTGACTTCTATCATCGGACACTTATGATCTTCAGCACCATGGGTACCCATACAGTTAACATACACAACCTCTTCCACCGGTACTACATAATCCCACCTACACACTTCTCACATCTACGAATCTCCCTCCTGCACACAGCTGCCACATGACCATAAGCTTGACACCTAAAACACAGTAATGGGTTAGGGATAAAAGCTAAAGACTCTGCATCAAAACTCAGTAGAACAGACAATGGCTTCTCTGTTTCACCACGCTCTATAGCAGGTCTGCGTTGCACAAAACGGTGGACATCACAGACACTGGGCATTTTCATTTCAATTGCTCCTCTTCAACACTTAACGCCACCTCAGTTATTATTCCTTTCAATGGCATCCTGCTCCGGAGAGCAAAGCAAGTCACAGTACTTGTCCCTCGGCGTTTGGTACGAAGTGCCTACTCCCTCTGGATGTACTGTATTTCTTCACCAGCATCTTTATGCTTTCGTTAATAAAAGAATGATAAAAATACTCTTTCAAAATGCAGATGCTGATTTAGTTATAGAGCCATAACGAATTACTATGGGAATAAATATCACTGATTTACAGAAATATTGAAACAAAGTTGTCTAATGAAGGTAAATCCTCCAATGTCACGTTGTACAGCACCATATTTTCCATTCCATCCCAACGGAAACCACGAAGGTTTCGTTTTTCTCAGAATACAAGCACTATAATATTTCAAATTTTGGCATTACATTTTGTCATAAATCTGGCATTCTTTGGATTTATGGTGCTTTCAAGACAACTGGGAACTCTGAAAAACACGGTCAAATCATGACGTCAGTGTTCTTCTGGTCGGAGCTCTAGAAAGAGTTCCAAGTTCCCCACTGGGAATTCCGAGTTTGATGACTGTTCAAAACATATTTTCCCCAGTCAGAGCTCCTTTTTCCCCAGAGTTCCCAGATGTCTTGAACTCACTGAAGTCTGATATTTCCCAGTTCTGAATTTCCACTTGTTTTGAACGCGGCAGAAGTCATGCTGAATTGACAGTATGGCCAATGTTGAATGTTTATCCTTTTAAGCTTGGAAAAGAGGCCCTTAAACGAAGACTTGGACCACACACCGTCTCAACTGAATAGCAGGCAGTGACTGCTTTTCAATGCTTGCAGTTAGCCCCTGATTCCTTCCAAACCATTCATTGTTGAATTTGCATTTTCCAATTTAATGTGTAATGGCCGATCAGCTCCGATAGGTTCTATCTATAATTTCTCTTCATAATTTATCTTGATATGTCATGGATTGAAAAAGATTTGCCAGTAGATTCACGATGACTGCTAGCTTTCTAGCTAACATTTTGAAAGTATGATGATCAGTCCAGTCAAATCTATGGTTGATATAATGTGATTTGACTCATTTTATCTGTGGCCAATGACCTACAGTCTTCTTGGATGGGCACTTCTAATGTAACTCTATTACAGCACCCAAGGAGCTTGAATTTTCGAGCTCTCCCCATAGATATTGCGGTGACGTAGTGACCCCATGAGTGACAGAAAACTGAGCCAATCACGGCACAACTAGAGAACAATACCAATCCCCTACTCTAAGTATTTTCCCCTGGCTGCCCCACCACCACAGAAAGCACTGCGCTAGGCTGAAACGCATGCATTTTGGATCTGCCTTGCTCAAGAAAGCAAAAAAGAAACCATGTTGGTATGCGGCTTTATGAACTCAATATATTTTTTTAATTGTTTGCAAACTGATATGTGACACAAATTAATGCCAAAATAACAGGCAAAACAATGTTTTTTTTAGCTAAACAGTTGGTGCCCTGAATGACGGGTCGCCACTGACTGCAAGCGATGTGTGTTAATGTTAAGAACAAGCGTCGGGGCGTTGGTCTGAAGATACTATTATCAATAGGCAGTAGTGTAACACTTTACAATAAGGTTCCATTTGTAAAGGGTTTATAAAGAGGTTGTAATTACATTAATTATTATTTAATCATTTGTATGTGCATTACAAACCATTAATAAACAGTTATATCGCATTGGTCAAAATAGAGCAATAAATGGTCAGTGTTTGCCAAATAGCGAACCAATATTTACCTCCAGTTATTAACCATTTATAAATGCACATACAAATGCTTATACATCAACCCTTATGATTCATCATGCAACCTTATTTTCAATAGTTGCACAGTTAAACAATAGTTATTTTCTCACTTTTGGGTGTGACGCATTGGTGCTCTGTCCCAGGAAAATAAGAGGTTGGTTTTCATGATGTGTCTTAACCCACCTTTGAAACCCTGATGTCCTAACCAAATGTATTCAATGATCATTCCCAACATATTACCCCTTACTAGATTATATCAACACACTTAATACTTCTCTGTGTGTTCATGATTCTTTATTTTCTCTGAACACTAAACAAAACAACAAAAGAATAACGAATGTCACGTTCTGTAGTCCAAGTATGGTGAACGTTCTTGGTGTGAAATGGTAACCATAATACCTTCGGTTGGTGAAACAGTGGAGGGTGTATCCTCTCAACGTTGAATGTTTTGGTCTTCATAACCACCATTCATGACTGAACATGTTTAACTAAGTGTTGAATCTTCTCTCATGTACTGATGAGTATCCAATACTGCCTATTCTGTAAGTATATCTAAGCTCTAAGTGACCTCTCAAATAATCTTTAAATTATTTTCCCACATGTATAACTGCTAAAAGTATACCTTATTTTAAAGCCAGACTTAAACATTTATAACAGTATATAATGTCCTCGAACATGCAATGCATAGTAAGAACAAAATGTAATTTAACAGAAGAATACATTGGGAAAACCATTTGAATTGCAGTGACTCAAATATGTAGCCTATCAGTGGTATAGTGAGTAGCCTAGCTAATTCCGATAAACAGGGGGTGTCTTTTTCTCCCCTTATTAACATTACGAGTCAGAATAGAAATTTACAACAGATGTCTGGGCTGAGATTCACAAAACCTTTTTAAGAAGACATTTCTTAACTAGCATTTTGTCCTTAACTATAAGAAGTTAAGCAAAATTGCTATACCTCAAAAAGGTTATTGGAAAAGTTCTTGCACTATTTCAAAAAGTTAAAAAGAAATGTGATTCTTGAAAATAAAGTTGTTGAAAATGTTCTTAATTCCAAGACAGCTAAACCCTTGCCTCTCAGGACAGTCAGAGAGAAAGCTCATGAAAGCAATTTTTTTTTTAAATTATTCACACAAACTTCATCTGAAGTTTCAGTATTGATTTTAAACCCAAGAACAGGTTTTAGAACAGTAATATCAGTAAGAAATATGCTAACATGATTGCCATAAGTAACTAAATAGCTAGCTAAAATGGTTGCCTAGCAACAACTATCTTATGAAGATATTTTAGAAGTTCATAAGAAAATCATTAAATCTTATGAAAATTGTTGAGAAATTGCACTTACAAACAATTCTCTGAACTTTTTTTTTTCTTAAGAAGTATTTTGTGAATCTCGGCCGTGTTTCCGTCTTGTTAAGCATTTTCCCACAATGGTGTAACATTCGTCGTAAGAAGTAGACCAAGGTGCAGCTTGGTACGTGTTCATGATTCTTTATTTTCTCTGAACACTAAACAAAACAACAAAAGAATAACGAATGTCACGTTCTGTAGGCTTTACAGAGCTAACAAGAAACAACATCCCACAACCTAAGGTGGCAAAACAGGCTGCCTAAGTATGATTCCCAATCAGAGACAACGATAGACAGCTGTCCCCATGAGAACCATACCCGGCCAAAACATAGAAATGAAAAACATAGAATGCCCACCCCACATCACACCCTGACCTAACCAAATAGAGAAATAAAACATATTTCTAAGGTCAGGGCGTGACACATGGACTCTGAGACCTTATGGGAATTTGTGGGGGAGAAAAGGATTTCATGACAATTTAGCATAGACACTAGCTACACATAAATCTATTATCATGATAATGATTTATATAATTTAGGCTTAGCTAGTTATGTTAGAAACTGCTAGCTAATAATAATAGTTAGCTAACTAGTGTTTAACATTACTTGCTAACACTAATAGCTAGCTACCACAGATAAAAGGGGCTAGCTAGTTATCATAATTTTTGCTATTACATTAACTAAGTAGCTAACTAGATAGTAAGTTAGTTCAAAGATGTTTATACCTAACCCAATATAGACCACAGCCTGTTGTTTCCAATAGGAGCAAATTAATGTTCGTGTGCAAAACAAGTAGGAGGTGGGCAGAGACAAGAATGAGCTAGTGAAATCCTATTGGCGCATTCTAGCATTTTTTAAATATTTCCATTCGGAACGCCTACTCTGTGAAGTGAGTGTGTGCAATAATAATTTGCCCTTGAACTCCTAAACAATGCCATTTTTTGAAATGTTGGCAAAAGGTAAAGCGCACAAAAGGCAGTCTGCTCTTTTTTTTATAGATTCTAGTTTTGGAAACAGAAAACTGTATGGATGTCATGATCGTAATGGGAAGAAGAGGACCAAAGCGCATTGTGGTACGTGTTCATTCTATTTATTTATTCATGAACACCGACAACAACAAAACAAATAAGAATGTGACGTTCTGCAGGGCAAAATAACAACTAATGCAAAAATAAGATCCCACAACTGAAAGAGGGAAAAATTACTGCCTAAGTATGATTCCCAATCAGAGACAACGATAGACAGCTGTCCCTGATTGAGAATCATATCCGGCCAAAACAAAGAAATAGAAAGCATAGACTTCCCACCCGAGTCACACCCTGACCTAACAAACATAGAGAAAAAAGGATATCTAAGGTCAGGGCGTGACAATGGAGACATGACTATTTAAAAAAATCCCTAATTTTAGCGAGATCACAACTTATTTATCTCATGATCAAGACAGAACAAACATTTTTTTCATGAGATAAACGGTATAAATAGGAGTGGAGGCATTGATGATACATTGACAGTATGGCTGAGAGCCCACAGTAGATGAGCACATATGTTTTTATTGATTGCTACACTAATGGTACATTTCATGCAAGCATCATGCTTTCATTTGTGTTTGGAGCTCATCAGTTTATAATTTAGAATGTTAGCTCAAGATAAGGGACATTTAGCTTGCTAAGAGCTCTTGGGGCATCTAAGCCCTTGTGGGGCATTTAAGCCCTGACCAATGCCTGACAGACAGTTTGTCTCCCAGGCTGTATGCCACCCCCAAGACTAAAGCCAATCGCATGCCAGCAACAACGCAGCTACTGTGCCTTCAGAAAGTATTCATACGACTTGACATATTCCATATTTTATTGTGTTACGGCCTGGATTTTGTCACCCATCTACACACAATACCACATAATGACAAAGTGAAAACATGTTTTTAGAAAAGTTTGCAAATGTATTGAAAATTAAATACAGAAATATTTAATTTACAAAATTATTCACACCCCTGAGTCAATACTTTGTAGAAGCACCAGTGGCAGTGATTACAGCTGTGAGTCTTACTGGGTAAGACCCGAAGAGCTTTCCACATCTGTATTGACCAACATTTGCCCATTTTTCTTTTCAAAATTCTTCAAGCTCTATCAAATGTTTGTTGATCATTTCTAGACAACAATGTTTAGGTCTTGCCATAGATTTTAAAGTAGATTTAAGTAAAAATTGTAACTTGTCCACTCAGGAACATTCACTGTCTTCTTGGTAGGCATTTTCTTGGTAAGCAACTCAGGTGTAGATTTGTCCTTTTTTGGGGGGGGCGGGGGGTTATTCTCCTGAAAGGTGAATTTATCGTCCAGTGTCTGGTGGAAGGCATACTAAAACTGGTTTTCCGATAGGATTTTGCCTGTGCTTAGCTCTATTCCGTTTCTTTTTTATCCCACCAAAAATCCCCAGTCCTTAGCGATTATAAGCATACCCATAACATGATGCAGCCACCACTATGCTTGAAAATATGGACAGTGGTACATAGTAATGTGTTGTATTGGATTTGCCACAAATATAAACACTGTATTCAGGACAAAAAGTAAATGTTGCAGTTTTTAGTGCCTTGTTGCAAACATGATGCATGTTTTGGAACAGGCTTCCTTTGTCAATGGTGTGTACGGGAGGCGAAGTCAGGTGCAGGACAGCAGAGTGTAGTGAACAGGCGCACTTTAATTCCGTTCTACAAAATACAGCACATAAAAACAATAACGTGCCAAAAACACGGAACATGGCAAAAGCAAAGCGCCCGACAATAATCCACAACACAAACAAACAATTACACACAAAGACATGATGGGTAACAGAGGGCTAAATACATGTAAATTGATTTGGGAATGAAAAGCAGGTGTGTATGGGACAAGACGAAACAAATGGACATGAAAAATGGAGCGGCGATGGCTAGAGAGCCGGTGACGTGGATCGCCGAACGCCGCCTGAACAAGGAGAGGAGCCAACTTCGGCAGAAGTTAGGTTAGTATTGTGCTAATTAGGTTAGTATTGTGGGGCAACTACAATGTTGTTGATCCATCCTCAGTTCTCCTATCACAGCCATTAAAAGTCCAAAGTGTAATCAATAACTTCACTATGCTCAATGTTCGTTTTCTTTCTTTCATTTATTTTGAAACTACCAATACCAACCCTTGAGTTGCGAGGCATTGGAAAACCTCCCTGGTGTTTGCAGTTGAATCTGTGTTCAAAATTCACTTAGACTGAGGGACCTTACAGATAATTGTATGTGTGGGGTACAAAGATGAGGTAGTCATTCAAAAATCATGTTAAAAACTGTTATTGCACACTGTCCATACAACTTATTATGTGACTTGTTGAGCACATTTTTACTCCTGAACTTATTTCAAATCAAATCAAAATCAAATCAAATCAAATTTTATTTGTCACATACACATGGTTAGCAGATGTTAATGCGAGTGTAGCGAAATGCTTGTGCTTCTAGTTCCGACAATGCAGTAATAACGAACAAGTAATCTAACTAACAATTCCAAAAAAACTACTGTCTTATAACACAGTGTAAGGGGATAAAGAATATGTACATAAGGATATATGAATGAGTGATGGTACAGAGCAGCATAGGCAAGATACAGTAGATGATATCGAGTACAGTATATACATATGAGATAAGTATGTAAACCAAGTGGCATAGTTAAAGTGGCTAGTGATACATGTATTACATAAGGATGCAGTCGATGATATAGAGTACAGTATCAACGTATGCATATGAGATGAATAATGTAGGGTAAGTAACATTATATAAGGTAGCATTGTTTAAAGTGGCTAGTGATATATTTACATCATTTCCCATCAATTCCCATGATTAAAGTGGCTGGAGTAGAGTCAGTGTCATTGACAGTGTGTTGGCAGTAGCCACTCAATGTTAGTGGTGGCTGTTTAACAGTCTGATGGCCTTGAGATAGAAGCTGTTTTTCAGTCTCTCGGTCCCAGCTTTGATGCACCTGTACTGACCTCGCCTTCTGGATGACAGCGGGGTGAACAGGCAGTGGCTCGGGTGGTTGATGTCCTTGATGATCTTTATGGCCTTCCTGTAGCATCGGGCGGTGTAGGTGTCCTGGAGGGCAGGTAGTTTGCCCCCGGTGATGCGTTGTGCAGACCTCACTACCCTCTGGAGAGCCTTACGGTTGAGGGCGGTGCAGTTGCCATACCAGGCGGTGATACAGCCCTGTATCACCGCCATACCAGGCGGTGATACAGATATTTAGACTTGCCATAATAAAGGTGTCGAATACTTATTGACTCAGCTTTACATGTTTTTATTAATTTGTAACAATTTTAAAAATATAATTACATTTTGACATTATGAGGTATTGTATGTAGGCTAGTGACAAAAAAATCTAAATTGTATCTATTTTAAATTCAGGCTATAAGACAACAAAATGTGGAAAAAGGTGAATACTTTCTGAAGGCACAATAACTTAGTTAGTCTTGTTATATATGCTGGTTGTTAGCTTGCATAACAGACATGTTTCTAATTGTAAGGGACACTTCATGTTTTATGGATAATATTTACATTTACAGAGTGGGTGAGCTGATCAGATTCAATAGCCGCCTCAAAGGCCAATAAATCAGAATGCTGCCCAATAGGCTGTCTGCAAGGATCTTACATATAAAACAGCCTACAGGGCAGCATCCTGATTTATTAGCCTCTGAATCGGCTATTGAATCGGATCAACCTGCCAGGAAGAGCTCACCCACTTTGGATTATATGGGTCAGCATATAACGCATTGACAGCTAATCGGCCTGCAAAGAGTTTTACCTATGAAACAGCCAACAAAGCAGCAACCTGACATCAACTTCTGAGGCTGCTATTGAATCTGCTCAGCCTGCCAGGAATAGAGCTCACCCCCTGGATCAGATATGCATCTGCCTATAAAGCATTTAGACAGCTAATCTGCCTGCAAGGAGCCTTACCTATGAAATGCCTCCAAGGCAGCATCCTGACTTGAATCTGATCTGATCAGGAATGGAGCTCACCCAATGTTAATGTAAATATTATCCACAAAACATGAAGTGTCCTTTATAAATATACACATATCAGTTATGCAAGCTAACATCCACCACATCTAGCTAACAAGACTACATAACTAACTAGCTAGCTCACAAGACTAGCAAAGTTTTCTGCATTGTTCCTTGCATGTAATTGGCTGTTATCTTGGGGGTGGCACAGCGCCTGGGAGAAGGTGCCACCTTCAGGCTTCGTTCAGGGCTTAAATGCCTCGCATTGCGATTAATTCAGCTACAGGGCTCCTTGATGAAGTGGTTATCGTGCATCTGAACAAATTAATGGATGATGCGTGGTACAAAACAACTTTTGTTCTGTCGGGATCACCAGAAAAATCTTGTGATCGACAAAACTTTTGTTATGTTGTGATCATGAGATAAATAAGTTGTGATCTTGACATAATGAGGGGACATTTTTATTTATTCATATGTCCTCTGGACTTCCGTATGGTTTCAAACATGTGGCAACACACATCATGGAAGTTGACCATCGGTCTGAAAACAAACTATTTCTGATTCTGGGACATAGCAACAATGCATCCCACCCAAAATGTGAGAAAATAACGACTGTTTAACTGTGAAACCATTGAAAATAATGTTGCATGATGATACATACTTTAACGATTCAATATTATACCCATTTGTAAGTTAATTTATAAATGGTTAATACCTGGAGGTAAATAGTGGCTGTCGCACTATTTTCATCAATTTGTTATACCAATGGTTTATAATGCATTTACTAATTATTGAATAACCATTAAGGACTTAATTACAAATTATTTACAAATGGAACCTTATTGTAACGAGATAGAAGTGGAATGTCTATCGATAGAACAAACAGTTTAACAGAGAAATATATTTTACATTTTCAGGAGGGGGGAATTGCATTGAATCAAAATCAAATCAAACTTTGTCACATGCGCTGAATACAACAGGTGTAGTAGACCTTACCGTGAAATGCTTACTTATAAGCCCTTAACCAACAATGTTCAAGAGTTAAGAAAATATTTAACAAATAAACTAAAATAACCATGACGAGGCTATATACATGTAGGTAGGGGTAAAGTGTGTGCATAGATAATAAATAGCTAGTAGCAGCAGTGTAAAAACAAAATTGGGGGGTGTCCAGGTGGCCATTTGATTAATTGTTCAGCAGTCTTATGACTTGGGGGTAGAAGCTGTTAAGAAGCCTTTTGGTCCTAGACTTGGCGCTCTGGTACCGCTTGCCATGCGGTAGCAGAGAAAACGGTCTTTGACTTGGGTGACTGGAGTTTTTGAGAATTTTTTGGGTTTTCCTCTGACACCACCTAGTGTATAGGTCCTGGATGGCAGGAAGCTTGGCCGTACACACTACCTTCTGTTAAGTCTTACGGTCAGATGTTGAACAGTTACCATACCAGGCGGGGATGCAACCAGTGCAACCATGCTCTCAATGGTGCAGCTGTAGAACTTTGAGGATCTGGGGACCCATGCCAAATCTTTTCAGTCTCCTGAGGGGAAAAGGTTTTGTTGTGCCCTCTTCACGACTGTCTTGGTGTGTTTGGACCATGATAGTTCATTGTTGATGTGGACACCAAGGAACTTGAAACTCTCAACCAGCTACACTACAGCCCCGTCAATGCCTGTTCGGTCTGCCTTTTCCTGTAGTCCACAACCAGCTCCTTTGTCTTGTTCACATTGAGGGAGAGGTTGTTGTCCTGGCACCACACTGCCAGGTCTCTGACCTCCTCCATATAGGCTGTCGCATCGTTATCGGTGATCAGGCCTACCATTGATGAGTCGTCAGTAAACATAATGATGGTGTTGGAGTCGTGTTTGGTTACGCAGTCGTCGGTGAACAGGGAATACAGGAGGGGACTAAGGACACACCCCTAAGGGGCCCCAGTGTTAAGGATCAGCGTGCAAGACGTGCTGTTGCCTACTTTTGCCACCTGAGGGCGGCCCATCAGGAAGTCCAGGATCCAGTTGCAGAGGGAGGTATTTAGACCCAGAGTCCTTAGCTTAGTGATGAGCTTCGTGGGCACTATGGTGTTGAATGCTGAGCTGTAGTCAATGAACATCATTCTCACATAGGTGTTCCTTTTTGTCCAGGTGAGAAAGGGCAGTGTGGAGTGCGATTGAGTCATCTGTGGATCTGTTGGGCCGGTATGCAAATTGGAGTAGGTCTAGGGTGTCCGGGAGGATGCTGTTGATGTGAGCCATGATCAGCCTTTCAAAACACTTCATGGCTACCGACGTGAGTGCCACGGGGTGGTAATAATTTTGGCAGGTTACCTTCGCTTACTTGGGCACAGGGACTACGGTGGTCTGCTTTAAACATGTAGGTATTACAGACTCAGTCAGGGAGAGGTTGAAAATGTCAGTGAAGACACTTGACAGTTGGTCCGCACATGCTTTGAGTGCACGTCCTGGTAATCCATCTGGCCGAGCGGCTTTGTGAATGTTGACCTGTTTGAAAGGTTTTGTTCACATCGGCTACCAAGAGCGTTATCGCACAGTCATCCAGAACAGCTGGTGCTCTCGTGCATGTTTCAGTGTTGCTTGCCTCGAAGCGAGCACAAAAGGAATTTAGCTCGTCTGTTATTTATTTATTTATTTTTATTTCACTTTTATTTAACCACGTAGGCAAGTTGAGAACAAGTTCTCATTTACAATTGCGACCTGGCCAAGATAAAGCAAAGCAGTTTGACACATACAACGACGCAGAGTTACACATGGAGTAAAACAAACATACAGTCAATAATACAGTATAACGGAGATAAGGGAGGTAAAAGCAAAAAAAGGCCATGGTGGCGAAGTAAATACAATATAGCAAGTAAAACACTGGAATGGTAGATTTGCAATGGAAGAATGTGTAAAGTAGAAATAAAAATAATGGGGTGCAAAGGAGCATAATTAATTAATTAATTAAATACAGTAGGGAAAGAGGTAGTTGTTTGGGCTAAATTATAGGTGGGCTATGTACAGGTGCAGTAATCTGTGAGCTGCTCTGACAGTTGGTGCTTAAAGCTAGTGAGGGAGATAAGTGTTTCCAGTTTCAGAGATTTTTGTAGTTCGTTCCAGTCATTGGCAGCAGAGAACTGGAAGGAGAGGCGGCCAAAGAAATAATTGGTTTTGGGGGTGACTAGAGAGATATACCTGCTGGAGCGTGTGCTACAGGTGGGAGACGCTATGGTGACCAGCGAGCTGAGATAAGGGGGGACTTTACCTAGCAGGGTCTTGTAGATGACATGGAGCCAGTGGGTTTGGCGACGAGTATGAAGTGAGGGCCAGCCAACGAGAGCGTACAGGTCGCAATGGTGGGTAGTATATGGGGCTTTGGTGACAAAACGGATTGCACTGTGATAGACTGCATCCAATTTGTTGAGTAGGGTATTGGAGGCTATTTTGTAAATGACATCGCCAAAGTCGAGGATTGGTAGGATGGTCAGTTTTACAAGGGTATGTTTGGCAGCATGAGTGAAGGATGCTTTGTTGCGAAATAGGAAGCCAATTCTAGATTTAACTTTGGATTAGAGATGTTTGATATGGGTCTGGAAGGAGAGTTTACAGTCTAACCAGACACCTAAGTATTTGTAGTTGTCCACGTATTCTAAGTCAGAGCCGTCCAGAGTAGTGATGTTGGACAGGCGGGCAGGTGCAGGTAGCAATCGGTTGAAGAGCATGCATTTAGTTTTACTTGTATTTAAAAGCAATTGGAGGCCACGGAAGGAGAGTTGTATGGCATTGAAGCTTGCCAGGAGGGTTGTTAACACAGTGTCCAAAGAAGGGCCAGAAGTATACAGAATGGTGTCATCTGCGTAGAGGTGGATCAGAGACTCACCAGCAGCAAGAGCGACCTCACTGATGTATACAGAGAAGAGAGTCGGTCCAAGAATTGAACCCTGTGGCACCCCCATAGAGACTGCCAGAGGTCCGGACAGCAGACCCTCCGATTTGACACACTGAACTCTATCAGAGAAGTAGTTGGTGAACCAGGCGAGGCAATCATTTGAGAAACCAAGGCTGTCGAGTCTGCCGATGAGGATGTGGTGATTGACAGAGTCGAAAGCCTTGGCCAGATCAATGAATACGGCTGCACAGTAATGTTTCTTATCGATGGCGGTTAAGATATCGTTTAGGACCTTGAGCGTGGCTGAGGTGCACCCATGACCAGCTCTGAAACCAGATTGCATATCAGAGAAGGTATGGTGAGATTCGAAATGGTCGGTAATCTGTTTGTTGACTTGGCTTTCGAAGACCTTAGAAAGGCATGGTAGGATAGATATAGGTCTGTAGCAGTTTGGGTCAAGAGTGTCCCCCCCTTTGAAGTGGGGGATGTTAGGCTCGCATCACTAGACAGCTCGCGTATGGGTTTCCCTTTGTAGTCCGTAATATTTTTCAAGCCTGCCACAGGTCCACCCAATCAAAGGATCAGATAATTAATCTAGCACTGAAAGCATAAGCTACAGCTAACTAGCACTGCAGTGCATAAAATGTGGTGAGTAGTCAACTCAAAGAGAGAGAAAGACAATAGTTGAACAGTTTTGAAGAAATACATTTCTTCCAAAATAAAGGAGAAGCAAGAGAGTTTCACTTACTTAGCAAGAAAATGCAGCTAGCTAGTTTAGCCTACTCAAAAACCCTGTTCAAACAGAGGGATGCTTTGTTAGCTAGCTGGCGATAAATATCCAACACAACACTGGAACTCTTCCAAGTCAAGGAAAGCTTTTGGTTTTACTAATTTATTGCCACCAGGGCCCGCCGATGTAAGTGCTAAACTGCTTACTGATTGTACACTGTAACTTTATTGCATGATTGTGGTGGGTTAACTAACGTGCTAGTTTTAGTATTAGCTATGTTGACTGACAACAATGTAGGCTGTGTGTAGTGGTAATGATATGGTTTGGCATGGAAAGGTTTTTTCGCCTGGTCACATACAGCTGACGTGTTGTGCACTGAAGTCCACAGGTGAAGGGAAAAGGTGAGAGGACGGGAGCACATAGATCAGAGAAGGAATACAACGTGGCTGCTATGAAAGTGAACCATGTTTATGCATGATCAGAGGTGTATTCATTCCACCTATTCTATGGAAAAACGTTTCTTATACGGAAGCAAACGGAATAAAATGGGGATAAACATACCTTGTTATCAACTCTTGTTATCAACTGTTGGCCTAATGATTACACCCTAGATTGTTTTATTTTTTTTATTTAACCTTTATTTGACTAGGCAAATCAGTCAAGAACAAATTCTTATTTACAATGATGGACTACAGGGGAACAGTGGCTTAACTGCCTTGTTCAGGGGCACAAGGACAGATTTCTATCTTGTCAGCTCGGGGATTCGATCCAGCAACCTTTCAGTTACAGGCTCTAACCACTAGGCTACCTCCCTAACCCATCTAGATCAGCTAGATACAGGCAAGAGAGTGCAAGTCGGTATTGAATGTGTCACTGTCTGTCACATCAAAAAGAAAATCTCGACCTGTGTGCACCTACGTTGTACACTTTCATTCATAGGCTAGGTTGTAGCAACCTCATGATGGGTATAGGGAGAATTTGAGAATCAATTAATAGCCCAAACCTATCGCTGTTACATTGAACAGGGTGAATGGAATATGAATGACAGTCATCCAATATGCTGTAATAGAAATAAGCTATGCTCACGAAAAGTGAATATCGTCCTCCCTCATCTTAAATGGCAACGACCACAACTGGCTACACTGAATGCATTATAAAATTCACAGCCAAAACACTAGGGGCCTGCAGCCTTTCCAGGTGGGAAAGCTTTTATTGACGCTATCATCAAGTTTTGGCAGGCTGATGGAGTCAAAGAAGGCTGGCACATCAGAACTAGAAGCATCGGATCTGGAAGAATATAACTCTCGAGTTTAGGATCTGTCAGCAAGGTGCCTGCCTCAGACCGGGTTTATGGATTGCTCTTTTAGCCTGTGCTCTCTTTATTTGTCTAGCCAGCAACCTTTCCGGTTTGTCCCCTAGTTCAAATAGTTTTTGTCTCAGCTTTAATAGGAGGTTACTGCCCTGGGAACCAAGATGATAATATATTTTAATTTCAAAATATTGTTGAAGTCAACCTGAGAGAGTGAAGTTCTGTATGTCCACTTCAAAGTGTGGAGTTTTTTTCTATCTAATCCAGTCGCATGCGATTCTCTTTTTTTTTAATGGCAGACATATGAAATAATATGCCCTCTGATAACCACTTTAAAAGTTTCCCATACTTTAGAATCAGATACCACTCCTGTGTCATTAGTCTTGAGGAACTCATTCAACTTGGCTGTCATGCACTCAATAAATGCCTGGCCTGTGAGCAAGGAAAGAGAGATTGTTTAGGTAGAGAGTTTAGGTAAAGAGAGATTGAGCGACAACATAACTGAACTGTGATCACTTATGTGGATGCTAAAGTATTTCGAATTGAGCACATTGGGTATCAATTTGGAATCAACTAGGAAGTAATTGATTCTAGAATAAGACTTGTGAACATGAGAGTAGAATGAGTAGTTATTGTCTGTGGGATGTTGGTCTCCAGATGTCTACTATATTTCCTGGGTTTGATTAGATTATTTAGAACATGTACGTGTAGTTAGTCTGTCAAGATACGGGTCAAGGTAACAATTCAAATCACCTCCGAGTATTAGATTAGTGGAAAATAAGATTTTGGTCACCTACAAACAAGCAATATTTCTGGCTCTCACAGACCTGTAACTTCTTCTTTAAGAGGCTCTTCTGTCCTCCACTCGTTACCTGTATTAATGGCACCTGTTTGAACTTGTTATCAGTATAAAAGACACCTGTCCACAACCTCACAGTCACACTCCAAACTCCACTCTGGCCAAGACCAAAGAGCTGTCAAAGGACACCAGAAACAAAATTGTAGACCTGCACCAGGCTGGGAAGACTGAATATGCAATAGGTAAGCAGCTTGGTTTGAAGAAATCAACTGTGGGAGCAATTATTAGGAAATGGAAGACATAGAAGACCACTGATAATCTCCCTCGATCTGGGGCTCCACGCAAGATCTCACCCCGTGGAGTCAAAATGATCACAAGTACGGTGAGCAAAAATCCCAGAACCACACGGGGGACCTAGTGAATTTTTTTAAATTTTTTTATTTTACCTTTATTTAACTAGGCAAGTCAGTTAAGAACAAATTCTCATTTTCAATGACAGCCTAGGAACAGTGGGTTAACTGCCTGTTCAGGGGCAGAACGACAGATTTGTACCTTGTCAGCTCGGGGGTTTGAACTTGCAACCTTCCGGTTACTAGTCCACTAGGCTACGCTGCCGCCCCATGTGAATGACCTGCAGAGAGCTGGGACCAAAGTAACAAAGCCTACCATCAGTAACACACTACGCCGCCAGGGACTCAAATCCTGCAGTGCCAGACGTGTCCCCCTGCTTAAGCCAGTATATGTCCAGGCCCGTCTGAAGTTTGCTAGAGAGCATTTGGATGAAGAATATTGGGAGAATGTCATATGGTCAGATGAAACCAAAATATAACTTTTTGGTAAAAACTCAACTCGTCGTGTTTGGAGGACAAAGAAGGCTGAGTTGCCTCCAAAGAACACCATACCTACTGTGAAGCATGGGGGTGGAAACATCATGCTTTGGGGCTGTTTTTCTGCAAAGGGACCAGGACGACTGATCCGTGTAAAGGAAAGAATGAATGGGGCTATGTATCGTGAGATTTTGAGTGAAAACCTCCTTCCATCAGCAAGGGCATTGAAGATGAAACGTGGCTGGGTCCTTCAGCATGACAATGATCCCAAACACACTGCCCGGGCAACGAAGGAGTGGCTTTCAAGGTCCTGGAGTGGCCTAGCCAGTCTCCAGATCTCAACCCCATAGAAAATCTTTGGTGGGAGATGAAAGTCTGTGTTGCCCAGCAACAGCCCCAAAACATCACTGCTCTAGAGGAGATCTGCATGGAGGAATGGGCCAAAATACCAGCAACAAGTGTGTGAAAACCTTGTGAAGACTTGCAGAAAATGTTTGACCTCTGTCATCGACAACAAAGGGTATATGACAAAGTATTGAGATAAACTTGTGTTATTGACCAAATACTTATTTTCCACCATCATTTCCAAATAAATTCATTAAAAATCCTACAATGTGATTTTCTGGATTTTTTTTCTCATTTTGTCTGTCATAGTTGAAGTGTACCTATGATGAAAATTACAGCCCTCTCTCATCTTTTTAAGTGGGAGAACTTGCACAATTGGTGGCTGACTAAATACTTTTTTGCCCCACTGTATTTCACTTTTTCGCTGCTAGTTTGTGACTGGGGAATATACTAAACAACGTGTATATATATATATATAGCTTCAGTGATTTTTCAATTCGTTCCAGTCATTGGCAACAGAGAACTGGAAGGAAAGGTGGCCAAAGGGGGTGTTGGCTTTGGGGATGACCAGTGAAATATACCTGCTAGAGCGCGTGCTATGGGTGGGTGTTGCTATGGTGACCAGTGAGCTGAGATAAGGTGGGGCTTACCTAGCAAAGACTTATAGATGACCTGAAGCCAGTGGGTTGGCGACAAATATGTAGCGAGGGCCAGCCAATGAGAGCATACAGGTCACAGTGGTGGGAGGGCCATTTGGATAATGAATTTAAGGTCATTTGTGATTCTGATTTCAAGGCAAATTGAGTAATTGATCATTATGAACGGGTTTATAGTTCTTTGACATAGTTGTAATTAGAACCAATGAGAAGAAAGAAATGGCATAGCCCTGGATTAATGGTAGACTTATGTTAAGTATTTAGAACCTAATCCAGGCCAATGGGATAGGGATATATGAAATCTGTGGTGATTTAGGATTATTGATAGGATCGAGATAACCTTAATCAACCTATGTAAGGACTTTAGAGATTGCCACCATAGACATGTTTTTTTCTAAAAATCCATGAGTTCAGATAATGCCAAACAGTGAGACACTTAGTCAATATTTGGTAACAACCCATATTTGATACTAACTGTTATGAGAAAGAGTAAAAGACAGATAGGAGGAAGGGCAGACGGAGGAGCCCTCCCCACCCTGCTGAGACCTTGAAGGTTTGTGAGCAGAGAGGAGATGGTGGGGAATGGGGGCCAGGAAATTAGCAAGATATGAGTGACACAGAATGGGTAGATAACGGTACTGAGTGGAGACAAAAGGGGTATGAAAACTTAGTTGGTTTCAGGAACTAAGTTGTTAAACACAGAAACATTGCCCAGAAATGATTCGACACAGCAGGCCGAAATAGTAGCATTGACTAGTGCCTGTGAAATAAGAAAGAAGATAAAGGTTACTGTTGACATAGATAAGCACATATACATCTAAAACCATACAAAGCAGCACAGGTAACTCTTAAAGTAGATAAGACACTTGACAGAGAATTGTTACAGGATGGCCATGACTGAACGCCTCAGGGAGAATTGGACATGTGGAAAATGAAAGGAGCGATCCTACAAGATAATGCCAGACATAAGGATATGTCATTGTTTAGATATTATCTCAAGAGTAAGATTGATACATGGGCGGAGCCAGGTATCAACCGGAGGGATGATGGCCTAGTAGCCTATTGATGGCCCAGTGGCCTAGGCAGGTTAGGAAAGACGTCGTGGCCTATGTGATAATGAACTACTAATAAAAAACATTTTTGTAATAGATAAGCTAAAATATTAGGTCAAGATATTGTCCCTAGAGTTGGTTTACTGGGATATAATTCTTTAAATAATGGATGACATTCTAGCAAATCAGATAGAACAAATGAGAAGACTGTTTGTTAACCAAACCTGTATGTCCAAGGTTTTATGCTCTACAGGTGAATTACAGAAGGTGATTCACTCAATCCAGTCCCTGAGGAGAATAGACAGGAAGCAGCCCCGTTGGGAGGGGCCATACCAAGTACTCTTGGTGACAGCCTTCGCGGTGAGAATAGCTGAAAGAACTACCTGGGTTCATATCACACAGTGCAAGACGGTAAGACACACTGACACTGTCGAACAATCACAGAGTTAGGAGAAGAACCAAAATCAATAGGGGTTGGGGGTTACCTCTCTAACGAAGATTCCCTGACCCCACCCTATCCCCCCTGTGTGCGTTCATAGTAGTGAAAGAATGGACTGGCCTCTAGATGATGATATGATTTCCGGGAAAGGGTCGGGCTTTACAGGAGTGCTGATTGGTCTGAGCTGTCTTATTGTGGGAGCAATATTCCTAAATACACCATGACCCATTCGAGAATGCAGAATGTGGTAACTTGACCCATAGTTTGATGATGAGGATCTTGTATTAACCAAGCATAAGATATCACTTGATCTGGATAAACAGGGAGTGTAGTGAAGATAAGGGTTTCAGTTGATACCCTAGTGCCATTCCGGGTAGAAGAGGTTAGGGCAGGTGATAGCTCTATAGTCAGCCAGAATACAAGCAGAGCCCCTGACAAAACAGATATGGACAGTGGAGTCATCCAGAGCCAAGGGCCGGTGCGGATAGTGTAGACGAAAGATCTTAAGGAAGTGATTGAGGTGGAAACTGGTTATGGGTATACAGCCAGATCAGTAGCGAAAGAAGAATGTTAGGCCTGCGCCACAGCAGGCCACAGTATCCCCATATGCCCATTACATCCAGACTTCCCCCTTTCACAGTTACAGGAGGACATTATTATTGTATGGCTCGCTACATCACACACGGATGGGACATAGGGGAAGTAAGAACATGCAATAGGACAGAGAATGTTACAACTGACAAGACAATGAGGGACTTGACTGGCAGATGAAAAGGCCTAGAGTGGATGTCTGGTGGTTTGTGGAGGTGTGAGACTGTGGCCTGACCTGCCTACCAATTGGACCGGTATTTGTGCACTAGTGCAGTTAGGCATTCATGCCCTTCATCCTTATCCGACACAAAGACCTAGCGCCAGGTAGAAGAGTAAAAAGGAGTGCTCCGTCAGGATCTTTTGACCCCAGAGTTTACATTGATAGCATTGGAGTTCCAAGGGGGTTACCTGATGGGTTCTGGATTGGAATCAAGCATCTTCTGGTGATAACAGCTGCAACCCAGGTTGATGGGATGTCAGAATAGAATAGCCTTGGCTATGTTACTGGCTGAAAAGGGTGGGGAGTGAATGAGGTTCGGAGCAGAATGTTGTACTTTCATCCCAAATAACACAGCTCCAGACGGATCAGTGACCAAGGCCCTGGCTGGTTTAACCACCTTAGCTCACGAATTAGCAGAAAACTCTGGGGTGGATACTTCTCTGACGAGTTGGTTTGACAGTCTGTTTGGCAAATGGAAAAATGTCATGATCACTGTGTTGTGGGCAACCTTCACCTGTGTGACTGTGTTAGTTTTGTGCGGATGTTGCGTGAGAGATCTCATTTCCAGGACTCCTGTCTGGGTTGGCGTCCCCCCTTGGGTTGTGCCATGGCAGAGATCTTTGTGGGCTATACTCAGCCTTGTCTCAGGATGGTAAGTTGGTGGTTGAAGATATCCCTCTAGTGGTGTGGGGGCTGTGCTTGGCAAAGTGGGTGGGGTTATATCCTTCCTGTTTGGCCCTGTCCGGGGGTGTCCTCGGATGGGTCCACAGTGTCTCCTGACCCCTCCTGTCTCAGCCTCCAGTATTTATGCTGCAGTAGTTTATGTGTCGGGGGGCTAGGGTCAGTTTGTTATATCTGGAGTACTTCTCCTGTCCTATTCGGTGTTCTGTGTGGATTCTCTAATTCTCTCCTTCTCTCTTTCTTTCTCTCTCTCAGAGGACCTGAGCCCTAGGACCATGCCCCAGGACTACCTGACATGATGACTCCTTGATGTCCCCAGTCCATCTGACCGTGCTGCTGCTCCAGTTTCAACTGTTCTACCTTATTATTATACGACCATGCTGGTCATTTATGAACATTTGAACATCTTGGCCATGTTCTGTTATAATCTCCACCCGGCACAGCCAGAAGAGGACTGGCCACTCCACATAGCCTGGTTCCTCTCTAGGTTTCTTCCTAGGTTTTGGCCTTTCTAGGGAGTTTTTCCTAGCCACCGTGCTTCTACACCTGCATTGCTTGTTGTTTGGGGTTTTAGGCTGGGTTTCTGTACAGCACTTTGAGATATCAGCTGATGTACGAAGGGCTATATAAATAAATTTGATTTGATTTGATTTTGATTTGATTCTGGAGAAATTGATGACGCAACAGATGGTGAGATACGGACCGATTCGGAGTTCTGACCAGTGGAATGATGAATACATGACTCCAGATCTAGTAGATGGACCCTTACGAGGAGGCTATGTTACATGAGACCATTTTTAAAGTTTAGGTTTCTTCTTGTGTTAATGTTCAGACTGTTTTTTGATGAAGATTGAAACAAAAATCCTGATAAGAAGTGTTCTGATGTAGGCCTAGAACAGTCATTGTAAATACATATATTGGTTTTTGTGTGGTTGATTTTTGGGGTATAATTGATATTTCAAATAAAAATAGATGTGGGATTGTGTGTATAATATTAATACCATTGCCATTAATACAGGTAACGAGTGGAGGACAGAGGAGCCTCTTAAAGAAGAAGTTACAGGTCTGTGACAGCCAGAAATCTTGCTTGTTTGTAGGTGACCAAATACTTATTTTCCACCATAATTTGCAAATAAATTAATTAAAAATCCTACAATGTGATTTTCTGGATTTTTTTCTCATTTTGTCTGTCATAGTTGAAGTGTACCTATGATGAAAATTACAGGCCTCTCTCTTTTTAAGTGGGAGAACTTGCAAAATTGGTGGCTGACTAAATACTTTTTTGCCCCACTGTATGTCACGTTCTGACCTTAGTTCCTTTGTTATGTCTTTCGTTTTAGTATGGTCAGGGCGTGAGTTGGGTGGGTTGTCTATGTTTTTCAATTTCTGTGTTTGGCCTGGTATGGTTCTCAATCAGAGGCAGCTGTCAATCGTTGTCCCTGATTGAGAACCGTATTTAGGTAGCCTGTTTTCCATTGTGTTTTGTGGGTGGTTATTTTCTGTTTAGTGTTGTACCTTACAAGACTGATCGTTGGTTATTTATTGTGTTGTTTTCAGTGTTCATTAACATGTTTAAAATATGAACACTTACCACGCTGCACCTTGGTCCTCCTCTCCTTCCCCAGACGACAAGTGTTACAATATAGACTAAACTACAGGAAATGATAAGCAGAGCTCTCGTAAATAAACCTGCTGACTAAGTAGACTGGTCTCTGTCTGTTTCATTTTAATAAGAACATTACAAATTCTTAATAACAGAGTATTTTAATTGAATTGGTTAATGAACATGAGAACATAATTCTCTTAACAGTAGTATATGGGGCTTTGGTGACAAAACGGATGGCACTGTGATAGCCTGCATCCAATTTGCTGAGTAGAGTGTTGGAGTCTATTTTGTAAATGACATCGCCGAAGTCAAGGATCGGTAGGATAGTCAGTTTTAGAAGGTTATGTTTGGCAGCATGAGTGAAGGAGTCTTTGTTGCGAAATAGGAAGCCAATTCTAGATTTAATTTTGGATTGGAGATGCTTAATGTGAGTCTGGAAGGAGAGTTTACAGTCTAACCAGACACCTAGGTATTGGTAGTTGTTCACATATTCTAAGTCAGAACCGTAGCGATTCTTGTCGGGCGGGCGGGCAGCAATCAGTTGAAGAGCATGCGTTTAGTTTTACTAGCATTTAACAGCAATTGGAGGCCACGGAAGGAGTGATGTATGGAATTGAAGCTCATTTGGAGATTTGTTAACACAGTGTCCAAAGAAGGGCCAGATGTATACAAAATGGTGTCGTCTGCGTAGAGATGGATCAGAGAATCACCAGCAGCAAGAGCGACATCATTGATGTATACAGAGAAAGAGTCGGCCCGAGAATTGAACCCTATGGCACCCCCATAGAGACTGCCAGACGTCCGGAGAACAGGCCCTCCGATTTGACACCCTGACCTCTATCTGAGAAGTAGTTGGTGAACCAGACGAGGCAGTCATTTGAGAAATCAAGGCTATTGAGTCTGCCGATAAGAATGTGATGATTGACAGTCAAAAGCCTTGGCCAGGTCGATGACGACAGCTGCACAGTACTGTCTTTTATCGATGGCGGTTATGATACCGTTTAGGACCTTGAGCGTGGCTGAGGTGCACCCATGACCAGCTCGGAAACCAGATTGCATAGTGGAGAAGGTACGGTAGGATTTGAAATGGTCAGTTATCTGTTTGTTAGCTTGGCTTTCGAAGATTTCAGAAAGGCAGGGCAGGATGGATATAGGTCTATAAGAGCTTGGGTCTAGAGTGTAACCCCCTTTGAAGAGGGGGAAGACCACGGCAGATTTCCAATCTTTGGGGATCTCAGATGATACGAAAGAGGTTGAACAGGCTAGTAATAGGGGTTGCAACAATGTTGGCGGATAATTTTAGAAAGAGAGGGTCCAGATTGTCTAGCCCAGCTGATTTGTTAAGATCCAGATTTTGCAGGTTTTTCAGAATATCAGTTATCTGGATTTGGATGAAGGAGAAGCGGGGGGGGGCTTGGGTTTCTGCGGGGGGTGCAGAGCTGTTGGCCGGGGTAGGGGTAGCCAGGTGGAAAGCATGGCCAGCTGTAGAAAATTATTTTTGATTTTTTTTTAAAGATTTATCGGCGGTGACAGTTTTCCTAGCCTCAGTGCAGTGGGCACCTGGGAGCAGGTGCTCTTATTCTCCATGGACTTTACAGTGTCCCAAGACTTTTTGGAATTAGTGCTACAGGATGCAAATTTCTGTTTGAAAAAGCTAGTCTTAGCCACAGGATGTTTTTGTGCTGGTCAAGGGCAGTCAAGTCTGGGGTGAACCAAGGGCTATATCTGTTCTTAGTTCAACATTTTTTGAATGGGGCATGCTTATTTAAGATGGTGAGGAAAGCACTTTTAAAGAGCAACCAGTCATCCTCTAAAGAAGGGATGAGGTCAATATCCTTCCAAGATACCCAGGCCAGGTTGATTAAAAAGGTCTGCTCCCTGAAGTGTTTAAGGTAGCGTTTGACAGTGATGAGGGGTGGTCGTTTGACCGCGGACCCATTACGGATGCAGGCAACGAGGCAGTGATCGCTGAGATCCTGGTTGAAGACAGCAGAGGTGTATTTAGAGGGCAAGTTGGTCAGGATGACATCTATGAGGGTGCCCATGGTTACAGATTTAGGGTTGTACCTGGGAGGTTCCTTGATAATTGTTAAGCACATCCCCAGTTTAGGTCACCTAACAGTACGAACTCTGAAGATGGATGGGGGGCAATCAATTCACATATGGTGTTCAGGGCACAGCTGATGGCTGAGGGGGGTCTATAACAAGCAGCAACGGCGAGAGACATTTCTGGAATGGTGGATTTTTAAAAGTAGAAGCTCGAATTGTTTGGGCACAGACATGGATAGTGTGACTGAACTCTGCAGGCTATCTCTGCAGTAGATTCCAACTCTGCCCCCTTTGGGAGTTCTATCTTGTTGGAAAATGTTGCAGTTGGGGATGGAAATTTCTGAATTTTTGGTGGCTTTCTTAAGCCAGGATTTAGACACAGCTAGGATATCAGGGTTGGCGCAGTGTGCCGAAGCAGTGAATAAAACAAACTTAGGGAGGAGGCTTCTGATGTTAGCATGCATGAAAACAAGGCTTTTACGGTTACAGAAGTCAACAAATGAGAGCGCCTGGGGAATAGGTGTGGTTCTGGGGGCTACAGGGCCTGGGTTAACCTCTACATCACCAGAGGAACAGGGGAAGCGTAGGATAAGGGTCTGGCTAAAAGCTATAAGAACTGGTCGTCTAGTGCATTGGGAACAGAGAATAAAAGGAGCAGATTTATGGGCGTAGTAGAATAGATTCAGGGCATAATGTACAGACAAGGATATGGTAGGATGTGAGTACAGTGGAGGTAAACCTAGGCATTGAGTGATGATGAGAGCGGTTGCGTCTCTGGAGGCCCAAGTTAAGCCAGGTGAGGTCTCTGCATGTGTGCAGTGTGGGACAAAACAGCTATCTAAGGCATTTAGGGCAGGGCTGGGGGCTCTACAGTGAAATAAAACAATAACTAACCTAAACAGCAGTAGCCAAGGCATATTGACATTAGGGAGAGGCATGTGTAGCCAAGTGATCATTGGGTCTAATGAGCAGCAATAGGTAGTCGCTACTATGCTAGGCGAGCTGGAGACATGGCAATTCAGAAAGCTAGCGGGCTGGGGCCAGCAGATGGATCAGCGGGCTCCACGTCGGCAATAAAGGGTCCAGGTCAATTGGCAAAAGAGGTACCTAGCTCGAGGCTAGCTCAAGGCTAACTGGTGCTTGCTTCGGGGCAGAGGCGTTAGCCAGGAGTAGCCACTCAGATTGCAGCTAGCTAGCTGCGATGATCAGGTGTAATGGTCCAGAGCTTGCAGCTTGAAGACCGCTAGCAGTGGCTGACCACTCGCTAGTAGCTAGTTAGCTGGCTAGCTTCTGATGGGGGTTCTGGTTCTTAAGTATAAAAATAGCAGATCCGTACCACATTGGGTGAGGCGGGTTGCAGGAGAGTATACTCAGTCCGTGGATGGAAAGTGAGATTAAAATCTATACGAAATATATACAAAAAAATTAGGAAAATTATTATTTACAAGACAAACACACGTCTGACTGCTACGCCATCATCAATAAGGAAGAGCAGCCTTTACTGCCAAACGGTAGTCTAGCTAGCCTATTCTACTTCTTGCAAAATAATGTACCGGGATTGCCTTCTTTAGGTAGCATGTCCTCATTTAAGCATAATTTTTAGGTTGCTGCGACTTGCTGATCCATGCCTACTATGGGCGGACTGCTATCAATTTAGTTAATATGTTGAAATATATCAAATAAAAAGTTCTATATCATTTTTTAAAATTACCTCTAGAATGTAACGGATACAGCTGGTGTCCAACTCGTAGAACATACTCCAGATATTCTTGATTGGAAAAACTAGCTTGGCAATGTCAGTGATATATTCTTCTAGACAATGTATAAATTCAAGTCTCCACAGATAGACACTCAAACCACATGTCTCCCTACACTTTATACACTTCAGCCATACCCTAACTGTACACCCCTAAATCTACATAATTCATTGTCATAACTATAAATAACAGTCATTAATGCAATTGAATCAGTAACCATCAATTCACTTTCAATTCAAGATAAATGTGATTTCATTTCATATATTTAAAAACATTATTGTAATATAAGTAACACTTTATTTTAAGGTAGGCCTACACATAGCCATTAATTTGTAGTTTATATGTACAGTACCAGTCAAAAGTTTGGACACCTACTCATAGTTTTAGTACTAAAACTAGTACTAGTTTTACTTGTAGAATAATACTGAAGACATCAAAACTAGGAAATAACACATATAGAATCACATAGTAACCCAAAAAGTGTTTAATTAACAAATCAAAATATATTTTATATTTGAGTTTCTTCAAAGTAGCCACCCTTTGCCTTGATGACAGCTTTGCACACACTTGGCATTCTCTCAACCAGCTTCATGAGTTAGTCACCTCATGAACAAGAACAAATTCTTATTTACAATGACGGCCTGCCAAACCCTGTAAGCCAAACCCTAACGATGCTGTGCCAATTGTGTGCCGTCCCCCGGCCGTGATTAGGAGTTCCATAGGGCGGCACAAAACTGTCCCAGCGTCATCCGGGTTAGGCCATCATTGTAAATAAGAATTTGTTCTTAAATGACTTGCCTAGTTCAATAAAAATACAAGTGTAAGCGCTTTCATTGTCTGCTTATATGCCCTCTTTATTTATCTTACAGTTACTACTTGGTGTGCCAGCTGAATACTGTAAGAACAGCCCATGTTCTTAATTCTGTTGCTATGCATTTCAAAAGTGCTGAACAAATAATTATATTGACTACGTCCGTCCTAGCTCGCTCATTAATGTCTTAATCGTAATTACGGATTGCCTCTTATCTGCTCGACGTTCCCGTATGACATAGTTTGTACATCTCAATTATCAGTAGAAACCACATTTGTTTAAGCAAGTCAGCCATATAAGATGTTTTCAAAAAAGGCAATAAATGAGACTGAATGAACTGTTCCGCTGCCAGACAACGCTCCGCTGATAGTGGTGGTAAGAATTCACTCCAAGGTGCTGAAAAGTAAGCTCTGCTGTTGGGACAGCTTTTAAGGGAAAGGGATACCTAGTCAGTTGTACAACTGAATGCATTCAACTGAAACGTGTCTTCCGCATTTAACTTCTCTGAATCAGAGGTGTGGGGGCTGCCATAATCGACATCCACATATTTTGTGTAGGCCCTAACAGCACCGTTTGTCACCATTACAGCGCAATTAATGTATTGTTTAGTGGCTTTGCTGGCATGCATCAACCACAAGATTTACATGCTAAAATCGCCACAGCACGACAGGCCCCATGGAAACATCAAATTGGTAGCTAAACTTTCCAGATGTCGACAAGTTAAAATACGCTAGACAAGGTGGGATATTTATCTCAGTAAAATAATTATGCGAGAAATGGTGGAACCCATAACAAAGTAAACATTCTGTGGTCCTCCCACTAAGGCTTGGTAAAGCATGCAGTTTAATAGGCTACAGATAAATTATGAAATTCATAGGTTCTTATTCTGGTGACATGTTCGGCTGCCATTTGTCAAATAATCTCGTTTTTATCCATAATAAACTCATTGTGAAGGTTACCTACCCGCATTGTATCTGCTTTAGTCCAGCAGTGAAGCGTTCAAAAAAAATGTTAGACATGACTTTGAAGACACCAGCAAATCAGCTCACGTTCTGGCCCCTGACCATCCGCTCAAGAAAAAAAAGGAAAAAAAATCTGCCCCTGGCTGAATATAGTTGATGATCCCTCGTTAGACAGAAGGCATGCTGCAGAAGCTTCCTTGATCAACAAAATCTATACCATTAGATTCGTTGGGTTGAATGTGTCCTTCGCTAACAAATAAGCATTTAAAACTTATTTTTATCCAGGGTCTCCCATTTTCCACCTGTAGAAGTGGGTGATTAAGAGGTAGTCGCACATGACTGTGGTCAAGAATCAACTACAATGTCAGCCACAGTTGAAAAATAGGTCTGCCCCATGTTTACAATTAAAAATATGGTCACACTTCAGAATAGGGAAGAGTTACTATGTCCATTGAGACAGCATACACAGAATGAGTTTCCACTAATTAGTCCTTTGACCAAATCAGAGCTGATCTGAAAACCAATTAGTAGGATTTTTTATTTTATTTGTCTGCCTGTGTAAACAAAGCATAGGAGTGTTTTCTGTTTAACTTGCCCTTTAAACTATAAATATGCCTTCATTATAGATAAAAGAGGATATTAAGGATTGGCCAGAACTACATTACTTACATTTCCATAACAAATAACTTAAATCCTAATAAACCTAAGACCTTAAATAACTACAAATATTGCTAATATGTATACCTTAAAATAAAGTCAATGGTTTAATAGAAAAATGTGTTGACTAACTTAACATATACCCATCTTTTTGAACCCGTTGATGAGATTAAAATGATCACTGAATACAATGGCAAAAATGTATCATCCTTCTAGTGATCTCAGTAGACCATTTTATTGTTCCATAGAAACAGACAATATGGACAGACATTATGGTGTAAATTGAGCTGCTTCACATGGGGTGCTATTTCACATGGGGAAAGGGGGTGACCGCTCAGCAGTGATGAAATCAATGTGCAGGCTCTGAAAAAAAAAAAAAAAAAGTCAATGCAATACAGACTATTGCAAAATACTTAAAACGTATGATGTTGTTCAAGTTAGCTTATTAATGTCAGGTGTTACACTACCTACTGCAGCAACATAGGCAGTAAGATAGCCGCAGTGTCATCTCATGAAATGTTGGTTAATAGATCATTAAGTAAAAACGTTTTGTTTTCATTGATTCCATGAACATGCTCATGTATAGCTGTTTTAACATGCAAATCTGCCATGTAGGTATCCCAGTAAACTTGAATAAGAAATGCCAAATAGAAAACATGTTGCACTTACTTCCTTTAACTGCTTTCTTTCCTAAAGTTAGAAAAGGGAGAAGGACACAATAGATGTTAAAAAGCAAACGCATACATTATCCAAATACAGGTGTACTAGCCCTGTACAAAGTTAATACGCGCCATTAAAAAGCCCATTCTGAAATTGCAGTAGTGTTCTGCTGCTGCATGATACAGTTTCTCCAATCACTGATGTAAAGATCTTGTTCAGTTACTAAAGTTGATCCTCTTCAAGTCTGGTGTGCCTTACCAAGAATGAAAGATAATGCTTCACGCATTATTGCCCACAGCCACCAACTATTCAAATGAATGAAGACATAGTACAGTACTACGATTTCAGAAGTTTTGGTGTCAAACTTTTATTCAGTTTAGCAGTAGACAACTCACCCCCATAAGAGACTTTGTAGTACAGGTATGTCATGACACCCAGGCCGACCCACATCTCCTGGTACGCCCCAGTGTAGTAAGGGCTCATCTTGGCCCACCAGCTTGAAAATACACGCCCTGCCATCTGTGTGAAAAATAACAGAATTCTGTCAAATAGATTTATTTTCCAGGCAAAAAAACAGGGTCGGTCCAGCAATGGAAGGAAATTAACTTGGAACAAGTGTACCTTAGCAGTACCACTACAGCTGGCTAGCTTGTAGTACGTGGGAGGTGAGAGACGCCTAGGTGAAAGATTGTTAGCTAGCGTTAGCTGTATAGCCGAGCACGCAATATGGTATATGCCCACCGAACAGAACTACCGTTGAAGCAGAGGACGTCGCATGACTTTCAACCATATCCGCCTCCTTAGCTAACGTTACCCAGTTGTCCTGATACATGGCTGTTACAAGTGTCAACTTACGTTATCAAGGCACACTAGTTAGTATGTATGTCTGTGTCAAAAGTAACAGAAAAAACTAGCTAGCTACATTTACACAATCACGCAAGGCTAAATTCCTGCAACTAAATGTTAGCCAGTTTGCTCGCTAACGTTGGGCCTCATGCAGAGGTTGCTGGCACGGGTAGGTAAACCTGATATATATATTTTTTAAACAAGGTAATCTGACATATTTAATTTATATTTTTTCACTAGGTATTGGTTTGCAGACATAATAAAATATATTTGTAGGGCCTTACCTTCAGTATGTGATGCCCGGTGCGAAGAAGGTCACTTTCCAACGAAAACAATGTATGGTGTGTCGCAGAGCGTGCTGGGATACCAGTTTTCTTCTTTTGCAGCAAGCAGAGAGATAGTAGAATGCACATACAGATTTAGCCACATCGCCTCCCCGTGGTAGCCACGATTTATCATCCAGCAAAAGCACTCGACCCACCGATATAACAGAAAATCTGCTGTTTCATTAACTTGTCCAGTGATTTTTTTTGTCGACATTTAGAAAGTTTGCAATAAAGACAACTGGAGGTAATTGTTTCACAAGACCTAAAAAAAGGATTGATTTGTAAAAACCCACAGTGTCGAATAAAAATTAGGTGGTTGAAGTGTTCCCATTATGCATAGAGGCTAATTGCGCATTAATAAATTGAGACAGCCTGTATTCCTTCCCACCTATCTGTTTCATGTCTCAGGTAGCCCGCGGAAGACAGCATGGTTATAATGCAAAATTAACTGAACAATTATTTTCCATATTCTAATAACGTATTACTACAGTCCGTGCCATGGTGAAATTTGCACTCCTGTAGATCTGAAATAATTGGATGGTGAAACTTGCATTCTGCCAACCAGAAAAGCAAGGCAAAGCAATTCCGGCATTCTTGAAAGTCAGGCCAATCCTTATCCCGCAAATCATTTATTCGAAAAACAGTTTCCATCATAGTGATGCAATAAAGAAAGTAAGACAACCGAATGATCCACCCCTGTCGAACAGATAACAATGTTTTTGATCTTTAGAAAATTTCTCCTATATCTGTCATTTCCATTACACATGTGGCAATGTTTTTGTTATTGTTGTTGTGACATTGCTTTTGTCAAATAAACTTCGGTAAATGGAAACCTGTCTCCTGTTACTGAGTGGACTAAATGCTTTATTCCCGAGAGGAAGAGGCGAATCGAGAGGGCCCAAAATCTGTCTTCTCTAGCAGGTAGCGTTATTTTAGTATTTTCTTTGCTCACCAAGCGAGGAGGTTTTGAATGGAGGTCAATGTGTCGACTTTGGTTAACCATTTTTTTATGGATTATTTGCTATGTGTGGTTTATTTGATCTAATATGTTCCGTAATAATTAGGTTGTTACGAGTGTACTGATATAAGTAGGACACGTGACATCCCGGCAACTTTGAGAAAAAACACTTTATATTGTAGTTGTGCCTGATAGTCACTAGCAGTTACCTGGTCGTCATAAACCCCGCCTATGTCTACAAATTATCTTCTTAAAATGTGATTTTAAACCTAACCTAACTACACTGCTAACCAAGTCAAAAATACCCTAATAATGCATCTCCAGGAGACCTGTGGATAATGCAGCTGGCTACCAATTCATTTTCATTCAGTCATGGCTGGTTTAGGAATTTATTTGGATCACCAATACTAATGGTTTGAAAGAAATCAAAAGTAACAGTCATTATCTGGTGTGGCCACCAGCTGCATTAAGTACTGCAGTGCATCTCCTCCTCATGGACTGCACCAGATTAGCCAGTTCTTGCTGTGAGATGTTAACCCACTCTCCCACCAAGGCACCTGCAAGTTCCCGGACATTTCTGGGGGGAATGGCCCTAACCCTCACCCTCCGATCCAACAGGTTCCAGACGTGCTCAATGGGAGATCCGGGCTCTTCGCTGGCCATGGCAGAACACTGACATTCCTGTCTTGCAGGAAATCATGCACAGAACGAGCAGTATGGCTGGTGTCATTGTCATGCTGGAGCGTCATGTCAGAATGAGCCTGCAGGAAGGGTACCACATGAAGAATTAGGATGACTTCCACAGGGTTGAGACTGCCTGCAATGACAACAAGCTCAGTCCGATGATGCTGTGACACACCGCCCCAGACCATGATGGACCCTCCACCTCCAAATCTATCCCGCTCGAGTACAGCCCTCGGTGTCACGCTCATTCCTTCGATGATAAAGGCGAATCCGACCATCATCCCTGGTGAGACAAAACCGCGACTCGTCAGTGAAGAGCACTTTTTGCCAGTCCTGTCTGGTCCAGCGACAGTGGGTTTGTGCCCATAGGCGACGTTGTTGCTGGTGATGTCTGGTGAGAACCTGCCTTACAACAGGTCTACAAGCCCTCAGTCCAGCCTCTCTCAGCCTATTGCGGACAGTCTGAGCACTGATGGAGGTATTGTGCGTTCCTGGTGTAACTCGGACAGTTGTTGTTACCACCCTGTACCTGTCCCGCAGGTGTGATGTTCGGATGTACCGATCCTGTGCAGGTGTTGTTACATGTGGTCTGCCTCTATGAGAATGATCAGCTGTCCGTCCTGTCTCCCTGTAGCTCTGCCTCACAGTATGGACATTGCAATTTATTGCCCTGGCCACATCTGCAGTCCTCATGCCTCCTTGCAGCATGCCTAAGGCACGTTCACTCAGATGAGCAGGGACCCTGGGCATCTTTCTTTTGGTGTTTATCAGAGTCAGTAGAAAGGCTTCTTTAGTGTCATAAGTTTTCATAACTGTGACCTTAATTAATTGCCTACCATCTGTAAGCTGTTAGTGTCTTAATGACTGTTCCACAGGTGCATGTTCATGGTTCATTGAACAAGCAGGGAAACAGTGTTTAAACCCTTTACAATGAAGATTTGTGAAGTTATTTTTACGAATTATCTTTGAAAGACGGTGTCCTGAAAAAGGGATGTTTCTTTTTTTGCTGAGTTTTTTCAGCAATAAGAGGGTGTGTCTGAAAATACCTGGTAGCCTATGCCAACACACTTTTTTTTGCCATTATTCCTAAGGGAAGGTTGCTGGCTTCCTGACCAAATAGCAACCCAGTGGGCATGTGACGTGATAAAGACGTCTTTTTCTGGTTGAAATCTGGTCGGGACGTCTTATAACCAGATCACAACCATATTAAGACGTGAAAAATAAGTAATGTAAAATACGTCTCATTTTGGTTGATATCTGGTTTATGGTTTAAATCTCTATAATCATGTGCATAGTGTTTGTGGGCCATGCACCCATTAGATATAAGACACTAGAACAATTACAATTATTAAAATTGGAGTAACGTTATTTTTCATCAGGGTTTGCATGATTCAGCTTAGCACAGTTGGCAAATAATAGCTGGCAGTGCGGACCAAAATGGATTAGGGTTTCGTGGCATACTGTACCCAGTCATCACTCTTGGCCTATTCCGGTTGAGACTCTGGGGGCTTCAAGCAGACCGAGCTCTTCCCGAGTCTGGCAGAATCATATTACTTTGGGCTCCGGCTAATGATACTCAGGTCAAGTCCACTTAAGTTTATCCAGCCCAATTAACTTTTTCAGGAGTAGGGCCATTTGAAATTTGTGTTTGGCAGGTGATGAAATACCAATTAAAAAAGCAAAGAAATGTGCTATATTTCACCTCAGTGTCATCGAATTTTCTAGATACAATGTGTCTCTGCGGTACTATAGCTATCAGAGATGGTCCATAATTTAGAGAATCTCCGTTGCTATTGCTTTTACTAGCTACGGCAGTGTTTTTCGTAGTTTGCCATTGAAAAGTGCACATTCATTATCCATAACATTTGTTCCAGGCTACCAGCATGTAAGATAAACATGCACAATAATACAGGATACAATTTGTGTCTCTGTGGTCCTATAGCTATCAGAGACAGGTATGTAGAAATAGCTCCACCAATTCCTGGTTGCTAAAATTCTAATAGTTTGGCTGAATGCAGTTTATGTGACGAAACAAGCAAGTATAGTGTAGATAATCCATGTACCATCAAAACCGATGTGAAGAATCTTTTCCATAACCAAAAATATTGTATTTTCAGCTGTTTGAAGCTTGTGTACAAAACCGAAAGTAAAAGATGTAAAAAATAAACTTAAGAATTGGAAGCATAGAAATTGTGCACACAGGACAGATCAACCACTTCTTAGACTTGCTTTCAATAAGAATGACAGATCGGGCCTTGAGACGGGCCTGGACATGTACTGGCTTAAGCAGGGGGACACGTCTGGCACTGCAGCTTTGAGTCCCTGGCGGCGTAGTGTGTTACTGATGGTAGGCTTTGTTACTTTGGTCCCAGTTCTCTGCAGGTCATTCACTAGGTCCCCCCGTGTGGTTCTGGGATTTTTGCTCACCGTTCTTGTGATCATTTTGACCCCACGCGGTGAGATCTAGCGTGGAGCCCCAGATCGAGGGAGATTATCAGTGGTTTTATATGTCTTCCATTTCCTAATAATTGCTCCCACAGTTGATTTCTTCAAACCAAGCTGCTTACCTATTGCAGATTCAGTCTTCCCAGCCTAGTGCAGGTCTACAATTTTGTTTCTGGTGTCCTTTGACAGCTCTTTGGTCTTGGCCATAGTGGAGTTTGGAGTGTGACTGTTTGAGGTTGTGGACAGGTGTCTTTTATACTGATAACAAGTTCAAACAGGTGCCATTAATACAGGTAACGAATGGAGGACAGAGGAGCCTCTTAAAGAAGAAGTTACAGGTCTTTGAAAGCCAGAAATCATGCTTGTTTGTAGGTTACCAAATACTTATTTTCCACCATAATTTGCAAATAAATTCATTAAAAATCCTACAATGTGATTTTCTGGATTTTTTTTCTCATTTTGTCTGTCATAGTTGAAGTGTACCTATGATGAAAATTACAGGCCTCTCTCATCTTTTTAAGTGGGAGAACTTGCACAATTGGTGGCTGACTAAATACTTTTTTGCCCCACTGTATATTAACATATTCTCATTCACCCCTTTTAGATTTGTGTGTATTAGGTAGTTGGGGAATTGTTAGATTACTTGTTAGATATTACTGCACTGTTGGAACTAGCAGCACAAGCATTTCGCTACACTCACATTAACATCTGCTAACCATGTGTATGTGACCAATACCATTTGATTTGATTTAGAAGGTTGTGGTACTCAAGGAGACTGAGGTAGGGGCCTCTCGTCTGCTTTTGAATTAGCAATCTGCAGAGATTTCTCAGCAAGGTCATTACATTGAGGGTATCCACTGAGCACGGACCTACGCCGATGTCCATTGACGTCTTTTTTTGGTCTTGTCAGGCCTTGATTTTCCCCAAACATAGATGTGTATTATTGGTTCAAATTTGGGTTAGGGGGGATGGATCAGGGGCATTAAGGAGTGGGGGAGAGGAATCAGGGGCTGTGGGGTATGGGAGAGGGGTCAGGGGCGTTAAGGAGTGTGTGGAGGGGGACAGGTGGTCGGGTGGTCTGGGTCTTCATGTTGTTGTTGTCTGGCAGAGGGGGTGGGGGGTTTGTGGCATTGGCCTGTTCAGCGTAGAAAAGGGGCAGGTTCGGTAGTAGTGCCCCTACCTCCATCACAGGTTGCAGGGTCATGTTGATTTGCATTCTGAAGCCTTTGCTGATTTTACAGATTATGGCTGTACAGGCTGCGGCCAGATGGCTCAGTTGGCCAGAGTTCCTGCACAGCTTGGGCATGCCGTAAAAGTGGACAGAGTCCCTGTTGTTCCCCAGTGTGATGGTGCTGGGTATGTGATTCCTGTAATAACAACATCTGTTATCTGTAATACCAACATGTTTCAAGCAGACCACCATAGTCCGTTTGCCCAAGAACACAAAGGCAACCTGCCTAAATGACTACAGACCTGTAGCACTCACGTCGGTAGCCATGAAGTGCTTTGAAAGGTTGGTAATGGCTCAAATCAACACCATTATCCCAGAAACCCTAGACCCACTCCAATTTGCATTCCGCCTAAACAGATCCACAGATGATGCAATCTCTATTGCACTCAACACTGCCCTTTCCCACCTAGACAATAGGAACACTTATGTGAGAATGCTATTCATTGACTACAGCTCAGCATTCAACACCATAGTACCCTCAAAGTTCATCACTAAGCTAAGGATCCTGGGACTAAACACCTCCCTCTGCAACTGGATCCTGGACTTCCTGACGGGCCGCCCCCAGGTGATGAGGGTAGGTAGCAACACACCTGCCACGCTGATCCTCAACAGTGGAGCTCCCAGGAGTGTGTGCTCAGTCCCCTCCTGTACTCCCTGTTCACCCACGACTGCATGGCCAGGCACGACTCCAACACCATCATTAAGTTTGCAGACGACACAACAGTGGTACCCCTGATCACTGACAATGACGAGACAGCCTATAGGGAGGAGGTCAGAGACCTGGCCGGGTGGTGCCAGAATAACAACCTATCCCTCAACGTAACCAAGACGAAGGAGATGATTGTGGACTACAGGAAAAGGAGGACCGAGCACGCCCCATTCTCATCAACTGGGTTTTAGTGGAGCAGGTTGAGAGCTTCAAGTTCCTTGGTGTCCACATCAACAACAAACTAGAATGGTCCAAACACACCAATACAGTCGTGAAGAGGGCATGACGTACGGCCCAGTACATCACTGGGGCTAAGCTGCCTGCCATCCAGGACCTCTACATTAGGCGGTGTCAGAGGAAGGCACTAAAAATTGTCAAAGATTCCAGCCACCCCAGTCATAGACTGTTCTCTCTACTACCGCATGGCAAGCGGTACCGGAGTGCCAAGTCTAGGATAAAAAGGCTTCTCAACAGTTTTCACCCCCAAGCAATAAGACTCCTAATCAAATGGCTACACGGATTGTGTGCCCCCCCAACCCCTCTTTCACACTGCTGCTACTCTCTGTTTATCAAATATGCAGTCATTTTAACTATACATTCATGTAAATACTACCTCAATTGGGCTGACCAACCAGTGCTCCCGCACATTGGCTAACCAGGCTATCTGCATTTTGTCCCGCCACCCACCACCCCCTCTTTTACGCTACTGCTGCTCTTTGTTCATCATATTTGCATAGTCACTTTAACCATATCTACATGTACATTACTACCTCAATTAGCCTGACTAACCGGTGTCTGTATGTAGCCTCGCTACTTTTATAGCCTCGCTACTGTATATAGCCTGTCTTTTTACTGTTGTTTTATTTCTTTACTTACCTGTTGTTCACCTAATACATTTTTTTGCACTATTGGTTAGAGCCTGTAAGTAAGCATTTCACTGTAAGGTTGTACCTGTTGTATTTGGCGCACGTAACAAAAACGTTGATTTGATTTGTTAGACTTAAAGGGGGTAGTTAATGCTAAATCTATATTTGGGTCAAATTCCTCTTACCTTAAATTGTGGCTGAATGCCCATTGTGACAGAAGCCACAATAATCCATTATTTACTTCTGGCTACAGATTTCATGAATGGAAACAGCCGAACCGATGTTAGCAAAACTTCCTCAAAAACACTTCCTCACAGCCTAAAAATCCCCACAATTCAATTGTGTGAGGATTTTTACGCTATGGTTGTAAAAATCATCACAGCATGAGAATTCTCACAGTTCAATTCAGGGTTAACTCTGGGGTGTGAAGACTTGCTTTCCGAAATCAATCAAATGTAGAATCTTTTCCTTTTTTTTCCTTTTGCTTCATTGATCAGGTTGTGTAGATCAATAGGATAACAATTCAATTGAATACATTTTTAGATTTCATTTTAAGGCATCATAATGTAAACTTTGCAAGGGGTGTGTAAACTTTCACTCGGCACTGTATGTGGCCTGACCAAATTCATGTAGAATTTTGAGATATAGATCTGTCATCCTCAGTGAAAGAAAGTCTGACAAATGGTAGATCCATGCTTTGTACACTATTTCTAGGGCTGTGACAATTCCAGTATCGCAATATTTTTCCAAACTATTTGGTCTTTTAAAAACCTGCTGTATGTAAAATATTGCATGCTATAGCTTGCAAAATAAATGTGACTGGATGACAACATGATGTTTATTCTCAACATTAGGGGTGCTTTCCTAAATTAGTTAAATCTGCTTTGTTTTTTGTTTCCTTGCCACGATAGTAACGAGTATTGCAATACTGGTATCGTCTCGCCCATAGCTATTTCTATGCTTCCCATCCTTAAGTTTAGCTTTTGTGTCTTTTTACTTTCGGTTTTGTGCTCTAGCTTCAAACAGCTGAAAATAAAAAGATTGGTTACTGAAAATATATTTCACAATGGTTTAGATTGTACAATGATTAGCTACACCGGAGAGATTCAAACCTCTCCTCTGGGCCCCCCAGCTGTTCCATGTATTGGAACTATTCCACAGCAAGCACACCTGATTCAACTTGTCAACTAATCATCAATCCCTTGAATAGGTGAATCAGGTGAGCTAATTCAGGGCTACAACAAAATTGTGAAACCTCTGGGGTTTAGAAAACCACTGCGCTACACAACATTGCTCGTTTTGATACAAACTGAAATTAGGCCAACACAGCAGAGTGATTTCTACATACGGAGCCTCTAACATGGTTTTCAATTGATATAACATTTATGATAGGGAAGCTTTGAGGTGATTGTTTAACTCTCTCTGACTGATGGTATAGTATTTAGTATTTTATTTTTGGTATAGTATTTAGTATTTTATTTTTAGTATAGTATTTTTTATTTTATTTTTTTATTTTATATTAGCCTTTGCTGAAGCAGCAGCTACCCTTCCTGTGGACAAAACATGACATAATACAGAACATCAATAGACAAGAACAGCTCAAGGACTGAACTACACACATTTAAAATAACAACAATAGAACCAAGAAAAGGTCCCACTGACAGCTACACAGATTGCTGAGTTATCCACACATCAGCACACATACAGTACATACAATGCCTTCAGAAGGTATTCATACCCCTTGAATTATTCCACATTTTGTTACAGCCTGAATTCAAATTAAATTGCTTTCTCTCACTAATCTACACACAATACCCCAAAATGACAAAGTGAAAACATGTTTTTAGACATTTTTGCAAATGTATTGAAAATGAAATACAGAAATATCTAATTTATATAAGTACTTACACCCCTGAGTCAATACATGTTAGAATCGCCTTGGGCAGCAATTACAAATACTGGAAGTCTTTCTGGGTAAATCACCTGGATTATATATTTGCATTAATCTTTAAAAAATTATTCAAGCTCTGTCAAGTTGGTTGTTGATCATTGCTATACAGCCATTTACAAGTCTTGCCATAGATTTTCAACCTGATTTAAGTCAAAACTGTAACCAGGCCACTCAGGAACATTCAATATAATCTTGGTGAGCAACAAAAACATTAGGAACACCTGCTCTTTCCATGACATACACTGACCAGGTGAAAGCTATGATAACTTATTAATGATGTAACCTGTTAAATCCTCTTCAATCAGTGTCGATGAAGGTTTGGAGACGGGTTAAAGAAAGATTTTTAAGCCTTGAGACAACTGAGACATGGATTGTGTATGTGTGCCATTCAGAGGATAAATTGGCAAACATAATATATAAGTGCCTTTGAACGGGGTAGATGACAGGCACTTCAGTTTGAGTGTGTCAAGAACTGCAACGCTGCTGGGTTTTTCCACGCTCAACAGTTTCCCGTATGTATCAAGAATGGCCCACCTCCCAAAGGACATCCAGCCAAACTGACACAACTGAGGGAAGCATTGGAGTCCATATGGACCAGCATCCCGTTGGTTGAATCGGTGTTTGAAATTCACTGCTCGACTGAGGGACCTTACAGATAATTTTGTGTGTGGGGATGAGGTTGTCATTCAAAAATCATGTTAAACACTTACTGCACACAGAGTGAGTCCATGCAACTTAAGTCCATGCAACAATAAGTTGCATGGACTCACTCTGTGTGCAATAATAGTGTTTAACATGATTTTTGAATGACTTGTTAAGCACATTTGTACTCCTGAAGTTAGTCTTTTCATAATAAAGGGGTTGAATACTTGACTCAAGACATTTCAGCTTGACATTTTTTATGAATTTGAAAACATTAAAAATGATATAATTCCACTTTGACACAATGGGGTATAGTGGGTAGGCCAGTGACACAAAATCACAATTTAATACATTTTAAATTCAGGCTGTAACGCAACAAAATGTGGAAAAAGTCAAGGGGTATAAATACGTTCTGAAGGCACTGTATGTCTAAGAGCTATCCAGGTCAGAGAGGCATTGTACTGTGAGGTGTTGTTTTGTGTTTTAAAGCTAATTTTGCTGTTTGCTTGAATAATCTGAGAACGCTATATAGTGTTCGTTGCCTTGAATTCGTTCTGGATTTAGGAACTGTGAAGAGACCCCTGGAGGCTTAAGTCTGTCAGAATGATATGTATATTGATTATACAGCCAATTTGGAATTTTCAACAACATTTCTCACAAAAACAAGACTTGATGCAGTCAATTTCTCTACTTTGAGCCAAGAGAGATGGACATGCACACTATTGACATTAGACTGTTGACACTCTGGGTACATTGAAGGGCAAGGCATGCTGCTCTGCTCTGGGCCAGCTGCAGCTTTTCTAGGTCCTTCTTTGCGGCACTTGACCAGTATAACCAGTACTTGTTTGGTCGACTGTGATGTTAAAAATGCTGCGCATCTCTTCATCAGACAGACCTCTCCCCATCTTTACAACAATTTAATCAATATGTCTTGACCATGACAATTTAGTGACACCAAGAAGTTAAGTCTCAATTTACTAAACAATTCCATCATTCATTACCAGATTCAGCAGAGATCTAGAACATAGGAAATTCTTTGTACCAAATACAATTCTTTAAATTTTAGATATGTATAGAACATAGGCATGTTTACCTAGCCAACCCAATTCCAATAATTTGGCATATCTGATACAGACCTGATCCTTTTCCCAACAGGTCTGCAACAAAAGACCTCGTGGAATCGGGCCTCATAAATGCTTCGATTTCATACTAAATATGTGCATAAGATCTGTTCTCAAAATGTGAGTATGCATGTTTTATAAAATGTTTGTACGAATGTATAAAGTGTCGTAAATCAACCATAATCTTTCATTTATAAATCAGACATTTTTGTAAAATTGAGTGCATATGCATGAGCATTGGAGCTCCGCTTAGTAAACACCCCTCACTCACCATATATGGTAACAAGTTACACATTTATTTGCTTTATAAGGCTATGGATTAGGACAAGAATTGACAAAACAAGGTCATTTTTCTAAATTTTCTCCACGTCACCTTCATCCAGTAGCATAATTTGAAAGATGGATTTCTCAAAGATTTTATACAATTTAATACAGTTGAAATTATATTAAATGTTTCACAATGATCATAAATATTCAAATTGACGGCCGTCATGTATTAAATGTAAGATGGATTCATGGCATGGTGATTTCAGTTTTGTTATATAAACACTGCGAGGCAGAACTTAATGCATGTTAGTGCAGGGGTGTATTCATTATGACAGTTCCAGAGCAAAACATTGCACAACAGAAACTGTTTACGCCAAACAGAAACCATTTTGCAACGAAAACGTGTTACTATTGGACAAATTCAGGTCGGTCCCGCCCCATTTCTTTCCGTTTGCTTCTTAAACGTTAAATAGTTTGTGTTGCAAGACGCAATGAATAAACCTGTCACATTCTTACCATAGTTCTGTTATTTTATTCTTTGTTTAAGTATGGTCTGCGTGAGTTGGGGTGGGCAGTCTGTTTGTTTTTCTATGTTGGTTTTTGTGTTCAGCCTAGTATGGTTCTCAATCAGAGGCAGGTGTCGTTAGTTGTATCTGATTGAGAATCATACTTAGGTAGCCTGGGTTTCACTTTTGGTTTGTGGGTGTTTGTTTCTGTGTGAGTGTTTGGGCCACACGGTACTGTTTCGGTTTTGTAAATTCACTTTGTCATTTATTGTTTCGTGTTCTGAGTTTTAATTAAATATCATCACTTACCACGCTGCGCTTTGGTCCGATCCTTACTCCTCCTCAGATGAAGAGGAGGAAATCTGTTACAAAACCTCTGGATTTCTTAAAACGATACTAAGGGGAGATTACTTTGGTTGAGGTCGGGGGATTGTGGAGGCCAGGTCATCAGCCTGGATGTGTGTTGGGTCATTGTCCTGTAGAAAAATGAATGATCGTCCCACTAAGCCCAAACCAGATGGGAAGGCGTATCGCTGCAGAATGCTGTGATAGTCATGCTGGTTAAGTGTGCCTTGAATTCTAAATAAATCACAGTGTCACCAGCAAAGCACCCACACACCACCTCCGTGCTTTACGGTGGGAAAGATCATCCGTTCACCCACACCGCTTCCCACAAAAACACGGCGGTTGCAACCAAAAATCTCCAATTTAGACTAAAGACCAAAGGACAAATTTCCACCGGTCTGATGTCCATTGCTCGTGTTTCTTGGGTCAAGCAAGTCTTTTCTTCTTATTGGTGTCCTTTATTAGTGGTTTATTTGCAGCAATTCGACCATGAAGGCCTGATTCACACTCTCCTCTGAACAGTTGCTGTTGAGGGGTGTCTGTTACTTGAACTCTGTGAACTATTTATTTGGGCTGCAATTTCTGAGGCTGGTAACTCTAATGAACTTATCCTCTAAAAGTGGTAACTCTGGGCCTTCCATTCCTGTGGCGGTCCTCATGAAAGCCAGTTTCATCATAGCACTTGATGGTTTTTGCGACTGCACTTGAAGAAAAGCCCAAAGTTCTTGAAATGTTCCGTATTGACTGACCTTCATGTCTTAAAGTAATGATGGACTGTCGTTTCTCTTTGCTTATTTTAGCTGTTCTTGACATAATATGGACTTGGTCTTTTACCAAATAGGGATATCTTCTGTATACTCCCCCTACCTTGTCAAAACACAACTGATTGGCTCAAACACATTAAGAAGGAAAGAAATTCCACAAATGAACTTTTAACAAGGCACACCTGTTAATTGAAATGCATTCCAGGTGACTTCCTCATGACACTGGATGAGAGAATGCCAAGAGTGTGCAAAGCTGTCATCAAGGCAAAGGGTGGCTACTTTGAAGAATCTCAAATAGTTACTACATGATTCCATATGTGTTATTTCATAGTTTATGTCTTTACTATTATTCTACAATGTAGAAAATAGTAAAAATAAAGAAAAACCCTTGAATGAGTAGGTGTTCTAAAACTTTTGACCGGTAGTGTAGGTGCAACAATAACCTTGATTGCAAGCAAAAAACACACAAGAAAAAACCAGCAGGGCACGGTTTCCCAAAAGCATTTTAAGGCTCAGTTAATCATTAGAACCTTCAGAAGAGCATTGTTAAATCTCTGAAATGTTTTCCAAAATCATTGTTACTAAAGTTACACTTCAAAATGCTCATTATTTTCCGACTGCTTTGTTAGTTTTTTCGCGTCACTTTATACACAGAAGATCAGTGCTAAACAGAACCAAGATATTAATATGTCTTTGAGAACGCAGATAATTTCAGAACATAGTTGACTTCAAAGTTGCAAATGTATTTGTAATTCTTAAATTGGCCTTACAAACGGCCAGCTTCAGTCAGCTGATTCTAGCCATCCTTTATGGTTAGTTTTAGTCGGGCGCTTAGTCTCCCATTTAGAGGACCCCCACTTTTGTTAGTGTCTTAATGGTCAAGGTCACGCCAAATAATAATCACCACATCTCCTTCAGCCTATCAGTGGCCTTGATTACCAGGACTTCAGTTTCAGTTAGCCTATGACCCCAGCATGCTGTGTGGTCAGAAAACACACTTTCCCCATCCTGATGAGCACTTCACAGTTCACCCTCCTGCTGAACGTTCCCTCCTGTGGACTGAATCCCTGTATGTCTGATGTTTAATTGTGAGTGCATCTAAACAACCATAGTCAATGTCAGTTCGCACTGGACATGATTCTCAGTTATCTGAACCCTGAGTGGTCAGATGTGTGTGTGAGGTGGACATCTTCTTCCATTAAACTTCCCTTAACCTGGACATCCGCATCATCTTTGTTCCGACCGGACATTCTGTTGCTTTCGACCTTAAGCCAGCACCCAAGGATTCGTATTACATTCATGGTCCTTCGATTCTCTACAACCCTACCCCAATTTTTCAAATACAGTATAGGCTATATGCAAAAAATAGGCTACAGACAGCAGCCTATGATTAGAAAAATGTAACTCAATTGATTGAACATGGAATTTATTTCATTATGATCTAAATATTCTAGATTTTTTAACGTTCTGGGAATGGAAGTGAACATTTTTCATGTGCAGAGAACGTACATTTTTAGGTTGCAGGGAGGTTCTGAGAACATTTTACTGTGGATCCCTGAATGTTTTCCTGGGAGGTTTAATTAACATTCTGAGAACAGAAATTCTAGGTTATTTGAAGGTAATTAAATAACGTTCTGAGAACATGTTTCAATAAGACTTTTCAAAACACTGCCATCAAATATACATACACACACACACAGTGCATTCGGAAAGAATTCAGACCCCTTGACTTTTTCCACATTTTGTTGCCTTATTCTAAAATGAGCTTTTCCCCCTAATCAATCTACAAACAATATCCCATAATGACAAAGCAAAAACAGGTTTTTGAAACATTTGCACATTTATTAAAAATGTAAAACTGAAACATCACATTTACATATAAATATTCAGACCCTTTAAATCAGTACTTTGTTGAAACACCTTGGGCAGCGATTCCAGGCTTGAGACTTCTTGGGTATGACGCTACAAGCTTGGCACACCTGTATTTGGGGAGTTTCTCCCAATCCTCTCTGCAGAGCCTTTCACGCTCTGTCAGGTGGGTTGGAGAGCGTCGCTATACAGCTATTTTCAGGTCTCTCCAGAGATGTTAGATCGGGTTCAAGTCCGGGTTCTGGGTGGGCCACTCAAGGACATTCAGAGACTTGTCCCGAAGCCACTTCTGCATTTTCTTGCCTGTTTGCTTAGGGTCGTTGTCCTGTGGTAAGTTGAACATTTGATGCAGTCAGATCTTGAGCGCTCTGGAGCAGGTTTTCATCAAGGATCTCTCTGTACTTTGCTCTGTTCATCTTTCCCTCGATCCTGACTAGTCTTCCAGTCCCTACCACTGAAAAACATCCCCACAGCATGCTGCTGCCACCACCATGCTTCATCATGGTGCCAGGTTTCCTCCAGACATGACGCTTGGCATTCAGACCAAAGACTTCAATATTGCTTTCATCAGACCAGAGTGTCCTTTAGGCGCCTTTTGGCAAACTCCAAGCGGGCTGTCATGTGCCTTTTACTGAGGAGTGGCTTCCATCTGGCCACTCTACAAAAAAGGCCTGATTGGTGGAGTGCTGCAGAGATGGTTATCCTTCTGGAAAGTTTTCCCATCTCCACAGAAGAACTCTGGAGCTCTGTCAGAGTGACCATCGGGTTCTTGGTCACCTCCCAGACAAAGGCCCTACTCCCCCGAATGCTCAGTTTGGTTGGACAGCCAGCTCAAGGAAGAGTCTTGGTGGTTCTAAATGTATTCCATTTAAGAACGATGGAGACCACTGTGTTCTTGGGGACCTTCAATTCTGCAGAAATGTTTTGGTACCCTTTCCCAGATCTGTGCCTCGACACAATCCTGTCTCGGAGCTCTACGAACAATTCCTTCGACCTCATGGCTTGGTTTTTGCTCTGACATGCACTGTCAACTGGGGGACCATATATAGACAGGTGTATGCCTTTCCAAATCATGTCCAATCAATTGAATTTACCACAGGTGGACTACAATCAACTTGTAGAAACATCAAGGATGATCAATGGAAACAGGATGCACCTGAGTATCATAGCTAAGGGTCTGAATACTTATCTAAGGGATATGTTTATTTTTATAAATGTACTAAAATGTCTAAAAACCTGTTTTCACTTTGTCATTATGGGGTATTGTGTGTAGATTGATCAGGAAAAAAACATGTAATCCATTTTAGAATAAGGAAATAACATAACAAAATGTGGAAAAAGGGAAGGGGCCTGAATACTTTCCAAATGCACTGTGTGTGTGTGTATACACATTTTTACACACACATACATATACAGTTGAAGTCGGAAGTTTACATAAACTGAGTTTAAATGTATTTGGCTAAGGCGTTTCACAATTCCTGACATTTAATCCTAGTAAAAATTCCCCGTCTTAGGTCAGTTAGGATCACCACTTTATTTTAAGAATGTGAAATGTCAGAATAATAGTAGAGAGAATGATTTATTTCAGCTTGTATTTATTTCATCACATTCCCAGTGGGTCAGAAGTTTACATACACTTAATTAGTATTTGGTAGCATTGCCTTTAAATTGTTTAACTTGGGTCAAACGTTTCAGGTAGCCTTCCACAAGCTTCCCACAAAAAGTAGGGTGAATTTTGGCCCATTCCTCCTGACAGAGATGGTGTAATGGAGTCAGGTTTGTAGGCATCCTTGCTCGCACACGCCTTTTCAGTTCTGTCCACAAATTTTCTATAGGATTGAGGTCAGGGCTTGTGATGGCCACTCCAATACCTTGACTTTGTTGTCCTTAAGCCATTTTTCCACAACTTTGGAAGTATGCTTGGGGTCACTGTCCATTTGGAAGACCCATTTGCGACCAAGCTTTAACTTCCTGACTGATGTCTTGAGATGTTGCTTCAATATACCCAAATAATTTTATTTTTTCATGATGACATCTATTTTGTGAAGTGCACCAGTCCCTCTTGCAGCAAAGCACCCCCACGCTTCACGGTTGGGATGGTGTTCTTTGGCTTGCAAGCATCCCCCTTTTTCCTCCAAACAGAACAATGGTCATTATGGCCAAACAGTTCCATTTTTGTGTCATCAGACCAGAGGACATTTGTCCAAAAAGTACTTCTTTGTCTCCATGTGCTGTTGCAAACCGTAGTCTGGCTTTTATATGGCGGTTTTGGAGGAGTGGCTTCTTCCTTGCTGAGCGGCCTTTCAGGTTATGTCGATATAGGATCCGTTTTTCTGTGGATATAGACATTTTTGTACCTGTTTCCTCCAGCATCGTCACAAGGTCCTTTGCTGTTGTTCTGGGATTGATTTGCACTTTTCGCAGCAAAGTACGTTAATCTCTAGCAGACAGAACGCGTCTCCTTCCTGAGCAGTATGACGGCTGCGTCATACTATTGTTTGTACAGATGAATGTGGTACCTTCAGGCATTTGGAAATTGCTCCCAAGGATGAACCAGACTTGTGGAGGCCTACAATTGTTTTTCTGAGGTCTTGGCTGATTTCTTTTGGTTTTCCCATGATGTCAAGCAAAGAGGTACTGAGTTTGACGGTAGGCCTTGAAATATATCCACAGGTACACCTCCAATTAACTCAAATGATGTCAATTAGCCTATCAGAAGCTTCTAAAGCCATGAAATCGTTTTCTGGACATTTCCAAGCTGTTTAAAGGAACAGTCAACTTAGTGTATGTAAACTTCTGACCCACTGAGATTGTGATAGTGATTTATAAATGAAATAATCTGTAAACAATTGCTGAAAAATTACTTATATCATGCACAAAGTAGATGTCCTAACCGACTTGCCAAAACTGTAGTTTGTTAAGAAATTTGTGGATTGGTTGAAAAACGAGTTAATGACACCAACCTAAGTGTATGTAAACTTCCGACTTCAACTGTATGTTAGTTTATCTCCCGTTGTTATCGTGTCAAGTCAGTTTGATACCAGACAGTGTCGTCTAGGTTCTCTACTCCCAACCCCAATGAAAAATGTACCCATTAGGAACATTGAAAATTGCAAAGCTGGTAATTCATTGTAAGAATATTTCATTTTAAACATCAACATAATTAGAATTTAAAAAGTCATCTGACAACTTTATTTGACAACAATTTAATGAAAACATTATATTAACTCAATTGTGATTGTCTTTAATTACACATTTTAGAGGTGGACAGTTCTGGGATATTTTAATTCATCCTCTTGATAAGAAATGCCCATACAGTATTAAGACAATTTGTTGTTAAAGAATTACATGAATTGGAGATGTTAAAGTATGTACACATAAGTTTTCCATTCATAAAATGTGTAGGGTAACTTGCAACAGTAGATTTTGCATGGAAAACGAGGAAATTGTTTATTTCAGTTGTATGGAATGATTGTCAAACAGGTACATCTGCGCTTGGTCTGCTCAATGACCAGGTGTATACCACAAATAATACCCTGTCGAGAAAAAAATGAAACCCTTTTGGGGCGAAAGCAGACTAACATCACACCGACCGAGCTCGTAGCTCGACTTTAAGGGATCAGGAAATGTTGAAAGCATTTGAGATCCCTGTGCGGGTGATCTTAGGTGTGAATTGATGGTTTAACGAGAGATCACCTTGTGGTAATATGGTGGCCAATATTGGTTGCATTTGGCCCTACAGATTTAAGCTTGTCACGTAAGAACAGACAAGAATTATCTTGCAATACTATTACGTTAAAAATAAATATCATTTTCCCATACTGTGCTTTCACCAACTCACCAAATTGTTTCATGAAGTGAACAACAATTTATTTGATTTTCCTGTTTGTCTTCTTAATATAACCATAATAATAATAATATTTATTCGTAGACCACAAATCCTTAGATCAACGTCCTTACAGTTAACCTATGGCATGCACCTCCATTTGTCCAAAGGAGCGAAATGACGTCTTGCTTGGAATACAGTTGTAAGCATGGTCTGTTGCGAACTTAGAGGTACGCACATTTCAAGGTTTTTAAATAATCTGTTGTGGATTTCATTGTAAGCTAAATGTACAATCAAATACGTGCAAAATAATGTTTTATAAACGAGGTCCCTGATCTTTTGAGTTCCAATTTAGTACCACATTTGTATGTGGTACTAAAATCCTATACATGTCCAATGCTCTGCAGTGGTACTAAAATCCTATACATTTCCAATGCTCTGCATGTGACCGGAGTCTGGATGTTCAGATTGTTTTGCTCTCAACTGATTTTTTTGTGTCATTCTCAGTGTCAAGATAGGAACAAACACTGATCTTGGTTGCAAGCATGTCAGCCTGTCAGAGATATCGCAAAACTGTTACAGTAGTCTACATTATAAGTAAGACCAAAGAGGTTTAGCTAAAGACATAACATAGAAAAAAAAATCAACAAACAATAGAAAGGAACAGTGACACTAAATAATCAGTGTCTGTGTGCTATTTCAAAGGCAGGGTCAATGTGTATGTGCAATGTGGACAGTCAAACAAAAAGGATTGAATATGAAATAAAAACATCTTATTAGGCCGTGTGTGTAAACACAGCCATTGTAATTACATCAGATTAATGCCACAATAATCATGCCTTGAGATCACAGTGAGTATAATATCCTTCCACTTGCAAGTTGCAAATCTCACATATTTCTGAGAGGGAAAAAAACATCCAGGAAGGGCATGGTCTCTCAAATGGTAAGGTGACATTTTTGTGGTATGTTCCTATGAACAAAAATATATATTCAAGGGAAAATGGTAACTGAAATGACATCAAACTGCACTTGTAGGGGTTGGAATTGAGTCCAGTTTGTTTCAAGAGGTACCTCCTGTTTATTTGTTTCAAGGGTAAATAATATTGCTGTAGTGAGCAGGATAAGGGCCTGTACGGAACAGAGGGGATATTTTGTCTCAATCCTGTTTCCACAATCAACTTTGTTCCCCTTAATTTTAGAAAGATACACACATTTTTTAAAAAGTTGACTCAAATCTCATGGGCTCATATAACAAGATCTTTGTTGTAGCACATGTGATATGTTAGAGATTTGCTTCAGTTTCTTCATAAAACTACATACAAAAATGAGGGACGACATCTGAACGGGGAGCAGAATTGAACACAGGATCATTTTGATCTGGCTTAAATGTTTTGAAAAAACTGGGGCCAGTATCTGTGTTTCTTTTAAAGAGTCTTCTGTTGGGAGCAGAGCATAATCAAGAGGAGATGGATTTTGGCTGATATAAAACAAACACCTCCCAGCTAGCACGTTTGGTTCATTGGAAGTTGTGGGAACACACGTTTTTGGTTTCCTATTGGTTCTGGGAATGAAGCCATAAATTTCCTAACCGGTAAAACACAACATTTCTTAAACATTCTGAGAACGGAAGTGAACATTTTTGCCTGTTCCGAGAACATACATTTTTAGGTAGAAGAGAGGTTCTGAGAACATTTTACTACGGTTCCCTGAAAGTTTTCCAGGAGGTTTTTATTAACATTCTGATTTGAACTTAAATAACATTCTAAGAACATGTTTCAATAAGACTTTTAATAACACTGCTAGCTTAGTTTAACTCTGAGCACAGGAAGAACACATGGACATTAATTTGCGTAGGCATTAAATCATGCAAACACATGTATTTTTTTGTGACATGGCGTCAATGAGATTCAAACCTATGAGCTGTGTTTTCTATCCATTGAATTAGTCCACTACGCCACCAGGATGGAGCTAGCATGCAATGTTTGTTTTTTTACTCATACAACGCTGTTCATTTTAGTCTATTCAAACTGAACCCATTTCAAAGGAAACAAGCACTCATTAAGATCAGGTGTGGCCAATTAGAGGGTGCGGCCAACACCTTGAACACACTTAAAAAAGATGCTGTTCACGCTGAGAACGGAATGTATTTTTTAAATAACATTCTAGAACAGTTTGAGAACATTGCTTTAAACAGAACCATGAGGAAACGTAATGCTGAAGTACTGAAATTCCTACAGAAGAACGTTCTCTGAACTATTTGAGAACATAACCAATGTCAAACCAGTTGGAGAACGTTCCTAAAACCTTACTAAAATTTAAATGTAACCATGTTTGAACTTTTGGGAAACTTTCTGTTTTAGTAATGAAATATCTCAGAACATCAAGTTCCTTAAATGTGCTGAGAATGTTTCAAAGCCAAGCAACTATCATGTGCCATTCCCAGAAATTTGTGGGAAGATTGTATGCAAAATAACCATGAGACAACCACACTCTCACCAAGCTCTAAGAAACATATGGTTCTCAGAACGTTATGTGCTAGCTGGGCTTACTTTTAACGGCACAGACTGACAATATGACAACTGGTGACAGAGATGAAAAAGACAACCGCTCCCAAAAAAGTTGGTGGACATGTTTAGAGTTGACATATGTTTTTTTGTCTCCCGGTCACCATAATATAATAGGCATGTGGCCATGTCTCTGCTGTACATATGTACTGTTTAAGCACAAGGGGTGGAGGCTGATTAGCAGATTATCGAGTCTGTTCAGGAGAGGTTCAGGTAGCTGAAGAGGAGGGGAACCAGACAGACGCAGCTGAAGCTCACAGTGCCATAGACGATGTAGCGGTAAGATAGCTCAACTTCCATGTGCTGCCGTGCCTGCCGTACATCACCAGCAGGCAGCCCAAACACCCGGCAGGCCAGCGGAATGGTGGCTGCTTTCATTGCAGCCCGGGTGGCAAGCAGGACGACCACCCCAAGCAGTAGGCGCAGCAGGGAGCGGGCCAATAGGGCAGCACTCAGGGGGGGCATTGCCAGGGGCAGGGAGGAAAGTGGTGGGTCGGCCAGCAGGCCCAGCTGGTGGTTGAGGTGGGAGGCCAGGGCAGCCCCGGCCCCAGTGCCCAGAGCCTGCGCTGTGTCACCCCGTGAGGTGCTCCATGTGTCCAGGGTGAACGCCAGGAAGCCTAAGCCTACGTGCAGGATGACAATGACTAGTGGTGCATGGTGGCTCGTCAGGTAGAAACTGTCAATCTGGTCCAACGTTGATTGGAAGACGGCCAGGATCAGCAGGCTGTATAGAAAGCCAGTGATGACCTCCTGTAAAACAGAGATTGCAAAGGATATTAGGGTGCTTTGAAACCAAAATACATTAAACACATGTCAACGCAGCAGTGTGGTGGGGAGAAACTATTGAGAAAAACGCAACTACATCTTCAATTAGTTGATGGATAACTTGTGGAAAAAAAGGGAAGTGCTGCTAGAGTACACAATAGTAGGTCTATGTAATTAGAAGGTGCTCTTTGGTAAAAGGCATAAATTGGTCATAAAAAAAAAAAACGAGGAGGAGGGGGCCCATGGTTGATGGATAGATTGTGATTTTTCTGAGGGATAGAAACCCAACAACCTTGGAAGCAAAATTACTCACACACAGGATCTATAATTATTTCTCAACTACTACTATTAATCTGCGAATTTAAAAAAAAATCCATGTTCAAATGACATTACAACAAAATAGTTCAAACACCATTTCACTCTACTTTCTATTTGGTGAGAGATTACAAGACAAAAAAAAAAAAGACAGAGGCAATATATTTAAATAACGTCATTAGCCGTTCAATTGTCCCTGATCTTTCCCTCAAAGACATTAAGTCATCTGAAATACAATGAAGGGATTTTAACCAGAAAATCAAGTTTGCAAACTTGCAATGATCCCAAAACCTGAACTCAGCTCTCTTAAGTAATCCACATCCTCTTCAGTCAACTTTGGACTGATTGACTGACACACACTGAAAAATGGGCCCCTGGACGCTAGAGGGCCCCCGCAGAGCATAGACAGATTGTTTTGTTTTTTTCGCCCTTAAGCAAACCTTTTGGCTCAAGGGCCACATTGGGATTTTGAAATTCAACAGAGGGCTGCACAATTTAAAAAAAATCCATGTCAAAATCAATTTGCAGGCCAGAAAAAAGGCAGATTGTGGAAAATATATAAATCCATTATAATTTATACCAGAGAGGAAGAGGCAAAGCTAGAGGTTTTACTCAGCCCAAAACCTGTTCACGAAAAATAGCCCATGAAGTGAGGAATTTTTGTATGGAGGTCAATGAGTGTCGAATTTGGACACTTTTTTTCATTGCCAATGAGGCTTATTTGATCTAATAGAAGTTTTGCAATGGTTAGGTTGATACAAATGCACTGATATACACTGAGTGTACAAAATATGCTCTTTCCATGACATAGATTGACCAAGTGAATCCAGGTGAAAGCTGTGATCCCTTATTGATGTCAATTGTTAAATACAAAGAAGGATTTATAAGCCTTGAGACATGGATTGTGTGTGCCATTCAGAGGGTGAATAGGCAACAACAACAAAATATTCAAGTGCCTTTGAACGGGGTATGGTAGTGCCAGGAACTGCAACGTTTTTCATGCTCAACAGTTTCCTGTGTGTATCAAGAATGGTCCAGACATCCGGGGGGGGGCGGACGGACGTGGCATTTTGGAAACTTACCCAAAAACAACTTTATATCGGAGATAAATAGAGGAACCATCATGGATATAACCCGTTTTAGCATGGACACTGCCATTGAGGGCGGCCACCATTTGAAAGTAGTCAACTGGATGGTGATTTTGGGCGCAATCAGCCAATGAAGAAAATAATTGACTACTTGAAAATGGAGATAGCATCTGTGACAGCATGGGCAGTGCCCTTGAGCCTATAACGGCAAAGATACAAAGAGGTGTCCTCTATCTCTATTGCCTATTGTTCACACGTGTATCTGCAGTCTCATTGGTTAGAATGGTCCTTTTGATATATTTCCATTGTTAGAGCGGTCACTTGAATATTTAGTAAATATAATAGACAATCCCCTTGGCCAATACAGAGTATTGGTGATGACCAGCGCTGTGATATAGTGAGGAGAGGGCCTGTTCAGATATATCAACTTTCCACAGAACAACGATCATCCCCCTCGCTGTTTTATGAAAGAGAGTTATTGGGTGAAAATTAAGAATGGAGAGGAGATTAGGTGGTCATGGCTGGTGTTCTCCCATTCCTCAGATTCAGTGTAACGTGGACATAATGGCGTGACATAAATGGCAATAAAGGCAAATTTAAAGGTTTTATAAAATTATTTCTATGCATTTGTTTTTCATACCGCCAGGCAGAGGTGGGACCAAGTCACTGTTATTCGAGTCAGAAGCAAGTCTCAAATCATAAGGCCCGAGTCTCAAGTCGAGTCCCATGTAGAACGGGTCGAGACTCGAGTCAGGTCCATGTCTTGCTTTGTAAGATCGAGTCGAGTCACAAGTTTTTCAAGTCAAGCAAAAAGCAAACAACTTTCAATGTACATGTTTAAGTAGCCTACAAATCTTTTATGTTTATTGTGGCTAGCATACATCCCTTTTCATTATTTTGTCTACAACATATTTGAACTATGTAACAATTAACCCTATATACTTCTGGGAATTGGCCTATATGGATAGGGCAAAATTGACATGTTTCTTACAGAAGAAATATGAAAAGCATACGCATAATCAACACAACAGTCCATCTGACAAGACTGAAGCCAAACATTACACTTGACTTTCTGTGCATTCTACATTGACATTTTCCCCAGAATTTGTTGATAACAAAATCTGTAAATACTCTCGATACGTTCTGTAACATAATAACAATACCTTAAAAATTCAACTAAATGCTGAGTCTCAAATAGCCACCTGTCCCTTTTAATAGCTCGGCAATGACACACATTTCAGCAAATAAACGCTCGTTTCAAATAAACGCTGGGTCAAAATGAATTGTTTACCAGATTACCATGAATTGTTTATGAGGTTAATGTTTGATTTGTTACATTCAGTAATGACTTAAAAAATTATGGCAATCATCCATTTTCAATCACCAGTAAGAAACTTCTAGGCATTGGCTGCTAACAGCAATATTAACTGCTAGCTAACTGGCAAGTACAAAAACAGTACGAAAACGCAGTCTAATGAAAATAATTATTCTGTCAGGGAAAAGTATTTATTTTTTTGGCAACTTAGACAAAATAAAGAAATGTATGAAAATACTGGAAGTGAATGCTGGAATTAAACAATTAACTATGCAAATTAGTAAAAGTTTTGTGCATTAAGGAAATAGATACCTGTCTCAAATAGTAGCCTGTCTCTAAAAAGCACCAGTTGTGTTCAATGATTTAAACAAATAAACGCCCAGGCTATTAATTTAAGTTTTATGGTATACATGGAACATTTGGGGCATGTGCAACATCAGACAAAACAATGACATGGGTTTGAGTGAGAGGTCTAACTGGTGTCTCCAAGTAGCCACACACCTAACTCATTTCAATGCACTTTTATGACTCAAGGAAAAAGCTATTAGGTCAGGGCTCCAGACGAACAATTTCCCCTGGTGGAACTACACATGATTTTTCTTATAGTCACGCAATATATATATATATATATTTAGTATCTTATAAATCCATTCACAGTGCTTTATAAAAAATTATCCGAGCCATGAATGCTGATTGGCTGACAGCCTTGACATGACAAAACTTGTATATGTACTGCTCTAACTACGTTGGTAAACAGTTTATAATAGCAATAAGGCACCTGGGGGTTTGTAGTTGTTAGTATTTACTCTGTTATTTAGAACCTAACAGACAACTATGAAAAGCTCAAACCATGTTTATTCACCAAATGTGTCAGACAGTTGAACAGACAAAAACATGTTCCCACCAGCACAAGTATTTATACCCCACTTTAGGTGAAGTCTCCTCCTCTTCTCTAAACATTACATCCTTATTGCTAGGCAGGAAAATAAGTGATGTGGGTAATAACAACTGTTCCCTCTCCCTTAATGTGACCTGACCTCGGCCCCCATTCCTTACTAATCCACAGCTCTCCACACTTATCAGTGACCACAACCATGTGATTGCTTTCCCCTTACTCAATAACACTCCAAGCCCTTGGCTGATATCCAACTTTAATTGACCCCACCATATACATTCATCCTACAGATAACCATTACCTTCTGGTGTAGAAACCAGACAGTGGCACTTCTCCTTTCCACAGGACACCTGATATCTAACAATACCATGTTCTGCATTCCCCTCTCGCCCTCCATACCATGAACAAGGATATTTCATTTGACAAGTTTAGAAGTCAGAACCCATCATGGTATATGGCCAATATACCACGGGTAAGGGCTGTATCCAGGCACTCCGCGTTGTGTCATGCAGGAGAAAAGCCCTTAGCCGTGGTATATGGGGCATACACCACACCCCCCCCTGGCCTTATTGCTTAAGTAGACTACTGAGATGTGATTCAAGAAATAAGTTGATTCATCATCCTTATGTTGTGATTTGAAATATTTTAATGTGCACCCTAATCCAGTGATTGTCATGCATTTTGGGTTGACAATTAGGCTATTGTTGTTATATTTTACTGTTAAAATAGGGTTCCAGAATTTTCTGATGAGCTTGCCTGCATGTGTATGTGCACCAAATAATTTCAGGCTATTTTATTGTATTTGTGGCTAATTCACCAACTGAGTAAGTGGAAATTCAAAACACATTAGCTAGATTGCTAACTCTAAATATAATACCCACTGCCAGTAGCCATGTTAATCTAACAGTACATTTTTTATGTCCCAAAAAACATTGTCGTTGTAGCCTAGCACCCAATGAGGCCTATGCAATCGCAATGGCCAAAGTGCATGCTCCGTATCTCAAAGCCATATCAAATATTTTGGTTGTAAAATAGTTGCTATTGAGCTCAAAATTGAGAGCTGAGAAATACAAATTATACCTACAGAAATCCTTCTTTATACCTTCTTTATTCAACTATAACAACGGGATAGCTTTGTCTTCCCCACAATAGGGTTTTAAAATGTTACACAACCAGAACACTATTTTCCCCAAAGCGTTTATTTCCCCCGGGAAAGGAGAGTGTATCACTGGCTCAACACAGTAGCAGACCCCAGCACAACAGGTAGCCTACAGGGGCACGCAGACACTTTCATTAAAGGAATCATGAGGATAGTGTACTTCACTGTTTGACCAAATCATGGGTTTGGCCTCCTAAAAAATAGGGTGTTTTGAGTGAGGTGACCATGTAAATTGTGCAGCTCACACTGATGGGACTAATATTTTATTTACTCGCACAGCCAAGGCTTGAAGAATGGAGAATAGATCAGTGATACAAAATCTACATTTCATAAATGTTTTATTCAGGCTGTAACAAAATGTGAAACAAGTAAAGGGTTGTGAATACTTTGAAGGCACTGTATGTAAAGACCTGTCAATAGAAAAACTAAATGCAGCTAGTTCGGCATCTTTCCTGCTACAGTCTGGAGTGATAGTGTTAGCTGTGTAGTTGGCTAGCTGGGGGGGATCTATAGCAACAATTTTTTGTTTGCCATAGCAACCTGCCCAATTGAACTAACGACCAGTGAACCTTAACTGGAAACAATACAATACAATGAAATGAACGACCAGATGGCTTGGGTAGCAACCTCGGGACTATATCCGCATGGAAGGATGAAATACTATGAATAAATTAAATCAAAATAATGTTAAATGGAAATATGTCAATCATTATTTCAATAGGTTGGTACCCCGGTGTATAAAAGTGATAACACCCCAGAAGCCATGGTTTGGAGGATATATTGGCAAGGTTTGCCATCCCAAGACGAACACCCATGCCAATATATCCTCCAAACTACAGCTTCTCTGGCATTATCAATTAAATATACACATTATTAGCTTGTTGGAAAATGTCGAATCACGAATAATAATAATAAAAATACACGTGTATTATAATTGCACCCGGAAAATTCTCCATATCCATTATAATTGGTTTTTCCGAGATATCGGCAAACACATAATCACTTGACAATAATGAACTTCATGCTACAAAATAATTGGTGCATTTCCATTATGCAAAATATTTTTGATTGAAAACTAAATATGGGGGCAAAGGATTGCAAAAGAGGCACTACTACATGATTTAGGTTAGGCCTAGCCTCAGTAATTCAACTTAAACTTTTTATTGAGCATCTTATCAAGCTATAGAGATGTTCAGAAAAAGTTCAAGGTTCTTTACAGATAAGAGTAAACATTGTGCAAGAGCCATGTCATGATGTTGAATATGAAACAAAGTGTCAGGGTGGAAAAAAGGAAAATAAAAAAATGTCCCGGATAAGACATCCAACATGGTGAGGTTGGCCCTCAACTGAACTTTGCCCTTATTACCTTTGGAAAGACGTGTACACACACACACTTGAATGGGTTAAGCATGAACTCCACTGAACAATTTCAGTGATAGGTGTGCACAAGGACTTTCATTTTTACCTCAGTCAGAAGTCAAAATGTCACAAGATGGACTGATTTGAAAAAAACTGATATCCTACTGACAAAGTGTCGAATGATCCACCTCACTGAAAAGACTCAAAATGCCCATCACTTATTTTAACCTTGGGTGCTAGGACCCCTAATGATGAAAAACAGAAGTGTTATAACATGTTTTAAAATGGTTGTAGTTAACCTAGGCCTACTTAAAATCATCTCTCTGCAGCTTTATAGACCGCAACAAGCTGCAGGAGCAGAAGAGGTGTGTGAGAGTTCTCAAAACTAGCAGCAGGCATGCAAGTTTGCTGTCAACTGAGTCAGAAATCAGCATCAACGTTTTATCCTGTTTTCCTACGCTCATGCCGCTTGTTAGATATTATACACATTATTAGCTTGCTGGCAAACATCCTCGCCAACTGATTAATCATATACCCAGTTGGCAGCACCAATCTAAATGATCTGAGCAAAACGTGCGAGTGGAACTTGTTGTGCAATAAAAAGCGAGTAAACTGAGATGAAGCTGAGCTCTGTCCAATCGAAGCATTAGGCTCAACCGACAGCCCGCCCATTTCTTTACATACAGCAGAACTAGAAAATTGAGTCGTTTAGAGCATGAAGCACCAGACTTGTTTGAATGACATGAGAAAGACTGCAACAAAATTATTTGTGCATTTCCATTATACAACATTTGTTGTAGTGAGAAACTAAATGTTGGGGAAAGGGCTGGTGAAACAGAGGCCAAGATGAATCTACATAATTTAACTTGGATGGGGGCAGTATTGAGTAGCTTGGATGAATAAGGATGAATGGATGAATAAGGTGCCCAGAGTAAACTGCCTGCTACTCAGGCCCAGTTGCTAATACACTGCTCAAAAAATTAAAGGGAACACTAAAATAACACATCCTAGATCTGAATGAATGAAATATTCTTATTCAATACTTTTTTCTTTACATAGTTGAATGTGCTGACAACAAAATCACACAAAAATTATTAATGGAAATCAAATTTATCAACCCATGGAGGTCTGGATTTGGAGTCACACACAAAATTAAAGTGGAAAACCACACTACAGGCTGATCCAACTTTGATGTAATGTCCTTAAAACAAGTCAAAATGAGGCTCAGTAGTGTGTGTGTGGCCTCCACGTGCCTGTATGACCTCCCTACAATGCCTGGGCATGCTCCTGATGAGGTGGCGGATGGTCTCCTGAGGGATCTCCTCCCAGACCTGGACTAAAGCATCCGCCAACTCCTGGACAGTCTGTGGTGCAACGTGGCGTTGGTGGATGGAGCGAGACATGATGTCCCAGATGTGCTCAATTGGGTTCAGGTCTGGGGAACGGGCGGGCCAGTCCATAGCATCAATGCCTTCCTCTTGCAGGAACTGCTGACACACTACAGCCACATGAGGTCTAGCATTGTCTTGCATTAGGAGGAACCCAGGGCCAACCGCACCAGCATATGGTCTCACAAGGGGTCTGAGGATCTCATCTCGGAACCTAATGGCAGTCAGGCTACCTCTGGCGAGCACATGGAGGGCTGTGCGGCCCCCCCAAAGAAATGCCACCCCACACCATGACTGACCCACCGCCAAACCGGTCATGCTGGAGGATGTTGCAGGCAGCAGAACGTTCTCCACGGCGTCTCCAGACTGTCACATGTGCTCAGTGTGAACCTGCTTTCATCTGTGAAGAGCACAGGGCACCAGAGGCAAATTTGCCAATCTTTGTGTTCTCTGGCAAATGCCAAACGTCCTGCACGGTGTTGGGCTGTAAGCACAACCCCCACCTGTGGACGTCGGGCCCTCATACCACCCTCATGGAGTCCGTTTGAGCAGACACATGCACATTTGTGGCCTGCTGGAGGTCATTTTGCAGGGCTCTGGCAGTGCTCCTCCTGCTCCTCTTTGCACAAAGGCAGAGGTAGCGGTCCTGCTGCTGGGTTGTTGCCCTCCTACGGCCTCCTCCACATCTCCTGATGTACTGGCATGTCTCCTGGTAGCGCCTCCATGCTCTGGACACTACGCTGACAGACACAGCAAACCTTCTTGCCACAGCTCGCATTGATGTGCCATCCTGGATGAGCTGCACTACCTGAGCCACTTGTGTGGGTTGTAAGACTCCGTCTCATGCTACCACTAGAGTGAAAGCACTGCCAGCATTCAAAAGTGACCAGAACATCAGCCAGGAAGCATAGGAACTGAAAAGTGGTCTGTGGTCACCACCTGCAGAACCACTCCTTTATTGGGGGTGTCTTGCTAATTGCCTATAATTTCCACCTGTTGTCTATTTTATTTGAACAACAGCATGTGAAATTTATTGTCAATCAGTGTTGCTTCCTAAGTGGACAGTTTGATTTCACAGAAGTGTGATTGACTTGGAGTTACATTGTGTTGTTTAAGTGTTCCCTTTATTTTTTTTTAGCAATGTATATGCATAGTATTAGTAGATTTGGATAGAAAACACTCTGAAGTTTCTAAAACTGTTTGAATGATGTCTGAGTATAACAGAACTCCTTTGGCAGGCAAAAACCTGAGAAAAAATCCAACCAGGAAGTGGGAAATATGCAGTTTGTAGTTTTCCATGTCATTGGGGTCATAAGGCTTCCACTATATGTCAACAGTCTTTAGAACCTTGTTTGAGGCTTCTACTGTGAAGGATGGGGGAATGAGAGCTGATTGAGTCCGGGGTCTGGCAGAGTGCCATGAGCTGCTCACGTGAGAGTTAGCTGCGTTCTATTGCATTTCTACAGACAAAGGAATTCTCCGGATGAAACATTATTGAAGATTTATGATAAAAACATCCTAAAGGCTGATTCTATACTTTGTCTGACATGTTTCTACGAACATGACTTTTCGTCTGAACTTTCGCCTGGACTTGCCCGCGCCTCGTGAGTTTGGATTGTGTACTAAACGCGCAAACAAAAAGGAGGTATTTGGACATAAATGATGGACTTTATCAAACATTTGTGGAACTGGGATTCCTGGGAGTGCATCCTGATGAAGATCAAAGGTATGTGAATATTTGTAATGGTATTTCTGACTTCTGTTGACTGCACAACATGGTGGATATCTGTATGGCTTGTTTTTGTGTCTTAGCGCCGTACTCAGATTATTGCATGTTGTGCTTTTTCGGTAAAGCTTTTTAGAAATCTGACACACTTCTCCTTAATGCAACTGCTGTATCTAAAGTTCCATGCATAAAACTTGTATTTTCATCAACATTTATGATGAGTATTTCTGTAAATTGATGTGGCTCTCTGCAAAAATTGGCAGATTTTTTGGTAGCAAAACATTACTGAACGTAACACGCCAATGTAAACTGATATTTTTTGGATATAAATATGAACTTTATAGAACAAAACATAGGACTTTGTTACACAATAAATGTATGAGTGTCATATAATGAAGATCAAAGGTTTGTGATTAATTTTCTTTATTTCTGCTTTTTGTGACTCCTCTCTTTGGCTGGAAAAATGGCTGTGTTTTTGTGTGACTAGGTGCAGACCTAAATCATTTGGTGTGCTTTCGTCATAAAGCCTTTTTGAAATCAGACACAGTGGTGGGATTAACAACAAGTTTGTCTTTAAAATGGTGTAATTTGGTGCCCGGCACTTTCACTGGCTGTCATATCAATCCCGTTAGCGGGATCTAAGCCATAAGATTAAGACAAGCCTAGGAAATTCAACTTAAACTTTGATTGAGCATATTATCATGCTGTAGAGCAGGGGTAGGCAACTAGATCCCGCCATGGGCTGATTTTTGTCAGACCGGATGGTCGGGAGGCCGGAACATAATTATAATAATTTGTACTCTGTCATTTTCAAATACAATCATTTCATACCTTGACTACATTGGGACATGATCACATCTCTTTTTATTTGTGGGAATAATTGAACAGATTTCCTAAGTGAAAGTAATTTATAGATGAATTCCTGGTGATTTTTGGACCAAAAACTAAAATCCTATAATGTTATTTAAAATAAATAAATACAATTGGGGGGGGGCTCCACTCTGAGGCACATCAATCTGCAGGTTGAACATTGAGATTGTAGACTCGTAAATTGATAGCTGTAAAAACAAATCACCTTAAACTGTTACTTACAGCTACCCCATAGAGAGAGCATTGCGGCTTTTGTAGTCGACTCGAGTTGCAACAGATTTCCACAACGATTTTCACGTTGCTACCAACCTTATTATAATGACAAAATGAAACATTTGTTCACAAAAAATATTGTTCTGACAGTGTTATTTAACACTGACAACTATAGTAATGAGTGGTTTTGGGTAGATTCTTTCTTTAAGTGTTAAACTAATAATGAGTGAAAAATACATGCCTTCTGGGAATGCTTTAAGGTCTGGAAAGTCTGCCTATTTCAAGACATGGTATATGGGGGTGTAGTGAGAAACCCGATGGGTAGGACAATTCTCGACATCTTGAAAAAACAGATACTAAAAACTTGGAAAATCAATCAAATCGGCTATCATTAACAATGGAAAAATCAAATGATTTATTATTTAATATATTGAATGTGCGTGGGCTATGGATAGAAACAAAATGGTGCAGTTTCAGGCCATGTGGCAGAAAGTGATGTGGGTTCTGGAGATGGGGGTATGTGCTAGTGGGTCGGGCAGCTGTGATGTAGTTGATGTTTGTAGGATGTTGTTTGTGTATGTTTTGTATGGTTTATAAAAGACTAAAAATCATACAACAAAATTATGCGACTCTGTAGAAGGACTTGCTTTTAGTTTTTCCCGTTTCAATTCCACACGCTGTGCTGTTCATCAGTCACAATTTGACAATTGATAATATTGTCAACCATCAGACTCAATTTAATCTGGTTTTAAGGCTACATCTATTATTATATGTGTGAAATTAACTTTGATATAGTTTAGATGGGCCATTATCAGCTGGGCAGGCAACTATTGGGTGAAGGCGGGGTGGGGTGACATGTCCTCCTAACACAAATTATGTTAGTGATAGACATTCTAACAACGTCAGTGTGTTAAATAGAGTAATTTAGGAAAAGTCAAAAGGGGCATGAATTTAAAAAGGCAGAGCTATAAATAGGATCTCCATGTTAAAATCAATCTACTTTCACCCCTGCTTGTCCAATACAGATGTTCTGTACACACCAGGGCGATTTGAAAACAGTGTGATGTTTTTCATATTGTGTTGTACTGCTTTGGGTGCATGAAAGCACCTAATAAAATAACTATTTATTATAACCACCACACAGAATCAGACAGAAATGTAGACTATCTTCTGTCCATTTGCTCCAGTGCAAATTCAAGCCAGGCTCAAAACATACACTGCCTCTTCAGAAAAAAAAGCCCTGTACCTGACTCGCTTTTCCAATAGTTGGACGTTTACAGGAGTTAACACTTAACTTTTGAATGTCATGTGATTATTTTTTTAGAATAAGGTGTTGCAATGAAGGCATGGCAAGATGGAAACCACGAGGTGGAACTACCGTGAAACGGAGCATGGATTGCAGGTTAAACCTTGAATGTCTTCAACAACAAATGTATAAACATTTCTTAGAATGCATGTTTTACCCCCTCATATTTCAAGAAAAGGTTCTTGTTTGGTCTAAAATACTATTGACTTACCAGGACAGAGTGCATGCCCATGTAGACTCTGCTTACACAGACGAGGAAACTCCAGCAGATGGCCAGACTCAAGCCAAACAGGAAAGGGTACTGTGAGCAAGAGCAACAAACGGGGGAAAAAAAGGGGAGGGGGTTACTATTGTTCACATTCATGATTTAAAAACTTCAGCCTATACATATCATTAGCTGTGCTTAACAAGCTGAATACCAATCAGTCACAGGTACCGTGTGTTCTATCTCAAGTGTGTAAAAAGCTATTCAATTACAGTCCTGGAGGGCCACAGCAATAGGCCTATTGGTTGTTCATTTGGCTAGGCTATTCATTAAATCAGACTGATTCAGACCTGCGACCTGTCGTCACACGTGCTGACATAGACCAATCACGGGCTGGCAAGCTACGAGGCTTTCAGGCAGGATGAAAACGACTATATCGACCATGATCCTTTGCTAGTTATGGCCATTTTCACCATGATCCTTAGTGATTTTTTTGGTGCCATTCAGCAGTATGGTGAGCTTCAAATTCTCATAATTCCCGGCTTCATGCTCCACTGGGAGTTTTACATAGTCATAGGAATACGTGGATGACATCAGCGCTATCTACTGGTTTTAATGTCTATGGTGAAACCAGGTGGGAGAACCATCAGGCCAATCACAGAAAGTCATTTATTAACCTATGAGACTAACCACAAGGAAGAAAAGAAAACAAGTTGTACAATGCCTTCGAGGGTCAGGATTGAATAGCCCCATTATCAAAAATGTACAGTAATGAGACTCTTCAAGTATCAGAATAGGCCTACCCAGATGTTTGATGGACAGATTAACAATGAACCGTGAATTTTAATGCCATAGACAAGGCAGATTTTTCCCAAGGTCTTTGCTTTTGTCTCCGTTCCCCTTCAAGAAAAACAGATTCTGAAATGAGTCATAAATATTTTAGTGATTTGGTATAGATTTATAGGCAGAGCCCCACTGTAATCCATAGAAAGATTATTTGGCAGAAGGATGGTAAGATGTTTGTAACGTTAAGATATTTATTGAGTCTGGTTAGGGACAGATCTAAATTTACTGGCATGGGGGCGATCCATAATAGGGGATGGTTGTCAAACCTTTTGGGGGCTTTGGGGAGGAACGAATTACCCTCCTTCAATACAGTGCATTCAGAAAGTATTCAGATCCCTTGACTTTTTCCACATTTTGTTACGTTAATGCCTTATTCTTAAATTGATGAAATCGTTTAGAAATGTTTGCAATTTTATTTATTTTTTAAATAAAGGATTCAATAAAGAATTCAGACCCTTTTCTTTTTACGCAGTAAATTTACTGCCTCAATTCTTCTTGGTTATGACGCTACAAGCTTGGCACACCTGTATTTGGGTAGTTTCTCCCATTCTTCTCTGCAGATCCTCTCAAGCTCTGTCAGGTTGGATGGGGAGCGTCGCTGCACAGCTATTTTCAGGTCTCTCCAGAACTGTTTGAGACTTGTCCCGAAGCTACTCCTACGTTGTCTTGGCTGTGTGCTTAGGGTTGTTGTCCTGTCAGAAGGTGAACCGTAGCCCCAGTCTGAGCGCTCTGGAGCAGGTTTTCGTCAAAGATCTCTGTACTTTGCGCCGTTCATCTTTGTCTCGATCCTGACTAATCTCCCAGTCTCTGCTGCTGAAAAACATCCCCACAGCATGATGCTGCCACCACCATAGGGATGGTGCCAGGTTTCCTGCAGACGTGAGGCTTGGCATTCAGGCCAAAGACTTCAATCTTGGTTTCATCAGACCAGAGAATCTTGTTTCTCATGGTCAGAGCCTTTTAGCAAACTCCAAACGGGCTATAATATGCTTTTTACTGGCCGGGGTGGTGTCACACCTTTTCTCAATCCCTAGCAAACATAGCTGATTAAACTAATTCCATTCTAAACTGAAGATTATGATTAGTTGATTATTGCAGTGTAAGCTGGGGCTGGGGGAAAAGTGACACCAATCAGGCCCCCAAGGACTGGAGTTGGCCATTCCGGGCCTAGATGATACTGAAACAGTCCTACTGTAAATCAGAATTCGAAGCAAATGTCTTGCTATATTTCGACCAAATAGGCTTAGCAAATTGCATCCATTTCTGTGCTCATTGGTCAACTAAACGGATAATATCGAACCATAAAAATGGAGAGGAGTAGAAGGCCTTATTCTGATGATTGCTAATGACAATGTCATGAGTGAAATGTCATGGTGGGGATAGGCTGTGACAGAAGCCTGGACATCCAATCACATGGACTAGGCTACAGTTCACCCAAAACTGCAGGGAGATGCTAACTTCTCTTCAATGGATCAACACACTCTTTAAACCTGCTGAACTGAGTCTGTGGCTCAGTTACACAAGGGATAATGAAACAGCCTGTTCTCTCTCTTATCACACATGTTCAGTCGTATTGGTTCTGAGATTAGCCACTCTTACTTTTCCCATTAAGAGGGCATCACAACACATCTCTCCTGATATGACTGAACCAGTAAGATTGCTTGCTAGGATATGGGGGAGGGCTGTCGGGGCTAATGTACAAGCAGTGAGCATACAGCATTAAAAAGCAGGCTATTGTGCAATAGTAAGCAGCCACAAATGTTTCACTCTGTTTTCACTGGAAAATTAGCTAATTTGAGCAACCAACCTGAATGAAAGGAGGCAAGGATGTTGAGTTGGGCCTAAGCAATGTTTAAAAGGTGACAGGTTTCCCTATTTTGTTTACCTTTATACAACATCTAAGTACATCATGAAATGATCTGCAATAATACTTTGGTCAGAATAGATTTTGGATCATTGATATAAACACTAAGAGGGGCATGATCAACTGTCAACATGCTCCTTTGGAATACTTGGAAAATTCCATAAATTGCTAATAAGAATTTCTTCTTAACAGACTTGCCCAGTTAAATAAAAACATTTGAAAAGGTTCAAAGTTGTGATTAAATTGCACAATTTCACACATCTCTGAGCTCCATGCATGGTATTGTAATGTTGAGACCACAATCAGAACTATTTCATGTTTTACATTTGATCCAGTCCAGAGGTAAAAAAAATGGTGCCTGGATTTAAGCAGTTTTCACTTACGCTGCAGTGACAACTGTCGGCAGTCAGCCAGATTTCTGCTGCAAAATGAGAAGATGAACACTGTTTTCCATATAGTTAGCTAACTATAATAAATCCCTTGCAACGGCACTACTGTTTACAGTGATCTTTATTTACAGTGCCTTGCGAAAGTATTCGGCCCCCTTGAACTTTGCGACCTTTTGCCACATTTCAGGCTTCAAACATAAAGATATAAAACTGTATTTTTTTGTGAAGAATCAACAACAAGTGGGACACAATCATGAAGTGGAACGACATTTATTGGATATTTCAAACTTTTAACAAATCAAAAACTGAAAAATTGGGCGTGCAAAATTATTCAGCCCCTTTACTTTCAGTGCAGCAAACTCTCTCCAGAAGTTCAGTGAGGATCTCTGAATGATCCAATGTTGACCTAAATGACTAATGATGATAAATACAATCCACCTGTGTGTAATCAAGTCTCCGTATAAATGCACCTGCACTGTGATAGTCTCAGAGGTCCGTTAAAAGCGCAGAGAGCATCATGAAGAACAAGGAACACACCAGGCAGGTCCGAGATACTGTTGTGAAGAAGTTTAAAGCCGGATTTGGATACAAAACGATTTCCCAAGCTTTAAAACATCCCAAGGAGCATTGTGCAAGCGATAATATTGAAATGGAAGGAGTATCAGACCACTGCAAATCTACCAAGACCTGGCCATCCCTCTAAACTATCAGCTCATACAAGGAGAAGACTGATCAGAGATGCAGCCAAGAGGCCCATGATCACTCTGGATGAACTGCAGAGATCTACAGCTGAGGTGGGAGACTCTGTCCATAGGACAACAATCAGTCGTATATTGCACAAATCTGGCCTTTATGGAAGAGTGGCAAGAAGAAAGCCATTTCTTAAAGATATCCATAAAAAGTGTCATTTAAAGTTTCCCACAAGCCACCTGGGAGACACAACAAACATGTGGAAGAAGGTGCTCTGGTCAGATGACACCAAAATTGAACTTTTTGGCAACAATGCAAAACATTATGTTTGGCGTAAAAGCAACACAGCTCATCACCCTGAACACACCATCCCCACCATCAAACATGATGGTGGCAGCATCATCGTTTGGGCCTGCTTTTCTTCAGCAGGGACAGGGAAGATGGTTAAAATTGATGGGAAGATGGATGGAGCCAAATACAGGACCATTCTGGAAGAAAACCTGATGGAGTCTGCAAAAGACCTGAGACTGGGACGGAGATTTGTCTTCCAACAAGACAATGATCCAAAACATAAAGCAAAATCTACAATGGAATGGTTCAAAAATAAACATATCCAGGTGTTAGAATGGCCAAGTCAAAGTCCAGACCTGAATCCAATCGAGAATCTGTGGAAAGAACTGAAAACTGCTGTTCCCAAATGCTCTCCATCCAACCTCACTGAGCTCGAGCTGTTTTGCAAGGAGGAATGGGAAAGAATTTCAGTCTCTCGATGTGCAAAACTGATAGAGACATACCCCAAGCGACTTACAGCTGTAATTGCAGCAAAAAGTGGCGCTACAAAGTATTAACTTAAGGGGGCTGAATAATTTTGCATGCCCAATTTTTCAGTTTTTGATTTGTTAAAGAAGTTTGAAATATACAATAAATGTCGTTCCACTTCATGATTGTGTCCCACTTGTTGTTGATTCTTCACAAAAAAATACAGTTTTATATATTTATGTTTGAAGCCTGAAATGTGGCAAAAGGTCGCAAAGTTCAAGGGGGCCGAATACTTTCGCAAGGCACTGTATGTACAACACTCAAGTGGTGAGAGTATTGAGACAATAATTTTCAAAATCTATTTCACTGGGAGAGACCATGGATCTTCTTGTCTAGCTAGCTAGCTGTAAGCCACACTTGGGCTAGCTAACGTTTGCTAGCTAGGTACCCTCTACCTAACCTTGTGTTCACAATCGAGCCCCGCATCACCGTAGGACCCGAAGGAGAAATCTGAGGCGCGGTTGGAATGGTTCATGCTGCGGGCGGTCAGACAGACAACTTTGGGATTGCCGAAAAAACATGTCCAGCAAATGTTAAATGTGCTGTGAATTGTTAGAAAACCACATCACATGAATCCCTCTGTCATTCTGGCTGTTGTGTCCCTCTCCTCCCCCACCTCTAACTGGGGCTCACGTTACACAGCTGGTTTGCACTCTGTGAGCAAGGATCAGACAGATGGGTGTCTTGGTGGTGGACACACCCAAGAAACACACATATCAAATCACACCCCCAAGCCAACTCCGAGTTGGCTTCTGTCATGGCACCCAGCATTTGAGGAGCAAGCTAAAAAACGAGGCCAAATAAGCAGGTGCAGTTCCCCTTTAATGACCGGTATACACCCACGCATTCTGTTGTTGGGGTACCCCCAAACCATTCCGACACAGAAAAGCTGATTTTTAATATCCTACGGGTAAGTGTACCCAGAGCCATATATTTAGAGAGTTAATCCAACTTTTAGAATATTGTTCCAATTCTAAACATTCAGTTAAAGCATTGTTTAAATATTCCCCATGCAATGTTAATGAGGAGCTAACATGGCTGCCATAGAATTTGATAGTGTTATGTAAATGTATCATAAAGCTCATTCTAGACATTCAGTTTTTTTTTTAAATGAATAGGCAGTGGCTACGGAGTTTCGCCCCTCTGGAAACCTCTTTCTTAAATCTAAGCATAGAGATCACATTATGGGCATGTGTTATTTTAGGCACATATTCCTTTTTCTAATGTAGCTGAACATGTTTCTGAACAGCTGAAATAAAAAATTCGGCAGCGATTTGAACGAACATTCCCAAAAATATACAGTTGAAGTCAGACGTTTAAAAAAAGCTAGCAAGCTCATGGAAGCAAACAATATTTTTTCCCAAAAACATAGCTAAACAGTATAATCTGTTTCAGTACCTATAGTTTGCTTGCTAACTATCTAAAATACCCCTAATTTATAAGACAGTTCTTATTTGATTAACGGTGGTCGGACCCACCTATGTAAAGCCAGCCACAATAAGGATTAACCACATTAGTGAAAAATGTCTGTTGTTGACAGTGAAGCAAAGGACTACAAATAGTGGAATTATGCCATAATTTAATAAATCATGCTAAACGAGGTTGGAAAGTTAAATAAATTCAACAAAAGACAATTTGACAAAAATGTGAAATCACACTTGATGTATTAGACTTTAGAATTGCATTGGGGGCACACTTATTTCACTGTAAAGCCTTACCTATGGATTGTGGATGACGACATGGGGGTATCAGTCTACGCAATGACACCCAGAGAAGTTTAGCATCGTAGCTCTTATTGCGACAATCTGAAACTACGGCATTCCATAAATGTTGAAGGCTACACCAGCGAACTATGGAAAGCTGTTTGGGTCTTTGCGTGTCAAAAAAGATACATGTCAAATAATAATTTAAAGCGTTCATTATTTTTTTGCGCAGTTATTTCACAGTGATTACACTATCACTCGTATTTCATAAGTAACAACGACTCATCGATATGTATGCTATGATGCTGGTAAAGTTGTCTTGCGCACCTACAGTGCTGGTCATAAAAAAAGCGCTAGCTAGCTCATGGAATGTTCTTCCCCAAAAACATAGCAAAACGACTTAATCTGTTTCAGTTGCTATAGTAAACTAGCTAACTATATAGCTAGGTGTCATCGTCTAAAATAACCCCAATTTATAAGACCGTTCTTATTTGATTAATGGTGGTCGGACACATCTATGTGAAGCTAGCCACAATAAGGATTAGCCTTCAAAATAAAAGTACGTCTTTGACAGTGATGCAAATGAATACACATAGTAGAATTATGCCATAACTGAATAACTCATGCTAAACGAGGTTGGAATGTAAAAGAAAAACAAGACAATAATTTGTTAATTTGACAAAAATCTGTTGAAATCACACGGGATGTATTATACTTTAGAATTGCATTGTGGGCACATTTATTTCATTGTACAGCCTTACCTATGGATTGTGGATCAATGGCATGGGGGATCAGTCTTGTCAGCAACACCCAGAGAACATTAGCATTGTAGCTCTTATTGTGGGACTCTGAAACAACTGTGAATTGAGTCACAGTTCTTGTCAACCTATGTGTATTGAACACTATTCCCGAGGAAAAGCAATACTGTGTGGATGTTTTGGAGTCTGATAACTAAGGAGGACGTTGGGAAAAGATATATTGGGTTTTGAGTAGACTGATACCCCATTTCATTGATCTCCAATCCTTAGGTAAAGCTTTACAGTGCAATATGAATGTCAACACACAAAATAGGCTGACTGGGAAGGTGATTTCACATAAGAGCTACAACACTAATATTTGCGTAAACTTTTCACAGTTGTGTTCTGTTGGCTGTCACAGAGTCGACTGATACCCCATTTCATTGCTTCACATTCCAACCTTGTTCAACATTACCTAGTCTAAATACGGCACGATTCCACCAATTGTAACTTTCCGCATCGCTTTCAACGATGTACTTTTATTTTGAAGACAAACCGCAAATTCCACTAACAATGATTTAGCCGGAATCCTTGTTAAGAATAATGAAAATGACTGCAGTTTCTACTGGTCATTGTTTTCAGGCTGGTTGTATTGGTGCGGTCGAACAAATCATGCTTTATTACCAACGCGGTACAGTAAACACATCGTTGGTGGCCGGTGTTTGCAGACTTTTTTGTACAGCTTTGACAGTGCTACTGACAGTAGTGGTGGCGCTTGGATTGCACGTGCAAATGTATTACACACAACATTGTATAATAGAACTGCGTTATTTGACGTGTATCTTTTCTTGACAAGCAAAGACCCAAACGTCCAGACAATGGCGATGAAGGAAGGGGGCGTCGCCGCCGAGCACCCCGTAACAATTTTTCTTTAAATCATGCACATGCGCAGAAATATCCTTATTTTTTTTAGCCTGGGCAAATTGGGATACATAAACGCTGTATCCCGTTGCCACTCCATTACAAAACTTAATTAAATTCTAAAGCCCTCGTGCAGTCAATTTTTTTAATCATCACTTTATTTTTTTTAAATCACTGTGTATTTTTCTATATAACTCAAATATAACATAATGTATTTCCCTGAGCCACTTAAATGCTCAGTCCGAATGTGTGGGCGTTGGGATACAATTTTGAATATATTTACAGTGCCTTTAGAATGAGGTGGATAAATGTTTCATGAGTTTAGTTCAACTGTCAATACCACATCAGAATCTCAAAATACTAAATTGTTTGTAAACAAATCGGATAGTTTCAAAATTGTGATCATAGGCTAGGTTTGATGCATAGCCTACCTGCCAGCGTCCATACGTGAGTAGGAAGAGCGAGAAAGGGATGGCGGTCCCGGACATGGCATGCGTTGATGGCATACTGTACTCTGAGTTGTAAAACACCTCCACTTTAACCACAGGCGGAGATGCTGGTCGCGTCCAGCGGACAATGTCTTTGGTAGATTGGCCGAGGAAAAGATTCCAAATCCAAACCACAAGGATTCGCCGGCTGACAAAAGCATCTACATTCCAAATTAGGAAGGGGAAGAAAACAATGAAGAACATCTCGTTACCAAGCTCGGACCCGAATGTGAAAAGGTAGAATAGGAACTTATTCTGAATAATAAACTCCTGGCCTACATCCCCAGTCAGTGAGTTCCTGCGAAGAGGTTTGACCCTTCCACTAGAGTCCCCATTCTCGCGGTCACTCTCAACAGCTTTCGACGACTTCCCAGTCAATCTACAGCCGCTACTTTGTCTGTTTCCCTCATGGGAAACCGTCTGTTCGGGTGTCTCCCCTATCCCAGACACCAGAGCTGTTCCATGTTGCAGCTTGTTTGAACAGTCGTTATGTTGTTCTCTGGCAGTTACGCTTTTTCTTTGCAGAGGACCTTCGATTTGCGGTCCGCCAACATGTCCCTCGCCGTTTCCACTTTGGTCCTGGTGGCGTTTCACGCAGGCACCGTTAACAAAAAAATCATTTTCCCATTCTTTCCTGCTCAGTTTGACTGGGAATGAGCCTTGGACACCACAGAGCTTTTGAAATGATGCTACATGGTGCGGATCTTGCAAATACCCACAACACCGTACAAACATCGTTTTTAGATCTTTCGCCATAGTACGTCTGACACAAACTAGTTTAGCTAGCTAGCCGCCCTCCAAATCACATGCAAGATGGAGTCTCGTTCGCCACTGTAGGTAGCTTTCACAGACAAAATAGAGGAAATACGATACACTCCAGTTTAGTTGAAAAGTCGTTGGAATACAAAATTTGTAGCTAGATCGGAGGAGGGGAGTCTGATGTAGGTAGGTAGGTAGGTAGCTAGCTACTTGTCACAAAATAATCCGAACCAGTTATGCCTGTGGCCGGCGCGTTTGAGAAACTCACCACCATAACGATTAGCAACAATAGTGGAATTTGCGGGTTGACTTCAAAATAAAAGTCCCTAATTGAAAGTGACGCAAAGGCATACAAATAGTGGAAGCATGGACGACTAGACAATGCTAAACAAGATTGGAATGTTGTTACATAATTAAAATACATTCAGTTCACCAAATCCACCTTCGGCACCTCGAATAAAATAACGAATTACTACCACGCATGTCGGCTGATCCAGCAGCAGTACAGTATCCCGAAAGATCATTGATTACATGTTTACTTAGACCTTTTTTGGAAGTACATAAGGGCAGTAATGATGATGGAGTTTCGTAGAGCATCTATATTTTAGTGAGTACTGAACGTATTGACAACGTTTGGAGAGCTGGGTCTAGAGATTCCCAAAACACTTACTCCAAAATTACAAAAAAAAACAAGTTCATAAGATATTGTTGAGGAATTGCACTTGAGGAATAGCAACTTTGCTTAACTATAACCATATTTGAGAAGTTCATAAGAAAATCATGAAATCTTAAGGTGTTGAGTAATTTCACATAAACTAAGATTAATTCTTACGAACTTCTCAAATATCTTCTTACAAACTGCTTAAATGGCGTCTTAAAATGAGTCGCTATGCAACGATTTAGTTAGCAATAGCAATCATGTTAGCATATTTCGTATTGAAATTAGTTCTAAAACATGTTGAGTTTCAAATAGTAAACTGAAACTTTCAGATGAAGTTTGAGTTAAACATTTAATTGCTTTCATTAGCGTATAAAACAAAGGATTTAGTTATTGTGGAATTATGAAGAAAGTTAAGCAAAGTTGCTATTTTTCAAGTGCAAAATGTCAGAACTTTGTAAATATCTTCTTATGTGACATTGACATTAGTGACGTGCTTGAAACCAATAAATAAGCCTATGTGATAGGATTTGGCCCTCTATATTAAAGTGTTGATATTTCCATTTTATTACAATCATTTTTTTGCTTTGTCTCGAGTACCTTTTTTTAGTTGGCTGGAAACTCTATACACACAAACTTTATTTTTCACACATTATAGCCACCAGACTTACGTTAGCTATATCAAAACCAAAAATGGATAACCAAGGAAAGCACAATAAAAAAAAAGTTAAGTAAGTAAAAAACTTAAGTAAACAAATCAAATCAAATTTTATTTGTCACATACACATGGTTAGCAGATGTTAATGCGAGTGTAGCGAAATGCTTGTGCTTCTAGTTCCGACAATGCAGTAATAACGAGCAAGTAATCTAACTAACAATTCCAAAAAAAACTACTGTCATACACAGTGTAAGGGGATAAAGAATATGTACATAAGGATATATGAATGAGTGATGGTACAGAGCAGCATAGGCAAGATACAGTAGATGATATCGAGTACAGTATATACATATGAGATAAGTATGTAAACCAAGTGGCATAGTTAAAGTGGCTAGTGATACATGTATTACATAAGGATGCAGTCGATGATATAGAGTACAGTATCAACGTATGCATATGAGATGAACAATGTAGGGTAAGTAACATTATATAAGGTAGCATTGTTTAAAGTGGCTAGCGATACATTTACATCATTTCCCATCAATTCCCATGATTAAAGTGGCTGGAGTAGAGTCAGTGTCATTGACAGTGTGTTGGCAGTAGCCACTCAATGTTAGTGGTGGCTGTTTAACAGTCTGATGGCCTTGAGATAGAAGCTGTTTTTCAGTCTCTCGGTCCCAGCTTTGATGAGCTTGAAGTGATGGAGGAAATAGCAGCCAGGAAACGGTTGCTGTTGGGGAAACTCGATAACTGCGGGGTCACTGCGAGACGAAAAAGAGAGGATGGGCGAGAGTGGCCAAGTCTGTCTCTGCCGTCGGGGGTATGGCAAGGGGCAGTGAAGCTGTAAAAAAGAAGTGGTCCGACATCAAGTCGGCTACTAAGAAGGGAGCTGAGAGAATCATGGAGTTGAATAAGACTGGAGGGGGGTGGTATCAACCGTTCATATGGACCAGCTGGAGGACAAGGATCGATTTGGAGGTGGAGGATCTGTCATGGTCTGGGGCAGTGTGTCACAGCATCATCGGACTGAGCTTGTTGTCATTGCAGGCAATCTCAACACTGTGCGTTACAGGGAAGACATCCTCAACCCTCATGTGGTACCCTTCCTGCAGGCTCATCCTGACATGACTCTTCAGTATGACAATGCCACCAGCCATACTGCTCATTCTGTGCATGATTTCCTGCAAGACAGGAATGTCAGTGTTCTGCCATGGCCAGCGAAGAGCCCGGATCTCAATCCCATTGAGCACGTCTGGGACCTGTTAGATCGGAGGGTGAGTGTTAGGGCCATTCCCCCCAGAAATGTCCGGGAACTTGCAGGTGCCTTGGTGGAAGAGTGGGGTAACATCTCATAGCAAGAACTGGAAAATCTGGTGCAATCCATGAGGAGGAGCAGTACTTAATGCAGCTGGTGACCACACCAGATACTGACTGTTACTTTTGATTTTGACCCTCCTTTTGCTCAGGGACACATTATTCCATTTCTGTTAGTCACATGTCTGTGGAACTTGTTCAGTTTATGTCTCAGTTGTTGAATTTTATGTTCATACAAATATTTACACCTGTTAAATTTGCTGAAAATAAACGCAGTTGACAGTGAGAGGATGTTTCTTTTTTTGCTGAGTTTAGAACTGAATAAGGGGTCATTTGGGGTTAAAGGAAATGTTGCCCAATAAGCGTTATTTTATCAAACAGAGAAGAAAAGTGTATACTTCTCCCTCAGTGCTGCTCGGATTCATTTTTTTTGGGGGGGGGTGTTTATCTGGAAACTTGTTTTGCACCATTTCCACAATTCCAATTCGGGTCAAAGTAAAAAACATTTGAGTTAAATGGGTTTTGCCACTGGAAATAACTTATTGCTGCATTAGGAGCTAAATGTTTCCCTTACCAATTATCAGTTAGACTTTTCTCTCATCAAGGGTCAGCTTTGCTAAAGTCACTCTATTGGCATTTCCAGATAATCCATGGGTAGCAATCACTTCCCTCCCAAACACAGGCAGGTCTTTAACCATGTCTACGCTGGAGGTGCCATCTCCACTGCAGGCCTGCAGCGTGGGATTACTTATTCCCAAAGGGGTAATCCCCTCTGCCGATGGTCCTGGCTGTATAAATGTTGATACATTAATATCTTAGCACTCTCCAACGTTAAACGATGACAAATACACTTTTTTTTAAAAAATGTGTCACGAACCAGCTCGTCGCCCGAAAACAAAGAGGGAGATAACGTGAAGATAAAGTGTTATTCCTTAACTAAAGTAAAACATATACAATTAACAATGGTGTGTGAGTGAGTGGTTGCGTACTTAGATGGTGATAATGAGGGGTGTTGAGGTGCCAAAATAAACAAGCCACAAAATGCCACAACCAAAACACAAGTGTGTCTGCATGGAGATTGTCTCATCAATGAACGGCTGACGACCTCCTGGCTCCTCCCACCGACATCCTATTCAGGAAAATAGCAAAGTGAAAGAATTCAGCAGACAGAGTGGGAGGGTCGTCAAAAATGGCTAATTAAGCACTTGCCTTTGGAGCTGGTGGTTGGGCGGTGATCCGAGATGCTGGAGGCTGGGGCACAGCATCAAGTTTTAGAAGCAAGGCTATTCATGAGATTGAAAAACAGTAACGAATAAACCTGTTTTCAATTCAATCATTTGAAAAGAGTGAGAAACAGACAGAAGAGACATTCAGGCAATTCCTTGATAACAATACAAACATGCCTATAGCAATACATACAGTGCATTTGGAAAGTATTCAGACCCATTGACTTTTTCCACATTCTTACGTTACAGCCTTATTCCAAAATGGACTAAATGATTTCTTCCTCATACATCTACACACAATACCCCAAAATGACAAAGCAAAAAGTTTTTTTTTTTTTTTTTTTAACATAAGTATTCAGACCCTTTGTTATTAGACCCGAAATTGAGCTCAGGTGCATCCGGTTTCCATTGAACATCCTTGAGATGTTTCTACAACATAAATTGGAGTCCACCTGTGAGTAAATTCAATTGATTGGACATGATTTGCAAGTGCACATACTGGTCTATATAAGGTCCCACAGCTGACAGTACATGTCAGAGCAAAGCCCAAGCCATGAGGTCGAAGGAATTGTCCGTAGAGCTCAGGGACAGGATTGTGTCTTGGAACAGATCTGGGGAAGGGTACCAAAAAAATGTCTGCAGCATTCAAGGTCCCCAAAAACACAGGGGCCTTCATTCTTAAATGGAAGAAGTTTGGAACCACCAAGACTCTTCCTAGAGCTGGCCGCCCGGCCAAACTGATCAAATCGGTGGAGAAGGGCCTTGGTCAGGGAGGTGACCAAGAACCCGATGGTCACTTTGACAGAGCTCCAGAGTTCCTCTGTGGAGATGGGAGAACCTTCCAGGACAGCCATCTCTGCAGCAGTCCACCAATCAGGCCTTTATGGTAGAGTGGCCAGGTGGAAGCCACTCCTCAGTAAAAGGCACATGACAGCCAACTTAGTGTGCCTAAAGCCTCTCAGACCATGAGAAACAAGATGCTCTGGTCTGATGAAACCAAGATTGAACTCTTTGGCCTGAATGCCAAGCGTCATGTCTGGAGGAAACCTGGAACCATTCCTACAGTAAAGCATGGTGGTGGCAGCATCAGGATGTTTTTAAACAGCAGGGTCTGGGAGACTAGTCAGGATTGAGGGAAAGATGAATGGAACAAAGTACAGAGAGATCCTTGATGAAAAACTGCTCCAGAGCGCTCATGACCTCCGACTGGGGTGAAGGTTCACCTTCCAACAGGACAACGCAGGAGTGGTTTCAGGACAAGTCTCTGAATGTCCTTGAGTGGCCCAGCCAGAGCCCAGACTAGAACTCGATCGAACATCTCTGGAGAGACCTGAAAATAGCTGCGCAGGAACGCTCCCCGACCAACCTGAGAGCTTGAGAGGCTCTGCAGAGAAGAAATGGGAGAAACTCCTAAAATACAGGTGTTCCAGGCTTGTAGTGTCATACCCAAGAAGACTTGATGCTGTAATCGCTGCCAAAGGTGCTTCAGCAAAGGTTTAATAAAGGGTCTGAATACTTATGCAAATCTAATTAAAAATAAAAAGTAATAAATTTGCTAAAATTTATAAAAACATGTTTTTGCTTTGTCATTAAGGGGTATTGTGTGTCGATTGATGCAGGGAAAAAAAACAAACAATTTAACCAATTTTAGAATAAGGCTGTAACAAAATGTGGAAAAAGTCAAGGGGTCTGAATACTTTGACTGCACTGTAGGCTGTGAGAACTGGTTAGAACCTGTTATTTTTGGTCTAATGCTTGAAGGGAGGGAAAAGCAGTTATTTGTGTAGGTGTATACAATTACTCTGAGATTCTGTACATTTTAAGTTTCTCTCCGGTTTTATCCTGAGTGTAAACCTACCTGCAAATTGCTTGAATAAACTCTTATTGCTGATTAATGAGTTCTGCCTGATTCCTCAACAATCTAGTGCTGTGACCCGGATGAAAGCGGTTCGAGAAGAAGTCGACCCATCTTTCTCAGCTTTGACCCAGACAATCCTTGGCCAAACTACTAATCGAGGGACCTTATTAAAAATCCTTACAAAAGGAGTTGTCTGTTACCTAGTCATACTACCAGCTCGGTGCCCTATTCATTTACAAATTGGGTAAAATTTGCAGGCACATTTAAATGTGATATTTTAGTGTTTGGTAAATGTACATTATTTAGTAATCAAAGTTGCAAGACCAAGATTTTGGAAGGAAATTGTGATATTCCATACTTAAGGTATTTCCTAAGTACAATAACAATTTGGTAAATTGTAATTTATTTGGAAATCAATATCGTAAGATATTTCCTGTTTATGGTATTTCTTAGGGGTAAAACCCTTAAGAATTTGGTTTAGATTGACTTAAGGGTCAGTTCTAATAAATAAGCACTTAAAATAGGTTTCAGAATGTTGAGTTAAGTTAGGAAGGAGATCATAGATCTACGGACCCGAAGGACTGTGTATGTGATTAGACAGACGGAATCTGGAAATAATGATAGTGATTTCTATATTTAATGGCTTAATTAACGTAAATGGTTGGAGTCTGGAAGCAGGTGCAGAAGGTAAGTTTAATGAAAAGAGAAGGCAGATAAACAAAACAGGAGAAGCGTACTGAACGTAAACAAAACCAATACTTCCTAATGACAGAGGCTACTGAGGGCTAAATAAAAGGGAGAGTAATCAAGGTGATGAGGTCCAAGTGAGCGTAATGAGGAGCAGATGTGCGTACTGATGGTGCCATGACCGGTGGTTAGTAGACCGGCGACGTCGAGCGCTGAAGAGAGGCAGCGCGAGTCGGTGTGACTATACCAGAAATTCTGTGAAAATCAAATCAAATTTTATTTGTCACATACACATGGTTAGCAGATGTTAAATGCGAGTGTAGCGAAATGCTTGTGCTTCTAGTTCCGACAATGCAGTAATAACCAACGAGTAATCTAACCTAACAATTTCACAACAACTACCTTATACACACACACGTGTAAAGGGATGAAGAATATGTACATAAAAATATATTAAAGAGTGATGGTACAGAACGGCATAGGCAAGATGCAGTAGATTATAGAGTACAGTATATACATATACATATGAGATGAGTAATGTAGGGTATGTAAACATTATATTAAGTAGCATTGTTTAAAGTGGCAAGTGAAATATTTTTACACCAATTTCCATAATTAAAGTGGCTGGAGTTGAGTCAGGGTGTTGGCAGCAGCCACTCAATGTTAGTGGTGGCTGTTTAACAGTCTGATGGCCTTGAGATAGAAGCTGTTTTTCAGTCTCTCGGTCCCTGCTTTGATGCACCTGTACTGACCTCACCTTCTGGATGATAGCGGGGTGAACAGGCAGTGGCTCGGGTGGTTGTTGTCCTTGAGGATCTTTATGGCCTTCCTGTGACATCGGGTGGTGTAGGTGTCCTGGAGGGCAGTAGTTTGCCCCCGGTGATGCGTTGTGCAGACCTCACTACCCTCTGGAGAGCCTTACGGTTGTGGGCGGAGCAGTTGCCGTACCAGGGGGTGATACAGCCTGACAGGATGCTCTCGATTGTGGATCTGTAAAAGTTTGTGACTGTTTTTGGTGACAAGTCAAATTTCTTCAGCCTCCTGAGGTTAAAGAGGCGCTGCTGGCCTTCTTCACCACGCTGTCTGTGTGGTTGGACCAATTCAGTTTGTCCGTGATGTGTACACCGAGGAACTTAAAACGTTCTACCCTCTCCACTACTGGAATACTTCCGGCGCCGACAGATGGCCGCCTCGCTTCGCGTTCCTAGGAAACTGTGCAGAAGTTGTGAATCCAAGACCATGATTGTGCTTCTGTTGTGGGTGTGAAGTAACCTTTATTTGCATCCAATTGACATATGTTAATATGCATGACTATTTCTCCCAACTGCTCTAGCGAGGTGCATGAAACAGAGGAGTGCTTCACCTGCACCATGCAGGTACTTTTTACCCCTTTTTTCGTTATATCCAATTAGTAATTAATTAGTCTTGTCCCATTGCTGCATCTCCCATACGGACTCTGGAGTGGCGAAGGTCGAGAGCCATGCTTCCTCCCAAACACGACCCGCCAAGCCGCACTGCTTCTTGACATACTGCTCGCTTAACCCGGGAGCCAGCCGCACCAATGTGTCAGAGGAAACACAGTACAACTGGCGACCTGAAGTCAGCGTGCATGCGCCCGGCCTCCACAAGGAGTAGCTTGTAGCAACATGCTTATGTTTCTAGTTCCAACAGTGCAGTAATACCTAACAATAGACACAAACCCCAAAAATGTAAAGAAAGGAATTAAGAAATATTGAATTATTAGAACCATCAATGTCAGAATATAAATATACACGTATATGATGGTGTGTATAGACATTATGATGGTATATAAATAGAAAAGGTGTACAGCATTAGTTATAGGTTTGAGCATTCACTAAAACAGTATATCCATATAGAGTGGGTAAAACAGTATGCAAACATTAAAGTAACCAGTGTTTAATGACTACGTACATAGGGCAGCAGTCTCTAAGGTGCAGGGTTGAGTATCGGGTGGTAGCCAGCTAGTAACAGTGACTAAAGTTCAGGGCAGGGTACTGGGCGGAGGCCGGCTAGTGGTGACTATTTAACAATCTGATAGCCTGGAGATTGAAATAAGTTCGGTCTCTCGGTCCCAGCTTTGATGCACCTTTACTGTCTCCGCATTCTAGATGGTAGCAGGTTGAACAGACCATGGCTCTCGATTATCTTGGCCTTGCTGTGACAGAGTGCTGTAGATGTCCTGTAGGGCAGGCAGTGTGCCCCCAGTAATGCATTGAGTTGACCACACCACCCTCTGCAGAGCCCTGCGGTTGCGGACAAAGCAGTTGCTGTTCCAGACGGTGATAAAGCCCAACAGGATTCTCTCAATGGTGCATCTGTAGAAGTTTGTGAGGGTCATAGGCGCCAAGACAGATTTCGTTAGCCTCCTTTTAGTGAATGCTCTTCACAACACTGTGTGGCTGAACCATTAAGGTTATTAGTGATGTGGACGGCACCCTCTCCACTGCGGCCCAGTCGATGACCACGATCTGTTCCTTTTTTTTGTTGACGTTGAGGGAGGGGTTCTTGTCCTGGCTCCACTCCACCAGGGCCCTCGGCATCCTCCCTGTAGGATGTCTCGCCATTGTTGGTAAATCAGGCCTACCACTGTTGCATCGTATGCAAATATGATGATCAAGTTGGAGACGTGTGTGGCCATGCAGTCATGGGTGAACAGGGAGTACAGGAGGGGGCTGAGCATGCACCCATGTTGAGGACGTAGTTGATTTTCCTTTTATAATCCGTGATTGTCTGGAATCCCTGCCACATACAGTTGAAGTCGGAAGCTTACATACACGTAGGTTGGAGTCATTAAAACTAGTGTTTCAACCACTCCACAAATTTCTTGTTAACAAACTATAGTTTTGGCAAGTCGGATAGGACATCTACTTTGTGCATGACAAGTAATTTTTCCAACTATTGTTTAGACAGATTATTTCACTAACAATTCCAGTGGGTCAGAAGTTTATACACTAAATTGACTGTGCCTTGAAACAGCTTGGAGAATTCCAGAAAATTATGTCATGGCTTTAGAAGCTTCTGATTAGCCTTTTAGAAGGCTAATTGACATCATTTGAGTCAATTGGAGGTGTACCTGTGGATGTATTTCAAGTCCTACCTTCAAACTTTTTTTAACCTTTTTTTGGTTCCAAGATGGCATAGCAGTTCAGACGTCTTTTGTCCTCGTCTTGTCCCGTATATATTTTTACAACTTTTTTCCACATACATTTTTTTTTTATTTTCCATCAACTCATCTTCAAAACACTCTCCTGTAACCCACCTCACCAATTTATATTTATAAAAAAATTATTATTTACCTCAAATCTGTAATACTCCAAGAAGCTAGCCAGAAACTCCAAGGAGCTAGCCAGAAGCTAGCGCAGAAGCTAGCCCAGAAGCTAGTCCAGAAGCTAGTTCAGAAGCTAGTTCAGAAGCTAGTTCAGAAGCTAGTTCAGAAGCTAGTTCAGAAGCTAGTTCAGAAGCTAGTTCAGAAGCTAGTTCAGAAGCTAGTTCAGAAGCTAGTTCAGAAGCTAGTTCAGAAGCTAGTTCAGAAGCTAGTTCAGAAGCTAGTTCAGAAGCTAGTTCAGAAGCTAGTTCAGAAGCTAGTTCAGAAGCTAGTTCAGAAGCTAGTTAGCTTCTTTACTGGCAAATCGTTAGTATTCAGCTAACCACGGTTTGTGGTCATCAGCTATCCTTTAGCTCGAAAATCTATCGCCAGTTTTGTATGGCGCAGCGCAGCGCGGCTCGGAACGGAACATACCGGACCAATTTCTCTCTCCATGTCCCTGGATTTCAACCGCTAACTCTGGACATTCATACTTGGATCTCACAGCTAGCTAGCTGCTATTCGTGTGACTATCGGCTTTCGTCGATTCCGGAGCAAACATAAATTATTCCGGAGCTAGCCAGCTCCGTCAATCACTCCTGAGTTCCATCAATCACTCCTGGGCTGCAGTCACCTATCCGGACCCGTTTTACTGCCTACGCGGAGCCCCACCGGCTCTACCCGAAGGAGATCCGGCTGGCTCCTCCGTCACGACGTTACCTGAACGCCCATCTGCGGCCTGCTAACCGTTAGCTGTCTTATCGGCTGCTATCTGAATAGACAATCTGACAATTTATTTATTTATTTTTTATTATTATTGTATTCTTCTTGGGCCTCTATAACTATTGTTTTTATTTTTGTTGTTGTTGTGTGATTTGGATTAATCCCCTCTACCACACGGAACCCCACTAATCTACTGAAGGAACGCAAGAGGTGGCTAATAACAGACCTCCATCCTATGCTAGCTTGCTACCGATGGCCGGGCTAGCTGTCTAAATCGCCGTGACCCCCAACCAACCTCTCCACTCACCGGACCCTTTTGATCACTCGACTAAGCATGCCTCTCCTTAATGTCAATATGCCTTGTCCATTGCTGTTCTGGTTAGTATTTATTGGCTTATTTCACTGTAGAGCCTCTAGTCCTGCTCACTATACCTTATCCAACCTATTAGTTCCACCACCCACACATGCAATGACATCTCCTGGTTTCAATGATGTTTCTAGAGACAATATCTCTCTCATCACTCAATACCTAGGTTTACCTCCACTGTATTCACATACTACCATACCTTTGTCTGTACATTATACCTTGATGCTATTTTACCGCCCCCAGAAACCTCCTTTTACTCTATGTTCCAGACGTTCTAGACGACCAATTCTCATAGCTTTTAGCCGTACCCTTATTCTACTCCTCCTATGTTCCTCTGGCGATGTAGAGGTGAATCCAGGCCCTGCAGTGCCTAGCTCCACTCCTATTCCCCAGGCGCTCTCTTTTGACAACTTCTGTAACCGTAATAGCCTTGGTTTCATGCATGTTAACATTAGAAGCCTCCTCCCTAAGTTTGTTCTATTCACTGCTTTAGCACACTCTGCCAACCCGGATGTTCTAGCTGTGTCTGAATCCTGGCTTAGGAAGACCACCAAAAATTCTGAAATTTTAATTCCAAACTACAACATTTTCAGACAAGATAGAACTGCCAAAGGGGGCCGTGTTGCAATCTACTGCAAAGATAGCCTGCAGAGTTCTGTCCTACTATCCAGGTCTGTACCCAAACAATTTGAAATTCTACTTTTAAAAATCCACTTCTCTAAAAACAAGTCTCTCACCTTTGCCGCCTGCTATAGACCACCCTCTGCCCCCAGCTGTGCTCTGGACACCATATGTGAACTGATTGCCCCCCATCTATCTTCAGAGTTCGTGCTGCTAGGCGACCTAAACTGGAACATGCTTAACCCCAGCCATCCTACAATCTAAACTTGATGCCCTCAATCTCACACAAATTATCAATGAACCTACCAGGTACCTCCCCAAAGCCTTAAACACGGGCACCCTCATAGATATCATCCTAACCAACTTCCCCTCTAAATACACCTCTGCTGTCTTCAACCAAGATCTCAGCGATCACTGCCTCATTGCCTGCATCTGTAATGGGTCAGCGGTCAAACGACCTCCACTCATCACTGTAAAACGCTCCCTGAAACACTTCTGCGAGCAGGCCTTTCTAATCGACCTGGCCGGGGTATCCTGGAAGGATATTGATCTCATCCCGTAAGTAGAGGATGCCTGGATATTTTTTTTTTAAATGCCTTCCTAACCATCTTAAATAAACATGCCCCATTCAAGAAATGTAGAACCAGGAACAGATATAGCCCTTGGTTCTCCCCAGACCTGACTGCCCTTAACCAACACAAAAACATCCTATGGCGTTCTGCATTAGCATCGAACAGCCCCCGTGATATGCAGCTGTTCAGGGAAGCTAGAAACCATTATACACAGGCAGTTAGAAAAGCCAAGGCTAGCTTTTTCAAGCAGAAATTTGCTTCCTGCAACACTAACTCAAAAAAGTTCTGGGACACTGTAAAGTCCATGGAGAATAAGAACACCTCCTCCCAGCTGCCCACTGCACTGAAGATAGGAAACACTGTCACCACTGATAAATCCACCATAATTGAGAATTTCAATAAGCATTTTTCTACGGCTGGCCATACTTTCCACCTGGCTACTCCTACCCCGGTCAACAGCACTGCACCCCCAACAGCAACTCGCCCAAGCCTTCCCCATTTCTCCTTCTCCCAAATCCATTCAGCTGATGTTCTGAAAGAGCTGCAAAATCTGGACCCCTACAAATCAGCCGGGCTAGACAATCTGGACCCTTTCTTTCTAAAATTATCTGCCGAAATTGTTGCCACCCCTATTACTAGCCTGTTCAACCTCTTTCGTGTCGTCGGAGATTCCCAAAGATTGGAAAGCAGCTGCGGTCATCCCCCTCTTCAAAGGGGGGGACACTCTTGACCCAAACTGCTACAGACCTATATCTATCCTACCGTGCCTTTCTAAGGTCTTCGAAAGCCAAGTCAACAAACAGATTACCGACCATTTTGAATCTCACTATACCTTCTCTGCTATGCAATCTGGTTTCAGAGCTGGTCATGGGTGCACCTCAGCCACGCTCAAGGTCCTAAACGATATCTTAACCGCCATCGATAAGAAACATTACTGTGCAGCCGTATTCATTGATCTGACCAAGGCTTTCGACTCTGTCAATCACCACATCCTCATCGGCAGACTCGACAGCCTTGGTTTCTCAAATGATTGCCTCGCCTGGTTCACCAACTACTTCTCTGATAGAGCTCAGGGTGTCAAATCGGAGGGTCTGCTGTCCGGACCTCTGGCAGTCTCTATGGGGGTGCCACAGGGTTCAATTCTTGGACCGACTCTCGTCTGTATACATCAATGAGGTCGCTCTTGCTGCTGGTGAGTCTCAGATCCACCTCTACGCAGACAACACCATTCTGTATACTTCTGGCCCTTCTTTGGACACTGTGTTAACAACCGTCCAGGCAAGCTTCAATGCCATACAACTCTCCTTTTGTGGCCTCCAATTGCTCTTAAATACAAGTAAAACTAAATGCATGCACTTCAACCGATCGCTACCTGCACCTACCCGCCTGTCCAACATCACTACTCTGGACGGCTCTGACTTAGAATACGTGGAAAACTACAAATACTTAGGTGTCTGGTTAGACTGTAAACTCTCCTTCCAGACCCATATCAAACATCTCTAATCCAAAGTTAAATCTAGAATTGGCTTCCTATTTCGCAACAAAGCATCCTTCACTCATGCTGCCAAACATACCCTTGTAAAACTGACCATCCTACCAATCCTCGACTTTGGCGATGTCATTTACAAAATAGCCTCCAATACCCTACTCAACAAATTGGATGCAGTCTATCACAGTGCAATCCGTTTTGTCACCAAAGCCCCATAATACTACCCACCATTGCGACCTGTACGCTCTCGTTGGCTGGCCCTCGCTTCATACTCGTCGCCAAACCCACTGGCTCCATGTCATCTACAAGACCCTGCTAGGTAAAGTCCCCCCTCATCTCAGCTCGCTGGTCACCATAGCGTCTCCCACCTGTAGCACACGCTCCAGCAGGTATATCTCTCTAGTCACCCCCAAAACCAATTATTTCTTTGGCCGCCTCTCCTTCCAGTTCTCTGCTGCCAATGACTGGAACGAACTACAAAAATCTCTGAAACTGGAAACACTTATCTCCCTCACTAGCTTTAAGCACCAACTGTCAGAGCAGCTCACAGATTACTGCACCTGTACATAACCCACCTATAACTTAGCCCAAACAACTACCTCTTTCCCTACTGTATTTTATTAATTAAGCTCCTTCGCACCCCATTATTTTTATTTCTACTTTGCACATTCTTCCATTGCAAATCTACCATTCCAGTGTTTTACTTGCTATATTGTATTTACTTTGCCACCATGGCCATTTTTTTGCCTTTACCTCTGTGTCGTTGTATCTGTTGAACTGCTTTGCTTTATCTTGGCCAGGTCGCAATTGTAAATGAGAACTTGTTCTCAACTTGCCTACCTGGTTAAATAAAGGTGAAATAAATAAATAAAAACTCAAGTGCCTCTGCTTGACATGGGAAAATCAAAAGAAATCAGCCAAGAAAGATTTTTTTTTGTAGACCTCCACAGGTCTGGATCATCCTTGGGAGCAATTTCCTAACACCTGAAGGTACCATGTTCATCTGTACCAACAATAGTATGCAAGTATAAACACCATGGGACCACGTAGCCGTCATACCACTCAGGAAGGAGACACGTTCTGTCTCCTAGAGATGAACGTACTTTGGTGCGAAAAGTGCAAGTCAATCCCAGAACAACAGCAAAGGACCTAGTGAAGATGCTGGAGGAAACGGGTACAAAAGTATCTATATCCACAGTAAAACGAGTCATTTGACCCAAGTGAAACAATTTAAAGGCAATGCTGACCCACTGGGAATGTGATGAAAGAAACAAAAGCTGAAATATATCATTTTACATTTCACATTCTTAAAATAAAGTGGTGATCCTAACTGAGCTAAGACAGGGAATTTTTTAAATATCAGGAATTGTGAAAAACTGAGTTTAAATGTATTTGGCTAAGGTTTATGTAAACTTCGGACTTCAACTGTACGTCTCATGTCTGAGCTGTTTAATTGTGACTCCATTTTGTCTCTGTCCTGATATTTTGCCTGTTTGCCTTACGGAGGGCACAGCTGACTGACTGTACTTGTCCATGTTCACAGTTACCATGTGGACCCCTTTAGTTATCAAAAATATTGAATTTGGCCTTTACTACTAAAGCCCATAGAAAACGCATTGATAAATGGCACAAGAAAAAGGACAAAATGAAATCATAAGGGTTCAAGTTTTGAAATGTCTGTCCTATATCTTGGAGACGTAATAATGCTAAAAAACATTTGTTGGACATATTTAACCCCTTTGTTGGCACAAAACTGCCTCCATACTTCTATTCATTTGTACGGGTTACCTTAAGACGAGTCCCGTGACACTTGTGGGGGTTGTAGGCCAAACCATTCGGACGCTAGAGACGTTTTCTTGAGAAGACGAATTTTCGGGATGTCTCATGGTCTGAAAACACTGCTGTAGCTCAGCCCCCTTTCAACGCAGATGCGGAAGGCCGACATAGGCATATGCGGTGGATTGGGACGCTGCCAATGCAAAAAAAAACAGTTCTCCATCTGAAACTGACAGATGGATTTTTTAAATATATTGTGTTACTTAGAGTAACAGATGCATTAGACTTAAGGGCTTCAACGCGCCGCAATTCACTGTAAGTAATAGGGGAAAGTGGAGCTAAATGTAACATGGGTCAATTGTAGGGGAACTTGGGGTATAAAAACACCACCCAAGATCAAAAGTATTTTTCAGGTAGGGTGACCGACTAAAAACAAGGGGACGAGGGAACCATACCCAGTGCAGTACTATTGTCAGAAGGACAAAGGATTACAGATCCATGCTTGGAAAGTCATAGAATGATGCAAATTTGTGGCCACATTTATTTGTACACAAAAACAAAAGTGCTCTGTTAATTACATTTCCTGTTATATGCACAGTAATTAACTGGCTCAAGTCCTCAGACAACTTGATGAATATATTCATTATGTGGATATTTAGTGTTCTCCTAATGTATTAGCCTTTAGCAGTTATAGCCCAAATCCTCAGCATTCTCTTCACCACCGGAAACTGTGTTTTCGCTTCTGTCTTTTCACTGAAACAAAATGTAAGAGAGAGTCAAAGCAATTTAGGAGAATGGAAACAGCAGGTTAGAGTGTCTTCATTACATTGGGGTCCATTAAAATGCACAAATAATGAGAGAATATACCATAACAATATAAAACATTTCTTTGGTATGACTCGGCTGGGGATAGGGCTGTGGCGCTCATGTATTTGTGTCAGCCGGTGATTGTCAAGCAAATAACTGTCGGTCTCACAGTAATTGACTGTTAATTAACATACATTTACCATCTCCTGGCTTCCACGCATAGCCTACAAGCCATTGACTGATGTGGATGTTCCAAAGGTCTGCATTTAAATGTGTTAGGCCCTGATCTGGCTATGCCATACGGCTGTGGGATACACTAGTTAATTTAGCAGACAGGATTTGCTTAGAATTCCGTGGCATTATTTTGTAGAATGAATAATACAATTGAACAAAGTTGAATGAAATGGAAAGGATATTTTCTCCAAATGATTTGAGGGAGTGTGCACATGGACTATGTGTTGAGTGGTTAACAAAAGAAATAGGAATTCCTTTTTGCTTAATTTAGGAGGTATTCATCTAACTTTAGTTCTACAAACGCTGGGCTTTATTTTTTGATTTTTAATACATTGTAAGGCTGCATGATATGACAGGAATGGTTAGAAAAAAGTAGCTTGAAAGGCATGAGCTCTGCTTAGTTTTTTTGTGCAGGCTGAACACACTACATCAGTTACTCATTCACAATTTGACAAGCACTTGATAATGTCTAGAATTTCACGGTGGCATCCCCTTTGTGTGGCCGTAATGCACCCCCAAAAAAATCCATGCCGTTTGCGGTCAGCGGCCGTTGTGCCCTTCTCCCTGAGTGCTCCGAATCACCTCTCACGGCTCTCCATCAAAGTGATCAGGTCTTTCTCACAGTCTACAAGTGATGACAGCCACGGAACTGCACGCATCCTTATCCAAATCCAAGGTGCATATTGAAGATATTGGAACAGTCCACATTTACTTTGCCAGCCAACAAGATGAGTAGGCCTAACGAACAACAAAAGTCAGTCTACTATCCCCCATATTACAAAAGTCTACCTATTTTATTCTGTGTGAGAAATAAATATTCCAAAACACGCCACATTTGTCCCTCGTACCAGTTTTTACACCTAAGCCAGAAAATTGTGTCAGTGTTTTTTTCCTTTTTTGGGAGATCACCAGTGCTATTAATTAATTGGATGTCATTGACCCTGCCATACTGTGCAGCTCAAACTTTCATTTTCAATACACAAAAAATAAAAATAGTCTGACATGCGAATCGTGATATTTTGATGCATGCCAGAATGTATAGCTTTATACAAGCATCAATGACATATTGCTTAGGACAACGCTTGGTTAAGTGTAAATCCAGACTTACACTTAGTTGTTTCCTGCCCCCCCCCTACTTGGCTTTCAGGTAACTGTGTGGGAGGGAACTACTTTGAAGAACAGAAGAAAATGGACTAGTGTTTTTGTATGGATCTACATTGAAATAATCCCCTATTCACTGGTAAGTGGCATTGGCCTGTTCTTACATGCAGTCTTGTCCTCCTCAGCAGCACTAAGGAGCCAATATTGGATCTTCTGTTCATCTCCTAATGTAAAGGGACACAGCAGAACAAAAAGCTATTGTAAGGTTGGTGATGACCAGAGTTAATCAGTGAAATAAAGAGCATAATTTGGCTTGAGATAAATATGAATAAACGTTATCAGAGGAGGCTGGTTGGAGGCGCTATAGGAGGACGGGCTCATCGTAATGGCTGGAATGGAACCGTATCAAACATATGGGAAACCACTTGACTCCATGTATTCCATTATAGCCAATACTATGAGACCGTACTCCTATAGCTCTTCCCACCAGCCTCATCTGTATCAATCAAGTGACTTAAAAGCCTGGACAGACAGGTCAAATGCATCAACACAGTACACATTCATCTATCCCTCAAAAGTCAGCTGGCATACACTGAAACACATGGCCTTTGTGGCTTTCTTTGGCAAATTACCATGAATTGACTGACTTATTAATACTACATATCATATTACGGTGTGGAGACATGAATTGTGTGACAAGAAATAACTACCAAGTCTATTACGCCCCAGCAGCTAGAATTTGTTCATCCACAATTCAACTGTGGAAACATGGCGGCTCTCCATACCAGGCAACAGAAATAGCAGGCCACTAGTATACGAGAGATTGTTGGTGAGGAGATTGCCCTCGACTTACAATAAAAACCGGTAACTGAAATCAATGGCAGTGTTCACTGCTAAAATAGATACCTATTCAACCAAAGTGGAAAATCTGGAGAAGACTCCATGACCTAGAAACAGCGCCAGCTAAGTTGGAAGGGATAATCAATCTCCTAAAAGAGAAAATGGAATCACTTAAATCATTCTTGTAAATGTAATGTGCGGGGTCACAGGACTTGAAACTAGAATGGAAGCGTACAACACAACTTCCTTCCTTCTGTTCGGGCAGGAGAAGCTGGGTCCCATGCCACTCATTAACATTGTGCACCACACGGATCAACTCCACAACGGCTCTCACTGTATCATTGTAGGGATCCACAGCTTCGAAGTCAAACAGCGAATTGTTCACCTTGCAGCGGAATCCGGGGCTCTGACCTATGCAGGGAAGAGGATCAGCATCTACCCAGACCTAAGTGACAAACTGCTAAAACCGAGGGAGACCTACAAAGTGAGATTACAGCTACGAAAGCTAAGCCTGAGATGCAGCTTCATCCACCCAGCTAAACTCATTAATCTTCCAGAACACAAAACACTATTTGCACTGCCAAAAGATGGTCAAGACTTCTTTGAGAAGCATATAAAACCCAATACACAACTGGACAAGCTGACAGATGGAACCCCATGACTGGCTCATTCAGGTGTGCTATCCATGTACAGTCAGTCATGCAGCATAGCCTATTGCTATGATGCTGTCCTCAGCATAAGACAAATGAGTACACCCCTCATGTTTGGGTACAAGGAACAATATTGCTGAGCATTGAACTTGTAATTACATTGCCTATGTTCCAGAACATTTAAACAGTGATGACACCATGTCAATTAATTAATTAATACATGGATCCTACTGCTATACCTTATTTAAGGGATTAGGCTTGCATGTGTCATATCTATGTTTTACATTTTATTTGTCATTACCCACCCTTACTCATCAAGTCTGCCAACTTATTTGTCAAGGTCTGAATTGTTTACTTATTTTTGTTTAGCATCTTTAGTGTTGATGTAAAATAAAAAGCATGGCCCACAGGGAAACCCACCCATTGGTCACCCTCTAACCAAAATAAGCTACTGCTGCTACTACTACTACTTCCATTTTAGAAAAACAATGGCAACACTAGCTATTCCCATCTGGAATTTCAAAGGCCTTAATATTCCTATCAATGCTCAAGCAGTCTTGACATTCTCGCAAGAAACCATATTGATATAGCAATGCTCCAAGAAACACACCTGCGCCAAAGAGACCGAATAGAGAACCACTTGTACAAACAAAACTAATCGTGGAATCACTGATACATACTCAAATTCCCTATCCTTGGTAAAGGCAAAGACCAAGAAAGCATAATCACTTTCCTAAAATGGATCCATAATGGAAATAAAAAAAATTGCCTTTATTAATGTGTATGCTCCAATTGATATGATCCTCTCAACAGCATAATTGTTGGAATTAACTGAACACCAACTGGTTATTGGGACAGACATGAATGCCAATCTGGACAAATCTAATAAGACCAACAATCCACAGGCAACCAAGGCTCTCCAACAACTCTGATTACAACCTCATTGACGCCTGGCGAGCTCATAACCCTAAAAAATAACACTTTCTATTCAAACAGGTACAAAACATTCTCCCGAATCAATTTCATACTAAACTCAGCAAAAAAAGAAACATCCCTTTTTCAGGACCCTGTCTTTCAAAGATAATTCGTAAAAATCCAAATAAGATCTTCATTGTAAAGGGTTTAAACACTGTTTCCCATGCTTGTTCAATGAACCATAAACAATTAATGAACATGCACCTGTGGAAAGGTCGTTAAGACACCAACAGCTTATAGACAGTAGGCAATTAAGGTCATAGTTATGAACACTTAGGATACTAAAGAGGCCTTTCAACAGACTCTGAAAAACACCAAAAGAAAGATGCCCAGGGTCCCTGCTCATCTGCGTGAACGTGCCTTAGGCATGCTGCAAGGAGGCATGAGGACTGCAGATGTGTCCAGGGCAATAAAAAGCAATGTCCGTACTGTGAGATGCCTAATACAGCGCTACAGGGAGACAGGGCGGTCAGCTGATCATCCTCGAAGTGGCAGACAATGTGTAACGACACCTGCACAGGATCGGTACATCCGAACATCACACCTGCGGGACAGGTACAGGATGGCAACAACCACTGCCCGAGTTACACCAGGAACGCACAATCCATCCATCAGTGCTCAGACTGTCCGCAATAGGCTGAGAGAGGCGGGACTGAGGGCTTGTAGGACTGTTGTAAGGTAGGTCCTCACCAGACATCACCGTCGCCTATGGGCATAAACCCAGCGTCGCATAAACCCAGCGTCGCTGGACCAGACAGGAATGGTGATGGTCGGCTTCACGTTTATTGTTGAAGGAATGAGAATTACATGCCTGTACTCTGGAGCAGGATTGATTTGGAGGTGGAGGGTCCGGCATGGTCTGGGGCGGTGTGTCACAGCATCATCGTACTGAGCTTGTTGTCATTGCAGGTGTCATGACACATTTTAGATTCTTCAAAGTAGCCACCCTTTGCCTTGATGACAGCTTTGGACAATCTTGGCATTCTCTCAACCAGCTTCATGAGGTAGTCACCTGGAATGCATTTCAATTAACAGGTGTGTTTTGTTGAAAGTTAATTTGTGGAATTTCTTTCCTTCTAAATGCGTTTGAGCCAATCAGTTGTGTTTTGACAAGGTAGGGGTGGTATACAGAAGATGGTCTTTTACCAAATAGGGCTAAGTCCATATTATAGCAAGAACAGCTCAAATAAGCAAAGAGAAATGACAGTCCATCATAACTATAAGACATGGACAGTCAATGCAAAACATTAAGAACTCTGAATATTTCTTTATGTGCAGTCGCAAAAACCATCAAGCGCTGTGATGAAACTGGCTCTCATGAGGACAGCCACAGTAAAGGAAGACCCAGAGTTCTCTGCTGCAGAGGATAAGTTCATTAGAGTTTAGTGTACCTCAGATTGCAGCCCAAATAAATGCTTCACTTAGTTTAAGACATCAACTGTTCAGGAGACTGCATGAACCAGGCCTTCATTGATGAATTGCCGGAAAGAAAACAACACCAATAGAGACTTGCTTGACCCAAGAAACACGAGCAATGGACATTAGACCGGTGGAAATCTGTCCTTTGGTCTGATGAGTCCAAATTGGAGATTTGTGATTCCAACCGCTGTATCTTTGAGACGCAGAGTATGTGAACGGATGATCTCCACATGTGTAGTTCCCATGGTGAAACAGAGGAGGAAGTGCGATGGTGTGGGGGTGCTTTGCTGGTGACACGGTTGGTGATTGTTAATTTTTTATCAATAATGACTAAATTATGTATACATTTCAATCAGGACTGACTAAATCAGAATACTGTATAGATTTATGAATTTTATTTTACTCCTAGTACTGAATATAATGTGTGTAATTATAATCAAGAATTAGAACAAAGACTCTGTTCCTTGGTAGAAACTAATGAACTTATCGTCAGACTGGCTAGAATGCTTATCTACACAGGGAGACCTTGGCTTGGTCATGAATTACCTAAACCGGTGGGGGACGATGTAGGAAGGCTTGTGAACTATACTGCCATTGTATCGGCGTGGAGGAGGGACGGGACAGTTTAAAACCTATGATGTCATTTTCAATTTATAACCTGTTGTAAATTGTATCATGTTCAGTACTCTCGAGAATAAATCCTATTGCTTGATTTTGAGACTGGTCTTGCCCATTTTATGCAAATAAGTATCTTACAATCCTTAGAAATGGGCTGTGTGTATTAATTGAATTGGGTAATAAACATAGGAATTCAATTCCTTCTAACTGTGATTTATTTAGAATTCAAGGCACACTTAACCAGCATGGCTAACATGGCATTCTGCAGCGATACGCCATTCCATCTGGTTTACACTTAGTGGGACAATCATTTGTCCCACTAAGTGTAAACCAGAGCTGTGTAAGGGCTATTTGACCATAAAGGAGAGTGATGGAATGCTGCATCAGATGACCTAGCCTCCACAATCACCCGACCTCAACCCAATTGAGATTGCGGCCCAACTCATCCCAAACAGTCAATGAAAAGCAGCCAACTAGTGCTCAGCATGTGTGTGGGAGCTCCTTCAAGATTTTTGTTAAACCATTACTCATGAAGCTGGTTGAGAGAATGTCAAGAGTGTGCAAAGCTGTCAAGGCAAAGGGTGGCTACTTTGAAGAATGTCAAATATATTTTGATTTGTTTAACATTTTTTTGGTTACTACATGATTCCATACGTGTTATTTCGGGCAGCAGGTAGCCTAGTGGTTAGAGTGTTGGGCCAGTAACCCAAAGGTTGCTAGATCGAATCCCCAAGCTGACAAGGTAGTTAACCCACTAGGCTGTCATTGTAAATAAGAATTTCTTCTTAACCGACTTGCCTACTTAAATAAATAAAAATAAAAAAATAAAAAAATCATAGTTTTGTTGTATTCACTATTATTCTACAAGGAAATGGCACCAACTGCTTCGCTTCTCATCCTTGGGAAACCTTGCACCATTTTTTTATGTATTATTTCTTACATTGTTAGCCCAGAAAATCTTGTGTGTTACATACAGCCATGAAGAACTATTGGATATCAGAGCAGCGGCAACTTACCAGCACTACGACCAGTAATATGACTTCCCTGAAGCGGATCCTTCGTTTGCACCAACGAGGGCTTTGAACTGATTCAAGGCCGACCCAAAACAACAACGCCGGAGAAGAGGAAGCCGGAGCGGTCTCCTAGTCAGACTTAGGAGGCACACATCACCAGCCGCTTCAGAGTATATTACTTGCTAACGTCCAGTCCCTAGATAAAGTTTACGAGATCAGAACAAGGGTTGCTTTCCAGAGAGACAAGGATTGTAACTCTGTTTCACGGAAACATGGCTCTTAGGATATTGTCGTGGCAGAATCAGAATTCTTTAGGTAACATTTATAAGATGTTTTATTCATTTTATAGCATGCTTATGTGGGAAAGTTACTTGGGCCCAGAGAGGGGAGAGGTCTGGTTAGTCTTCTGTGAATGTGTCATGTATAAACGTATATTTTCAACCATGTGAAGGGATGATTGAGGGGGAACAAATTATCTCTTGGCTCCACAATGTCTGTGTGCCAGTCACTGGCTCTCTGTGATCTTGTCCAGGAGGGGGTGTATTTGATATATGCCATTGGGTGAGGTAATGGTGTTGGTCTGGAGTGGTACCAAGAGCGAGATAAGAACATAGTTTAGGAGACCAAAACTGAACGATAATGTATAGCCAATGCTGTCTGGCTGTGTGTGTTTTTGCTATAAAGGATCTCAGTTGCAATGTGTAAGCACTCAGAACTCATTTATAGACATTGAATTGATCTGAGAGTCACAGGGTTGTGATGGAGCTCATATAATTAAAGATGGACTTTATGAAAACTCTGTCTTGTGTGGTTTGCTCTCTTGTGATTTGGTAATACAGGAAATTTCCACTACAATATACTGTGGGAGTCGGTTCAGCCATCTGGATTCTCAGTGCATCGCGCCGACAGGAATGAACATCTCTCTGTGAAGAAGGGCGGGGGTGTATTTTTCATGGTGTAATTGTAATAACATACAGGAACTCAAGTCTTTGTTCACTTGACCTAGAATTCCTCAAATGCCGACTGTATTACCTCCCAAGAGAATTATCTTCAGTTAGTCACAGCCGTGTATATTTCGCCTTAAGCCGATACAACGACTGCCCTCAAGGAATTTCACTGGACTTTATGCAAACTATATACCTAGATGCAGCATTTATTGTAGCTGGAGATTAAGCAAATTTTAGGAAAAGGCACCCTAAATTCTACCAACATATTGACTGTAGCACTCACGCTGGAAAAAAAACTGGACCATAGTTACTCTAACTTCCGGGATGCATACAAGACCCTCCCCCACCCTCCTTCCGGGCAAATTTGCCCCTCCCTTCCTATAGGCAGAAACTCAAAACAGGAAGTACCCGTGAAAAAGATTATTCAACGCTGGTCTGACAAATCAGAATCCACCCTTCAAGATTGTTTTGATCATGCGGACTGGGATATGTTCTGGGTAGCTTCTGAGAATAATACGGACGTGTACACCGAGACGGTCACTGAGTTTATCAAGAAGTGTATAGGAGATGTTGTACGCACAGTGACTATTATAACCTACCCTAACCACAAAACATGAATAGATGGCAGCATTCGCGCACAAATGAAAGCACGAACCACTGCATTTAACCATGGCAAGGTGATGGGAAATATGGCTGAATACAAACAGTGTAGTCATTCCCTCCGCAAGGCAATCAAATAGGCAAAACGTCAATATCGAGACAAAGGAGTAGCAATTCAACGGCTCAGACATGAGACGCATGTGGCAGGGTCTACAGACAATCACAGATTACAAAAGGACAGCCAGCCACGTCCCAGACACCACAGTCTTGCTGCCAGACAAGGCAAACACGTTCTTTGCTCACTTTGAGGACAGCAGGGGGCAAACTACCTGCCCCCCAGGACACCTACAGCACCCGATGTCACAGGAAGGCCAAAAACATCATCAAGGACAACCACCCGAGCCACTGCCTGTTCACCCCGCTACCATCCAGAAGGCGAGGTCAGTACAGGTGCATCAAAGCTGGGACAAAGAGACTGAAGAACAGCTTCTATCTCAAGGCTATCAAACTGTTAGACATCACTAGCAGAGGCTGCTGCCTACATAGACTTAATCATTGGCCACTTTAATAATGTTTACATATCTTGCATTACTCATCTCATATGTATATGCTGTATTCTATACTATTGCATCTTTTAGCCTAAGCCACTCTGACATTGCTCATCCTTATATTTATATTCCATCCCTTTAGATTTGTGAGTATTTGTTATTTGTGGAATTGTTAGATATTGCTGCACAGTCAGAACTAGAAGAACAAGCATTTAGCTACACTCACTATAACATCTGCTAACCATGTGAGCAATAAAATTGCATTAAGAAAACAGGTGTCCAAACATTTGACAGGTACTGTATATTCATAATATCAAACCGGGTAGTTTGGGTCACGGTATATCAGAAAGGGGTATGACTTGTTCTAATTATGGTGGCAAGCAGTTAATAGCAAAAAGGCACCACTGTGGTTTATGGACAATATACCACGGCTAATGGCTGTATCCAGGCACTCTGCGTCATGCAATAACAGCCCTTATATTGACCATATGCATAGTCTACAAAACATTAGGAACACCTGCTGTTTTCATGACAGACTGAACAGGTGCAAGCTGTCACTTGTTATATCCACTTCAAATCAGTGTAGATTAAGAGTATGAAACAAGACAATTGAGACATGGATTGTGTTTGTGTGCAAATTCAGAGGGTGAATGGGCAAAATAAAAGTGCATTTGAACGGGGTATGGTAGTAGGTGCCAGGCACACCGGTTTGAGTGTCTCAACAACTGCAATGCTCCTGGGTTTCACACTCAACAGTTTCCTGTGTGTATCAAGAATGGTCCACCACCCAAAGGACATCCAGCCAACTTGACAACAGTTGAAAGCATTGGAGTCAACATGGGCCAGCACCTGCGTAACACTTTCAACCACCTTGTAGAGTGACAGGGGGGCACGGCTCTGTTGCAACCCACAGTGGGTGTGGCGTTTTAGGTTTTTAATTCGTACACTTTGTAAACAATCTCTCAACAACAGCTTTACAGTGATGGTGTGCTGGACTGATCTTGTTGATTGTAGCAGGTATGTACAATAACAGACTAAATTATGAAAATGCCGCTGGCAGCGGCTCCAATACAGCAGAGAGTTCCTACTACAATGCAATTCAAACACGATGGATATTCCAATGGCCCATCTATTCCCTGATTGTCTGCGAGTGGATTACAAACCAAAACACAAACATGGGGAATCAGAAAGATTTAAACAATCTTCCCTTACCCGCCACCTTGCTGATCAATAACCAGTCACAGAAACTGGAATCCATCTCACCCGACGCGCCAACATTTATTTTAGGGGATTTTAAAAACTGTACTTTGCATGTACCACCAATATGTGAAATGTCACACTAGGAAAAATAAGACTTGATTTGTGCTATCGGACAATACCAAGTGCTTTCTCTGCCACTACCAGACCTCCCCTGGGGACATTGGACCACAATGTTGTCTACCTCTTGCCAACCTACTGGAGAAACTGTCCAGGTATGGAACAATAGTATCACTCGTCTCCAAGGATGTTTTGACTGTGCTCTGTGGGAGGTACGAGGACAGCAGCTCTGATCTTAATGAAGTCAGATGTTGTAAAATTCTGTGTTGTGTCAGTTGTGCCTACTAAAACCTGTAAAATCTTCCCTAACAATAACAGGGATGCAAACTGTTGAGGGCCCAAAAAAGGTGACACCTTTTTTCTTCACTGAAACATGCAAAAAAGATCCCTGCTAGGAGGAAATGCAGGTCAATTAAACAAAGAAAATTATCAACATGATCAGTCTCTGTAAAAGAAAGTGGTTAATGTGAACCTAGCTCAGAGCTAAAAAATGTCAAGAAAGCAATCCAATGTAATTTGTTGCCTAGACTTTACTACAAATGACACTGAAGTCTTGAGGGGAAAAAAAACAACACACTAATATTGCAGTTAGCCATGACAGCCTTTATAATAGAACACTTGTGACTACACACACAAATATTGCACTTGGGGAAAAAAATATCTTTAGTAGAAATATGAAACAGGCATATGAAACATTTTATTTTTGCTCTATTATAGTGGCCACTATAGTAGACATCGATCAAGTGCACAAGGCTACATTTGTGCAAAAATTACATTCACCAAGTAAAATGCAATAATCCCCCCCCACACATCTTACTGTCAACTTCAACAGAAGCAACATCTTAGGGCTACACTGCATATTATTACATTGTACACTTTCTGAATGTGGACATCTGTTCCACAATGTGCCAGCAGAGCATGATAAACTTTGTTGGCATAATTGACCTTTCAGGCAGAGCGTACACCTGGCATACCCCCTTTAATCCACTGAATTGAAAAAGTGGGAAAGCGTGTGTTGTTCCTTTAACCTCTATAGTGGCATCCAGTTTAAGCCAGGCCCAGCTCCACTTGTTTAACAAGCAATTCCTCAAACACTACTCAACAAATTGGATGCAGTCTATCACAGTGCCATCCGTTTTGTCAACAACGCCCCATATTACCCACCACTACGACCTGTACGCTGTCGTTGGCTGGCCATCGCTTCATATTCGTCGCCAAACCCACTGGCTCCAGGTCATCTACAAGTCTGTTATGTAAAGCCCCGCCTTATCTCAGCTCACTGGTCACCATAGCAGCACCCACCCGTAGCACGCACTCCAGCAGGTATATCTCACTGGTCACCCCCAAAGCCAATTCCTCCTTTGGTCGCCTTTCCTTCCAGTTCTCCGCTGCCAATGACTGGAACGAACTGCTAAGGTCACTGAAGCTGGAGACCCATATCCCCCTCACTAGCTTTAAGCACCAGCTGTCAGAGCTGCTCACATATCACTGCACATAGCCCATTTGTAAACAGCCCATCCAACTACTTCATCCCCATACTGTATTTATCTTGCTCCTTTGCACCCCAGTATCTCTACTTGCACATTCATCTTCTACACATCTACAATTCCAGTGTCTAATTGATATATTGTAATTACTTCGCCACCATGGCCTATTTATTGCCTTAACTCCCTTTTCTTACATCATTTGCACTCACTGTAATGACGGTTTTCTTTTGTTCTACTGTATGTTTGTTTATTCCATGTGTAACTGTTGTTGTATGTGTCGAACTGCTGTGCTTTATTTTGGCCAGGTCGCAGTTGTAAATGAGAACTTGTTCTCAACTAGCCTACCTGATTAAATAAATGTGAAATAATTTTTCCTTGAAAGAAATCACCCAATTCTCTCATTCTGAAAATTAACCACATAAGGTAGAGGGAAAATATTACTGTTAGTTCACTAGCTTGTTATTAACATTTCACACAGGTTGCCAGTGTCCAAACTAATGAGGTATAACTTGAGGAACAGCAACGTTACCAGTTAATACCATAATGAATTGGTTAGGTTATTGATGTTTGCGTATCTGATGTTGTAACATTAACTAGCTAACAGTGGCTGTCTGATTTTATTAGCCAGCTCATTTTCCACACCATAAACTCAATTATTTGATCAGTTTAGTTGGCTAATTTTGCTCAACATTTTTATGGCTAGCCAAGGGAGAATGATCCAGCTTGCAAGATATTTAATGCTAACAATAATTGTTCCATCACACTTTCTCCCTCAGTTCAAACTTTCCAAATGCCAGTTGTTTTTCGGTTACAGCTCATGAAGTATACTTCATCACCTTCTCACCCCCGTCTCCGTGGTCAGGCTTCTCACCTACCCTTTCATTATCGTTCAGGGGACATGCTGCTGTAAATTAACGGGCAAACTGCCTTTCCACTCTCCTGCTCTTTGCAGAGCGCACGCTGATGCTGTAACTAGCACATTGGCTGTCTCTTCTCTTCAGTCACGTGCTGCATTCTGTTATGTGAACGATTGGCTGAGCCTTGGATACTGCCAGTATTGCTCCAAATGCGAATCACTCATTTGCATACAGCCAGCAGTCATCCATAGCCCGCCAAAAACTTCATTGGATCTACACTAATCACGTAGGTCACATTTTTTGACTTTGAAACAGCGAATTTCACCGAAAGGTGACTAGTTTGAGTCCCCGCAATAAGCCTTTGGTATCAAAAATATATATTTTTAAATCACTACTTAGTAGGAAGGCAGTTTATACTGAGGGTAATTGACAGGCTTGAAGAGATGTACAATGTGAGCTCAAAAGACAGATACTGGTGGACAAGGAGGCATATAAACAAAGGGAGAGGACCCACTCCTCAGGAAACTCAACAGATTAAATCCATGGCTAGTGTGCCCCACATAGGCAAGGGGAAAAAAACAATGCTGACCTTGGGAGACATGAGGGCTAGAACATTGCTAATGTTTTCTCCTCAAGACTTTGCCCAGCAGAGGAGTTGATGATCAATTCTTACTCTCAACACGGTCTATAGACATCTAGAAGGTGCCAAATCCCATGTCAGGGTTTGGTTGGCTTTTCTTCAGCCTTACATTCTGGCACAGAGACTCCTAAGGGACTTCTCCTTTGATGGGGGTCTGGTTTTGTGACTGTTGGACTTCATGAGCCACAGCGGGTCAAAGTAGGTCCCCACATTTCAGACAAACACACCACCAACACAGGCTCTCCTCAGGGATGTGTTTTGTCCACACTCCTGTACACTAATAGTTGGTCAGGATGGGAACTAGTACGACACCTCGTTAAGTTCACTGATGACACTGCCTTGATCAGCCTGTTGCATGATGACGAGGAACACCATGGCCCGGTCCTAAATTACCTTTGTAGAGTTGTGTGACAAATCACACTTGGTCCTCAATACCAATAAGACCAAAGAGATGTGCATAGACTTCAGGGAGTGTACACCACCTACCTCTGCAACATCTATCAGAGGTCAGAACAGAGATTGTAGAAGAAAACAAATATCTGGGTGTCCTCTTGGACAATAAGCTTCAGTGGAGTAAATGTACAGACCTGATCTACAAAGACAGTCACTGTACTACACGAACTCGGTTTTAGAAATCTTTCATTGAGAGTATCTTAACTTTTTGTATTATTTGTTGGTTTGGCAATGCCAGATATATGCTGAGAAGGATTATCACCACAGCAAGCAAGGTACTTGGAGTCAAACAGAAAGGCATGTGTGAGATCTTTATGGTCAGGGACCTCCACAAGGCTCAAATCATTTTAGACCCAAGCCACCCAAGAGACAAAATAATTAATCACGGTGCAATGATTTGAGGCTCCCGAGTGGCGCCGCAGTCTAAGGCACTGCATCTCAGTGCTAGAGGCGTCACTACAGACCCTGGTTTGATTCCAAGCTGTATCACAACGGGCCGTGATTGGGAATTCCATAGGTCGGCGCTCAATAGGCCCAGCGTCGTCCGTCATTGTAAATAACAATTTGTTCTTAACGGACTTGCCTAGTTAAATAAAAGGTTAAATAAGTGGTGTGGCAGATGCCAAGTTTACCCCATGGTTCAGGTGCCTAGGAGTCTGAACATGCCCTTAAGAGTAATTCATGCAAGTGGAATTAAAATAGACTAAGCGGAATCCATCCTGGTGTGACCACTTGTCTAGCTGCCTGTTAGTGGTGCAGCCAGAACAGAACCTCAGTCTGACAGGCCTGAAGGTGTGCTCTTGCTTTGTGGCTAGCTATAAAAGTGTATCCACATCACTGTTGACTTTGGAGAAACTCCTCCAAAACATCTCACCCCAAAAAGTTCTCATCAAACAAGAGGTATACCGACTGACCTTCCCCACAGAGGTTCTTGTTGGTTCGGGCCTTGAGTGATGGCGCCCTACTTTTGTGATATTTGGGAGCCTGTTTAATGTAGCCTGTTCCAGAAATGGATGTGTCCATCTCCACCTGGCGATGCCGCCGTGACCTCGAGGCCTGTGGATAAACATAAAAATGATCAATCAGTTCAAAAGTATTCCATTGAATAGGACACTGAGTATATCCAGTAATGCAATGAATTAAGAATTGATAAACCAGATGCATATGATGCAGACAAGCAAAAAATACTACATGTAGGGCAACATTTTCCTTGTCCTTAACTCCATTAGCAAAAGCCACAGTTTTGTAAGTGTTGCCATGCCAATCACTAAATTCATGAAAAAAGGCTAATTAGCCTACTCCCCAATACACCTTCCCGTTGCTTCACCTCTGTTGTGGGAAAGTTGGCAAGGGGCACATTTGATCAGGTATATTTAAGTTGGTTCTCCAGCAGTGATCAATGACATTCAATGTGTGGTGCATTGTGGGGATAAACAATAGAAATGCCTGCTTCTGATGTTTTTCAAGGTATTCAGTATTTGATGTCCAACATGGCCAAGATCTGTGCAGACACCTAAAGGTCAGTGGAAACTACCCAAAAAGTAATTGCTCAGATTTTTTAGCTCATTGTGCACCTTTTAGCAAGAGGAAAATGTTGCCCATCATTTTCTATTAATAAAACACATGCATAGTTTATTTCATACACCACTTTAATGGCTATGTATTGGACAAGCAGTGTCAAACTCAATTCCTGGAGGGATATATCTCTGCTGGTTTGTTATTTTCTTTCAGTTAAAGTCCAATTAAGACCCAGACAACCAGGTGAGCAGAGTTATTAACTAATCAATTACCTTTATTGATTAATAAAGTACAAGGGAGGAGAAAAAGGCCATAGACACGCTGCCCTCAAAGACTGGAGTTTGACAGATATGCATTGGACACTTAACAGTGGCACTTGAAATGAAGTGTGAAAAATCACTTCTTGTTCAGCAGACCTCTGCAAGACACCCGTATGATTTTGTCTTGATGGATGCCAGAAGCTGTGCCCTATTGGAAGACTGGACAAAAAGAGAGCTTATTCAGGAAAGGATAAGACCTTCAATGCTTGCAATGTCATTATCTGGCCAACGGTGGTACTCACCAGTGTTGACGTAAAACCATTGTACACTCCCGAAGGGTTTTGTAGTTTGTTAGTCAATGTACTATATTCTAGTAATGTTAGACCGTAGCAAAACAAGCAGTGCAGAAGGCTTTCTAGCATTTAACGGTCTATGGCAAGTTCCCAAATAGTCATAGCGTTATTTCATTACAGTACAACAACAAAAAGGCTAACTACACTAAAGCTTACCTCGACCTGCTGGGCTTTTTCCTCAGCATAAACCAAGTGGTCTGCATCTCCATGGTTCTAAACATAACAAAAAGCCAAGTTTAAAAATCACAACCAGTTTCTGGGCTCAAATATTTCTTCAGAGTAGAAATTTACATTTTATGAATTGTCAACAAAAATGTTTATAGTGCAAAACAGTGACAATTAAACACTGCTGCATTGAAATATGTGTTCTCCCTGCACTATAAGAATAGATGCTCACCTCATGCCTGTCCTGCCAGTGGAGGAACTCAAGCACACAGCTGTGCAAGCGGGCAGGCAGGTCCTGTTGGGTCACCGCAATGGATGACCTCTCCAAGACGGACGCCTTCAGCCGCTCATGGTGACCCTGAATGTTAGCCACCTCCTACGTGCAATGCAAACAAAACACACTTGCCAGACAACCAAACAGTCCGATATGCTAAATTAATCCAGAGGGTCATTCAGTGTGACAAACTGTTACATAAAACTAAACACCTACGTAAAACCATTGCAACAAGTATTGCAGTAACGTACAGTGCATTGGGAAAGTATTCAGACCTTGCCTTTTCCCGCATTGTTACATTACAGCCTTATTCTAAAAGGATTAAATCAAATGTTTTCCCTCAATCTATGGTACACCGTCATCGTAAATAAGAATTTGTTCTGAACTGACTTGCCTAGTTAAAAAGGTTAAATAAATTTTAAAAATTACACAATACCACAATGAAGCAAAAACAGGTTCATATGTTTGAAAATGTATTTAAAAAAAACCTTAACATAGGTATTTAGACCCTTTGCTATGATATTCGAAATTGAGCTCAGGTGCATCCTGTTTCCATTGATCATCCTTGTGATGTTTCTAATACTTGGAGTCCACCTGTGGTAAATTCAATAGATTGGACATTATTTGCAAAGGCACACAGCGGTCTATATAAGGTCCCACAGTTGACAGTGCATGTCAGAGCAAAAACCAAGCCATGAGGTGGAATGAATTGTCTATAGCGCTCCAAGACAGGATTGTGTCAAGGCACAGATCTGGGGTAGGGTACCAAAAAATATCTGCAGAATTTAAGGTTACCAAGAACACAGTGGCCATCACTCTTAAATGGAAGAAGTTTGGAACCACCAAGACACTTCCTAGAGCTGGCCGCCTGGGAAAACTGAGCAATCGGGGGAGTAGGGCCTTGGTCAAGGAAGTTTGTGTGTAGATGGATTCAATACATTTTTAAAATCAATTTTAGATTAAGTTTGTAACGTAACAATGTGCAAAGTTTAGGGGGTCTGTACTTTCCAAATGTACTGCAAGTAGTTTATTCTACCCAAGCCTTTGAATTGTTTCCTAATTGTAGGCTACCTTTAGCACCTGATGTTGATAAAGTATTTTAATGTTGAACACTTGACCACAGTCACATTGTCCTATGTGAATTCTGTAAGAGATGGTCGAGCTAAGGCTTAAGAGGCTGTGAAAGACACTAAATGGGCAAAAACAAAGAGCAGCACTGTAGCTGTTCAATGAGAAATTTTTAATATAGAATAACTAATCTAATAATGTTAATGGTTTGCCTAATGAGGGAACTTGGTGAGAATGTTCAGAGAATCCATTTAAGTAATTTGTTTAATTGTTGGGAAAAGAATACTTTAAAATGTAGAGCAGTGTGAAAATTGCAGCAAAATGTTTGAATGCCTTTTTCTCCTAAATGGGATTACACTTTATCAACTTTTAAAGCAGCATTACATCCCCCATGTTTTCTCCAAGTTCAGTAGATTTGGTCTCCAACCTTCTCTAGCAGGACAGCTTGTTCCAGTTCCCGCCAATATCCAGAAACTTCACACAGCCATTGTAGAGGAGTGGGACAACATTCCACAGGAAGGAGGAAATTGGTATACACACCAGATACGGAGTTGTTTTCTGATCCTCACCCCATTTCTTTAAAGGAATCTTAGAATCCATCGATTAGAGCCTAATTTATTTAAAATTGACTGATTTCCTTATATGAACTAACTCGGTAAACATTTTTTTTTTGCATGTTTATGTTTGGTTCAATCTATATGCAAAAAACAGCCCGACCACATTTTGAGTGGATGGTATGAGACAGGCTTTAGACGCACACCCCCATGCCTGCATTATAGCCTACTGATGTTCAAAAAGCCTATTCACACATTGAGTGGGAGATGTACAGATTCAGCATGGGAAATGTGCCGATTCCCCAGTGTGACATGGAACCGTTTTACTGTAGCAAAGTTTTTAATAGAGGAAAAGCCATACTTGTAGCATATCTGTAGAGATGAGGTCCTTGACCCTTTCTGGTCGGTCACGGAACTCCTCGCACACCTTGTGATGCTGGGGCTTCTTCTTCACACGGAAGGTCAACTACAGGTGGACACAGTGAACCGAGGAATAGGGTCAATTCCATCTAAATCAATTAAAAGTGCAATGTGTTTTAATACAAGTTCAATAAGTAACATTTCTGGTTAAAAAAAAAGTATTGACCCTACAAGATTAAGGGGGAGGGTCTATAAACGTGTACTCTGCTGCACTGATTGGCTTAAATGGAGCCAAGTTCGGTGTGCGCGCGCGCAGAGACAGCGGAAGTAGGTTGTGACATGTGTGGCCGCACCCCCTGGTCTACGCATCTTTGAAGTTTAGATGGGTTAAATGGAATACGCTGAAATCTGGACACTGACTGTGGGCCTAGAACCTTTCACATGTAGCCTAATACAATATAAACTTCTGCAGAATTAATGATTTCTTAGTAAAATGATACACCAAATAACATTGTTTTGGGAACAGGTGTGGAGAAATATGATTTCTTTCAGCATCTTGAGAGAGAATGACAATGTGTGGTTAAAGGCGCTGCATGGTCAATCCGACATCTGCATTGGAAGTGCAGAATTTACAGTGATATGGCCTCCGCAGAAGTCAGGGCACTCCTGCTTTTTGCGCTACACAGAGCAGAGCTGTTGTGAAGGACGTGAGTGTGTTTATACAGGACCTCCCGCCCCCACTTAACATCAACCAATCCTGTCAATGTAGAGCTATAAAGGTGCCCTCCGCATGGGTACACAAGCATAAATTGGCTTTTTTCAGCAATATAAAAGCTACCATTATTTCAACCACAAATTGGAAATGCAGTCAAGACAAACTGAAATCATTGGATCTTTTTCACAGAATTTCATTTTCTTAAAACCGGTCAAACTGATATCATTCAGACATTTTGCATGAGAAACCTTTCATCTGTTTGAGTTACTGCATTCTCACCCCGCTTCCTTAAAACGTTCTCACTCTGTGAGAAGCAGAAATGAAAGCATTCCAGTGGCATAAAGGACTTACATAAAAATACTACTTAAGTAGTTTCTGTACTTTATATATTTGACTACTTTTACTTCACTACATTCCTAAAGAAAAAAAAAAAAAAAAAGTACTTTTTACTCCATACATTTTCCTTGACAACCAAAAATACTCATTACATTTTGAATGCTTAGCAGGACAGGTAAGTGATCCAATTCACGCACTTCTCAACAGAACATCCCTACTGCCTCTGATCTGGTGGACTCACTAAACACATGCTTCGTTTGTAAATTATGTAGGAACATTGGTGTGCCTCTGGCTATCCGTAAAATTTGAAGGAAAAAGAAAATGGCACCACCTGGTTAGCTAAATAAGGAATTTTAAATGATTGATGCTTTTACTTTTGATACTCAAGTATATTTGAAACCAAATATTTTATACTTTTACTTGAGTCATTTTCTTTTAAAGGTTTCATTACTTCACAAGTATGACCATTGGGTACTTTTTCCACCAGATGCATTCATTCAATCGATCGATTTATGACATTCTGGTGGGCAAGGCTTTATTTATTCTTTTAGGGCATCAAGTAATGACAAAGAGAAGTTGCACATATCCAATTATTGACTAACACATAGGAAATAGCCGACCAAAATGTGGAGATGAGCTGAAAAATACAACTAGGCTTAATGTTAAAAAAAATTGTTCCGCCGTCTAGCCATAATCTCAAACGTTCGCTTGCGTGAATCGGCTGCACCTGAGACAAAACGTCAGAATTTCTCACCCTAATAGCTTGTTTTCCATCTAATAAACTTAGTTAATGGTGAATCAACAAAATGTCAACACTGACTCATCAAAACTGGTTGTCATGGCTTTGTCTTGTCTCTCTGCAGCAGACATGTTTTGGGCTTCTTTGGTACTCTGGAATGTTGAGTGTTGCTCCCGCAGCTGATGCTCCATGCTTAAACATTATTTTGTAAATACTTTAATTCAAATAGCTTTTTGATGATTTGAGTAATACTAATCGAATCAGACTGATTCAAGTTGGGGTCAGGGTCAATTCAACAACTTTACTTTAATTAAATTCCCTCTCACTGTAAGTTAGCTCAAGGAAATTCTAATTTCAGGTCAATTAATTTTAGTGTCAGGTAAATTCCCCCCCAACAAGAATTCAACAAAATCAATTTGAATTCAATTCACTCAAGCTGATCAGGTCACTGTTCAGAAAGCCCTGCTATAATGAAAATAATATATATTTGTTGAAATGATTGAAATATCTGTACAAGATTGTGCAGAAACACTGACCCACATGACATTTGAATGAAAAACAAACATTTTAAAGCTTACAGTGTCATCGGTTGGCCAAAAACTCAACACTAATTATTATTTTCCTATGAAGATAGATGGGCTGACATCACAACAAAAAAGGACACCGGCTCTGAGGTGCAAGGCTGTTATTCGGGTCTGTCAGATAGCAACATCGACCAGACTGCTGCTGTGAGGTGAATCATAGGTGCTTGTTTCAACTAGTTGTATTTTTGTTAACATCTCATTTTGACCAATGATGTAAATAAACAGCAGATGACTGACAGGGGGCACTGTTTAAGCTACTGCACTGCCATTTTGTACTCCTACATTGTTTAATAAGCTTTGGAAGATATGTAGACATTAAATGGATTTCTAGATTCTATTTTGCCAAGTATGTAATATTACAAAATACCTTAAGGGATACTTTAAAATTACAATATGTAATTTGGGAGTGCCTTACCATCTGAGGCATGGCAGTGTAAAGGACAGCATTCTCAGCTATTAGCTTCCTGATAATGTAAACTGCATCATAGTGCTGCGAATTCACCGAATCCTGGTAAAACTTCTGAATTTGCTCCCAGTCCTTTAGGGCAATCCTGATCTGGGAGGGGAAAAAAAAAACACACTTACTCAAACTTGACATATTGGGCATGACTTCATCCCCCTAAGACATCTAACAAAGCACCCAACAAGTTGGATACATATCATTCAACCACAAGAATCAAGAACAGATCGCCCAAGTGGGATACTTGAGTCATTTTTGGGACATAACCCAAACACAATAATGATAACAGCAAATTCATACGGATATACTTCATGAGCTATCGTCGGGGGTTATTTACTGTCAGGAACATGCATATATTTTCTCCTGCGCTAGTGAGAAACAAATTTCACCCATATGTATCAGATAGAATTTTCTGATGAGTTACACAAATGTGACGTTTCAAATGGATTGACAGTGACCACTTGGATCTGGAAGATTTACAGTCATTGTATGGGAAACTCAGACATTCCAAGACTAGGGCTGTCTGCAAGTTGTTGCACACTATGGGAGAATCTCAATAGCATACTCCTCACATCCTCCTCAAAACCCATTGAATGAGAAAGCCAAAAGGTGCATCCCCTGTGACCTTCTACTCAGGAGGCGGCGAGGAGTATACAATTGAGATTCTCCACAGACATTGTTCAGTACAGCATATTAGTTTAGGAAGTGGAAAAGTATATCAAGTCAATTGTTAAAGAAAAAAAATAGAAAACACTATTGGAATAAATGGGATTGAATAATGAGAGTTAAAGTAAGTGTCTTTCAGCACCTTCTCTTTAGGTGAAGCGAGCTGTGTGTGGTATAGGCCATAGAGAAGGTACAGACCCCCCACTCTGATCTGGAAGCTATATGGGGGTAAGAAGTAGTTGAAGGCCATGGTCAGGGTTAGGTGGCAGAATTCCCTCATCTCATTACCAGCAAGTGAACCGCTAAAATGAAATGGAGATCAGAGGGGAAATTAAGAAGAGTTACAACAGTAGCACTGGTAATGATTAGCTAGGACAAAACAGATGTGAGACCGGTGTGTATGAAATAAGCAAGAACACAACATGGAATGTATTTTAGATTATTGGAACAACCTGATTTAATGCTCTCTTGGGCACTCTGGAAATGCCTTTTTTAAATCAGAACTTTCTACCAATTATTATAGATATACCTTCCAATGTGTGACATGCTGCTAAACAGGTACAGCCATTTCAGTATGACTTAACGCAAATACTATGGTATACACAGATGGTAACTCTATACACAGTATGTGTACAGTTACCAGACTCGAGGTTCAATACTTCCTGTGGCTGTTTTGGCTAAGATACCAATATATATGTTTACGTCGCAGTGAAAGAAGTGAAATGTTTTCAAAACATAGCTCATTCCAGGGATGGAATGCGTCACTGTAATACTAATTATTCCATTGAGCAAATCGATTAAAAAAAATAAAAAACATGTTGGCATATGGCAGTTGACTAGAAAGAAGAACTGAACTTGTAGTCAATCATGTGGGGCAACATCCAAAGACCCTTTTCCCGATAGCGATTAGGTTTGAGTGTATTAACAATGCATTGTTCCTACAACGACCGAAGAATTCACATGCGTTTCCCAAAACACTACATAGGGATAACTTTCACTAAGTGCGTAGTTGGGGTGTGTGTCGGCACTGATAGGATCAAAAGAAAAAGACAGCGCTGCTCTCGGATCAGCTTTCTCTATCCAAATCCTACCAAAACAGCCACATACCATATGATTGTTCCACACTGACAGATCAGCTTAGGCCCTAGCCTACACTATAACAGACTAAACCACAGATATGGCACATCATTGAACACGTTATACACCATGAATGCTAAAATTAGACACTAGCCTACAATTAGCAAATTAGAAATCAAATTAACCAGAAATGGATTACAATATGATTGAAATATAGGCTTACAGCACCTTCAGAAAGTATTAATATCCCTTAACATTGTGTTACAGCCTGAATTAAAAATGGATTCAAGATACTTTTCCCTCACCCATCTACAAGCAAAAACCCATCCCCAACTTCAAACAAAACCCCATAGTGACAAAGTGAAAAAAAGTTTATTGAAAATTTAACAGTATTAACACCCTTGAGTAAATAACATGCTGGAGTCACCTTTGGCAGTGATTACTACTGAGTTTTTCAACACGTCTCAAAGAGCTTTGCCCACCTGTCCAATACATGCACATTCCTTAAAATTCTTCAAGCTCTGTCAACCAAGTTGGTTGTTTATCAGTGCTAGACAGCCATTTATGTCTTGCCATAGACTTAAGTCGATTTAAAAATAACAAACGTAACTAGGCCGCTCAGGAACATTCAATGTCATCTCTGTAAGCAACTCGTATTTTTAGCCTAGCGTTTTAGGTTATTGTCCTGCTTAAAAGGTGACATTTTGTCTGTTGGAAAGAAGACTGAAACAGGTTTTCCTCTAGGATTTTACCTGTGTTTAGCTCTATTCTGTTCCTTTTTATCATAAGAAAACACTGAAGCCACCACCATGTTTGAAAATATGAAGAGTGGTACTCTTGGCCGCAAACATAACACTTTGTATTCAAGACAATGTTCATTTCTTTGACACATTTTTTGCAATTTTAGTGCCTTATTGCAAAAACAATGTTTTATTCTGTACAGGCTTTTTACTCTTTCATTCAGGTAAGTATTGTGGAGTAACTACAACGTTAATTCATCCTCAATTTCTCCTCTGACCATACTGAAATCCCTGAGGGGTTTCTTTCCTCTCCGGCAACTGAGTTAGGAAGGACGCCTGTATCTTTGTAGTGAATGGGTGTCTTGATAGTTTACCATATATAGGTATTGATGCACAGAGTGGTTTGGGTTTTTACTTTAACTTCTATAATGGTATTTGAATGTTGGTTTTGTTAAGTGATATGTGGGTAACGACATTTTTAGAGTTTACGCCATGTCAACTTTTTCTGATGTCAACGTTGTGAACAGTGCCCCATGGTGGCGGTGGGGTTATGGTATGGGAAGACAAACTACGGACAATGAACATAATTGCATTTTATCAATGGCAATTTGAATGCACAGAGACACCGTGATGAGGACCACTGTCATGCTATTCATCTTCCACCATCACCTCATGTTTCAGCATGAAAATATGTTTCAGCATGAAAATGCACAGCCCCATGTCACAAGGATCTGTACACAATTCCCAGATGCTGAAAATGTCCCAGTTCTTCGATTGCCTGCATACTCACCAGTTGCAAAGGTTAGGACACTTTCCAGTAAATTTCTGGAAATTTCCAGAAGTTTTACATGGGAAGTTAAAGACGGGAATTTGGGAAATTTTGCTTAAATTCAGCAAAAAAAGTTGGCTTATAACAGTGAACCTTTTTTTGTGGGATACACAGGGCAATTCTAGGTCTTAGGGATAGTTTAACCAAAATATGTCAAAATTCAATGGAATTGCAACCCCCTGTATGCACAGTGCATTCTTCCATCACATGTACAGTGCACTCTTCCATCACATATACAGCTGATTCTCAATTTCTTTCACACTAATGAGATGCTATTGAGCCCACACTACTACACTGTCTGAGCCAAGGTCCACATGCTATTTGGTAAGTTCTGATTACAACACTGAGTGGGGTGAAAATATTTTATAAAAAAAATCAAAAAACTGATTGCCAGGTGAAAAGCAGCCTTTTATTATAAAAAATGTACACAAACACTTGAATGAGAAAAGGCTGACCTGAGAACTGGTAAACTAAACACTAACTATAGGTGAATAACTGCTTATTATAAAGTGTACACAATGTCTCCCCCTTGTGGGAGTAAGAACACTTTGGTAACTTTATGACCAATATTTGTTTTTGTTTTTTGTTGGAGAGGTTAACAATGGGATGGAAATCCTTTTGAGTTACTTATCCTTAGGAAAAGCTTATATTAGCATAACAAGGTTATTGGTTGAAGTTTGTCTTTATCTCTTTGGTCAATTAATGTCAGGGGTATTCGTAATTTACTCAAGGGTAAGGCGATTTTCCTGTATTGAAAACGGTTCAATGCAGACTTTTACTTTTTAGAAGAGACTCATGCTCGTTCTTCCGATCTATATTTTTGGAGAAAAAAAAAAAAAAATCAATGGGGTAACGATATCTGGTTATCATATGGCAACAACCACTCTGCAGGTGTAGCAGTTTTAAGAGATGCATTTAAAGGGAAAGTCATCAGTAGTAAGACTCACCACTCTGGACATTGAAATTTACTGTTAAAATTAACCAACAGTGAAATATTTTCATTAGGGAATATTTCTGCATCCAACAACAAACAAAACAGGATGTTATTTCAATAATTTGAAGAGATTAATAGGTGTATTTCAGGATATCTTAGGTGGAGATTTGAATTCTGTATCTAATGTGATGATTGACAGACACACACCATTGTTAATCCTGAGTAATTCTGTAGTCAAGGTATCAATTGAACCATCAGTTCTTACTGATCATAAAGTTATATTCTTATCTTTAAATATTAATGGATCTGAAGATACACCGAATCTGAGTTATTGGAAACTCAATAGTAGACTGTTGGAAAATGATCATTTCAAGATGGATGCCAAAGATATTATACAAGACAATTGGTCCAACTATTTAAGTCTTATGGGAAATATTGGGAATTAATGTAAGTATGAAATAAGACAAACAGCCATGAAGAGAGGTAAAGAAATTGCTGAACTTAAAAGATTGAGGGAAGAAACTTAAGGAAATACTCTAATCTCTATGGGGGACCTTGATGAAGAAGGAAAGTGTCAGTTATTCTCTTTACAGTTGTAAAGATAATAAATGTCCCTTTCCTTCTTCATCAAGGTCAAGAAATGGACCGAATGTATGAAGAGAGCAAAAGGGGAATTTGTAAGATTAAGAGAGAGATGGTTGGAGGAAGGTGAAAAAAAACAATACTTTTAAAATTTAGAAGAAAAAAAAAATCTGAATTTACATCTTTTCATAAGCTCAATATACATGGAAAAGAAAATGAAAACCACAAAGATATTTCAAAATATGTTTCAGAATTCTATGGTAACCAGTAATGCCTAACCTACTAGTGACATATCTGCTTTTCTAGACTCTGTCAAAGACTATGCAAACTTCATAGATGAAGACTTCCAAAAGTCTTGATGAAACTATTTCTATCAATGAAAAAAAAAAATTATCAGCAAGTTAAAAGAGAACAAATCTCCAGGGAATGATGGCATCATCAGTGAATTCTTTAAATATTTTCAGGAGGATATTATTCAATTTATATTTAATGTTTTTAAGGATGCAATTGATTTAGGGGTCCTGCTGCTATGACACAAGGCCTAATTTCTGTAATACCCAAACAAAGATTCTATGATGTTAGAAAATTGGAGGCCAATCACATCAATGAACAATGATGGAAAGATACTTGCATCCATCTTTGCAGAAAGACTTAAAAGGTCTTGACCAAATCATTGATGATACCCAGTCTGGTTTTATGAAGGGCAGACACATATGTAATAATATTCAACTAGATAGACTACAATGAGCACATTATGGAAGATAGTTATTTTAGTTGTAGACTTTTACAAGGATGCCCAATATCTCCTTCCTTATTTTTATTGATCACACAAGTTATGGCACTTCATATAAATAAGAATAGTTATAGGGGTACTCAGATACAAGACAAAGAGATAAAATGTTCACAATTGGCTGACACCGCCATTTTTTTTGAAAGATCATAATGAAGTCAAGAAAGCTATTGAGTATTCTCACATGTATCAGGTTTATATCTGAATATTAGGAAATGTGAAATATTTGCGTTGAAAAGATGTGACTTAAACTCAGTATGTAATATCTCCGTAAAAGATGTGATCACATATCTTGGTATTACAGTTAGCAAAGATCAGAAAGGGCCAACTTAAATTTATCTCCTATTGTAGAGAAAATTGGAAAGAGATTTAACTCCTGGTTATTAAGAGATCTTTCTTTATCTGGATGTGTACTTTTATCAAAATCTGAAGGTCTGTCCAGATTAGTTTATACCTCCCTTGCCTTGAATGTTCCTCTGTCAGTAACTAAAATGGTTGATTCTAAATTAACTTCATACTGAGGTTTATTATACGGAGGAATAAAGCTCATTATTTAAGAAAAGCGGTAATATGTAGCACCCAAGGTGAGGGAGGGTTGAATGCTCTGGATATTAAAACCTCTAATATAATATTTAAGATTAAAATGGATACCAAACTATTTAAGAAATAAGGATTGCATTTGGAATATCATCCCTAATTTAATATTACAACAGATTGGTGGTCTAGAGTTCTTAATCAAATTCAACTTTGATTCGGGTAAAATCCCTATTAAGCTTGCAAACTTTCATAAACAAGTACTTCTAACTTGGAACCTCATGTACAAACAACAAAAGATGCTATTCTTCTTTTAGGAGAATATAACAATACTCCAAGTGCAAGTGTTGAGGATTTTGTAGCCTCAATACAATGAAGGAATTTACATTTTAAACTATAAAAATGTAATAACATGTACATAAGGAAACTGTGTCAATATGTTACTATTCCCTCTGCTAAAATGTACTGGAATGCAGCCCTAGGACAAGTGACCTGGAGTGCAGCCCTAGGACAAGTGACCTGGAGTGCAGCCCTAGGACAAGTGAACTGGAGTGCAGCCCTAGGACAAGTGAACTGGAGTGCAGCCCTAGGACAAGTGAACTGGAGTGCAGCCCTAGGACAAGTGAACTGGAGTGCAGCCCTAGGACAAGTGAACTGGAGTGCAGCCCTAGGACAAGTGAACTGGAGTGCAGCCCTAGGACAAGTGAACTGGAGTGCAGCCCTAGGACAAGTGAACTGGAGTGCAGCCCTAGGACAAGTGAACTGGAGTGCAGCCTAGGACAAGTGAACTGGAGTGCAGCCCTAGGACAAGTGAAACTGGAGTGCAGCCCTAGGACAAGTGACCTGGAGTGCAGCCCTAGGACAAGTGACCTGGAGTGCAGCCCTAGGACAAGTGAACTGGAGTGCAGCCCTAGGACAAGTGAACTGGAGTGCAGCCCTAGGACAAGTGAACTGGAACAAAGTTTCGTTGTTATCTGGTAAATATTGTATATCTAATAAGGTGAAAGTAGTATCATAAACTCATTCATAGAATCTACCCTGTAAAGACCTTTATTATACACAGATTTAAAATAGCTATTGATAACAAATATGTATTTTGTGGTTGTGACCCAGAGACTCTTGACTATTTATTTTGGAACTGTTCTTATGTCAGAAGATTTGTGTGAGTTAGATTTTATTTGAAAAAAAAACAACAACTATTAATGTTAATTTGAAAGACTCTGATATTATGTTTTATTTTCATCCAAGTGATATGGACCCAGATTTAACTTTAATTGTTAATTTGTTTTATCTTTCATGGAAGATTCTGTCCATAAAATGAAGTGTGCAGAGAACAAACCCCTCTTCACATTATTTAAGATTGAAATAATTGAAATATTATTTTTGAAATGATCAGTAAATGTAAAAACAAATAAGCAATACGCACCATAAAAGTATTAAACAAATTGAAAATGAACCTTGTAATATGTAATACCCCTGTATGTTAGGTTCATGTAGTTGTTGTATATTTCAGTTTTTTTTGTATTTGTTGTGTTAGTAATAATAAAATATATATATACATTTTTTAAAATTATGAATGAACAGGATTTATTGAGCAAACACATTTATCACATAGGTTGCTTCCCCAGTGATGTTACCTGCCTGGCACAGGGAGTACTTCTAACAATATCTACAAAAACACATTTTCTTGACAAACAGTCAAATGTTGGTTAAAGAACTACGATTACCAAACTTTACCAAACGATTACCAAACTTTGCAGCTGCACTGTTCAAGTAAATGTGTTTTTGTCAAACTCTGGAACATGACCATGGCCCAGTTTCCAAAAAGCATTTTAAGGAGAAATTCATCTTTAGAACCTTCGTATGAGCATCGTTTAACCTCGAGCTGTTTCTCAAAACCATCGTTAAAGTAGCACTTGAAAACGCTCGTAATCTAACAAGCACCCCTAACGTCTGCCTCTGACCACTCGAAGAAAAACTACATGCTTCAGTATATGCTTTTTTCACCCTCCCGCGTCACTTTATACACAGAAGATCTCTGCTAAACCTAGAATCACATGGTTTATCCGTCTCTCTGCAACTGCTGAACAAAGTGTACTACAACAAAAGTTGCTAATGTCTTTGCAATTAATACAAGCGGGATATAAAATAAACTATAAATTAAAACCAAGATGGCTGCATTGAAATATAAATAGAGTAGCACATACGCCTATTTCATGTTCAATAAATTGAAAAATGTTGTTCTTTGTAGGCTACTGCCTAATACATTTCATGATGCGTAGCCTAAAATGTTGCGAAATGACGTGCCAAATCGCCGATTTAGTGCATTTTTATTGGGTATTGCAATACATTAAGCCACTTCAATACTTGCAGCCGCAGATTGTAAACTCTCACTAGGAGCTCATCCGTCGTCAGTATTGTGAAATAATTCAGATTTTAAACTGAGAAAGCTGTCCCGAGAGCAGTGCTGCCTTTATTTCCATCCGATCAGTATCGACAAACACTCCGACGACGACGCACTTAGCGTTGTTCTCTGCGTGGCGTTTTGGGAATCTCGTGTTAAATATTCAGCAGTTGTAGGAAAGACTCATCGTTAAAAACACCAGTAAGCCTAAATTCCATCGTTATCGGAAAACCGGGCACAGGTTGGCAGTGTTCTAATAATAATTTGCATGTTTTTAAAAAAAGAAGAAAAAAAAAGTGCATTATGGCAAATGCATATTTGGCAACAAATTGTCGACACTAGGTAGGCTGGCAGGTAATCTTAAAGAGACGACTGATGAAGAGGAAAGGGACTTACTAAAATACACTTGAGAAGCCCATGTTTCTCCAAATAGCAGTAAATTCCTCAAACCGCACGGATTCCGTCTGTTGGAAACGACCCAGCAGTTCCTCGTAGTCTGCTACAAGTGGCTTCAGAAAACGATCCTTCGCTTTACCTGATTAATGATATTTAAACTCAAATACACCAAATACAGATATAGTTAAACTCACTAGTGTGGTACTGCAATCCTACTTACCATTCGGCATTTCAGAAGTATGGTGATTGGCTACCCTTTTCAGTGAAGTTGACGTGCCTCTCTGAGCTCAACATGCGACCTTTTCAATACAACTGCTTGCCGTCCGTGCCTAATCTTCTTATTCGATATTACTGTGGTCTGCAAACAAACGTTATGGGTGCATGCCGCCAGTTTCTGTATGGGCTGTGCATCAGCCTAATACGTTCCTCTTCTTCTTCTGTGGAGTTTATATGGCAGTTGGCAACCAACTTTAAGGTGCATTACTGCCACCAACCTGACTAGAGTGTGGACCAGAGACACTGACGGTCTAAATCCTACCCAATAATCGTCTCCTGAAGGAAACAAAATACATTATTAAACACTACATCTCCCGAATATTTCCCCAAGAGTTCACTTAATCCTGGCTCTTCAACCCCATTACTCCTCAAATCTAATAACAATCGCTCCCTTTATCTCATTTCTGTCATTGAAATAGAACATGTTCCACTGTCTCCATCTCCTCCTGACAATTATCACACCTCCCATTCGAACGTTTCCCCACCACTTTCAATGTACTATTTAGCCTTGTGTGTCCAAGTCTCAGCCTTGTGACTACACGTTCCGCCCGTCTCAATCGGCCCGAGGACCTCCCTGCCACCACCTTTTCCTGGATCTTATACAGGTGTCTTCCCATACTTTTCCTGTTCCTGGATCTTATACAGGTGTCTTCCCATACTCTTCCTGTTCCTGGATCTTATACAGGTGTCTTCCCATACTCTTCCTGTTCCTCATCTCTTTCCACTTATTTTTAATCGCTGTTCTTATGAATCCCTTGGCTTCTGCTTTACTGATTGACAATTCCATCTCAACATTAGGATGTTTAAGAGCCTGCTTGGCAATAATATCCACTTCCTCATTCCCCTCTACTCCCATGTGAGGTGGTACCCAGAGGAACATCACAAATTCCCCCATCTGTTTCACCCTATACAAACCTCATACAATACATCCTGTCTGCTCTGAGACACACATGAATTTAAGCTCATCAGTGCTGTACAGGTGTCAGAGCAGATGACTACCCTGTCTGGCCTCACCTCCTCCACCCACTCTGGAGCCAATAGTGTGACCAACAACTCCTTTGTGTAAACAGATAAATTATCTGTTGCTCTTTTTGTCACTGCCACCTTAAACTCAGGAACACTAAAAGCTGCTCCCTGTTTTAGGGTCCTTAGATCCATCTGTGAAAATATTCAAGAAAGCCTAGTATTGTGTTCTTAAATGTTCACTTACAACTGAATCTACTCATTCCTCAACATCTCTTACCCTCTCAAGCAACCCTAGATCTATCACTGTCTGAGGGAGAAACCAAGGTGGGATAGCAGGAAGAACCACAGAGGGGCTAAACTCCCTCCCAAACAACGGTTGCGACACTTCACATCTTCTTCATAACTTTCACCATGACCTTCTTTTCTACAACTTCCACATCTCGGATTCCTCCGCCTGCAGACACTTTCTACATGTCCAAACATTCTATACCGTTTAAACTGCAACGGCCTGGAAGTAAAAGCTCTTACAGGAAAGTGCACATACCCCAGCTTCACTCGGGTCAGCAGGGACACAATAATAGACTAGTTATTTTCTTTCCTGCCATTGGCCCAACGATTCATCCTCCATGCATTAACCACTCCAGGAATACTTTTCGCCTCCTCAATGCCCACTTACTCAGAGACTCCAGCAATGACTCCTTTGACAGGTGCTCTTCTCCTTAGTTCAAACACAATACAGCATGGTCATCAATTTGTCTGATTGCCAAGACACTCTTCCTCTGTTCAGAAGAAACACAAAAAATCAAGACCAGCCCACTCCTCGTGACCCTCACCGACTCCACTTTACCCACACCTCTCTCCACCATGTTGGGCCCCAATTCTCCCAGAAACCGGACATCCACCAAATGTGATGTCTTTTTTTAACACCAGGTGCTCTCTTTCCCATCCCAACTTTGATTTTTTTCCCCCTGTCCTTTTGGACAAAGGTCCATTCTTCCTTACTTCCACTGCCATCTGATTCATATTCCACATCTGCCTGCGCCATCCTTCCTTCATCCGAGTCTGTGCTCTCATCTTCTCCTGATGCGCAGTTCCAACCAGAATTTCTGCCTTTTTCCTCTCAGCCACCTGAGGGAAAATACGATCTGCCATCTCCAGCAGTGGAAAAGTTGCTCCTTATTGCCTAATCATGACAATCAGCCTGTTTGAGGGAATCCGTTCAAGCTGTCTCGATTTAGATCCAATTCGGTCTGGTTCGCGGGATACCCGGGCCAATGTGAGACTTTTGGCAAATTTTATAATTAATGAGCTTGAGGAGAAGAGAGGATTTGATCCGATAACACTCACAGTTGTCCTCCAATCACAATGTTTATGAATATTCTGATACAAAAATGTTGTTTCATACATTTGAAAGGAAACATTAAAACATTTGTATTCATTTTATTTAATCACTATTTATATAGAGAATCCTAATTGAGACTAGGGTCTCTTTTTCAATGGTGCCCTGTGTTACCACAAACAACAATTCAAAACAGCTTAAAGAGACACAATTACACACAGAGCAGAAATTATACAGAGCAAAATTATTTGATTTTTAATCACAAAAATATACAGTACACTTTCAAGGCAGCATGGCATTGTAATACGATGTGAAAGTGAGGGGTCACTCACATCCCTTTCCCGCCATCTCTCTCTCTCTCACACACACACACACACACACACACACACACACACACACACACAGTGTTTATCAGTATGACACCATCACAAAGAAAACCATCAAACAACCACAACCAACCATCAAACAACTAAATCTAATATTAAATCATTTGGAAACTGAGCAAGATGAGGTGACTAAACTGCTTGGAGTAACCCTGGATTGTAAAACTGTCATGGTCAAAACATATTGATACAACAGTAGCTAAGATGGGGAGAAGTCTGTCCATTATAAAGTGCTGTTCTGCCTTTTTAACAACACTATCATCAAGGCAGGTCCTACAGGCTCTAGTTTTGTCACACCTGGACTACTGTTCAGTCGTGTGGTGCCACAAAGAGGGACCCCATAAAATTATAATTGGCTCAGAACAGGGCAGCACGGCTAGCCCTTAAATTTACACTGAGAGCTTACATTAAAATATCATGTACATTTCTCATGGCTCAAAGTGGAGGAGAGATTGATTTCATCACTACTTGATTTTGTAAGAAGTGTTGACATGCTGGATGCACCAAGGTGTCTGTTTAAATTACTGTCACACAGCTCGGACAACAATGTATACCCCACAAGAAATGCCACCAAAGGTCTCTTCACAATCCCTAATTCATGAACAGACTATGGGAGGCACACAGTACTGCATAGAGCCATGGCTACATAGAACTCTATTCCACATCAGGTACTGATGCAAGCAGTAGAATCAGATTTAAAAAACAGATAAAAATACACCTTATGGAACAGCGGGGACTGTGAAGAGACACACACACACTCACAGACACACATACACACGATAAGACACGCACTTTACACACACAGTATACATGGATTTTGTATTGTAGATGTGTTAGTAGAGTAGTGCCCTGGGGGAACACAATTATTGTATTGTGTGAAGTGTTATGAAATGTAATGTCATTTAATATTTTAAATTGTATTTAATATTTAACTGCCTTAGTGTTGCTGAACCCCAGGAAGAGTAGAGGGGATCCTAAATAAATACAAAAACCAACCTATCAAACAACAGCAGGTAGGTGGCGCAACCATTAGACACACTCACAGGCCCTAAAAGCTTGTGCCCCACAAAACTGGCCTGCATGAACAGGCGTCTTTCAGCACTACAGACAGCAACCCAAATGCCAGCGAGTAGGCCTAGTTGTAGACAGTGCTACACAAAATGCCTAGTAGTCCACTCTACTGATTGAGATATACAGTGCCTTCAGAAAGTATACACACCCCTTGACTTTTTACAGATTTTGTTGTGTTACAGCCTGCATTTTAAATGAGATTTTGTGTCACTGGCCATAATTCAAAGTGCAATTTAGCATAAAAAAGTAAAGTGTTGATTTGATAGAAATAATCAAATAATATAAAAATGCATTTAAATCTCGTTCGCAATAACTTTTTCATTGTTTGTCATAGAAACATCAAAACAAGTGTAAAATATTCTAAAAACATACGGGAAAGACACTTCAAGAAGAAACAGATACTTTAACTGGAGAAACAGGAAGGTTTGACATCAAGAAGAGGACAACAGAATGCAGAGAATATTTAAAAAAATGTCATGATTAATCCTATTGTCATGGCTTTACCCTCTTATCTTCCGGAAAACCTTGTCTCCTTCCTAGAAAACGTCAACCTTCTAAGTTAGTTTCAGTTCTGTAAACCATTTATCAACCGTATCTACTGAATCTCAATTTCTCAAACAGTAGGCTGCATTAAATCTGCATTAGGCTATACACTCGCATTGCTAATTTTCAAAGCTTTGTGGAAAAGGAAGTGGACACCAGTGTGACGTTTGACAATGCGCATCACAGTCCACAACATTAGTTTAGGTATACAGTTGCGTGATGGGTCTGGGGAAATTTCACCCCTCTTCAATGAATGTTGAATGTCAATACTTCATTTTATAATCCACTGACAGGGCAGTTTCTCAAACATTTCAAAATATATTTTTCAATATTTTTAATAAATCACTATCTTAAGCTGAACTGGAAGAGGTGGATGACTGGGAGAGGTGGCTGGAGCTATTGTCCATGTTGTGTCTACAACCATCTCCAGGATACCAGTAAAGGATCCTGGTCAACCCCCCAATCCCCACATTCCATTTTCCTGGTAGCCTAACGCAGAAGAAGAACAATGCATCTCCCCGAGTGGCCAACATTTAAAAAAACAGAAAAGTCCCATTAGTTCCCCGGCGGGACTTAAGACATATTTAGAATAAACCAAACACATCCCCATTCACATCAACAGGGCTATGGTGGAGCAGGTTGAGAGCTTGAAGTTCCTCAGTGTCCACATTGCTAAGGACTTATCATGGTCCAAACACACCAACACAGTCATGAAGAGGGCATGACAACACCTCTTCCCCCTCAGGAGGCTGAAAATATTTGCCATGGGCCCTCAGATCCTCAAAAATTTAAACAGCAGCATCATTGAGAGTATCTTGACTGGTTGCATCACTGCTTGGTATGGCTACGGCCATACCAAGCGGTGATGCAGCCAGTCAAGATGCTCCCAATTAAAAAAGGTAAAGCAGACATCCACCTCAAGCATCCGACCGCAAGGCGCTACAAAGGGTAGTGTGTACGTCCCAGTACATCACTGGGGTCGAACTCTCTGCCATCCATGACCTCTACACCAGGTGGTGCCAGAGGAAGGCCATAAAAATTGACTCCAGCCACCCAAGTCATAGACTGTTCTCTCTGCTACTGCATGGCAATTGGTACCGGTCCAAAAGGCTCCTGAACAGCTTCTACCCCCATGACATAAGACTGCTAAATAATTAACCAAATAGTTACCCGGACTATCTGCATTGACCTTTTACACTTTTTGACTCTATACACACACACACACACTCATCACATACAGTATGCTGCTGCTACTGTCTATTATCTATCCTCTTGCCTAGTCAGCTGTGCCACCCAGAGTCTCTGGTGGCACAGCTGGCGCCGTAGTACAGGGCCCTTAACCACTGCGCCACCCGGGAGGCCTTTTCTCTACATTTCTATTATTATTTGAATGTCTTTATTGCATTCTGCATTGCTGGGAAGGGTCCGTAAGCATTTCACTGTTAGTTTACACCTGTTGTTTACGAAGCATGTGACAAATACAATTGGATTTTGATTTGATGATCATCTGAAACTATATTTCGTGCCTATCCATGTGTAACATAATTAGTGAAAGATGTCTAGACTAGATATTGGTGGAACTACATGTTTGTGCTGGTTACATTTGAAAAGATAAATGTCTCTTCTTCCATAGTCCACAGAAATAAACGGACTATTAGTTTTACAGCATCAGAACCTCAAAGCAACAGATTCATACAGTAGTTTAACATTTTCCAAGATCAGCTATTCAAATACAGTATGTAGCAGACACAACATGTAATTCATATGTGCACATCAATTCATGAACTATAAAAGTCCCACAAAGGCGAGTAGCAACATACCGGGCCATGACAGATGGAGAGAGGACAGGGGAAACTTCACCTACCAGCATGGATGAAACGATGACCTACCCCGTACTTTCAGTATCTGTATATGGCTGGGTTAAGGGTTTGCATTTAGACCATCATTTGGGCACTTGGTTTCAATTGCATGACTTGTTTCAAACAGCACATCAGAATCATTAGTACAGCAAACATCATTCACACTCCTCACATCAACCAAACAAACAAAATCCCATTACAGAAACCCTGGTCCAGTGCAACTTGAAGCATGTGGGATACAGCATTTTCTACTCCAAATGAATCATGACTTCTGCAGCTTGTTCTGAGCGAGCAGGTGGCAGCCAGGTGGAGGTCTTCAGGGTTGAGGTGTTATTTTTGCAGTATTGTCTCCATAAATACCTTGAAACAAGACAATGATCAGGGCACTGGACTGACAAGGGGACCTATAATTGCACACGATTCTGCCCAGTAATTTCACACCATTTGAAAGAGTGCGACCTGGCTCTCCATATTTTTGCTGGACTGTGACACGCTAGCCCCTGCCGTGTTCAGAGGACATGGGGAATGATTCAACTTCAGAGTTACACACAGGGATACTTTATTGACATAGACTGGCAGACATGGAAAGTGGAATGGTAGTGGTTCTGTAACAGGAGACAATATAGGCAACAAATATTCACATACCAAATTAATACACCAGGGAAAGAATGCACAGATGCAGAACCTTACAGAATAGACTTTATACACAGACACCTTTCCACATGTCAAGGTATGTGAATGAGTCCAGTTGTGTTGGGCAGGGAAGAGGTGTAGGGGCTTGATGCTCTCTCTGCAACTGCTTGAAGAAGACTGAGATGGGGTGGCAGGAATTGGGGATCTGGTACCCAAGATGACTGCCTGTGATAGGCTGATTCCACAGTGTGATAAGGCACCTGGCAACCTGGTCACTAGCAAACAATCGGTTTGATTAGGGCCAGAGATGTGAAGGGCCAGTTACATATTTTCTCTGAGAGAGGGCTATTCGATGGTGTTTATCTAAGAGTCACCGGCAGATAATTCTGTAACATCCTTTGTAAAGCCGAAACTTTATGTATGGTGGTTATGGCTTGTGTCAGTTCCATTGATGGTCTGGTTTGAATCATTTGGATTTAGTTTGATGTTTCTCTGACAACCCAAACCGGAACAAAATGTACAGTGTCAGTTAACAGTTTGGGCACATCTACTCATTCAAGGGTTTTTTATTTATTTGTACTATTTTCTACATTGTACAATAATAGTGAAGACATGAAAACTATGAAATAACACATATGGAATTATGTAGTAACCAAGAAAGTGTTAAACAAATCAAAATATATTTTATACTTGAGATTCTTCAAAGTAGCCACCCTTTGCCTTGATGACAGCTTTGCACAATCTTGGCATTCTCTCAACCAGCTTCATGAGTTAGTCACCTGGAATGCATTTCAATTAACAGGTGTGCCTTGTTAAAAGTTCATGTGTGGAATTTCTTTCCTTCTTAATGCGTTTGAGCCAATCAGTTGTGTTTTGACAATGTAGGGGTGGTATAGAGAAGATAGCCCTATTTAGTAAAAGACCAAGTCCATATTATGGCAAGAACAGCTCAAATAAGCATATAGAAATTACAGTCCATCATTACTTTAAGACATGAAGGTCAGTCAATGCGGAAAACTAAAATAAATTTTAACGTTTCTTTATGTGCAGTCGCAAAAACCGTCAAACGCTATGACGAAACTGGCTCTCATGAGGACCGTCACAGGAAAGGATGACCCAGAGTTACCTCTGCTGCAGAGGATAAGTTCATTAGAGTTACCAGCCTCGGAAATTGCAGCCCAAATAAATGCTATACAGAGTACAAGTAACAGACACGTCTCAACATCAACTGTTCAGAGGAGACTGCGTGAATCAGGTATTTATGGTCGAATTGCTGCAACGAAACCACTACTAAAAGACACCAATAATAAGAAGAGACTTGCTTGACCCAAGAAACACGAGCAATGGACATTAGACTGGTGGAAATTTGTCCTTTGGTCTGATGAGTCCAAATTTGAGATTTTTGGTTGCAACCACCGTGTCTTTGTGAGACGCAGAGTAGGTGAACGGATGATCTCCGCATGTGTGGTTCCCACCATGAAGCATGGAGGAGGTGTGATGGTGTGGGGGTGCTTTGCTGGTGACACTGTCTGTGATTTATTTAGAATTCAAGGCACACTTTAACCAGCATGGCTACCACAGCATTCTGCAGCGATGCGCCATCCCATCTGGTTCGCACTTAGTTTGACAATCATTTGTTTTTCAACAGGACAATGACCCAACACACCTTCAGGCTGTGTATGGGCTATTTGACCAAGAAGGAGAGTGAAGGAGTGCTGCATCAGATGACCTGGCCAAAATCACCCGATCTCAAACCAATTGAGATGGTTTGGGATTAGTTGGACCGCAAAGTGAAGGAAAAGCAGCCAACAAGTGCTCAGCATATATTGGAACTCCATCAAGTTAAAAAAAATGGTGCTTTATAGAGAGGGCAGCTGTGCTTCTAGCCCCTAGGCAACTTTGCAGTATTTTGTATTTTTATGTGTTATTTCTTACATTATTAGGCTATTTTGTGTTATTACTTACAGCTGGTATGAACTTTTGGATATCAGAGCGATGGTAACTCACCAGCATTACGACCAGGAATATGACTGTGCTCAGCATATGTGAGAACTCTTTCAAGACTGTTGGAAAAGCATTCCTCATGAAGCTGGTTGAGAGAATGTCAAGAGTGTGCAAAGCTGTCATCAAGGCAAAGGGTGGCTACTTTGAAGAACAATCTACAATATAAATTGATTTTGATTTATTTTACACTTTTTTTGGTTGCTACAAGATACCATATGTGTTATTTCATACTTTATGTCTTTATTAATATTCTACAATGCAGAAAATAGTTTTAAAAAAGAAAAACCCTTGAACAAGTAGGTGTGTCCAAACCTTTTATTGATACTGTATATTATTTTGCTTGTTTTGTATTGAGGATAAGAGATTAAAATGCAATTTTATATAACCTGATTATTTCTATCATATCACCATGACTTTTGATGCAAATCAAAGGTAAAAGTAGGCCAGATGTTTTCAGAACAATTTGCACTTGTGCTGATCTTTCTATGACAATCAATGAAAAAGTGATTACGCACAAGAGATTTAAATGTATTTTTGTATGATTTGATTATTTCTATCAAATCAACACTCGACTTTATCTGTCTGGTCCCTAACAAACGAAACGTGCTTGTGAAAGATCCTTCGTAGTGTTAGGTTCTTATTTTTCAGAGTAAATAACTCACAGACACTAGAGAAGCTTTAACCAAGTTTAATTCTTCCCAAAGGATCTGTACAGCTGTAATTCAGACAACCAAAATTTCTCACCGTCACAGATATATATATATCCCCCTTAAGACACTCCTCCTTCTCTCCAATTCTTACATCTTATGGTTCCACAGGAAAGGGGTAGTAAACCTTTATTACTCCCTTCAGGGGATCTTACCTCACCTCCTGACCTCAACCCCTCCTTTGCCGTAGTCCACAGATGTCCATCTGTCTCCCCTATAGAAATCCTTTGATCTCCTCCCGTCCACCCAGCACATTCCACAGCCACTCTGTCTTTCTACAGATCTCACTCCTTAATATACTATGTGTCTGATCTATCATGTCTTTAATATCTCAATGTTCAACATTTCGAATCCAACAGTAGTAATCAGAGAGGAATGGAAATGGTTGTCAACCTTTAAATAGGCTAACGGCAAATGTCTGTTGAATGTCTGATATAAAACCTACTTTACCTCGGTTCTTGACCTGGTTCATATTGTCCAGTATGTTGTAGTAGATTCGCCCCCTCTACTCTGATGAGCTGTTTTTACAAGTTTTGCTTTCTGCCAGGCCCCGTTCAATGCATTTCTGCTCGAATCATCTCCAAGATCCAAGATGGCGCAGCAGTAATACGTGTTTGTTTTTTTGTCCCATGTAAATATTGTCTTTTTCGTTTTTTTTGTATACATTTCATTATATTCCAATCTTTGTTTTCCATTTTCAATTTTAAATATACCTTCCTGCAACCCACCTCACCCAATATGGTACGGATCTGCTATTTTCTTTAGACCTTAAAACTGGAACCTCCATCAGCAGCTAGCCAGCTAATTAGCTACTAGCTATTTAGTCATTGTTAGCCTCTGCTAGCGGTCTTTACCTTTAGCTCGGACTCCAGCCGCTTAGCCCGGATAGTTAATAAGGGAATTTATGTGTTTAAAGTAATAACTAAAGGATTCCACCCTGAAATCATATAATTGTATGAAATGTGTTAGTAGTCATAATTCCATAATATGTGTGACTAGACCATTGTGTTGCTATGTAGTGTTGTGAGAGTTGAGAGAACAAAGGACAACAAGAAAGAGGCTCCTTCCAAGGTCCCTCTTATCTGGGGAGGAAAGGAACGGCGAGAAATTGCCAAGGCTGGTAGAAAAGTGATAAACCTGTCTGTGTGTGTGTGTGTGTGTGTGTAGAGGGGGTTATAAAGACTTCAATTTTTGGTTGACTTTAGAACATTTTCTGAATAAAGCTTACGAACCTTTTGCAGAAGCCGAGTCTTTGCCTAATTATTATTAAACCCAGGGTCTTACAAACCTCGGAGATTGGTCAAAGCTCAAATAACTGTTTAGTTATCATCATTGGGATTGAAAATTCTCATGACAATAGCCCAGACGCTTTAGCCCGGGTAGTACCTGCCAGTCCTCACAGCGCGATACCAGCCCTGAGCTTATCGGACTGCTTCTTTCCATTACATCATAGGATTCCTGCCGCAAGCTCTGGAACATTACACCGGATCTTCGCAGCTAGCTAGTTGCTACCGAGTGGCTAACATCCTTGTCCAGAAGCATTCACCAGTCAGTCTCGAGCTAGCCTCGAGCTAGGCCCATCTCCTGGCTAGCAAAATAACTACACCAATAACAATACCTCTCTTACCAATTGGCCTGGACCCTTTGTCGACACGGAGCCCCGCCGATCCATCACGACTGGTCTGCTGACGTAACTCAGGCGACGTGCTCTCAACCGGCCTCTGCATCGTGGATGTTGATGATCCATCTGCTAGCCCCGGCCTGCTAGCTTCCTGAATGCCGTGTCTCCCACTCGACTAGCGTAGTAATCGACTACCGAACGGCTCCCTGTTTCATCTATTTCTGCTCATTGGACCCTATGATCACTCGGCTACACAGCTGATGCCTGCTGGACTGTTCATGAACATGGTACTTCATTTCGTTAATCTGTCTGCCCCAACCTCGAACTCAGGCCCTGTGTGTAGCAAACGGACCCTCTCTGCCCATTCATCAGCATTTCCCGTTGTTGTCCTAGCTGTTTACCCGTTGTTGTCTCACCCGTTGTTGTCTTAGCTCTCCCAATCAACACCTGTGATTGCTTTATGCCTTTCTCTAATGTCAATATGACTTGTATACTGTTGTTTAGGGCAGCTGTCATTGTTCAATTTTACTGCGGAGCCCCGAGTCCTACTCAACATGCCTTAGATAGCCCCCTTGTCCCACACCCCACACATGCGGAGACCGAACTGAGCTTAACTGAGATGCAACCTCTCTCATCGTCACTCAATGCCTAGGTTTACCCCCACTGTAATCGCACCCTACCATACCCTTGTCTGTACACTATGCCCTGAATCTATCCTACCACGCCCAGAAATCTGCTCCGTTTATACTCTGTTCCCAAAGTACTAGATGACCAGTTCTTATAGCCTTTAGCTGTACCCTCATCCTACTCCTCCTCTGTTCCTCTGGTGATGTAGAGGTTAACCCAGGCCCTGTGTGTCCCCAGGTGCTCTCATTTGTTGACTTCTGCAACTGTAAAAGCTTTGGGTTCATGCATGTTAACATCAGAAGCCTCCTCCCTAAGTTTGCTTTATTCACTGCTTTAGCACACTCTGCCAACCCTGATGTCCTAGCCGTGTCTGAATCCTGGTTTAGGAATGCCACAAAAAATTCTGAAATGTCCATCTCCAATTACAACATTTTCTGTCAACACAGAACTGCTAAGGGGGGCGGAATTGCAATCTACTGTAGAGATAACCTGCAGAGTTCTGTCATACCATCCAGGTCTATGCCCAAACAGTTCGAGCTTCTACTTTTAAAGATCCATCTCTCCAGAAATAAGTCCCTCACTGTTGCCGTTTGTCCTAGACCCCCCTCAGCTCCCAGCTGTGCCCTGGACACCATATGTGAATTGATTACCCCCCCATCTATCGTCTAAGTTCGTACTGCTAGGTGACCTAAATTGGGATATGCTTAACAACCCGGCCATCCTACAATCTAAACTAGATTCCCTCAATCTCAAACAAATGATCAAGGAACCTACCAGGTATAACCCCAAATCCGTAAACACGGGCACCCTCAGAGATATCATCCTGACCAACTTGCCCTCTAAATAGACCTCTGCTGTATTCAACCAGGATCTCAGAGATCACTGCCTCCGTTATGTATCCGCGGTCAAACGACCACCCCTCATTACTGTCAAACGCTCCCTAAAGCACTTCTGCGAGCAGGCCTTTTCTAAGCGACCTGGTCCGGGTATCCTGGAAGGATATTGACCTCATCCCGTTAGTTGAGGATGCCTGGTTGTTCTTTAAAAGTGCTTTCCTCACCATCTTAAATAAGCATGCCCCTGTCATGATGTTGCCCTCTGAGTACAGTGAGCACCATCCCCCGATCTCTGCTTCTACAACCAGACTGCTGTGGGCAGAGTGAGGTTGTAAATTCCTAAGGAAGAACCTGCCTCATGGACACACAGTTATAGAGAGTAGTTTTCATGGAGACAAAGGAAATCCTTCCACCTCACAGAACGTGAGGTACGAACAAATTTCATGTTCCAGAGAAAGTGTAAAACGAACAAATGTCATGTTCCAGAGAAAGTGTAAAAGATCGGTGAAGAATCCAGCTACGAACTGGTGCGTTTGTCACAACTTGGGAAGCTCAAGAGAGACGGTGTGGCCACATTACCATACCGCTGTTTATATAATAGCCTCAGATATGAGGTTTACATCTAATTGTTGTATAAGATGAATGAGTGAGGATGATACCGTTTGAATAATGGTGTAATATGATTGTGGACTGTTTAATGAAGAAAAATACAATTCCCTTTTGATTTGAACTAAATCAGAGGACCGCCCCTGAGCCCAGTTAGGGCCAGACATCCTGAGACAGCCCTCTTCTGCCATTCTGAATAAAACCTCACTTTGAGAAATTATCAGTAGACCATGTTTTTCTCCATTAGGAGGGGGACTAAAGGTTGCAGACCATTGCTGAATCTTTTTAACCATACCACGTGGTTAAACTCTTAGACTATCGATACCGACAGAATAAGAACAAGTCTTTGATATTGATTACTACTCTGCCGCTAGGAATTTGGCATCATTGAACACGAAGAACAACAACCACCGAAACATCTACTCAGCAAATTGGATGCAGTCTATCACAGTGCCATCCGTTTTGTCACCAAAGCCCCATATACATCCCATTACTTCGACCTGTATGCTCTTGTTGGCTCCTCGCTACATATTCGTCGCCAAGCCCACTGGCTCCAGGTTATCCAGGTTAGTCTTTGCTAGGTAAAGCTCCGCCTTATCTCAACTCACTGGTCTCCATAGCAACACCCACCCGTAGCACGCGCTCCAGCAGGTATATTTCACAGGTCATCCCCAAAGCCAACACCTCATTTGGCCGCCTTTCCTTCCAGTTCTCTGCTGCCAATGACTGGAATAAATTGCAATAAAAGTTGGAGATTTATATCTCCCTCACTAACTTTAAGCGTCTGCTGTCAGGGCAGCTTACCGATCGCTGCAGCTGTACACAGCCCATCTGTAAATAGCCCATCCAACCAACCAACTACCTACCTCAACCCCATATTTGTTTTTCTGCTCTTTTGCACATCAGTATTTCTACTTGCATATCCTCATCTGCACATATCTCACTCCAGAGTAAATTGCTAAATTGTAATTACTTCGCGACTATTGGCATATTTGTTGCCTTACCTCCTTATTTCATTTGCACACACTATAAACAGATTTTTCAATTGTGTTATTGACTGTACGATTGTTTATCTCATGTGTAACTCTGTGTTGTTTTTGTCGCTTTATCTTGGCCAGATCGCAGTTGTAAATGAGAACTTGTTCTCAACTGGCCTACCTGGTTGAATAAAGGTGAAATAAATAAAAAATAATAAAGAAACTATCCTGAACAAAAATAAATGCAACAATTTCAAAGATTTTACTGTGTTGCAATTCATATAAGGAAATCAGTCAATTGAAATAAATTTATTTGGTCTTAATCTATGGAGTTCACATGACTGGGCAGTGATGCAGCCATGGGTGGGCCTTGCAGGGCATAGGCCCACCCACTTGGCAGCCAAGCCCACCGACTGGAGAGCCAGGCCCAGCCAATCAGAATTTGTTTTTCCCCACAAAGGGCTTTATTTTGGACAGAAATACTCCTCAGCACCCTCCCTCAGAAGATCCGACAGGTGAAGAAGCCGGATGTGGAGGTCCTGGGCTGGCGTGGTTACACGTGGTCTGCGGTTGTGAGGCCAGCTGGACATACTGCCAAATTCTCTAAAACAACGTTGGCGGCAGCTTATGGTAGAGAAATTAACATTAAATTCTCTGACAACAGCTCTGGTGGACATCCCTGCACACTCCTGAGGACACCATCCAACCTGGAACTGAGTGGGTAGTGTTTGGTCTGATGTTATTTTGAAAGCCAAGAAGAAGAAAAATTAAAAATAAAGTAAAATATATCATGGTAACGTACTTTATGTGGCCCGAATGCTGAGTTAAGACTTCCAGGTTGGCTTGAACAGACAAGATACAACTTAAATTAGTACTGAGGTGTGAAGTAAGAGGTGTAGAGGCCTTTGGGCCCAACAAGTGCTAGGAGTCTCTCGCAGCCTGCCCCATCCAAATCCAGAGGCCTTTGAAGCCCCCTCCCGCTGTTCAGAGACCATCCACTGGCATTTTCTACAAGAAATCTGCCTCCAGAAATAAAAGCTTCTCCCAAGTGGGTGTGACACCTACTCCCGTTGCCTGTTGTGCTGCTGCTTGGATTCCACCTGGTGATCTGTTCACCGTCTGCCCTGGACTGTCTCCCCGTCTGGCACAGGTACCCCCACCACACTCCCCACCTCTCTCCCGAGCTTTCACTCGCCACCAGGACACAAGCACTGTTGGGGAGAGTGACTCTGAACTTACAATGGCTAGCCCCAAGTCGTTTTATATTAAAAATGTTTCTTGTGCATTTTGCCATATGACTCCAGCATGCTTTCTGCATGCTTTGTTGACTATGAACTTTCTTGTTGACCCAACAGTGGGACAGACTATGTTTGTTCCAACACTCGAGAATCTCTTGGTTACACAGACTTTTGGCCTCCCATCCTATTCTAACCACCTCTCGCCGGTTTTGTATTCATGTTACCTGATGAAATTGCTGTACAATATGATCTTGTTGCCATCTAATGCACATTCAAATGTCATAAATCAACACAGCAGAGCTCTCCCTGTCCTCTGCCATGCCTTGATTGTATTACTGCTGATGATATCTGGAAATGTGCATGTACACCCTGGCCCATCTACTGTTGCTAGCCCCAATTCTGACTTGTGCTCTGATATCTGCTTCACTGATTTCTGCTCTTGTAAAAGCCTGGGTTTTCTGCACGTTAACACTAGAAACTTATTACCTCAAATTGATCAATTGAAAGTGTGGGTTCACAGCTCCAATCCAGATGTGTTTGTCATTACTGAGATGTGGTTAAGGAAGAGTGTTTTGAATACTGATGTTAACCTTTCTAGTTATAACCTTTTTTGGCAAGAAAGTCTTCCAAAGGTGGGGGAGTGACAATCTTCACCAAGGATCACCTTCAGTGCTCATTTGTCTCCACCAAGTCTGTCCCCAAACAATTTGATTTGTTGGTTTTAAGCATTCAACTTTCAAATAGCTCTTTGTTGACTGTAGCTGGGTGCTATCGTCCTCCATCAGCACCGGCTTGTACCCTACCTGCCCTAAGCTCTCTCCTGGCCCCTTACACTAAGTCTGAATTTGTCCTGCTAGGTGACCTAAACTGGGACATGCTTAAACCAACTGACCAAGTCCTAAAGCAATGGGACTCCTTAAATCTTTCTCAAATTATTACCAATCCCACAACGAATGACTCCAAACACCCAGAGAAGGCTACTCTCCTCGATGTTATCCTCACAAATAATCATGATAGGTATCAGTCTGGTGTTTTCTGTAATGACCTTAGTGATCACTGTTTTGCAGCCTGTGTTCAAAATGGCTGCTCAGTGAAACAACCTGTCCTGATTTGTCATAGACGCTTGCTAAAAACTTTAATGAGCAATCCTTCCTTCATGAACTGATCTCTGTAAAATGGTATAGAACACCTTGATCCCCTCTGTCGAAGACGCTTGGACAATATTTTTTTATATTTTCAGTGGTATTGTTAACAAACACGCTCCCATCAAGAATTGCATTTGGCGAAAGGCTCGGCACACGCATACTCAGCCTGAGTGCACTTATTTCTCATTTGCTTGAATGAGAGCCAGTCAGCCTATCTGGAAGGCCAAAGATAGTTAATTTAAGGAGCAGTTTTCTCTCTGTGGGTCTAAGCCCAATAAGTTCTGGAAAACAGTCAAAGACCTGGACAATAAACCCTCCTCCTCACAGCTGCCAATGTCCCTTAATGTTGACGATGTGGTTGTTACTGATAAGAAGCACATGGCTGAGCTCTTTAATCACCACTTCATTAAATCAGGATTCCTATAGGCCCAGCCATGACTCCTTGCCCATCCAACACTTCCTCTTCTCCCCGTCTAATGCAACTAGCCCTGATCCTCCTCCCTCTTTTTCCCCTGCCCCGCAACACAGCTTCTCCCTGCAGGCGGCCACTGAGTCCGAGGTGCTAAAGGAGCTCCTTAAACTTGACCCCCAAAAAACGTCTGGGTCAGATGGTTTAGACCCTTGCTTCTTTAAGGTTGCTGCCCATATCATTGCCTATCTCTGACCTTTTTAACCTGTCTCTCCTCTTTGGGGAGGTTCCCATTGCTTGGAAGGCAGCCACGGTTCGTCCTTTATTTAAAGGGGGAGAGCAAGCTGATCTTAACTGTTATAGGCCTATTTCTATTTTGCCCTGTTTATCAAAAGTGTTGGAAAAACTGACTGGATTTCTTGATGTCTATAGTATTCTCTCTGGTGTGCAATCTGGTTTCCGCTCAGGTTATGGAAGTGTCACTGCAAACTTAAAGGTTCTCAATGATGTCACCATTGCCCTTGACTCTAAGCAATCTTGTGCTATTTTTATTGGCTTGGCCAAAGCTTTTGATACAGTAGACCATTCCATTATTTTGGGTCGGCTAAGGAGTATTGGTGTCTCTGAGGGGTCTTTGGCCTGGTTTGCTAACTACCTCTCTCAAAGAGTGCAGTGTATAAAGTCAGAAAATCTGCTGTCTCAGCCACTGCCTATCACCAAGGGAGTACCCCAAGGCTCAATCCTAGGCCCTACGCTCTTCTCAATTTACATCAACAACATAGCCAAGGCAGTAGGAAGCTCTCTCATCCATGTATATGCAAATGATAGTCTTATACTCAGCTGGCCCCTCCCTGGATTTTGTGTTAAATCCTCTACTCTATCGTCATTGTTCCTGTTCCCAAGAAAGCTAAGGTAACTGAGCTAAATGACTACCGCCCCGTAGCACTCACTTCCGTCATCATGAAGTGCTTTGAGAGACTAGTCAAGGACCATATCACCTCCACCCTACCTGACACCCTAGACCCACTCCAATTTGCTTACCGCCCAAATAGGTCCACAGACGATGCAATCTCAACCACACTGCACACTGCCCTAACCCATCTGGACAAGAGGAATACCTATGTGAGAATGCTGTTCATCGACTACAGCTCGGCATTCAACACCATAGTACCCTCCAAGCTCGTCATCAAGCTCGAGACCCTGGGTCTCGACCCCGCCCTGTGCAACTGGGTACTGGACTTCCTGACGGGCCGCCCCCAGGTGGTGAGGGTAGGCACAAACATCTCCTCCCCGCTGATCCTCAACACTGGGGCCCCACAAGGGTGCGTTCTGAGCCCTCTCCTGTACTCCCTGTTCACCCACGACTGCGTGGCCACGCACGCCTCCAACTCAATCATCAAGTTTGCGGACGACACAGCAGTGGTAGGCTTGATTACCAACAACGACGAGACGGCCTACAGGGAGGAGGTGAGGGCCCTCGGAGTGTGGTGTCAGGAAAATAACCTCACACTCAACGTCAACAAAACTAAGGAGATGATTGTGGACTTCAGGAAACAGCAGAGGGAACACCCCCCTATCCACATCGATGGAACAGTAGTGGAGAGGGTAGCAAGTTTTAAGTTCCTTGGCATACACATCACAGACAAACTGAATTGGTCCACTCACACAGACAGCATCGTGAAGAAGGCGCAGCAGCGCCTCTTCAACCTCAGGAGGCTGAAGAAATTCGGCTTTTCACCAAAAGCACTCACAAACTTCTACAGATGCACAATCGAGAGCATCCTGGCGGGCTGTATCACCGCCTGGTACGGCAACTGCTCCGCCCTCAACCGTAAGGCTCTCCAGAGGGTAGTGAGGTCTGCACAACGCATCACCGGGGGCAAACTACCTGCCCTCCAGGACACCTACACCACCCGATGTTACAGAAAGGCCATAAAGATCATCAAGGACATCAACCACCCGAGCCACTGCCTGTTCACCCCGCTATCATCCAGAAGGCGAGGTCAGTACAGGTGCATCAAAGCTGGGACCGAGAGACTGAAAAACAGCTTCTATCTCAAGGCCATCAGACTGTTAAACAGCCACCACTAACATTGAGTGGCTACTGCCAACACACTGTCAATGACACTGACTCAACTCCAGCCACTTTAATAATGGGAATTGATGGGAAATGATGTAAATATATCACTAGCCACTTTAAACAATGCTACCTTATATAATGTTACTTACCCTACATTATTCATCTCATATGCATACGTATATACTGTACTCTATATCATCGACTGCATCCTTATGTAATACATGTATCACTAGCCACTTTAACTATGCCACTTGGTTTACATACTCATCTCATATGTATATACTGTACTCGATATCATCTACTGTATCTTGCCTATGCTGCTCTGTACCATCACTCATTCATATATCCTTATGTACATATTCTTTATCCCCTTACACTGTGTATAAGACAGTAGTTTTTTGGAATTGTTAGTTAGATTACTTGTTCGTTATTACTGCATTGTCGGAACTAGAAGCACAAGCATTTCGCTACACTCGCATTAACATCTGCTAACCATGTGTATGTGACAAATAAAATTTGATTTGGGTAGTGCAGCTCATCCAGGATGGCACATCAATGCGAGCTGTGGCAAGAAGGTTTGCTGTGTCTGTCAGCGTAGTGTCCAGAGCATGGAGGCGCTACCAGGAGACAGGCTAGTACATCAGGAGACGTGGAGGAGGCCGTAGGAGGGCAACAACCCAGCAGCAGGACCGCTACCTCCGCCTTTGTGCATGGAGGAGCAGGAGGAGCACTGCCAGAGCCCTGCAAAATGACCTCCAGCAGGCCACAAATGTGCATGTGTCTGCTCAAACGGTCAGAAACAGACTCCATGAGGGTGGTATGAGGGCCCGACGTCCACAGGTGGGGGTTGTGCTTACAGCCCAACACCGTGCAGGACGTTTAGCATTTGCCAGAGAACGCCAAGATTGGCAAATTCACCACTGGCGCCCTGTGCTCTTCACAGATGAAAGCAGACTGTCCAGGAGTTGGCGGATGCTTTAGTCCAGGTCTGGGAGGAGATCCCTCAGGAGACCATCCGCCACCTCATCAGGAGCATGCCCAGACGTTGCAGGGAGGTCATACAGGCACGTGGAGGCCACACACACTACTGAGCCTCATTTTGACTTGTTTTAAGGACATTACATCAAAGTTGGATCAGCCTGTAGTGTGGTTTTCCACTTTAATTTTGAGTGGGACTCCAAATTCAGACCTCCATGGGTTGATCAATTTGATTTCCATTTTGTTGTCAGCACATTCAACTATGTAAAGAAAAAAGTATTCAATAAGAATATTTCATTCATTCAGATCTAGGACGTGTTATTTTAGTGTTCCCTTTATTTTTTTGAGCAATGTATTTACCCCAAAAATATGGGGGATTGGAAATTATGCTGAGAATTACATTGATGGAACCAATATTCTTTCTGCAATATTTAGCTGGTCCACCCCTTTAAAAAAAAAAGTTTTTTAAAAGACTGAAAATAAACTCCAAATTCATTTCCCACTTTTACAAGTCATAATACAAAAGCCTGACATTTCTAGACAGCTCAGAAACCTCTCTGTCGAATAATAATATTTTTGGACAGCTGCGTCATTACACCCCACAAAATGACATCACTGACGAGGTTCCTCGTGTGTGCATTCCCTATAAAATGTATATTCAAATTCATGAAAACACTATCATTTAAGATTTACAGTGGGTTTCAACATTGACACCCTTAATAAAAGATGAGCAAAACCGACTAAATAAAAAAAATTGCTCAAATACTGAGCTACAGGTAACTGCCAAAATAATGGAAACACGAGTAAATGAGGGATGAAGTATATTGTAAGCAGGCGCTTCCACACAGGCGTGGTTCCTGAGTTAATTAAGCAATTAACATCCAATCATGCTTTGGGTCATGTATAAAAATGCTGGGCAGGCGATTATTTTGGTTACCATAGCTATGCCCCCCCCCCACAGGGAACGAGTGGTCACTGAATTGTTTATGTAAGCCATATTACATGGCCATCTCAGTCACCAGATCTCAACCCAATTGAACACTTATGAGAGATACTGTGAACTTGATGCAGCATTTTTCTACCACCATAGCCGTGGGAAGTAGGTGTAACGGATGTGAAACGGCTAGCTAGTTAGCGGTGGTGCGCGCTAAATAGCGTTTCCAATCAGTGACGTCACTTGCTCTGAGACCTTGAAGTAGTGGTTCCCCTTGCTCTGCAAGGGCCGCAGCTTATGTGGAGCGATGGGTAACGGTGCTTTGTGGATGACTGTTGTTGATGTGTGCAGAGGGTCCCTGGTTCGCACCCGGGTATGGGCGAGGGGACGGTCTAACGTTATACTGTTACATAGGGTTGCTGAGGGTGCTGCAGCAACCAAGTCAGATATTTTTTTTGAGCTTATCTGATTGGTCAAAACACCAATTAATAATTGAAAAAAATTGGGCTGCCTTAGACAAGCAACCCAATTCTGATATTTATTTCATGAATTGGTCTTTTGACCCATCTGACCAGCTCTGAAAAAGACTTGATGTGAAAAGAGCTGATGTGATTGGTCAAAAGACCAGTTAGTGGAAAACATTTCTGAATTGGGCTGCCTGTTAAAATGCAGGCAAAAAACAGTCACGCTGACATCCCTGAGCAGTTTCTATTTTCTCCTGCAGCTCAGTTAGGATGGTTAGCCAGATCCTCACAGCATGGCCGCGGAAAGATGTTTTGGGTTGGTAGTGCTTATCAGGGGATGCTGCAGCACCCCTACTTCCCTCGGCTAAGCCTCACAGTGCCAGGGTGACATGATACGCCATCCACAGATGAATTACCGTACCTGACCAAGCTTAAAGGAATATTCAGTTTCTTGAAAAAAAATTGTAACCTCCCCAAATCTGTGTAAATTGGAAATGTATATTTTACAACAAAGACAACATGGACACGACCAGCGCTATATTTGATCTCAGAATGTTCAGTAAATAACTTTATTTCAATCATAGCAAACATCTAAAAATTACATCACATTTATCTACATTTCTGATATTTGGATATACAAGTTCAAATAAATCCTTCAAACTAACTTTTAAGACCTTGGAATGAGCTTTCTGAAAACATCACCATCTTACATATAAAGCTATAGACAACACAGTCTGTATAGATGGCAGGGGGAAGTCTTTTCAAATCCATGTATTCCTTCATCTTACAAATGTTATGCATGTTCAATGAAAAGACAGTGCCTATTTCCTTTAGTGCTAAAAATAGTTCATGACACAGAACCATTAATGGGTTTGTTCACTTACTTTTAGGCTGTTGTTTATTGACCCAGACAGATTTAAATACATAGTTGGGTATTTAGTTTGTTTCAGCAACCTCTGACTAGCGTTTTAGAATTTCCAAAAAACTACTGCTTTTCCTAGGTAAAGCATTATTCAACAAAAACTATTAAACCAAAACGCATCCAATCTAATCACTGTTCCTAATTGCTCTATCAAACACGACCTAGCTGGAAGTATTGCTAACAGAGATTTGATTGGAGGAGAATGAAATCAGGTAGAAACTGCATTTAAGCAAATTCTTATGAAAAACAGATGTCTGAAGTACATTATATATGATATACTAAACCCAAATATTATATTATTACATAAATTTAAATAATACTCCTAAAGTTCTATGATGTAAAAAAAATATTTTAAAAAATCTACTGGCACATAGCACTTTATGTCAAGTAAAATAATAAAATAACTTGATTGTAAATAAAAAAGAAATGCTTACTTATGTGCTAGTGGCTGGTCAGGAAGAACTCATTTTATTTTGGATTATGATAAGGAAAGAGTATTAATCTGTTTTCTGCATTTCTTATTCAAAAATGAATAACAGATCCCTTATCAAGAGTAGGAGAGGTGATCTGAAAGGCATAAGTGGGGCGGCAGGGTAGTCTAGTGGTTAGAGTGTTGGACTAGTAACCGGAAGGTTGCAAGTTCAAATCCCCGAGCTGACAAGGTACAAATCTGTCGTTCTGCCCCTGAACAGGCAGTTAACCCACTGTTCCTAGGCCGTCATTGTAAATAAGAATTTGTTCTTAACTGAATTGCCTAGTTAAATAAAATAAAAGGTAGATCACTAGTCCTACTCAGAGACGTGGCTGTTATATTTCATGTACGTCCTCTGTTATTTGTGTAGTAGGCCTACTACTGTGGAGCCTGTGTTTTTTTCAACCACTCCAAACAAGAAGGGAAAAATACATCTCTTATTATTATTCACAATGATAAAATGTTGCAGAGTGCACATACAGTATAAAAACTGTTTGGGTTGATCGACAACAGCCTAGAGAAGTGTAAAAAATCATACAAATGTGTAATTTTGGTGAAACTAACCCTGAACAATGCTGCAGTAGATGCGTACCAATCAAGACAGTTTTATTTAAGACAACAATAATAACAAAGAAAATAGCCTAATCAATTTCTTTCTTTGCATTAGTCGTGCTTTAAAAAATAAATGTATATATTGTGTAACTGAGTGCATGGACAGTCTACTATGAGTGCGAATGCAGGATACATAAATTATATTAATAAATACATTACATGAAATTCAATGAGTTATTGCTCAGAGGCATGTATAGGCCAATATGCAGCTAGCCATGTTCTAAATGAGGTAGGCCTAATTGCAGTCATAACAACAATCCCTTTGCTACGCACTAGATAGAAACCTTGGGAATGTGGCACCATCATTGTGCTAGTTGGTACATAGGATAAAACATTGATATGACAGCTTCCAAGAGCAACCAATCCATTTACACCACAGATCTCCAAAAAACACTGGCCAGCTTCAATGCTACAACATTTGCAAAATGGGATAAACACTAATAGCTCAATGAGCATGGTCCCAAGAACCAATGGGCTGGGACAGAGCCAGAACACACGTGGGTAAAGCAGTTTTGAAAATGTGTCATACTCTGATCGGTTAGAGATGATCCAATCACCGGTTTATTTTTAACAACACTCCTCATTTAGACATCACCACAAACGACGTCAAAGATGGCAGTCTCAGACTGAAGTATGCAGCAAATGATAAGGCAGCTGAAGAATTCTGATTTAGTCGTCAGGCAAAATATTGGTACCATTGACTTACATTGGATTTGTGCAACAAATGCTCAAAAGTTAGCATTTGGAAACAGTGGCCAGGTAAACAAAACTAAAGCATGGATAGCTGTCAAACCTTGTCCATAGACTGATCACAGGTTAAGGAAACCTATATAATTTTGTCATTTGGGCAAACTATCCCTTTAAGTTAAATGGAGCATTGTGTGTCACCTCTTTCTTATGCTTCTCTTATGAGAGTTGAGTAATGTCCGGCATTTTCCATGCACCAGTATCACAGATGGAACAATGAGACAGATATTTCACCAGATGTATACATGTGAACATCAACTTAGTGAGAGGAAGCCCAGTGGCAGGCAGTGGGAGAAGATGGAACAAAATGGATTTTGTCTGGCATTCTGCCAATTTTCTAATTGGTGAAACATTTGATCTCAATACAGTTTTCTGTTCCCAAAACTAGAATCTACTATGAACAGAGTGGACAACGTTTTTTAGACTTTTACCCTTTGCCAAAATAAAAAAATAAAAAAGTGTTCTCGAAGGAGTGCAAAGACGAATTGAGTTATTGCACACGCGCACTTCACAGTGTAGGCGTTCCCTAACAGAAATACGCTAATTCATGCTAGAATGCGCCAATAGGATCTCGCTAGCTCATGCTTGGCTCTGCCCACCTCCTTGCTTGTTCTGCCCACTATGACTCATTTGTTCCCATTTGAAACGACGTGCTGTGGTCTACCTTGGTTTAGTTATAAAAAATCTATGGTATGCTCAGAACCAAAACATCATTACTCTACAATATACATGCATTCAGATGACAAGATATATGCTCAATCTGGTACAGTCCAGAAGTAGTCTGATTAATGAGGCTGCTCAAAGTTCGACTTAATATAGAAATAATACTGAAAGAAGATGAGTTAACTTAAAATAAAAGATTTGGGAACCCCTGAGGTAGGCAACACAAATGTAAGCCAATGTTAAATCAGTGATGGAATTACAATCAATGTCAAACTGCAGTCTTGTAACACACAGGGCAGTTAAACAACATTCCTCTTAGTCTGATCTGTGAGTCTTGCTCTGACCTGAATATGGGACTGGAATGGGAACAGGAACTGGTGAGTAAAGTGAAGGGAGAACATAAATTAAGGATCTGTATCCAACTTTGTAAAGGCCAGGTGGTATATCTATGCGACTGACACTTCTCCCTCCCTGTGCTATCAACGCTCCCTCCGTTACTACTGCCTTTCTGAACTGCCTCGACACCTTGGTGATGGTCTTCCGCAGCTGATAGGCCAAGTCAAGACCTGCCACTGCAAGAACGCTGCAAATCATGCCTGAAATGAAAGACCTCTCTGAAAATTAGCTTTCCTGACAATGACCAAAACAAAGAAGTTAGAATAGCCTAAAGAATGAAACTAACATCCGTTTCTCACTGGTCAGCCAATTACAACTGCTCTTGGACATGACAGTCCTCCCATTTTCACCTGCCCTGCAGCATCCCTAAAGCCTGGGAGGTTTTATGATAAGCTGACTGTGATCAAAACCAACAAAGCCCCAGGTTCCGACGGTATGCCATAGCAGATCTTCCAAGAATTTACCTGCGAGTTGAGCCAACCCATGTCTGACATCCTCAACATATCATTCCAGCAGGGAAATTCCTCTCCCAGTGGAAGACATCACGGTCGAGCCAATCCCAAAGATACACCCCCTGTCAGTCGACCAACAAAACAAAGGAGTAACAAAACCTTATATTTTGGGTTATGATAAAGACAGACAGTTGTGCTAAGCTCATCATACTCTACCAAAGGGTACATAACAAGAATTTTAATAACCGTCAAACAGCTTTCCAAATCCCAAACTGTAGCTTTAGATGCTCCCAGGCTATTTACTTATTTTTCTTTGTATTGTTAGAATAAGTCCCTTGTCTGCCCCTTCATCAATGTATTTATATAGGCCTATGCCATTTGTATGGTCATGGATTTCTGTTTGTTTTAGAATAGGGGTGTAAATTAACTTTGACTAAATCATGCAGGTGGGGGTTATTGTGTTCAGTGCAAAAACTAAACGCTATCAAGATAGAAACACAGTCTTTGCAACAGGTTGAAACTATTAACTTTGTTAAATCGTGCAGTTGGTACCATGCATGCCAATGTACTACACTTCATGAATATATATATAATTTTTACTTTAAGATTGGGGACCAAGACATTCATTCAAAAGGTAAAGTAGCCAAATGATGCACAGTTGACATCAAACTGGAGAGGAAATTACGTTTTTCATTATGGTTGCCTGACATGCAAAAGTTCAACTCAGTGTTTCCCCTAGGACTTTTTTCAGCAGTTGTGGCAAAGTTAGCGGGTGGTGGCCGTGGCCAATGGCGTGGTTTTAGAGGCCCTCCAATTAGCCGCAGAGATAGCATTTAGCTTTTTTTAAACACATTTTCACCAATTCTACACATTTTGCCATGGGGCCCGAGAGAAAATGTACCGTTTTAAAGTTAATTTCCTAAAAATATACAAATGTTTTATACACATTTGTTCTTATGCTATCGGAGTGACTCAAACATTATAAGAAATTCAATGGGGGCCCCATTCCATGACATTATTTGAATTTTAGATTCTTCCTGACTGTCTAGTTATACTTTTGGTGATTATGAGATAATCTTTGAGAACTAACAAACAAATACACTGAGTGTACAAAACATTAGGAATCGCTTCCTAATATTGAGTTGCAGCCCCCTTTGCCCTCAAAACATCCTCAATTCATCGGGGCATGGACTCTACAAGGTGTCAAAAGTGTTCCACACGGCTGCTGGCCCATGTTGACCCCAATGCTCACCACAGTTGTGTCAAGTTGGCTGAATGTCCTTTGGGTGGTGGACCATTCTCAATACACACAGGAAACTGTTGAGCGTGAAAAACCCAGCAGCGTTGCAGTTCTTGACACACTCAAACCGGTGCACATGGCACCTATTACCATACCATGTTCAAAAGCACTTACATATTTTGTCTTGCCTATTTACCCTCTGAATGGCACACACACAATCCATGTCTCAATTGCCTCGTCAGTGGGAAGAGCATGTTTTGTACAATTACTGTATATTGCTCCATTATATTTTCTACATACTTCATATCTCGCATTGGTCGTTTAAGTTAACACTGAAAATGTTCTAGCGTCCCAAAATTATTTTCAAATAAAAATAAAAATATTCTAGTATTTATTTTTTTGCAGTGGCGGCCACGAATGCATATAGGGGAAACACTGATTTAACTTCAAAGCAAACCAGCAGACATACAGATACCAATGTAGAAATATAGCATCAGTCTCTGTGACACATTATGCTTGCTTAATTTATCTTAAAAACACAAAGTTGCAAATCTTTTAAAGGGACAATTCAAGATTTTGGCAATTAAACCTTTTTCTACTTACCCAGAGTCAGATGAACTCATGGATACCATTTGTATGTCTCTGCATGCAGTTTGAAGGAAGTTTAAGGTAGTTTCCGGAATTTGCAATATCTCCAGAAATGACCTTCAACTTCATTCAAACTGCATGCAGAGCAGAGGATGTGAGTGGAGCGAGTAGCGGTGTGTGTATAATTTCGCAGAAGCATATTTTAAAAAATGCTCAGGTACCGCTCATCAACAAGCTCTGGGCATGCTCTGCCCAGCATTTTTTATTTCCTTTATGACTGTTCTTTTAATAAGACATACTATTGTATTTATTAAGCCTACCCCACCACTAATGAGCAGAGATGTTGATATGACTCAACCAAGAAATAGGACACACTACCTGTGTAATTGATAGCAAGATAAGGAATGAGCACATTCAGCAGCAGCAGAGATATTTAGATGTTTAAATAGGCTATTATTTAAAAGAAAATAAGAGTATGTTTGGAACAGTGTTAAAGAAAGTTGTCGATCAACTGTAAAATGTGAGCACAACAGAGCCACAGTTACAACTGATCATCAATAGATTAGAGAAAAAGCAAGTCTTTTTTTTTTTTTTTTTACACAGCAGCCGCATATCATCAGGTAGGTAGGTCCTTGTTAAATAGCCTACGACATGTTATTGAAATGCTGAAGCTTCTTATAATATAGCCTACTTCAAAACCAAATGGTACATAGTTACATAAGTAGATGGGGTGTTTCTGTGAGCGCTGAGTGATTTTGTTTTACGGAGTGGGGAAATTACATTGTGTGCTGGCACAGTGTGCAAATACTACTTTGTGAGCGATGATGGGATTTCCAACCACTCTGCTCACATACTCTGATGTAGAGACATAAAAATGGTATCCATGAGTTGCCTCTGGGTAAAAAAAAAAAAAATGGCTTAATGCCAACATCTTAAAATATCACCTAGAGAAAAAAAAGTGTTTGACAAACTTGTCATTCTTGTGCAAATAAAATGGATGACTAAGTCAAACATATGCATGCAGAACAAGGTAGCCTACTCCACACTAAGGCAAAGGAATGACACACTAGTGCATTCATTGTCTTAATAAGAAGTATAGGACAAGACACAGCCAAACACCTCTGATCAACCTTTCAGACATTGTAATATGTGTTTGTTCTAAGGTTGGCGTATGTGGTATGTGAGGCAAGAATTTGTATTTTTGCTCCAGGAGGTGCCGATTCAAACCGCTAGGGGAACTTGATTTATTTTGTATTTTATCTGAAATAACTTGCTTTCATCAGGGAAGGGTTCTAAATTTGCAAAAATGTAATTAACTTAAGGTGAAAAAGTATATAAATACAGGGCACATCAAGTTGTGTTACCTTTTAGTAATAAATTGTGTTTGCTATTCAGTGAAAAAGCAAATTATTATTGCTCAAAATATTAGATCATTAATAAGGACATTTTAAAACAAGGCCCAACTTCACCAAAGAAAGTGAAGGCCCACTATTGAAAGAGTAATGCAACGATTTGTTTAAGCTTGCTGTTATTTATTAAATCACTTCAAGCAATCTCTGGCCTAATAGAGTGCCTATGGAAAGTTCTCAGACCCATGAACTTTTCCCACATTTCGTTACATCCTTATTATAAAATGGATTATATAAATCAAAATCCTCAGCAATACCTCCACACAATACCCCATAATGACAAGGCGAAAACAGATTTTAGCAAATTCATTAAAGATTAAAAAACTGATATCACATTCACATTAGTAGTCAGACCCTTTACTCAGTACTTTGTTGAAGCACCTTTGGCAGAGATAACAGCCTTGAGTCTTCTTGGGTATGACGCAACAAGCTTGGCACACCTGTATGTGGGGAGTTTCTCCCATGTTTCTCTGCAGATAATCTCAATTTCTGTCACGTAGGAAAGGGAGCGTTGCTGCACAGCTATTGTCAGGTCTCAATTTCTTCAACCTCATGGCATGGTTTTTGCTCTGACATGCACTGTCAAATGTGGGACCTTATATAGACAGGTGTGTGCCTTTCCAAACCATGTCCAATCAATTGAATTTACCACAGGTGGACTACAATCAACTTGTAGAAACATCAAGGATGATCATGGAAACAGGATGCACCTGAGCTCAATTTCGAGTCTCAGAGCAAAGGGTCTGAATACTAAGATATGAGTTTAGTTTTTTTAATGAATTTGCAAACATATCTAAAAACCTGTTTTCGCTTTGTCATTATGGGGTATTGTGTGTAGATTTTTAAAATCAATTTTAGAATAAGGCTGTAATGTAACAAAATGTGGAAAAACTCAAGAGGTCTGAATACTCTCCGAAGACACCGTATACTCTACACTTATCCAAACTGAAATTCGGACAATTAATTTAGAATTAAAAGGCACATGCTTTTAAATGGAATTACTGGAGACTGAAAGCACAATTGTATTAAAAGTATTTGAGCAAATGTATGGCCATCAGAGGGCAGACATTAAAAGAGGGAGTTAAAAAGTTCATAGCTACATACATGTATGCCTGAGTTCAACAGCACTTGGCCCGAAGATAGTCAAAAAGTCAAAAATGGCAAAACTACATAGTAAGAAAAAGCTAGCTCCAAATTATGTTTTTGTAAGCATTTTCTTCTGGGAGTTTATTTTTAATTGACCTTCCTCAAATGACATGCTATGATTTATAACATGATAATATGACAGCATGTAGGCTAAAATTAAGACTTCAGAATAGATAGCCACAGGGAAAACCATACAGAACAATATTTGATTTCAAGAATTTCCCTGCCATCGAGTAGCCGTGCAGCTTTGAAAATAGCTGAGACACGCCTTTGGCGCATGAGAATGCGTACATACGCTACTTTTTGCATTTATTTGTAAATACCCTGTGTAATTAAATATCTGTACAGAGACTTTTGAATATGTGCTAGAGGGGAAAAACATGTGAATGCATGCATCCATAATGACATCCAGCATTACATTTATTATGAGGTCAGTAAGTAAGGTGGGGATGTTTGTAAAACATTCTTACATCTTAAAACCAGAGTTTAGCCTACTGTCTGTATTTAATGTTTTAATTGTGTTACATTGAACACAGTATAGGTGTCACAGAAGTTCAGTGATGCAGGCTCTATTATTGTTAAAGGATAAGATCACTTTTGTTTTTTTTCACCAAATCTGTATTTTGGATGTAAATGACATGTTATAGAAGTACCCTGACACTTATTTTTGCAATTTACTTGTTATTAAGAAACTTACGCCACCAGCGATATAATTCCTCATGCTCATTCAGCAATTGCAGGGACATGATAAAACATGAACAAAGGCTCCAACATCTAACGACTTGGTTTTTAAAATGATATGAGCAAAACGTATTCCACTTTACTTGGAATGGCAAGCCAGACAAAATTAAAGGCCTATTTATATAATGAATATTCAGAGGGCAGAAATTATTAAATATTAAAGCATTGGACCTCTCACTAAAGGCTTCAGTCATACAAAAACTATTCTTAAATCCAAACTGGTTCTCCAGTAGATTACTAAGAAATAGTTCACCCAGAGTTCAATAACAGCCTTTTTCCCTTCATTCACATTACAACCTCTCACTTTCGGTTATTTGAAAATGAAATCTCCAAAATAATGCTATTTTTAAAACAAGCAATATAAAGCTGGTAGAAATTTCAGCTTAATCCACCAGAAAAGACACACCAAATATTAGAACAAATATTATGGTTAAACTCAAATGTACTAATTGATATATATATATATATATATATATATTTGGGGGGAAAAAAATTAAAAATATATAATCTTTGTAAATTATATAATAAATAGGACTGGTGTAGTTGTCACACATGCAGTTAACAAAAAATATATGTAAATGTCTGCTCTATCCAAAATTACAAACAACTGATTGCAGCATTACCCCAAAAATGGAGGAGACAAGTTAGAAAGGGAAGAAGGTACAAAACTTGTCTGTCAGTCCTGCATTAAAGACCATAATTCGCTAAAGAAAATCCTGATAAATAAAAGCGTGTATCAGTTTAATTTATGGACAAAAAACATGGACAGCTGCGCCATACAGGTTTCAAAATAGCTTGGAGGAGATTTTCTATGTACCGATTCTATGGCACGGGGTCTATGAACTGATACACAAAATGACACCAGATTAAAAACATAGTTTTTCAATGTAAATTATTATACAACAATTTCGCAACCAATAGAATGTTATATGTATGGGGGATACACAAATCGCAGCTCTGCAGATTTTGCTGCAAAGAGTCATCCATAATCATTAGATTACTTCTTTTGGTACTGCCCACATGGAGCTTGTTTTTGGTTGCAGGTTCAGGAATGGCAGAAAAATTGCAACATTTAATTGGAGCCAACTCTGCAAATAGCACTGCTGGGTGTTTGAAAAGTCAGAGTCAATAGTCCTTTCTCTTTGCTTATTTGAGCTGTTCTTACCATAATGTGGTCTTTTACCAAAAGGGCTATCTTCTGTACACCACCCCTACCTTGTCACAACACAACTGACTGGCTTAATCGCATTAAGAAGGAAAGAAATTCCACAAATGAACAAGGCACACCTGTTAATTGAAATGCATTCCAGGTGACTACCTTATGAAGCTCTTTGAGAGAATACCAAGAGTGTGCAAAGCTGTCATCAAGGCAGAGGGTGGCTACTTCGAAGAATATAAAATATATTTTGAATCGTTTAACACGTTTTTGGTTCGTACATGATTCCATGTGTTATTTCATAGTTTTGATGTCTTCACTATTATTCTACAATGTAGAAAAGAGCACAAAAAAATAAAACCCTTGAATGAGTAGGTGTGTCCAAACTTTTGACTGCTACTGTATATATTTACAAAAAATATATATGGGGGATTGGAAATTATGCAGACAATTACATTGCTAGAAACCACAATATATCTGCAATATTAAAGCAGTAAAGTGACTATGCGCAACATTACATTCTCCAGCGATACTTCTGTGTAGCCCGCACATGCGCACACGGAAAAATATAGCTCGAGTCACACAACATGGAATATAACGTTGCGGATACATTTCGGAATGACACAATTGCATGTGTATAACATCTAAAGACCTGCATCACTATGCGGCGTCACTTTTAAAAGGACGTATTTAGGTGTTTTTGGAGCCTTTGTTCATGTTTTATCATGCCCCTACAACTGCTGAACAAACATGAGGAAGGTGGTGGGACATGTTTCTCAAAACCAAATGAATTTATTTTATAGTGTCTCAGCGCTTTTTTAACATTAACGTACATCCAAAACACAGATTTGGTCAAAAAAAAAAAATTTTTTAAAGTGAACTTTGTTCATGTATGTAGTAATATAACCTGCCCAGTAGGTGGCATGGTTTACGCATATTCAAAGCACAGGTAATCTAGATTCTTAACATTTTTATATGTAGATCAGAATGGTCCTTTCCTACCTATTTCAGAAACACTGGCCCAAAAAATCTGTTGGATTTATATGATCCTGGAATGCAAAATAAGGGATTACAGAATCCGTATCATTCTGATCAAGATTAAATGTTTTGAAAAAACGGGTCCAGAAGATACAATATTGAGCTTGCTTCATTGGAAAAGCTGTGAGAAAAAATACATTTTGACAATGAATATGATTTTATATATATATATATATATATATGTATATATGTTAAGCATTCTAAAGTTAACATTTGCTAAATTTCCCTTGAGGACATTTTAAGTCCAGGATAAACCATATTAAAAAGTATGTTGCCTATAAAGACACTCAAGTGCCATCATACTTAAAATTGGGGTTCTGTGAGTACTTTTATATTTAGTTTCTGTTTTGGTAAGTAATAAGTACTACCATAAGTTTACGCAACAACAATCGGTGTCTCGCTCTTTTGAAATGTGTAACATAACTCATTTCTTTTTAGATGCTCCACCTTCTACCCTGCTCTGCAGGTACTTATCCAGCTCTGCCTGTCTCTTCACAGCTTCTTGCGAGATCTTGGGAGCACCTGGGAAACACACCAGCACCACACTCATGTTGTCCCGGCTTCCCTGTTCAGAGAGGAGAGTTGAGCAGAGGAAATGCAAGTTACGCATTTTGCTATAAAACATGCTTTTGTAAAAACTCTGAAATGATGCTTATTTGAGTGGATTTACATGGATATACTGTATGTAGCGTGAACAAAATCACAAGACGTCTCTTGAACGCTTTCAATTGACCCTTCTCCAAGCCCCGCCCCAGAATTTTGGGCAACCAACCGTAGCGCTCTAAAGGATTAGCAACGACTGACACCTCAGACAACCTCACATTTCGATGGCATGAAAGCCAGAGGGCTATGGCAACAAAAAAAAATCCTCAAAAAATTTACGTTTGAATTGCTAAATAATTTAACAGTGCATCAGGAGTACTTGCTACTGTGATTCTTGAAAAGCAGAGCCTGTAGAGAGTATTGTTTTCAAATCTGAAATGATACATTTGTTACATTATTTGCTAGCTCAGCTGGTCTCATTGACAACATGTTGATACGCTAGTTAGCTAGCCACGTAATTTAACTTGTTTTCTCAAAATGTTAGCTAAGTTAGCAATGTTATGAATACAACTCCCATCAGCTATCGCCATCACAACACGATTTGAGAGCACTAGTTAGCTCCAAAAGTGGTTTTAGCTTTGAATGCTTACAGTGAATTGTGAAGCCATTCAGTGCCAAGTTACACTACAAACATAATTTTAAGTTACCGTGAAGCAACTTTAATGACAGTCCACCACAACTTACCAAAGACTTTCCTGATTAGAAAGGGGTAGTCTGAGTTTAATTTATTTGTGTATTAGAAGCACCGTTTCACCAGTGCTTGAATGGGGAATTGGGCTTTGAAAATGTTGTCCGAGGTTGCAAGGGGGGCGGGCCTTAGCGAAGGGTCAATTAGTAACTCTAGAATGTAATAAATTCAAGGCATATATTAAATATAGAGCACATTACATTTTCTAACAGTTCATTCAAAACTTCAGGCAAACACCAAGCCAATGTTTTTAAGTTGAATTTGTGTGGAGAGGAGTGCACATTTAAATAAAAAAGGACATAGAATTGGGATTGAAAGCAGGGTTAACACGCCTACTCTCGCGACAAATGCCATCGGATCTTTAGTGAAGAGTGGAGGGCCCGCCAACACTACTTCCAACAGCAGTGGGTCCCGTCCTAGGATTGACCAGGCCCAACACTGCTTAGCTTAGAGGCAAGACAGCAGTGGGATGCAGGGTGGTATGGCTGCTGGACATATAATTTGATATCTGATTTTTAAAAGTATTGAAATTGAAGCTGGCAAACACTTTAATTTATCTTGATAGCTGTGTGGGGTACCACTAACTATCTGTGCTTGACTGTCTGGCTGATTTACAATCATTATTTAACTGAGCCATTTACACTGAACAAAAATATAAACGCAACATGTAAAGTGTTGGTCCCATGTTTCATGAGCTGAAATAAAAGATTCCATATGTTATATGGAATATAATATTCCATATGCACAAAAAGCATATTTCTCCCAAATGTAGTGCACAAATTTGTCTACATCACTGTAAGTGAGCATTTCTTTGCCAAGATAATCCATCCACCTGACAGGTGTGGCATATCAAGAAACTGATTAAACAGTATGATCATTACACAAGTGCATCTTGTGCTGGGGATAATAAAAGGCCACTAAAATGTGCAGTTTTATCACACAACACAATGCCACAGATGTCTCAAGTAGAGGGAGTGTGCAATTGGCATGGTGAATGCAGGAATGTCCACCAGAGCTGTTGCCAGAGAATTGAATGTTAATTTCACTACCATAAGCCGCCTCCAACATTGTTTTAGAGAATTTAGCAGTACGTCCAACCGGCCTCACAACCACAGACCAGGTGTGTGGGTGAGCGGTTTGATGATGTCAACGTTGTGAACAGCATGCCCCATGGTGGAGATGGGGTTATGGTATGGGCAGGCATAAGCTATGGACAACGAACACAATTGCATTTTATCAATGGCAATTTGAATGCACAGAGATACTGTGACAAGATCCTGAGGCCCATTGTGAGGACAATTATTTAGATGCATATCTGTATTCGCAGTCATGTGAAACACATAGATTAGGGCATAATGAATTTATTTCATTTGACTGATTTCCTTATATGAACCGTAACTCAGTAAATTCTTTGAAATTGTTCCATGTTGCGTTTATATTTTTGCTCAGTATACCAAAAAACAATACAGTCTGCAGCAAATCACAAAGTTGTTTTGTAGTCTAGTCACTAAACCTCGAGTCGAGTCCCAAGTCCCCTGTGCTCGAGTCACGAGTCCCTATGGTTACGTCCGAGTCGAGTCCAAGTCTTAATTACCAATGGTTGAGTCACGAGTCCAGTCAAGAGTCCCTATGGCTGAAGTCCAGTCCCAGTGCTCGAGTCCTGGTCCAAGTGCTCAAGTCTGAGTAACTTGGTCTGAGTTTTGAAGTTCGAAGTGGTTCCGGTCTCTTCTATTTTTCTGTTACATATTTGACATTGTGCCACAATCTTTGCACCATCGGTTGAAAAACTTTTGAAAGCTAAACTAATGATTTGGCGTGCTTTAGACATATTTGGTATTTTGGTTACTGCTGTTTTTTGCTCGCTCGTACTGCCGTGTTGCTGTCTCGATGCTCGTCTGTTGCTAGATTCGCGCCTCTATTGATTTGGCTCGGATTTGGTATAAGAAATCTACCAGAACTTACTAGTATCCGGCTGGTGGGAAGATTTTCATGAAAGCATTGAAGTAACGCAAATATTTTTCTCCTGCTGGCCAATGGTCATAATTGCCTGCAATATGCAATAGCTTATGGAACAAATACGTCCTTCATACACAAGCTCACACACATTTAATTTTTTATATAATGTTGAAGTTATGTCAAATCAATAATGATGTTTTGAAGGGATGAATGGTATCTAAACAGAATTGGCTATTGCTCCTGTTAGATTTACCAGATTACTATTTACATTAATTGTAACATGCTATCAGCTACTTTTTTGTAATCGGCAACTGATATGTGTGTTTTTTAATGCAGAGGGAAAACTAACAGGAGTCCTGTCAGAAACTGTCTATGGTATGCAGGTGGGAAATTGGGAGGGTAGAGTGAGACAACAAATTCAAAGACAGCCTACTTTTCTATACTCAAGGGAAGAGAGAGACAGACTGTTGTTTTACTATTAAACTCAATACTATTGTTTTCAATTTCGTAAAACAGTTTGTATTTCTTATCCAGGCAAAGATATATCGTAGGCTGGTGCCTGGTGGTTGCGGGAAGCAAAAGAGTAGCTTGCGCAATGTGTAGCTTTTGATCGAAGGCAGAACGAAGCCTGCCTGTCTGCAAACACACATTGCTTGCTTGCCCCACAGCTTACCAACTGATGTGGGCTGTGTGTGGCGTATCCTTCCCACTGCTAGAGAACAGAACCCTCACTCCACCCAGTAGTGCTAATATTCTGCTTATGATAGTAGCCTATCCAGTTCAAGTGCAAATACAAGTGACAAGAAGTCATAAAAATCCAGGAAAACTCTTGGACTCGAGTTGGCCCATAGTGTTCCATCTCTGGGAAATATGCTGTAGTAGCCAATTCAACAGCAAAGCACACTTAAGTAGACTATTCAAATCTCCTCTCCATTGTAAAATCTTATCTAGCTGACCTTACCTTGTATAAACATGTGTCAACAATCTCATTGCACACTCTCTCCAAGTCCTCTGTCACCTCTAGACGTAAACGCACAAAGTCACATAGCTCCTCATTGGCCATCACGTCCCAGATGCCATCACACGCCAAAACAACAAACTCGTCCTCCGCCTCAGATCTTTCAATCTCATACACCTCTGGCTCAGGCGACACAAGCTGCTCTGTGGGGCCCTTGCCATGTACACATTTATAGTCAAAGTCACCAAGGGCCCGAGACACAGCTAGTGAGCCATTAACACGTTGAATCATGACAGAGCCACCGGCATTCTGGATGCGCTCCTTTTCCAATGGATTGCTGGGCTTGTGATCCAGCGTAAAGAAATGGACCCGGCCTCCCCTGCTGAGGAGTGCCCGTGAGTCGCCACAATTAATGAAGTACATGTGGCGAGGTGAGATCATGACTCCCACTGCAGTAGAGCCGCTGCGGTCCGCACCATGCTTACGCTCCGAGATAACTCGCATCTGCTCATCAATCTGCAGGAAGCCAGTGCGAATGCCACTCTTCACACTCTCCACTGATGGCTCGGGTCCATGCCTGTCCAGAATTGCCCTGCCCCCCTCTTCTCCACCTCCTGGTCCTGCACCCCCACCCCTGAAATCTGGGTTGCTGGTGATGTGCTCAAGCAAGTGCTCGCAGCAGTAGCGGGCCACCTGAGAGCCAGCATGGCCATCATACACGGCAAAAAAGGACCAGGGGTTGAGGCCATGGGGCAGGCCAATGACAGCCGTGTGTGTATCCTCCATCTCTACCCGCCAGCCCTGCATGCTGCTCAGGCCATATCGTAGGCCGTTTCCTTCTCCGTGGGCATTGAACTTCTCCATCTTTGGCTTGTCCAAAAATGCCCCCATTTCTTTTTTTGGGTAGCTTTATCCTATAAAATGACAACAAGACAAATGTGCTAATCAATTAAGTTGCCTTTGCAGAACAATCAAAAAAATGTAAGTGATCATGTTTGTAACTATTTCTTTCCTATGACTGTCTAGGCCAGAGGACAGATTTACTTTTGTGGTAGCACAAACATTATTTCTTCTTTGCCTAGAAGGCAATTACTGCTGAGCAAAAATTTGTCAGTAAACATCTGTCTAACGATTAACATGCAGTAAACTAAGCATGTAATAGTTTTGATGTGTGCGCAATGTTAATGCACAGCACAATCACATTCTTCTCTTACTACTGACAACGGTCTGTAAATCAAACATTCAATTGAACACTGTCATTCCACATTCACGCAGTCTGATTAAACAGGCTGTAATACAAAATGAATTGGTACAGTATATACAGCCTGAAACTAATGCCTGCAAAATCATATAAATGTTTCTTACAAGCCAGAATGTTGAATAAAATGACATTTAAACTTACTCTTCTGGTTGTCTTTGCGGTTTGCCCTTCAACTGCCCAACATTTTTGACAAAATATTCACAGGAAAGTATTGTATAGTTTTATATTGGATATTTGTTTTCCTCTCGCCAATAGATATTGAACCAAGCATGCCATGACAATAGTATATTCTGAATCAGGGGAGGCTGGAGAACAATCCACACATTTTTTGTTTTGAATTTAAAAACATTTTGAAGATTGAAAAAGGTTGATTGTTCTCCATCCTCTCCTGATTCAGAATATACCATTTTCATTGTCTTGTCATGCTTGGCTCAAAAGCTATTAATTATAGAACCAAATATCAAACATTAAACTTTCTCTCATCAATAGCTAGTGAACCAAGCATGTCATGGCAATGAAAATGGTATATTCTGAATCTCTTCATATTTATACATTTTTTAAATAAAAAAGTCTGGATTGTTCACCATCCTCCCGATTCAGAATATACCTTTTTCATTATCATGGCATGCATGGTTCAATAGTTATAGATGGGTTAGCTGACAACATCACGAAAATGATGTGTGTGCTTCAAAGGGGCAGAAGTCAGCATGTTGTGATTCTGGATGGCCAGATTGCTAGCAAGAATGACAAGAAACTGCCATGTGGGGAATCGTATATTTAAAAAAAAAAACATGATTTAACTAGTCAAGTCAGTTAAGAACAAATTCTTATGACGGCCTACACCGGCCAAACCTGGACGACGCTGGGCCAATTGTGCGCCGCCCTATGGGACTCCCAATCATGGCCGGTTGTGATATAGCCTGGATTCGAATCAGGGTGTCTGGAGTGACGCCTCTAGCACTGAGATGCAGTGCCTTAGACTGCTGCGCCACTCGGCTTGATTAATCTTGTTATTGATAGCATGTCTTGTTTTGAGGTGTCTTGACTGATTTCAGGTCAATGCAAATATGTCTAAAATTCGCTAGCTAGCTAACCAAAACCTGTAACGATGTACGCTACATGACCAAAAGTATGTGGACACCTGCTAGCCAAACATCTCATTTCAAAATCATGGGCATTAATATTGAGTTGGTCCCCCCTTTGCTGCCATAATAGCCTCCACTCTTCTGGGAAGGCTTTCCACTAGATGTTGGAACATTGCTGCGGGGACTTGCTTCCATTCAGCAACAAGAGCATCAGTAAGATCGGGCACTGATGTTGGGCAATTAGGTCTGGCTTGCAGCCGGCGTTCCAATTCATCCCAAAGGCGTTCGATGGGGATGAGGTCAGGGTACTGCGCAGGCCAGTCTAGTTCTTCCACACCGATCTCAACAAACCATTTCTGTATGGACCTTACTTTGTGCACAGGGACATTGTCATGCTGAAACAGGAAAGGGCCTTCCCCAAACTGTGCCACAAAGTTGGAAGTACAGAGTAGTCAAGAATGTCATTGTATGCTGTAGCGTTAAGATTTCCCTTAACTGGAACTAAGGGGCCTAGAGGGAACCATGAAAAACAGAGCATTATTCCTCCTCAACCAAATTTTAGTTGGCACTATGCATTGAGGCAGATAGAGTTCTCCTGGCATCCACCAAACCCAGATTAATCCGTCGAACTGCCAGATGGTGAGGTATGATTCACTGCTCCAGAGTCCAATGGCGGCGACCTTTACACCACTACAGCCGAAGCTTGGCATTGCGATCTTAGGCTTGTGTGCTTCTGCTTGGCCATGGAAACCAATTTCATGAAGCTCCCGACTAACAGTTATTGTGCAGACGTTGCTTCCAAAGGCATTTCGGTGAATGTTGCAACCAAGGACAGACGAGTTTTACGCGTTACGCGTTTCAACACTCGACCGGTCCTGTTCTGTGAGTTTGTGTGGCGCTCCTAGACGTTTCCACTTCACAATAACAGCACTTAACGTTGACCAGGGCAGCTCTAGCAGGGCAGAAATTTGACAAACTGACATGTTGGAAAGGTGGCATCCTATTATAGTGCCAAGTTGAAAGTCACTGAGCTCCAGTAAGGCCATTCTACTGCCAATGTTTGTCTTTGGAGATTGCCTGGCTGTGGGCTTGATTTTATACAGGGTTTGGCAGAAATAGCCAAATCCTCTAATTTGAAGGGGTGTCCACATAGCTTTGTTAATATAGTGTATTTGAGAGACAAGTGCTCATTGTGCAAATGTATTTATGTTTTCAATAAACATTAGAGACTAAATAAAGCTCACATGTTGTCAACAATCTAAGCCAACCCCATCTGTTTTGCCCCATAGTTGCAAATGGCTCAGTTTTGTTGCTAAACAACCAACATGTCTATTGACAAGAGAAAAAAACTAACTTTACCTGGGTGCTGAACCAACCATATACAGTGGGGGTCAAGAACTACAGGAAATGTATGATCTCTGTAATTGCAAACAAAGGTTTCTGTACCAAAAGTTCTGCTTTTCTGATGTATCAAATACTTATGTCATGCAATAAAATGCTAATTAATTACTTAAAAATAATACAATGGGATTTTCTGGATTTTTGTTTTAGATTCCGTCTCTCACAGTTGAAGTGTACCTATGATAAAAATTACAGACCTCTAGATACTTTCCAGTAGATATTTTGTCTCAATTTTCAAGCAGCTGAAGGACAAACTGCACAGACCATTGGTAGAGAAAGATTAAACGTAATTGTATTCAAAATTATGTATTGTAAGGGACATTAACACGATTTTGCAGGCATATGTTTCAGGCTGTGTATAACTGTGTATAACAGCCTGTTTAATCAGACTACGTTCACAGCATCCTGAATGCACCGCTAGATAGGTGGAGGTAGGTTGATGGGAGATGGGTGGGATAAATGGATGAAGGGAAGTTGGAGGGATTTATGGATAAAAACGGGTTATAAATGTTTATGGATGTCAGGTTTGAGGGGTTAATGGATGGATAGAGATTGGAGGGTTATGCTTGATGGATGACAAAGCTTCAGCATACAGTTTAATAAGTAGCTAGCTATGATATGTAAACTGAATAACAGAATATAGGCCTAGCATACACCTAGTGGTGTGTTCTTGATGAAACAAACATACTGATGATGTAATGCACAGCTTCAAATCAAGTTAAAAGTAACGTAGTTAGCGAACGTTAGCTAGCTAATGTTGCTCTCATCATGACTTGTAATGTATTGATAATTAAATATATCAACAGTAATGCTTATTACTGTACCTAGCTTTGAGACGATTTCGAATGCATTTTGCCCCACTGCTTAGTAGCTCGCTAGCTACATTTAACTCTTGCATGGAAATATTACATCACAAGCTCTGTTTTGTCACAACGCCCCTAGCTAGCTCTAGCTAGCCGGTTAGCTAGCTATCTGACGTAAGTTAGTAACCTTACGTTGTAAGGTAGAGCTAGCAAGCTACCTTGGTTGGCATGCAACAACAAAGATGCTGCGTAACGCTAACTAAAATGAACTAGCTACTTACCAAATCCTCTAGTACCTATAGCTATAACGTTAATGAACTCTGGCAGGTAAACAAACTGCTAACTTATTGGTTAAAAAGCTAGCTAAAGTAGAATCTGGAAAAACATATAGTAGTGGAATACTGTGAATGAAACGCGACGTCAGTGCCTTGACCACCGTCAAGTGAGTAGCTTTAGCGACGAGGGGCAATAGGCGGTTCGTCTTCAGAATAAAAGTCCCACATTGAACCCAATGACGTATAACCCATTGTCTTACGTCAGATAACCTGCACTGAGAAGGCTTATGACTCATTTTTGCTGCATCTTTATTGGCATTGTATTCATGTAAGAAAACTGTGTCAAGACATCAGTAGATTTAGAATTGAACACATTTAGGAATATCTTACACTATTGTGGAGAGGTGTACTGCTTGGATTCTTTACCTACGATATAAATAAGATGAAACATTTTTATGTAATTAATTTTATTATTCTTTTGGCCAAATTTCATTTACACAAATGTAAATTTACAAACAAAAAAAACACATTTTCTTACCTTACAAAAATTAATTGAACTGTATTTTAAGACAATTAAATACTCTACTAACAAAAAAGCTGTTAGAATTATAAGGTTCTTGTGTAATGTGATATTGTACCCCCTAGCCCAATTGTCCATTGTATATTACTCATATATACTTGTGTTCCCACATGTACTTCTTGTATTGATTTGTTGTTAATAAAAAAATAAATGACTAATTTAATCAATATACACATTGATTCACTTTTAATAAATAATTCATAAAAATTAAAGGCATGTAAAATAAATAAAAACATTTTAAGACCAATAATGAAAAATACAATGTTGAAACTGGTATGTTCAGAATATTGGCCTGTAAATGAAAAAAAAAAGTGCTTTGTAAAGTAGCATTCAAAGTACTCAGTAGAGTCTGTACAACAGATACAGTGGCATGATTTGAATGGGTGATCATGTTGCCAAGGAAATGGGTTTCCTCCATTCGAATGCAAAATCTATAATTTGCATTCTGGAAAATCTGAAGAAAGATTTAGAATAGCTGCCAGTGGGCAGCTGGAAGCTGTAGTTGGAGAAGGCTACTGTGGTCCAGTGTGCCAGCTCACAATCATGTGGAGGAGGCTACAGCGTATCTCAAGGGAATTATTATGTGGAATATAATCAACGGACATAGGGGTTGATTCATTTCACGTCAGGGCAAATCAAGTCTGACATTTTTAAGTGGAAATTACAAACTTTAGAAGCTTTATAAATCCTTGAATACACTACAAGTTAGCCTAGCGTTGGTGCTCCTACAAACAGCCTACTACAGTATAGGCTAGTGGATCTATGAAATCAGGCTGGTTTAGACTCAAAATAATTAGCTCGCTTGTTAGTAATGCAGTAGTATAAAGCCGTCATTTACAATCAACAATGTAGTTATGAACACAAGTGGTCTGATTTGTTTTTGAGTAACAGAGCGAATGTTTAGTCCATTCACACTTTTCTGCTGATGGAATAATGCTTTACTGGTCATTAGTTGGCCAAAATTAGGCTACATGAAAAGTTATCCAAATATATTAACAGCATTACCTTTTTTTGGCAGACTAAGGCTGTGCGCTTTTGCGGTCGACAGACAGCTGTATCATGCAGACATCCTCAGGAAACTGCCAGAGCAACCCGTGCAAGTAGACAGTTTAACAAACCAACCTGCACTTCTCCCAGGCCATCTGGGCTCATGACATCAGAGCATTAATATAAAAAGTTCATATCTTCGTCTGTGAGTGATGGAAGAAAAATAGACTTTGGCTACAATTATTTGAATAATTCAATGGATGTTTTGTGCATTAAGGTGATTAATGTGTCTTATTAGGAAGTTTGACTTCACTATAGGGCCATCTATAGGAATTCTCTTTTTGGGACAGAGTTCAGTTAAACTGCATTACCGAAGCTGGCCTGTAGGTACACTTCAAAGCGTCTTTCCAGATCAGAACCCTGGGGCCTTGCTAGAAAGATGACGTTTTGTTTTTACAAAGTTCTCACTGTCGCAGTGTGCGTCTGTCTATGTGTCATAGCAAATCATGCTGCAAGATAAGTCGCAGCAGACAATGCTCTCTAATGGGTTTAGAATTTGGAAAAATTGACATGTGTATGCATGTGTGCATCTTCTAAATTCTAATTTTGCCCAAAACAGTGGTAGACTCGAGTGATCACTGTCTAACACATTAGCAAGTGGCCACTCGACTGTGTTAAGTTTGAGATTCAGCCTAAATCTTCTTTTTTTTAGGAATAGGCATAGAATTACTTCTAGAAATAAATTCTGTTGTAGCAAGTGAAGAGGGTTAATCCAAGTCCTTATACCTTTTAAAGGGTTAATAAATTATGTTTTGATCATCTGTAAGGTCTCCTTCTCAGGAGACCATTCTGTGTGTGTTAAAACCAGTTTTTTGAGTGTTGTGACCTGCAAACACTATCAGAAGGCATCTACATTTAGACTCCCCTTGTCTGGATCCCACTGTGGTTATCTGGTTTTCTGAGAACACAAGGCTGCCACAGACCTGATGAAACCAGCTACCTGTCAGAAGATGCTTACACTCGTTCACATTTTTATGATTCTATACTTGTGATGAAAGGTCAAGTTTCTGTCAAACCCACTTATGTTGTTGCCAGGGAAACTCACACAAGGAGGACTGGGAGAGGCTATATGAGGTACAGGATGTCTTAGACATTTTGCAGAACTTGGAGAGAACTATCATATACTGTTATTCTGTACTCTGTACCGACTTCTGCCTACAATTGTATTACTAAAGCAGTATCTTAATACTTAAACAAAGAGTATGTGTTTCCTTTCCATTACTAATGTATGTTTGATAATTATAAAGACCTGATCCTTTGTTGAAGAAATTGACCAACACAAGTCGGATAAGATAGTAAACATATAGTAAACACATAGTAAACATATGAACAGCAACATTGACACATAAAGGATACAAATGCAAGATAAATGTGAGAGACACATTTTTATTTTATTTGAGTCCTTAAGAGTCTATTGACACACATGTGCATCAATCTAAGTAACATAATACAAATATATATATTTAGCATGGGCTGAGTCTCAATCCACTGCATCCGCCTATGTCAGCCTTCTGCAGCTGCGGTGGAAAGTGATCGAGCTACAGCGGTGTTTGTCAGGCCATGAGACATCCCGAAAATTGGTCTTCTCACGAAAATGTCTGTAGAGTCCGAATTGTTTGGGCTACAAACTAATACCCCACTATGAAAAAAATAAGTGTTAAACAAATCAAAATATATATAATATTTTAGATTCTTCAAAGTAGCCATCCTTTGCCTTGATGACTGCTTTGCATACTTTTGGCATTCTCTCAGACAGTTTCACCTGGAATGCTTTTCCAACTGTTTTGAAAGAGTCCCATATATGCTGAGCACTTGTTGGCTGCTTTTCCTTCACTCTGCGGTCCAACTCATCCCAAACAATCTCAATTGTGTTGAGGTCGGGTGATTGTGGAGGCCAGGTCATCTGATGCAGCACTCCATCACTCTCCCTCTTGGTCAAATAGCCCTTACACAGCCTGGAGGTGTGTTGGATCATTGTCTTGTTGAAAAATAAATGATAGTCCCACTAAGCGCAAACCAGATGGGATGGCGTAATGCTGCAGAATGCTGTGGTAGCCATCCTGGATAAGTGTGCCTTGATTTCTAAATAAATCACTGACAGTGTCACCAGCAACGCACCCCCACACCATCACACCTCCTCCTCCATGCTTCACGGTGGGAACCATACACGCAGAGATCATCCGTTCACCTACTCTGCGTCTCACAAAGACACGGCGGTTGGAACCAAAAATCAACATTTGGACTCATCAGACCAAAGGACAGATTTCCACTGGTCTAATGTCCATTGCTCGTGTTTCTTGGCCCAAGCAAGCTCTTCTTCTTATTGGTGTCCTTTAGAAGTGATTTCTTTGCAGCAATTCGACCATGAAGGCCTGATTCACGCAGTCTCCTATGAACGGTTGAAGTTGAGATGTGTCTATTAATTGAACTCTTTGAAGCATTTATTTGAGCTGCAATTTCTGAGGATGGTAACTGTAATGAACTTATCCTCTGCAGCGGAGGTAACTCTGGGTCTTCCTTTACTGTGGCGGTCTTCATGAGAGCCAGTTTCATCACAGCGCTTGATGGTTTTTGGGACTGCACTTGAAGAAACTTTCAAAGTTCTTGACATTTTCCAGATTGACTGACCTACATGTATTAAAGTAATGATGTACTGTCATTTCTCTTTGCTTATTTGAGCTGTTCTTGCCATAATATGGACATGGTCTTTTACCAAATAGGGCTATCTTCTGTATACCACCCCTACCTTGTCACAATACAACTAATTGGCTCAAACGCATTAAGAGGGAAAGAAATTCCACAAATTAACTTTTAACAAGGCACACCTGTCAATTGAAATGCATTCCAGGTGATTACCTCATAAAGCTGGTTGAGAGAATGCCAAGAGTGTGCAAAGCTGTCATCAAGGCAAAGGGTGGCTACTTTGAAGAATCTCATGTATAAAATATATTTTTTATTTGTTTAAGACTTTTTTGGTTACTACATGATTCCATTTGTGTTATTTTGTAGTTTTGATGTCTTCACTATTATTCTACAATGTAGAAAATAGTAAAAAATAAAGAAAAACCTTGAATGAGTAGGTGTGTCCAAACTTTTGACTGGTACTGTACATGTTATGTACATGGAGGTAGGTGTAAAAGTGTCTAGGCAACATGCATATGTAAGTAGAGATAAATGTGATTTGGCAATCAGGATAGATAAACAGAGTAGTCGCATCGTATGTGAAGGGTGTGTTTGTGTGTGAATGGTGGAGTGTCAGTGTAGTATGTATGAGTGTGTGGGTAGAGTCCAGTGAGTATACATAGAGCCAGTGCAAGTGCAACAAAAAAGTGGGTCAATGAAAATAGTTTGGGTAGCCATTTGATTAACTGTTCAGCAGTCTTATGGCTTGGGGGTAGAAGCTGTTCAGGAGCCTTTTGGTCCCAGACTTGGCTCTCCGGTACCGCTTGCCGTCCGGCTGCAGAGAGAACAGTCTATGACTTGGGTGTCTTGAGTCTTTTTTTAGGGCCTTTCCTCTGACACCCCCTGGAATAGAGGTCCTGGATGGCAGGAAGCTCGGCCCCAGTGATGCACTGGGCCGTACACACTACCCTCTGTAGCGCCTTAACATCGGATGCCAGGCAGTTACCATAACAAACTTCGATGCAGCCAGTCAAGATGATCTCAGTGGTGCAGCGGTATAACTCTTTGAGGATCTGGGGCCCCATGCCAAATCTTTTCAGCCTCCTGAGGGGGAAGAGGCGTTGTCGTGCCCTCTTCACGACTGTGATGGTGTGTTTGGACTATGATAGGTCCTTAGTGATGTGGACACCGAGGAACTTGACGCTCTCGACCCGCCCCACTACAGCCCTGTCCATGTGAATGGGGGAGTGTTTGGCCCTCCATTTCCTGTAGTCGTCCCTCCGTGTAGACTCTTTTTTAAACAGACCGTTATCAGACAAGCACAGAAAATGATTTCAGACCCCTCCTGTAAGTATTTATTAGGGATCCCCATTAGCTGCTGCTGCTCTTCCTGGGGTCCAAACACATTAAGGCACTTACATCACACATAAAACAAAACATAAAACAGTACATCATATAACATTATTACATCACTACATACTGTATCTACAATACAACATGTATAATACCACCATACATGTGTAGAGTGCTTGTGCTAGCATGTGTGCATATGCGTGATTGTGTGTGTGCATGTGTGTGTGTCTCTTCACAGTCCACTTTGTTCCATAAGGTGTAGTTTTATCTGGGGGGGGGGGTTTCTTCCGATTTTACTGTTTGCTTGAGTTACTTGATGTGGAGTAGAGTTCCATGTAGTCATAGCTCTGTGTAGCACTGTGCGTTTCCCAGAGTCTGTCTGAACTTGGGGACTGGGAAGAGATCTCTTGAGGCATGTCCTGTGGGGTATGCATGGATGTCTTAGCTGTGTGCCAATAAACAGACAGCTCAGTGCTTTCAACACGTCAATACTTCTCACAAAAACAAGTAGTGATGCAGTCAATCTCTCTTCTAATTTGAGCCAAGAGAGATTGACATGCATGTCATTGATGTTAGCTATTTGATTTTGAATTTAATGACCCCTTGAAGTATCAAACAAATATATACAAAAATTATATTTTTGGCCTTACTGCTATTAGCCAATACAACAAATAGTCCCACCCAAAAATCAAAAGGAAGTTTATTCTGAAGTGTATGTCCTATATCTGAGAGATATAAGAAAGATCAGGAAACATTTGTTATTGTTTTGGACATGTATTTAACCCCATACTGTATATGGGGAACTTCAGACGAGTCTTTTGAGGCCTGTGGGCATCCTAGAGCAAAACAATCAACATGTACGTTCTGACGCAACAGACAGGATTTGCCAGATTAGCTGTACCAACTTTAGACGAGTCCCAAGACGCTTGTGGGAGTCGTAGAGAAAAACGGACCGAACATGGCATTGTGCTCGTGAGAGTCTCATCTTCTCATAGAGGTGATGATAGTTTTGTAGGCCAAACCGTTCAGACGCAACAGACGATTTTGCTAGAACACCGCTCTAGCTATGTCACCTTTCACTGTAGATGCGGAAGTGCGACATGGAGATTTTTGTATTATGTTAATTCGTATTCCGCAGGGCTCGGACATCAACCTTATTAAAGGCCAGCCTTGCTGCTCTGCTCTGGGCCAACTGTAATTTGTCTATGTTTCTCTTTGTGGCACTTGACCATATGACTGGGCAGTAGTAATGGTGCGACTAAACTAGGGCCTGTAGGACTTGTTTTGTTGAGGAGCACTTTATTACTGGATAGACCTCTCCCCATCTTCGTTACCGTTGCATCAATATGTTTTGATCATGACAGTTTACAATCCAGGGTTACACCAAGCAGTTTAGTCTCCTCAACTTGCTCAATTTCCACATTATTCATTACAAGATTTAGTTGAGGTTTCAGGTTTAGTGAATGGTTTTTCCCTAATAAACAGATAATAAACAGAGTAGCAGCAGCGTGATGAGTGTAAAAGAGTGTGAAAGTGTCTCTCTGAGTGTTTGTGTGTGTGTGTGTGTGAGTCCAGTCAATGTGCAGAAGTGTAAGGTAGTTGACTCGGTACCAGTACTCCATGTATATAGCCTCGTTATTGTTATTTTATTGTGTTACTATTTCCTTTTTACATGTTTGCAAATTTTTCTTACTTTTTAACTCTGCATTATTGGGAAAGTGCTCATAAGTAAGCAGTTCGCGGTAAAGTCTACGTCTGTTGTATTCGGTGTACTCTACAAATACAATTTGATTTAATTTGACCGTATGATAGAAGAGGAGCATTATTTTCTGGTCAACTCCGAGTCTACGTAGGAAATTGAAGTGTTGCTGGACTCTGTACAACTAGGGACTTGTATGAATTAACATGTGCTATGATGGCAGTGTGGAAAACTACAGGTGTATGGTCACTAACAGATTTGGGGTCAAACACCATCTCCTCCATTTTCTTTACGTTAAGGTGCCTTGGTGGAAGAGTGGGGTAACATCTCACAGCAAGAACTGGCAAATATGGTGCAATTTATGAGGAGGAGATGCACTGCAGTACTTAATGCAGCTGGTGGCTACACCAGATACTGACTGTTACTTTGATTTTGATCTCCCATTTGTTCAGGGACACATTATTACATTTCTGTTATTCCCATGTCTGTGGAACATGTTCAGTTTATGTCTTAGTTGTTGAATCTTGTTATGTTCATACAAATATTTACACATGTTAAGTTTGCTGAAAATAAACGCAGTTGACAATGAGAGGACGTTTACATCACAGAAGACTGAAATATAACAAAACTGTTTCACATTGAAGCAACAGATTTTTGGTGGGTTTAAAAAAATTATGTTTACTAATTAGGAAATTAGGAAAAAACGCGAATTACAGTCCACCCATGAGGCCACTAGGGGGGCGATTTGTTCATTTGACTGCAGGAAAGGGAAAGAATCCCCTACTAGCATCCCCTCCCCCTGACTATATTATTATTTAGAAACACATGAAGATGGACTACTAGGTTATTAAAATAACAGCAGGCCAAAAAGAGAATAATATTCTCACATTATTTGACTGTCTTTCTGCAACATAGGTATATTTTGAAATAGAGAGACGTACTTGTGAGGTCAAAGTTTTTTTTTTTTTTTTTTTTTTTTTTACATTAGCCCACACATTAACTTGTGAAGAGCAGTATGCTATTGATGGACATACTAGTGCTGGGTGCGAGAAACTACTGAACTTTTATGGGCGGGTATTTTGGATAGAGGGCTCTACCTTCGGCTGGAGCTGAGGAGGAAATGGAGCCTCAATGTCAATTCCAGTGTTTAAAATTTGGCACTATGGCATTTTCTACCCCTTGCGCAAAGTTTGTCAATTTACTTGTTTAACATCAGCTGGCTTACACTGAGAGGGAGGAATTGACATATTTGAGGTGAGTCCTTAAAAACAATCGCAAAAGTGACAATTTCATGCAGCGCAATAGGGAGATACAAGACCCACCAAAACCATGTCTTAGCGGTAACACAGTTGGCAATGGCATAGACTTTAAGGGTGTAAGTACAGCATATCCGGCCGTGACGCACAGTCCCGAATATGTCATGGAACAAGATATGTGTTTTTTGTTCTGGTGAACCAGCTGTATCACCGTCTGGTATGGCAACTGCTCCGCCCACAACCGTAAGGCTCTCCAGAGGGTAGTGAGATCTGCACAAAGCATCACCGGGGGCAAACTACCTGCCCTCCAGGACACCTATACCACCCGATGTCACAGGAAGGCCATAAAGATCATCAAGGACAACAACCACCCGAGCCACTGCCTGTTCACCCCGCTATCATCCAGAAGGCGAGGTCAGTACAGGTGCATCAAATCAGGGACCGAGAGACTGAAAAACAGCTTCTATCTCAAGGCCATCAGACTGTTAAACAGCCACCACTAACATTGAGTGGCTGCTGCCAACACACTGACTCAACTCCAGCCACTTTAATAATGGGAATTGATGGAAAATATATCACTAGCCACTTTAAACAATGCTACTTAATATAATGTTTACATACCCTACATTACTCATCTCATATGTATATGTATACACTGTACTCTAAATCATCTACTGCATCTTTATGTAATACATGTATCACTAGCCACTTTAAACTATGCCACTTTGTTTACATATCCTACATTACTCATCTCATATGTATATACGGTACTCGATACCATCTACTGTATCTTGCCTATGCCGTTCTGTACCACAACTCATTCATATATCTTTATGTACATATTCTTTATCCTGTTACACTGTGTGTATAAGGTAGTAGTTTTGGAATTGTTAGATTAGATTACTCATTGGTTATTACTGCATTGTCGGAACTAGAAGCACAAGCATTTCGCTACACTCGCATTAACATTGCAAACCATGTGTATGTGACAAATACATTTGATTTGATTTGATATTTAGGGACATAAAAATGAATGTGTTTTTTTCTCCATTTTGCCCTCTCCTAAAAGTAAGTTGTTTTTTAGTCGTGCCCAAAGCATTCGTCAAGTAGCCAAGCCTATCAATGAAGGGTTTTGCTCGTGGGACTGCCTTGAAATAAATCTTAATCACCAAAGCTTTATTAAAACATCACGTTTGGGAGCAGCAAAACAGTAAGTGGACATCCCCTTTTAATCTGCCTGCATTCAAAACAACTAGAACCTCAGAACTGGGAAATCTCAGACTTTAGTGAGTTCAAGACAACTGGAAACACACAAAAAAAACAACCTCAAACTGGGAAAAAACGTTTTGAACGGTCATCAAACTCGGAATTCCAAGTCGGGAACCTGGGCCTCTTTCTAGAGCTCCGATCTGAAGATCAGTGACGTCATCCTAGTCATCCTTGTTTTTGTTTTTTTCCGAGTTCCCTGTTGTCTTGAAAGCACCATAAATCCAGAGAATGCCAGACTTTGATGACAAAGTGTGATGACAAAATTTGCCCACGAAGGACCGCCACAACACCGTCCTGTTCAAGTGAGCACAGTAAGACAAGGTCCAAAAATGTATTGTATGCTGCTGCATAAATTAAGTGTATGTTGTGTAGTAAGCTGTTAGTTGCCCATGTGCCTGACCCTAATAATTTGGTCCCTTTTCCCGTCATAACTTTGCCTACTGTTCTGACTTGGTGGTAAACGTGTAGCCTATAGCCTGTTTTAGAGAAATGTCATCATCAAATATGATGAATATGATGATCATTATTATAACAGAGCTGGAGGGGATGGCTGCCGTTTTACGGGCTCCTAACCAACTGTGCTATTTTGTTTGTTTTTTCGCATTGTTTGTAACCCATAACCGTTATTTTATCCTCCTGATTCCTGCTTAAAAGCAAATCGAAAGCAGGAAGTACCAGTGACTCGCCCAATACGGAAGTTGTCAGATGACACGGATGCAATGCTACAGGACTGTTTTGCTAGCACAGACTGGAATATGTTCCGAGATTTATCCAATAGCGTTGAGGAGTATACCACCTCAGTCACCGGCTTCATCAATAAGTGCATCATCCCCACAGTGACTGTACGTTCATAGCCCAACCAAAAGCCATGGAATACAGGCAACATCTGAACCAAGCTAAAGGCTATAGCTGCTGCTTCCAAGGAGTGGGACACGAATCCAGATGCTTATAAGAAATCCCGCTATAGCCTCAGACGAACCATCAAACAGGGAAAGTGTCAATACAGGACTAAGATTGAATCCTACGACACCGGCTCTGACACTCGCCGGATGTGGTAGACTGAAAAATATTACCGACTACAAAGGGAAACCCAGCCACGAGCTTCCCAGTGATGCGAGACTACATGACGAGCTAAATGCCTTTTATGCTGGCATCGAGGCAAGCAACACAGAAGCATGCATGAGAGTACCAGCTGTTCCGGATGACTGTGTGATCACACTCTAGCTGATGTGAGCAAGACCTTTAAACAGGTCAACAGACAGATTACCAGGATGTGTACTCAAAGCATGCGCAGACCAACTAGTAAGTGTCTTCACTGACATTTTCAACCTCTCCCTGACAGAGTCCATAATACCTGCATGTTAGAAACAGTCCACCGTAGTCCCTGTGCCAAAGAAAGCGAAGGTAGCGTGCCTAAATGATTACCACCCCATAGCATAGACCCGTAGCACTCACGTTGGTAGCCATGAAGTGCTTTGAAAAGCTGGTCATGGATCACATCAACACCATCATGCCAGAAACCCTAGTCCCACTCCAATTTGCATACCACGCCAAAAGATCCACAGATGACACAATCTCAATCGCACTCCACACTGGCCTTTCCCACCTGGACAAAAGAAATAGCTATGTGAGAATGCTGTTCATTGACTACAGCTCAGCGTTCACCACCATAGTCCCCAGAAGGCTCATCACTATAAGGACCCTGGGACTAAACACCTCCTTCTGCAACTGGATCCTGGACTTCCTAACGGGCTGCCCCCAGGTTGTAAGGTTAGGCAACAGCACATCTGCCACGCTGATTCTCAACACTGGGGCCCCTCAGGGGTGCGTGCTTAGTCCCCTCCTGTACTCCCTCTTTACCCACGACTGCATGGCCAAGCACGACTCCAACAACATCATTAAGTTTGCTGATGACACAACAGTGTCAGTGGCAGGTCAGAGACCTGGCAGTATGGTGGCATGACAACAACCTCTCCCTCATTGTGAGCAAGACAAGGAGCTGATCTTAGACTATAGGAAAAGGAGGGCCGAACAGGCCCCCATTAACATCGACGGGGCTGTAGTGGAGCGGATTTGAGGGTTTCATCACCAACAAACTATCATGGTCCAAACTAGAGGTCATACCGGTACCGATTATTGGAGGGCCAAAAAAGCCGATACCGATTAATCAGACGATTTTTTTTATTTTTAAAATTTGTATGACAATTACAACAATACTGAATTAACACTTATTTTAACTTAATATAAAACATCAATAAAAATTCATTTAGCCTCAAATAAATAATGAAACATGTTCAATTTGGTTTAAATAATGCAAAAACAAAGTGTTGGGAGAAGAAAGTAATATGTGCCATGTAAAAATGTGTGGTATGTAAAAGAGCTAACGTTTAAGTTCCTTGCTCAGAACATGAGAACATATGAAAGTTGGTGGTTCCTTTTAACATGAGACTTCAATACTCCAAGGTAAGAGGTTTTAGGTTGTAGTTAATATAGTATTTTATAGGACTATTTCTCTCTATACCATTTGTATTTCATATACCTTTGACTATTGGATGTTCTTATAGGCACTATATTATTGCCAGTGTAACAGTATAGCTTCCGTCCCCCTCCTCGCCCCTACCTGGGCTCGAACCAAGAACACATCGACATCAGCCACACTCGAAGCATCGTTACCCATCGCTCCACAAAAGCCGCGGGAATAACTACTCCAAATCTAAAGAGTGACCTTTGAAACAGTATTAGCGCACACCCAGCTAACTAGCTAGCCATTTCACATTGGTTACACCAGCCATTAGGCTGTAGGCTTGAAGTCATAAACAGCGCTGTGCTTGCGAAGAGCTGCTGGCAAAACGCACGAAAGTGCTGTTTGAATGAATGATTACGGGCCTGCTGCTGCTCAGTCAGACTGCTCTATCAAATCTGACTTAATTATAACATAATAACACACAGAAATTACGAGCCTTTGGTCATTAATATGATCGAATCCGGAAACTATCATTTCGAAAACAAAACGTTTATTATTTCAGTGAAATACGGAACCGTTTATCTAACGGGTGGCATCCCTAAGTCTAAATATTCTTGTTACATTGCACAACCTTCAATGTATGTCATAATTACGTAAAATTCTGGCAAATTAGTTCGCAATGAGCCAGGCAGCCCAAACTATTGCATATACCCTGACTCTGCGTGCAATGAACGCAAGAGAAATGACACAATTTCACCTGTTAGTATTGCCTGCTAAACTGGATTAGTAGTTATAACTAGTGATTATGATTGATTGTTTTTTATAAGATAAGTTTAATGCTAGCTAGCAATTTACCTTGGCTTCTACTGCATTCGCATAACAGGCAGGCTACTCGTGGAGTGCAATGGTTAGAGCGTTGGACTCGTTAACTGTGCGGTTGCAAGATTGGACCCCTGAGCTGACAAGGTGTAAATCTGTCGTTCTTTTCCTGAACAAGGCAGTTATCCCACAGTTCCTATGCAGTCAATGAAAATAAGAATGTGTTCTTAACTGACTTGCATAGTTAAATAAAAGGTTAAAAAAAATAATAATAATAATAAATAAAAAAAGAATCGATAATCGGCGCCCAAAAATACAGATTTCCGATTGTTATGAAAATTTGAAATCGGCCCAAATTAATCGGCCATTCCGATTAATCGGTCGACCTCTAGTCCAAACACACCAAGACGGTTGTGAAGAGGGCACGAATACACATTTTCCCCCTCAGGAGACTGAAAAGATTTGGCATGGGTCCCCAGATCCTCAAAAAGTTCGACGTCTGCACCATCGAGAGCATCCTGACCGGTTGCATCACCGCCTGGTATGGCAGCTGCTCGGCATCTGACCGTAAGGCGCTACCAAGGGTAGTCCTTATGGCCCAGTACATCACTGGGGCCAAGCTTTCTGATACCCAGGTCCTATATACTAGGCCGTGTCAAAGGAAGGCCCATAAAATTGTCAAAGACCCCAGTCACCAAAGTCATAGACGGTTCTTTCTGCTACCGCACGGCAAACAGTACCGGAGCACCAAGTCTTGGACCAAAGGCTCCTTAACAGCGTCCCAAGCCATAAGACTGCTGAACAATTAAAACTATTTACATTTCCCCACACCCCTACTGTTTATTATCCATGCATAGTCACTTTACAAATTACATTGACAAACCTGTATTTATTTTCACTTTAGTTTATTTCGTAAATTTTTTCTTAACTCTACTTCTTGAACTGCAGTGTGGGTTAAGGGCTTGTAAGTAAGCATTTCATGGTAAGGTTGTATTCGGCGCATGTGACAAATAAAATTGGATTTGATTTGATTTGGTTCTCTGCTTATATTCCCCCTTTATTTATCCTATGGTTCTGACTTGGTGTACAGGGAGAATACTGCAAGAGCGGCCCATGTTCTGAATTGTGTCGTTGTACATTCCAAAAGTGCTGAACAAATAGTTATATTGACTACGTCCGTCCGAACTCGCTCATTAATGTCTTAATCGAAATTACAGATAGCCTCTTATCCTCTTATTACTCATCATCCCGTTATGCCACAGTTTGTACATCTCAAATGGCAGTAGAAACCACATTTGTCTAAGCAAGTCAGCCATATCAGCTATGTTTTTTTTAAAGGCAGTAAATTAGGCTGAATGTTTCGCTGCCAGACAACGCTCCGCGTATAGCCAGGTGTGGCAGTGGTATGGTGCTGGGACTGCTGTTGGGACTGGCATGCATCTAAACCATTTTTGGGGAGTTTGCCCCACCAAGATTTACATGCTAAAATCACGACTGATTCTACCTTATTTTAGCCAGCTCCTATTATTATTTTGGATGTCTAGGTTTTTCATGGAACGACAGATGTGATGATGCCGGTGACCCTCGTATTTAGAAAAATGTAAGTTGTTTTCCTGTAACAATTGCTTGTTTTCCATTTTATTTTAATCAAAACCAAGCCTTCAGTAGGTCAGCAAAAAAAGAAACGTCCTCTCACTGTCAACTGCGTTTATTTTCAGCAAACTTAACATGTGTAAATATTTGTATGAATATAAGATTCAACAACTGAGACATAATCTGAACGAGTTCCACAGACATGTGACTAAAAGAAATGGAATAATGTGTTCCTGAACAAAGGGGGATCAAAATCAAAAGTAACAGTCAGTATCTTGTGTGGCCACCAGTTTCATTAAGTACTGCAGTGCATCTCCTCCTCATGGACTGCACCAGATTTGCCAGTTCTTGCTGTGGGATGTTACCCCACTCTTCCACCAAGGCACCTGCAAGTTCCTGGACATTTCTGGGGGGAATGGCCCTAGCCCTCACCCTCAGATCCAACAGGTCCCAGACGTGCTCAATGGGATTGAGATCCGGGCTCTTCGCTGGCCATGGCAGAACACTGACATTCCTGTCTTGCAGTTAATCACTCACAGAACAAGCAGTATGGCTGGTGGCATTGTCATGCTGGAGGGTCATGTCAGGATGAGCCTGCAAGAAGGGTACCACATGAGGGAGGAGAATGTCTTCCCTGTAACACACAGCGTTGAGATTGCCTACAATAACAACAAGCTCAGTCCGATGATGCTGTGACACACCGCCCCAGACAATGACCGACCCTCCACCTCCAAATCGCTCCAGAGTACAGTCTTCGGTGTAACACTCATTCCTTCAACGATAAACATGATTCCGACCATCACCCCTGGTGAGACAAAACCGCGACTTGTCAGTGAAGAGCACATTTTGTCAGTCCTGTCTGGTCCAGCGACGGTGGGTTTGTGCCCATAGGCGACGTTGTTGCTGGTGATGTCTGGTGAGGACCTGTCTTACAACAGGCCTAAGCCCTCAGTCCAGCCTCTTAACCTATTGCAGACATTCTGAGCACTGATGGAGGGATTGTGCGTTCATAGTGTAACTCGGGCAGTTGTTGTTGCCATCCTGTACCTGTCCCGTAGGTGTGATGTTCGGATGTACCGATCCTGTGCAGGTGTTGTTACACGTGGTCTGCCACTGTGAGGACAATCAGCTGTCTGTCCTGTCTCCCTGTAGAGCTGTCTTAGGAGTCTCACAGTACGGACATTGCAATTTATTGCCCTGGCCACATCTGCAGTCCTCATGCCTCCTTGCAGCATGCCTAAGGCACGTTCACACAGATGAGCAGGGACCCTGGGCATCTTTCTTTGTGTTTTTCAAGAGTCAGTAGAAAGGCCTCTTTAGTGTCTTAAGTTTTCATAACTGTGACCTTAATTGTCTACCGTCTGTAAGCTTTTGGTGTCTTAACAACTGTTCCACAGGTGCATGTTCATTAATTGTTTATAGTTCATTGAACAAGCACCCTTTACAATGAAGATCTGTGAAGTTATTTGGATTTTTGCGAATTATCTTCGAAAGACAGGGTCCTGAAAAGGGGACTTTTCTCATTTTGCTGAGTTTATAACAAAGTTTGGTTCAGCGGCAATGCGTCATTGCGTCTTTTTTATCCTGTCCATGCATTGGCCAAGTAGCTTATCAGTAAAATAATTTGAAATTGTCTATTCGTGAGAGTGCTTTGAAATGTTTTGGATGCTTTTACAATTCACATGCCTGCATACTTAATTTTGCATGTTCAAGTATCCACCCAATTTCCAAAGACGTGCTCCTCCAAACATTTACATTATTCAGTCCTATAATGCCATGTCAAAAGCGGATTTATCTTGCCTATTTAGAACGAGCCTCGCATATAAAATACAATTGACATTTTTGAATGAAACATATTTTTAGTGTAATGAAAAATTAATGGGAGTGTATGGTTGAACGTGCCTCGCATATAAAATACAATTTATAGGAGCCTAGTATTTTTTTCTTACTTCTTGAGAAGCGTGAATCTCCTCTTCTGAGGAGGAGTAGCGAGAAGGATCGGAGGACCAATGCGCAGCGTGGTAAGTGTCCATAATGTTTAATCAAACAGAACACTGGAACAAAACAATAAACGTGAATAAACTAAACAGTCCTGTGTGGTAATAAACACTGCCATGGAAGACAAACACCCACCACTCAAAAGTGAAACCAGGCTACCTAAGTATGATTCTCAATCAGGGACAACGATTGACTGTTGCCTCTGATTGAGAACCATACTCGGCCGAACACAGAAATCCCAAATTATAAAAAAACAAACATAGACAACCCACCCAACTTAAGCCTGTAACGGTTTTCTAGTGGTGATAAAGGAGAGTCGGACCAAACTGCAGCGTGTCGATTGCGATCCATGTTTAATACAACAAAGAAAACACGAACACTACACAAAACAATAAACGAAACCGAAACAGCCTATCTGGTGCAAACTAACAGAGAGTACACATAGGACACTAAGGACAATCACCCACGACAAACTCAAAGAATATGGCTGCCTAAATATGGTTCCCAATCAGAGACAACGATAAACACCTGCCTCAAGTTGAGAACCACTCCAGACAGCCATAGACCTTGCTAGACAACCCACTAAGCTACAATCCCAATACCACCACCAAAACCCCAAGACAAACACACCACAATTACAAAAACCCCATGCCACACCCTGGCCTGACCAAATACATAAAGATAAACACAAAATACTTTGACCAGGGCGTGACAGAACCCCCCTAAGGTGCGGACTCCCGAACGCACCTCAAAACAATAGGGAGGGTCCGGGTGGGCGTCTGTCCATGGTGGCGGCTCCGGCGCGGGGACGTGGACCCCACTCCTTTAATGTCTTAGTCCCCTCTCCCTTCGTCCCTGGATAGTCCACCCTCGCCGCCGACCATGGCCTAGTAGTCCTCACCCAGAACCCCACTGGACTGAGGAGCAGATCGGACTGAAGGACAGCTCGGGACCGAGGCAGCTCGGGACTGAGGGGAAGCTCGGGAGTGAGAGAAAGCTCAGGAGTGAGAGAAAGCTCAGGAGTGAGAGGAAGCACAGGGAGTCAGGAGAGGAAGCTCAGGAGTGAGAGAAAGCTCAGGAGTGAGAGGAAGCTCAGGAGTGAGAGGAAGCTCAGGAGTGAGAGGAAGCTCAGGAGTGAGAGGAAGCTCAGGAGTGAGAGGAAGCTCAGGAGTGAGAGGAAGCTCAGGCAGGTAGATAGATCTACCAGCTCCTGGCTGGCTGGCAGATCCTGGCTGACTGGCAGATCCTGGCTGACTGGCAGATCTGGAAGAGTCTGGTTGACTGGCAGATCTGGAAGAGTCTGGTTGACTGGCAGATCTGGAAGAGTCTGGTTGACTGGCAGATCTGGAAGAGTCTGGTTGACTGGCAGATCTGGAAGAGTCTGGTTGACTGGCAGATCTGGAAGAGTCTGGTTGACTGGCAGATCTGGAAGAGTCTGGTTGACTGGCAGATCTGGAAGAGTCTGGCTGACTGGCAGATCTGGAAGAGTCTGGCTGACTGGCAGATCTGGCGGCGCTGGGCAGACTGGCGGCGCTGGGCAGACTGGCGGCGCTGGGCAGACTGGCGGCGCTGGGCAGACTGGCGGCGCAGACTGGCGGCGCTGGGCAGCGCTGGGCGGCGCTGGGCAGACTGACGACGCTGGGCAGACTGACGACGCTGGGCAGACTGGCGACGCTGGGCAGACTGGCGGTGCTGGGCAGACTGGCAGATGCTGGGCAGACTGGCGATGCTGGGCAGACTGGGCAGACTGGCGCTGGGCAGACTGGCGGTGCTGGGCAGACTGGCGGTGCTGGGCAGACTGGCGATGCTGGGCAGCTGGATGCTGGGCAGACTGACGGCGCTGGGCAGACTGGCGACGCTGGGCAGACTGGGGGCACTGGCGGCGCTGGGCAGACTGGCGGCACTAGCTGCTCCATATAGGCTGACAGCTCTGGCGGCTTCTTACAGACTGACCGCTCTGGCGGCTCCGTGCTGACTGGCAGCTCCTTGCAGACTGGCAGCTCCTTACAGACTGACAGCTCCGTGCAGACTGGCAGCTCCATGCAGACTGGCAGCTCCATGCAGACTGGCAGCTCCATGCAGACTGGCTGCTCCATGCAGACTGGCTGCTCTATGCAGACTGACAGCTCTGGCTGCTTCATGCAGACTGACAGCTCTGGCTGCTTCATGTAGACTGACAGCTCTGGCTGCTCCATGCGGACTGACAGCTCTGGCTGCTCCATGTAGACTGACTGCTTCATGCAGACTGGCAGCTCGGGCTGCTTCATGTAGACTGACAGCTCTGGCTGCTCCATGCAGACTGACAGCTCTGACTGCTCCATGCAGACTGACAGCTCTGGCTGCTTCATGCAGACTGGCAGCTCTGGCTGCTCCATGTAGACTGGCTGCTTCATGCAGACTGGCAGCTCGGGCTGCTTCATGTAGACTGACAGCTCTGGCTGCTCCATGCGGACTGACAGCTCTGGCTGCTCCATGCAGACTGACAGCTCTGGCTGCTCCATGCAGACTGACAGCTCTGGCTGCTCCATGTAGACTGGCTGCTTCATGCAGACTGGCAGCTCGGGCTGCTTCATGTAGACTGACAGCTCTGGCTGCTCCATGCAGACTGACAGCTCTGACTGCTCCATGCAGACTGACAGCTCTGGCTGCTTCATGCAGACTGGCAGCTCTGGCTGCGCTGAACAGGCGGGAGACTCCTGCAGCGCTGTGTCGGAGGAAGGCTCTGGCTGCGCTAAACAGGCGGGAGACTCCGGCAGCGCTGGAGATGAGGAAAGCTCTAACAGCGCTAGATAGGCGGGAGACTCCGGCACCGCAGGAGAGGAGAAAGGCTCTGGCTGCGCTAAACAGGCGGGAGGCTCCGGCAGCGCTGTAGAGGAGGAAGGCTCTGGCTGCGCTGAACAGGCGGGAGGCTCCGGCAGCGCTGTAGAGGAGAAAGGCTCTGGCTGCGCTAAACAGGCGGGAGACTCCAGCAGCGCAGGAGAGGAGAAAAGCGCTGGCTGCGCTGAACAGGCGAGGCACACTGAAGGCCTGGTGCGTGGTGCTGGAACTGGTGGTACTGGATCGAGGACACGCACAGGAAGCCTGGTGCGGGGAGCTGCTACCGGAGGGCTGGGGTGTGGAGGTGGTACTGGATAGACCGGACCGTGCAGGCGCACTGGAGCTCTTGAGCACCGAGCCTGCCCAACCTTACCTGGCTCGATGCCCACTCTAGCCCGGCCGATACGAGGAGCTGGAATATACCGAACCGGGCTGTGCACCCGCACTGGAGACACCGTGCGCTCCACAGCATAACACGGTGCCTGCCCGGTCTCTCCAGCCCCCTGGTAAGCACAGGGAGTTTGCGCAGGTCTCCTACCTGGCATAGCCATACTCCCTGTGAGCCCCCCCCCCAAGAAATTTTTGGGGCTGACTCTCGGGCTTCCATCCGCTCTGCCGTGCTAGCTCATCATAATGCCGCCTCTCTGCTTTTGCTGCCTCCAGCTCGGCTTTGGGGCGACAATAATCTCCAGGCTCATTCCAAGGTCCTTTACCGTCCAATTCCTCCTCCCATGTCCATATCTCCAGGTGGTGCAACCTCTCCCACTGTAGCTGCTGCTGCTCCTGCTGCTGTTGCCTCTGTTGCCTCTTCTCCTGTTGCTCCTTTGGGCGGCTACACTCCCCTGGTTTAGCCCAGGGTCCTCTCCCGTCGAAGATCTCCTCCCATGACCAGAGATCCTTGTTGAGCATCTCCTTTTTCAGCTGCTCCTGCCTGTTGACACGCCGCTTGGTCCGTTGGTGGTGGGTGATTCTGTAACGGTTTTCTAGTGGTGATAAAGGAGAGTCGGACCAAACTGCAGCGTGTCGATTGCGATCCATATTTAATACAACAAAGAAAACACGAACACTACACAAAACAATAAACGAAACCGAAACAGCCTATCTGGTGCAAACTAACAGAGAGTACACATAGGACACTAAGGACAATCACCCACGACAAACTCAAAGAATATGGCTGCCTAAATATGGTTCCCAATCAGAGACAACGATAAGCACCTGCCTCTGATTGAGAACCACTCCAGACAGCCATAGACCTTGCTAGACAACCCACTAAGCTACAATCCCAATACCACCACCAAAACCCCAAGACAAACACACCACAATTACAAAAACCCCATGCCACACCCTGGCCTGACCAAATACATAAAGATAAACACAAAATACTTTGACCAGGGCGTGACAAAGCCCTGACCATACTAAAACAAAGACATAACAAAGGAACTAAGGTCAGAACGTGACAACTTGAAACATGCCAAACCTCTTTAGCGAAACTGGGTGCATTCTAAATAAAATCTTGTTGTTTATTTTCGACTTCACAAAGTTATTGTTGTTTCAGCCAAAACGTTTTAAGTGTTAGCTGGTTATTTAGCACCCTCCATAATAATTTGGCTAATATTTTTTGGAAAGGTAACAATCAAGTTCAAGTTTTATTACAGGAACATGGCATTCAATACAAACTGAAATCCATGAGCATGCTAGTGGAAACGGATTGTATCAGAGTTAGCTGATTTTGAATGCACTGTTAACCCGCGGAAGACACATTTCAGTTGAATACATTCAGTTGAACAACTGACTAGGTATACCCCATTCCCATTAACCCACTGGACAAAACTGGTTGAATCAAGATTGTTTCCATATTATTTCTACCAAAAACATCTATGATGACATTGACTCAACATGGAAAACTGATTTGCAAAGAATCATCAACATATGGCGATTTCTTTTTTTTTTCACCCAACTTTTAACCTAAATCCAATGACATGGTGACCTTTTCGTTGATTTCACATTGAATTCACATTAGTTGAAAACTCAACCAGATGATGATAAGATGTCTGTGCCCATTGGGAACTGATACAAACTGTTTCCACTAGCATTGCTACATTCTCCAAAAGTCCGATTCTGGACATTGCTATATGACCAGCTAACACATTTCTAAATGGTTTGGTTGAAACAACATCCTAGAGAAGTCTAATTAGCTAAAACTGACTAAAATCAACCGTTTTGTTTGAAATATTATTGTGCTTGCTCATATTTCAGAGCACACGGTGAAGGTTCAGATGACACCAATACAGACTAAATGTGTCTTAAATGAGGCCGTGATAAGACCAAATGTCCCAACAAAAATAATTTCTCAATAATCCTTCAGCAAACAAATGTCAAATATGCCAAAATGTTTTCCTCCAAAGTACCTTTTAAATTTCAGAAATATCCAAAACCCAATGGTATATTTTTGTTCCAGTTTCTCTGTCACTTGTGCTCCCTCTCCGGCCTCTAGGTCACCAGGCTGCTCGTTATGGCGCACAACTGTCACCATCGTTACGCTCACCTGGACTCTATCACTTCCCTGATTACCTTCCCTATATATGTCACTCCCTTTGGTTCCTTCCCCAGGCGTGATTGTTTCTGTTTCAGTTTCATGTCTGTGTGCTGTAGTGATTCTTGTTCTGATTATTTTATTAAAACACTCACTCCCTGAACTTGCTTCCCGACTCTCAGCGCACAGCGTTATATTCACACTGAATGACCCATAGTCGGGAATTCTATCACACTTATTCTGCAGAAATCACATTGTTCCTGTGCAACAGCTAACAACATTTTAATTCATGTAATTAGACAAGATAAAACAAAGTCATTCTGATTTTAATGAAAGTTGTACATTTTTGCAAACACAAACAATAAATGTGTGTGCGGACTGAATCAGCATCTTGAATCTGGCCTAGTCATGCTTACATAGTCTTTATATAGTGTCGGCTCTGTGTTCGTGTTTGTTATATAAGGTGTCTTATCAAGGCAATTTCTGTAGATATGTCAACTTTCCAAAATGCATTCAATCAGTTGTGGACATGGTAACTCTCTACACAGTGGTAGCTAACAATATGATATGGTAAACAATGAGGATGCTTCCATTCATTTCCATCTGGGAAAATAAATCTCAAGCACATGCATGAAAGTCCTCTCCATGCAAGCATAATCCACAAACAGTTTTGTATCTTTGTAAAATTGGAATGAACATTTTTGTATGAAACATTTTTAGTATAACGAAAAACTAAGGGGAGTGTATGGTTGAAATCACTTTGTATTAAAAACCTCTGCATTAAACAGCTTAGTAAGTTCTAAACACTACTATTTGGTCTATAAGCATAACTAAATCATGTTGTACTGGAGGTGGTAATTGAGAAACTAAGGCACAGATTTAATCACGCAATAATATCAAATTTAGAATACATTTGTGCTAATCATTATCTCATGAAGACTTACCTTAGGTCGGGTTTTTTATTCATCTCTACATGCATAGTTATAATGTGCTTGTAGTTTTTATAGTGTAGTCTTTAGTTTTTAGCTTCATTGTTCATAGTGTACGTACACACAGTATATTCTGTTTGTCTGCCTGCATATTCTGTTTATTGTCTGCCTGTATATTCTGTTTATTGTCTGCCTGTATATTCTGTTTGTCTGCCTGTATATCCTGTTTGTCTGCCTATATATTCTGTTTATTGTGGCAGCACCATTTCAAATCCCTGTTGCAAATTGTGGTGGCAGAATTTAGGGTGAGCTGTTGTAACTTCTCAATGGATATGTTCTGTGTCGGACTGTGATGTTATGCCTTTCATAGACTCCTGTTATGTCTACATACTAAAAGAATGTTGCTTGTATAAAATAACTGTTGCTTAACATCATGATTGTATTATCACCTCCCACTATATAATGGACATGGAACCATTTACTCTTTGAGTTCTTCCCTGTGAAATCAGAGATACATCTCCCCTGCAGCTGTTTGATTAAATATTTTTCTATTATATCATTAAATCATCTCTGCCTTAATCTTTGGATCGAGTTTTCCACAGCAAAATGTATTTTTTTGCGAATAAAGGTGATTCTGATTCTGTCAATTAGACAGTCACAAAGGCTATTTGCCTAAACAGGGCCTGTTTTCATGTCATTCTGCATTGATGTACTGAATATTTGATCAATTAAAACAGCTTTAGATCTTATCAATACAGGTTTGTAGTGTTAGACTATACCTGTGTATCAAGCATTTCTTTGTTTTGGGCCCACACTGGTAACCAACCTTCTGTCAATCGGTACAGTCAGGTTGAACATCTGATCAATATTTATTTTTATTTATTTATTTTACCTTTATTTAACCAGGCAAGTCAGTTAAGAACAAATTCTTATTTTCAATGACGGCCTAGGAACAGTGGGTTAACAGGGGCAGGGGGCAGAATGACAGATTTGTCGGGGGTTTGAACTTTCAACCTTCCGGTTGCTAGTCCAACACTCTAACCACTAGGCTACCCTGCCACCCCATAATAAAACAGCTTTAGACCTTATAAAGCATTGTAATAACAACCAGGAAGTCTACAAGATGATTATTGACTACTACTAAGCATTGCACTTTGCAATCACAATATGAATCAGTGATTTTCAATCTTCTGACCTACTAGTGGATCACGATATGAATCAGTGATTTACAACGTTCTGAACTACTCGGGGAGCCTTCTGTCTGATTCTTATTGTCAGATTGTTCATTATTATATTGACAGATTGCTTCTGTATGGGGTGATCACAACAACCCTTAAATCCAGGGCTGCCAACACAAAAATAAGTCAACAAAATGGAAATCTTTCATTTCCAATTCAAATGCTAACTAAAGATTAACCATGATTAACCTAAATGAGGGAAGTTGCTAAATGAGGGAAGTTTTCTTCGGTAACATGTTTGTTGTTTGACCCAAGCTCTTACAAATCGCTTTACTGCTTAGCTGTTTGTGCTCGGTATAGAAGGTCTATAGACTGGACCTGGGAAGAGCAGACTCAATGTGAAAGTACATCAACAAAGTCAAAAACTGTTAAATCCCTGTGCTACTGTACTGAAGATACTGTACAGTGAAAAATCTGTATCTTAAAATCATTTATGCATGCAGTCAACTGCATAAATGTACAAGCAATTGCAATCCAAAGGTTTCTTTAAAATGTCTTTGGCAGGCCAGAATCCAGCTGGACATGCAAATGGTTATTTACACTTAAACAATTTCCCACCTAAATTCTGTGTCCAGTTTCCTCAACTTGTCCATTAAAGAAAAAGATTGGGCACGGAAGTTGGCGCAAATAAAAACATCAATGTTTTTTTGTCATTCAAAAAGGTCCATTGTCTCTCTCAATGTCCGGTGTGACAGGTCTTGACACGGTGAAGATGTCCTGGCATTTGATCTTAGCCTTGGGGGTAGAGGTCTGCGGCAGTGAGAGCCTCCTCTTCTCAGACAGCAATCTGAGGATCTCACTAACTTGGGCTTCAAGTGTTGATAAACGGCCACTCAGCATCTGGATATCTCCCTTCAGCTCCAGCTTGGCCTCCTGGAGAGTGGACTGGAGCAGCACCTGTTCAGACATGGGTTGGAAGGGGTGGCCAAGCACACCCACACTCCCAACCCCGAGGCTGTGTTCAAAAGGACTTCTCCCCATTGGACTCCGCTCATAGGGGCTTGGTGCGTCCCCTGCCCTGTCGATCCGAAGATCACTCTTGGTAATGCCACTGTCGCAGGAGTCTGTCTTGTGGAGTGCGCTCTTCTCGTCGCCCCCCTCTCCTGTGCTGCTGACGCCACCCCCGCTGCTGCTCTCCCCACCTTCTGCCTCCTGGCTCTTGCTGTCATCAGTCAACTGTTCTGAGGATTGGGACACATCACCCCATTCCTCCTCTTCTTTCTGCTGTGGCCCTTCAGGTTCATCGGGGGCCAGTGGCACCGCCACTGTAGCATTCTTAAACCTCATCCAGCCTTGACCACCACCTCCACCCCTGGGCCGTACCAGACTGGTGACCCTCAGGCAGTTCTGGTCCACCACACTGGGCTTCAGCTCCTTGACCTCGTGACAACCAGTGTGAATGGGCTCCCCAGTGTGGACATAGGCCAGTGAACTCTGCAACGGGGTGATCTGGGAGACAGTAACTACACTGGAGCCACCGCTTGTAGTCCCGCCACCTGTGCCAGGTGCCCCATTCTGCATCGGGGAGCCATTTTGGTGCTGCAAGGGGTGAGTCTGACACTGTTGGTGTGGGAGATTGGTAAGGGGGTGGTGGTGCTCAACCTGAAGCCGGTTGCGCTCCAGGTCAGGCTGAGCTTGGATTGGCATGCGAATCTCTTTCTGCTGCTTGAACTTCTGGAAGAGCTTGCGAACCGGGTGGTCAATAGGAATGGAGAGCATTACTTCATTCTTCTGCTGCCGGCGCTCTTCCTCCTCCTTCTTCACATCGGCGATCTTTCGGAAGATTATCTGCAGAGATATTGCGAGAGGAAGAGAGATCTATGCGTAAGGACAGGCTGGTGAATCAGAACATGCCTTAATCACAAGTATACTGTCTTGCATATACTACACTTCTGGCAGGGCATGGTTTTCCAACCACCATACAATTAAAAATATAATGCTATAATTTAATGGGATGAACACAAAACATTACAATTGTGATAAATATGTCGACAACTAGAAACTAAACGGAGCACCAAAACAACTCATGCACATACTGAACTGAGCAGTGTTACTGATTGCATGTTCACTATATACAGTTTTGCCATTACTTGCAAATTAAAGCTAACATATAAACCTGAAGAGGCATAAACTTGTGCTGCATAGACCTAGAGAAAAACAAATCACTGTTAACAAAATAAGACTTAAGTTTATAGATTTTTCAGTACTAACGTCTAGCGACATTACAGATGGACACCAAATTGTATTGAGCGAAAAAATAAATAAATGCATATCTATGATAGTTACAGATGTAGCAGATCTGTAATTTCCAATCACCGTATAGTGCACTGTCCATATTGTTGCACACAGTGTAAATCTGCTAGTAAACATCTCATAATAATGCTCACAATGCTGATGCACCTGAAGTAAAATGAAAATACAATCATAGCAAATGATAGATCATTTGATCTAATAACTGTTGAGATTGTGTATGTAACAAAATATATATGTGACAATGGTAACACATTGAGTTTAAACAAGGAAAGACTGACACCTAGTGGCATATTTAATATGACATCAGCAACGTCTGATGACTCCCAACGTGACATCTGTGATAGGCTATTCGGTAATGCATATCTGATAGACATACATGTAATAAAATCGTCTTCACCCCTTCTCTGCATCTCTGGACCCTTTTGACTCTGGGTTTCTGTGCTGCCCTTAATGATGCTTTGATTACATACAGTATTAATTTGATGGTGTTAATACATTTTTCAGTCCTCTTACTGATAACCCAGGCAGGCATAACCAGACCAGCTTCACAAACTAGAGTGGGCACATAGTTGCTCCTTGGCTTTCTACTCTTTATATTAACGAGGATAAGAGCACCTTCTCTAGGAACAATTTGGGATTATTGTATTTGATAATACCACAATAGAACCTGAGGCATCTCATTATGAGGGATTTATTTTTTAAATTTGTGTTAGGTCTCGTTTCTTTATCTATCATTTAAGTTAATACACAGAGGCTACTACTCAAAGTAATGTTTTTCTCACTGTCAGTTCAGGCAACACTGGACTATCTTGGTGGGACCTTCAGGCACTCAATAGAGGTAAAAATAGAGCAGCACATACCGCTTGTTATCTACTCTGGAGAAAGGGTTCTACATGGAAGCCAAAATGTTTCTACCTGGAACCAAAAAGGGTTCTTCAAAGGGTTTTCCTACGGGGCCAACAGAAGAACCCTTTATGGTTTTAAATAGCACCTTATCCTCTAAGAGTGTAGTAGCTTTAGAGACTGAGAGTGGAGGAGAGAAAGATCAAAAGATAGTGGCTGCCAGGTGTAAGTTGGGATCATTTGTTTTCTGCATTAAATCGAGGCAATCAGGAGTGAGAGAACAGCAGGGGGAGACTTCGTTTTTCTTGGATAGACATTGAAAAACGGAAACATTTTTGTTTTTGCATACAAACCCCCCAAATACTTGATATTTAGATTTTCACATGTGGGTTGGTGTTAAATGTGGAATGCCTGTCATTGGCCAAATGCACAGGCAACATTTCCTGTCCCTTACAAAATAGGAGTTCTAAATCCATTCTATTAATCTATTGTCTATTAATTAATCTATTACTATCTGTCCATACCGTGCCACAGTGCCAATATAAGTGAGTGAGCTGCTGTGATACACAGGCCATGTCCAGAAACAAAAATTCTGATCTTGGATTTCCTATTATTTTTCTATATACTTCCATGGTTGATTTCATTGATTCTCCAAATTAACTTCCCCTAATTGACAAATATGTTTTTTCCTACTACTTCCAAGTCAGTTGTAGAGGATCATCATTTTTTTTATTACCCCTTTTTCTCCCCAATTGGTATCCAATTGGTAGTTACAGTCCCGTTCCATCGCTGCAAAGGTCGAGAGCCGTGCGTCCTCCGAAACACAACCCAGCCAAGCCGCACTGCTTCTTGACACAACGCCCGCTTAACCCGGAAGCCAGCCGCACCAATGTGTCGGAGGAAGCGCGGAACACCTGGCGACCATGTCAGCGTGCATTGTGCCTGACCCGCCACATGAGTCGCTAGTCCGCAATGGGACAGGAACATCCCTGCCGGCCAAACCCTCCCTTGCTCAAGGGCACAAACGGCAGAAGGTGGCATCTGAAACTCTGATGTAAGTTAATAAACAGAGGCTATTGCCCAAACTAAGGTCATTGTAACTGCTCTTGCCAACACACATCATCTTTTTGGAACCTTCAGGCACTTTTTACCAATTGTTAACACACATTTGCTGAAACTACATCTCAGGTACTCAAAACTCTCAACACGAAACAGTTAGCCCCAAACCCCACAGATATCTTGCAAAATAAAACACATGAATCAAAATCATGTACTCCCTGCTCAAAATTAAACTCTGCATACGAATGAGGCACACACATCAAATGAATCTAACTTAGTGAAACCCAGATCACACTAATGTGACATATTCAAAACACTACTATCAGAACATGTTTCACTGTAAAGACTACGATTTTGCTGTGATACAAGAAAGGAATAGAAATGCAAAAATGTATGTTTTATATTTCAACATGTCAACCAGGAAACTGTAAGCACACATTCAGTAAAAATGTAAACATACAGTAAATATATTTTGCATATGTAAAGGAAGAAAAATAGTCCTATTTGTACTACTGTACTGTATGTTAGATCAATCGTATGGAATAGATAAAGAAACTGTCAAATCTAAATCATAAGTCAAGAAACAAATACAAAATCAGTCATGTCTGTTGTTTTGGTCCGTCCACAGATTTTCATCAACATCACAGGTGATATTCTCCTTGGCCAGACAGCGGGGGAAATATCTTCTGGCATTACACATCCACCCCTGACAGGACTCTGCTGGAATGCCACCACAGGCCTCCTCCATTGCCTGGAGAAGGGCCATATGTTCATGGGGCTTGCGATCATACACCTACCGCTGCCATGCTGAAAACAACTCGTCAATGGGGTTGAGAAATGGGGAATATGGTGGGTGATAGAGAATTGTAATCCTAGGATGGTCACGGAACCAGTTGTAGACCTGAGCATCCCGATAGAAAAAGATTGTTGTGTAAGGTGTTCAGGAAATTAAGGAGATGGGCAGTGTTGTATGATCACAAGGGTGGCATGGCGATGGAGGACCATAATTGCGGCTCATAGCTCTATATATGGTGACATTTCCCCTGCACTGGCCAGGTACCTCAATGATGGCACGTTGACCAATGATGTTCCTTCCTCTACTCCTCGTCTTCCCCAAATTGAATCCAGACTCATCTATGAATTTGATTTCCTGGGGCATGGGACTTGCATCCAAATCCATGATTCTCTGAAATGACAATGAATACTGTAATTGCTGTATAGTAAAGTTCACTGGCAATGTTTCAAGAGTGTAATACTCGTACATTACTTACTTGCACATATTTGTACCGTTTATCCTTCACTCTTTGGGAATTCCTTTCAAATGGGACTCTGTAGATTTGCTTCATTTGGAGATGGTGTTTCTTAAGGATGCAGGCTATGGTTGGAAAATGGCAGGGTTTTCAATAATCTGTTGTTGGATTTCTCACAGTCTTATGGCATTTGCACAGTGGCAGCCTCCTGTTAGTCTGTAAATAGACGCGTTCTACCGCCAAGTGGTGATCGTCTTTCAGTTCCACAACAACAAAATAGCATACAGTACAGTGAACACTACAGTAATACAGTATAAAAGATAAACATGTTACAAAGTAATATAGCTCTCAATTTCATACATACAGTACATGAAACATGGACTTTGTTTCCCCTTACATTATGAATTGGAATCTACCGTCTTTACTGTGCTTTACGTTGTTCTACTGTCAAGTAGTAAAAGTAGTAGATCGGTCCAGCACTCTCTGCCCAACCTCTCTCAAGGTCAAACCATGGTTGACGACATGGTCCACCACGGTCGCCCGAATTTCTTGGTCTTCCTCCACCTCTACCTCCACCTCTACCCCTACCTCTACCCCTACCTCCACCCCTACCTCCACCTCCACCCGCACCTCCACCTCCAGCTCGATCTCTCTCTGCCAATTTTGCTTCCATTGTTCTCGAAATACAGAAGTACTCCCCTGTGGCCTTTTTATCCATACCAAGGGTGTGATTGCAAAGTGAACATTTACGCATTTAACGTTTGCACATGTGAAGAGTGAAAGTGATCAATTGGTAATTGAACGTAGCTTGTTGAAGAGTGTTGCTTTTCATTTGCACACAAGATATTTTAGCTGTGAAGGTTATGCCAAAGGTAGAGAATTGTGTGTTGTGTTTGGTCAAATATTTGGTATAGAATTGCAATCTGAGTGTAAAGCAAAACATGTGCCAGTAGTATTGCAGATTTGGTGTATGGTTCTGCTAAATGAGTTACAGGCATTGTGCCTCATGGGCCAGTTTTAGTGTGTAAAGAATTGAAAAAAAAACTGTAATAGAGGTTAAAAAAATAGAGCAGTGCTTGTCCCTGGTTATCCCTTCATGGTCTTTTAGCACCCCTACATGTTCTGCCATTGCATGTTACTTCTCATCAACCAGGGAGCCTCCTGGAAAACAATAAATTCAGCCCCCCCTGCCACTTCAAATGGATTAAACTGCCACGTTTTAACTTAGTCGCTTTAGAGACTAACTGTGGGAGAGAGAAAGATCAAAAGACAGTGGCTGCCAAGGGTACGTTGGGATAACTTGTTTCTGCATTAAATTGGCGCAATCAGAAATGAGAAAACACTTCTTTTCTTTCTTGTATATAAAACAAATCTACTGAAAAATGGCTTGTTTTTGCATATAAACCAAAAAAATACTTAAAGTCCCTTACAAAATAAGAGTTCTAAATCCATTCTATTAATCTATTGTCTATTAATTAACCTATTAATAGCTGTCCATTACGTGCCAAGGTAAGTAAGTAAGTAAATGAGTGAGTGAGTGAGTGAGTGAGTGAGTGAGTGAGTGAGTTGCCGTGATGCCCAGGCCCTGTCCAGAAACAAAGAAATTCTGATCTTGGATTTGCTATTCTTTTCTACATAATGCTGCGTTCCTAACCAACTGGGAGGTGGAAATTTACCACCTATGAAGTTGTAAATTCCAGTTAGATGCATTCACGTGCTTTGTTTTATTTTTTATTTTACTTTTATTTAACTAGGCAAGTCAGTTTAGAACCAATTCTTATTTACAATGACGGCATACCAAGAGCCAAAAAAAGCCTGCCAGGACGTGGGCTGGGAAAACTCTTTGAGAAACGTTGATTGGCTAATGGCCAACAATCTGCATAAACCGTAACTAAAAGTACAGCTATCATTCTTGTAAATAAATTATAATGAAAAAACAAACATTAATTGATTTATTTTTATAAATAATGTTTTGTTGTTGCATTTAACTGCTTAACTGATGTTATCGAGGTCATTTCCTTAGTAGGCGACATCAGAGGTCACCATGTGGGAGAAGTGGGAACTCAGGATCCATGTTCCCTCTATTTTTTTCTGGCACTGAGCAAATTTCAGGTCTTCTGAGCACAAACTTGAACATTGTGAAAATTCTGTGCAACTTCCAGCGGCGGTTTACTGCGAACACTGAGGCTGTATTCGCTTTAAGTTACAGTATTAGACCGTGGTCAAGTAAGGTACTGTGGCTATTTGATCATAACGTAGGCTGACCAGAGTGGCTTAGCATCAAAAACTATGGAGAAAAAGCATACCGTAACATTTTAAAACCTCTTAAGGATCGGACCCAATATATACATTTTATGTATGGGTGGTCCCGGGAATTGAACACACTACCCTGGCATTACAAGCATCATGCTCTACGAAACTGAGATATAAAGGACCACTGTTTTTTGATGCAAGAAACCACTTTACAAAACAAAATGCATTATTATTCCCATACCATTATTACAGAGAATCAGACAAAATCATGCTACCCTCTGCCTATTGGCTATTTAGCTTCTTCAAGCCTTTTTAAAAATACAACAATGCCCCTTCAAGACAAAAAAAGCTATTTTCATACTCACTTGTGAAAAATGTCTAGAAATGTACAAAGGATAAGAACAAATGTGCACACTTGGCTACATGCAGCTCTCGCTTTGATCTCAAAACAAGGGTGTCTACTCATGACCGCTCATGCTGTAAACACAGTCCAGTTCAACGTGAATGGCACAGATCCATATATGGCAATGGTCTATTTGCATATAGTCCTACTGCAGCTCTAATCGTTTTTTCTGCACTGGTCTGTGTAGAGTACGGTCTGAGTCTTGAGTGTCAATGCAATAGAATCCTGCTCTTGCATAGTTAGTTCTGCGAACAAAATCTTGCATAGTTTGTTCCGTTTCGATATGTTGCATTGAAAGTGGATAATATTGCGTTGATTCCATCACAATTCCCACAGTAAAGGGAAATGTAGTGTGTTCACTAAAGGGGAAAAAAAAAAGTTGAGTGAAGTAGTTCAATCTCATGCTGGTTGATATTTCTTCTGTGCGGCAGTCCCGGGGAGTTGCGTTCACGCAGATTAGAGGGAACATTGCTCAGGAAAAACAGACGAGTTTCTCACTACTAATTACCATTTGGAGGGCCGTTCATGGGGATTTGTCCCAGTCGTATGTGATAAATTCCCACTTGGTCATGAACGCAGCACACTTCCATGGTTGTTTTTTTGTAACTTTATTTAACTAGGCAAGTCAGTTAAGAACACATTCTTATGACAGCCAACCGGGGAACAGTGGGTTGATTGCCTTGTTCAGCGGCAGAACGACAGATTTTTACCTTGTCAACTCGGGGATTCAATCAAGCAACCTTTCGTTCACTGGCCCAAAGCTCTAACCACTAGGCTACCTGCCGCCTCATTGACTCTCCCATTTAACTACCCCTAATTTACACTTTTTTTGCTACAAGTTTTGAGTCCATTGGAGAGGATCAGTATGAGCAAAGTGAGGTGTAGAATCACTGATCTACAAATAGTATTCCCTGCCTAATAATAGATTTTGTGCAGTCAAGATTCGCAGAGCTATGCCGCCCCTGACCCCGCCAAACACACGCACACCAGGAGGCTGAAAGCAGTATGGGTCAGCCGCAGAACAGTGCCCCTGGAGCAGATTAGGCAGTTAAATTACTTGCTCAAGGGCAAAAGGCAGAAGGTGGCACCTGAAACTCTGATTCCAGCAATCCTCCAGTTGCCAGCTCACTCCCGCCAAATTCTTCCTTGTCCGTTATTGGGTCCAAAACAGCAAAGCTCTGGTTACTGGCCTACTGAAATATCCAACAATTCACAGACGTGACATCTGTGATAGGATATTGAGTAATATATATCTGATGGGCGTACATATAATGAAATCGTCTCCATCCTCTTTTACTCCATCTCTGGACCCTTTTTGACTCTGGGTTTCTGTGCTGCCCTTAGTGATGCTTTGATTATATACAGTATTACTTAGATCAGGGCATTCGGAAAGTATTCAGACCCCTTGAGACTTTTCTAATTTTGTTATGATACAGCCTTATTTTAAAATTGATTTGTTTTTTTCCTCATCAATCTAACAATACCCAATAACGACAAAGCGAAAACAGGTTTGTAAATGTATTACAAATAAAAATGTTTCTACAACTTGATTGGAGTCTACCTGTGGTAAATTCGGTTGATTGGACATGATCTGGAAAGGCACACACCTGTCTATATAAGGTCCCACAGTTGACAGTGCATGTCAGGGTACCCCAACAAATTCTGCAACATTGAAAGACCCCAAGAACACAGTGGCCTCCATCATTTTTAAATGGAAGAAGTTTGGAACCACCAAGACTCTTCCTAAAGCTGTCTGCCTGGCCAAACTGAGCAATTGGGGGAGAAGGGACTTGGTCAAGAACCTGGTGGTCACCTTGATCGAGCTCTAGAGTTCCTCTATGGAGATGAGATAACTTTTCAGAAGAACAACCATCTCCATAGCACTCCACCAATCAGGCCTTTATGGTAGAGTGGCCAGCCAAAAGTCACTCCTCAGTAAAAGGCACATGACAGCCCGCTTGGTGTTTGCCAAACGGCACCTAAAGAACCCTCAGACCTTGAGAAACAAGATTCTCTGGCCTGATGAAGCCAAGATTGAACTCTTTGGCCTGAATGCCAAGTGTTACGTCTGGAGGACACCTGGCACCATCCCTACAGTGAAGCATTGTGGTGGCAGCATCATGTTGTGGGGAGGTTTTTCAGCGGAAGGGACTGGGAGACTAGTCAGGATCGAGGCAAAGATGAACGGAGCAAAGTACAGAGAGATTCGTAACAAAAACCTGCTCCAGAGTGCTCAGGACTTCAGACTGGGGCAAAGGTTCACCTTCCAACGGGACAACAACCCTAAGCACACAGCTAAGACAATGCAGGAGTGGCTTCGGGACAAATCTCAATGTCCTTTAGTGGCCCCGCCAGAACCCTGAATTGAACCCAATCGAACATCTCTGGAAAGACTTGAGAATAGCTGAGCAGCGACGCTCCCTATCCAACCTGACAGAGTTCGAGAGGATCTTCAGAGAAGAATGGGAGAAACTCCCCAAAGACAGGTGTGCCAAGCTTGTAGCATCATACCTAAGAAGCCTCGAGGCTTTAATCGCTACCAAACATGCTTCAACAAAGTACTGAGGAAAGAGTCTGAATACGTATGTAAATGTATTATTTCCATTTTTTATTTAAATACATTTGCAAAAAAATATAATACTATACTCCATATATATGGGTTATTGTGTGTAGATTGATGAGGGACAACCCCAATTTAATCAATTTAGAATAAGGCTGTAATGTAACAAATGTGGAATAAGTCAAGGGGTCTGAACACTTCCCGAATGCACTGTATAGCGTATTTTTCTTAAAGCTTGATGAGAGCATGGTTGTTCAGGGAAGGATGCAGGATAGTTGCTTAGCTTTAAGGAACTTAACAAAAGAAATGTCATTACTTTAACTGAACATTTCCTAAAAGTTCAAATGTGGTTACATTTCATTTAAATGTTGGTAATGTTCTATGAATATTCTCCCACTGGTTTGACATTGACAATGTTCTCAAATAGTTCAGAGAACTTTAAGAAACAATGTTCTTCTGTGGAAATTTCATTACTTCAGCATAACCTTTCCTACAGGTTCTCTCATGATTCTATTTAAAGTCATGTTCTCAAATTGTTCAGAGAACAAAACACACAAGAAAACTTTAGTAAAGTTCAGAGAACGTTCTAAGACTATTATTTAAAAACATATACAGTACCAGTCAAAAGTTTGGACACACCTACTCGTTCAAGGGTTTTTCTTTATTTTTACTATTTTCTACATTGTAGAATAATAGTGAAGACATCAAACTATGAAATAACACATGGAATCACGTAGTAACCAAAAAAAGTGTTAAACAAATCAAACTATATTTTATATTTGAGATTCCTCAACGTAGCCACCCTTTGCCTTGATGACAGCTTTGCACACTCTTGGCATTCTCTCAACCAGCTTCATGAGATAGTCACCTGGAATGCATTTCAAATAACAGATGTGCTTTGTTTCAAGTTAATTTGTGGAAATTCTTTCCTTCTTAATGCATTTGAGCCAATCAGTTGTATTGTAACAAGGTAGGGGGAGTATGCAGAAGACAGCCCTATTTGGTAAAAGACAAAGTCCATATTATGACAAGAACAGCACGAATAAGCAAAAAGAAATAACAGTCCATCATTACTTTAAGACATGAAGGTCAGTCAATAGGGACACTTTCAAGAACTTTGAAAGTTTCTTCAAGTGCAGTCCCAACAACCATCAAGCGCTATGATGAAAATGGCTTTCATGAGGAACGCAACAGGAAAGGAAGACCCAGAGTTACCTCTGCTGCAGAGGATAGGTTCATTAGAGTTAACTGCACCTCAGATTACAGCCCAAATAAATGCTTCACAGATTTCAAGTAAGAGACACATCTCAACATAAACTGTTCAGAGGAGACTGTGTGACTCAGGCTTTCATGGTCAAATTTCTGCAAAGAAACCACTACTAAAGGACACCAATCAGAAGAAGAGACTTGCTTGACCCAAGAAACACGAGCAATGGACATTAGACAGGTGGAAATCTGTCCTTTGGTCTGATGAGTCCAAATTTGAGATTATTGGTTCCAACCGCCGTGTCATTGTGAGAAGCAGAGTAGGTGAACGGATGATCTCCGCATGTGTGGTTCACACTGTGAAGCATGGAGGAGGAAGGGTGATGGTGTGGGGTGCGTTGCTGGTAACACTGATTTATTTAGAATTCAAGGCACATTTATGTAACATGGCTACCACAACATTCTACAGCGATACACCATCCCACCTGGTTTGCACTTAGTAGGACTATCATTTGTTTTTCAACAGGACAATGACCCAACACCTCCAGTCTGTGTAAGGGCTATTTTACCAAGAAAGAAAGTGATGAGAGCTGCATAAGATGACCTGGCCTCCACAATCACCCGATCTAAACCCAATCAAGACTTTTGGAAAAGTATTCCAGGTGAAGCTGGTTGAGAGAATGCTGAGAGTGTGCAAAGCACTCATCAAGGCAAAGGGTGGCTACACCTTTTTGGGTAGTGCATGATTCCATATGTGTTATTTCATAGTTTTGATGTCTTCACTTTTATTCTACAATTTAGAAAAAGAAAAAAAAAAAAAGAAAAACCCTTGAATGAGTAGGTGTGTCCAAACATTTGACTGGTACTGTCATATACATTTTGTTCTCAGTATGAATAGAACTCTCTCTATCCTCTATCTTGCCAAGTGTGTTAGACCCACACACTAATTATCCACACCTGATCTCAATGAGTGCTTGTTTCCTTTGAAATAGGTTCTGTTTGAATCAGGGCTGACCCCATTTAGTCGACTGGTCGATTGTTTGGTCGATAGGCTGTTGGTCGGCTGAGATTTTTTTTAGTAGAGTGGTCACAAATGTATTTATTTTTCATAGCACACGCGGCAACTGTCTGATTCGTGCCTAGAATAATCCATTGCAGAGGCCACGGGGAAGGCACAGTCCGGCCACGTTGTGTGCGCGAGCATTGCAAATTATTATTATACCAAATATATAAATATATATTTATTTATTTTTACTATAGACATAGGCAACTTAACATTTCACAGACATGGATCCACTAAACTAGACATGACGTTGGCTAGGACTTAATACCCAGCCAACATAAAAAAGATGAATAAAGACAAATACCACCACCTCAGACATGCATACATTTCAACAAACATTAAAGACATCATACATGTTCCCTCAGTTTCCACACCCATCTTGTTGCTGCCATACGGCATTGAGTAGCCCACTTTTTTTCAATATTAAATAATAATGCATTTGATTCCTCCACTGTCTTAACAATGATGGATCATTTGATTTACAGTTAAGTAAAAAAAAAAAATATGCAGAGAAAAGAATGGTCCATCCCATTGGGTAGCTCATCGCAACCTCATATGCCATGTCTTGAAATATGCAGATAGACGGATTAAAACTTACATTGCAACACTTCTGATAGCCAACTTTCTAACTCCGCACATAACTTTTGGACTTTATAGCACTCCCATGAATTATTGAGTCATTGCTTGACTCAACTGCCTTTGTGCTGTAGAATTTGTGAATTTTGTCTCTTGTATAATACATTCGGTACATTCGTTTATACTGGATTAAACGTACATTTTCGTTAGGTGTAATTTCTTTAATTATGTTATATCACTCCCTCCATCATCGGATGGGGCCATAGTGTCTCCTGACCCCTCCTGTCTCAGCCTCCAGTTTTTATGCTGCAGTAGTTTAAGTGTCGGGGGGCTAGGGTCAGTCTGTTATATCTGGAGTATTTCTCCTGTCTTATCCAGTGTCCTGTGTGAATTTAAGTATGCTCTCTCTAATTCTCTCTTTCTCTCTTTCTTTCTCTCTCTCGGAGGACCAGAGCCCTAGGACCATGCCTCAGGACTACCTGACATGACTCCTTGTTGTCCCCAGTCCACCTGGCCGTGCTGCTGCTCCAGTTTCAAATGTTCTGCCTGCGGCTATGGAACCCTGACCTGTTCACTGTGATTACTATTATTTGACCATGCTGGTCATTTATGAACATTTGAACATCTTGGCCATGTTCTGTTATAATCTCCACTTTAGCCTGGTTCCTTTCTAGGTTTCTTCCTAGGTTTTGGCCTTTCTAGGGAGTTTTTCCTAGCCACCGTGCTTCTACACCTGCATTGCTTGCTGTTTGGGGTTTTAGGCTGGGTTTCTGTCCAGCACTTTGATATATCAGCTGATGTAAGAAGGGCTATATAAATACTCAAATGTATTTATTTAGCCCTTCTTACATCAGCTGATATATCAAAGTGCTGTACAGAAACCCAGCCTAAAACCCCAAACAGCAAGCAATGCAGGTGTAGAAGCACGTATCGCCAGTATCAGTTATTTTTGAAATATTGGTTCCAATATAGACTCTCTGCAAGGTTTTGTATATCTTACATATCATATGAGTATTCTTTTCTGACTGAAATAGGATTCCCTCAACATTGCTCTGATTGTCACGTTCTGACCTTTATTTCCTTTGTTTTGTCATTATTTAGTATGGTCAGGGCGTGAGTTGGGGTGGGCAGTCTATGTTTGTTTTTCTATGATTTGGGTATTTCTATGTTTCGGCCTAGTATGGTTCTCAATCAGAGGCAGGTGTCATTAGTTGTCTCTGATTGAGAATCATACTTAGGTAGCATGGGTTGCACTGTTTGTTTGTGGGTGATTGTCTATATTGATGGCTTGTTTCAGTGCAGCTCGCATTAGTGTCACGGTTGTTATTTTGTTTACTGTTTTTATATAGTGTTTCAGTGTTCAGTGTTTTCTTTATTAAAATTCATGATGAACACATATCACGCCGCATTTTGGTCCTCCGATCGTTCTCTCCTCTCCTCTTCAGATGAAGAGGAGGGTGACCGTGACACTGATGTTCAAAAGATTTCAGATCTAAATTTCGTGATATAACATTTTTAAGTTTCATGATTTAGAAAATGTCTACATTGATCAGTCCAAAATAGCTTTTGAATTCTGTAATGAAAATAATTGTATTTCCTATTATTTCATTTAATTAGATCTGTTTTTATGTTGTTGAGTAATGGAATGGAATATCTTTATATATGTGTTGTTTGTTGTCACTTATTTAACATCTTAAATATTTGTTGTGATCCACTTAAAGGAATGCTTTAGATAATGAGTGATTTTTCCTATTGCCTTTATGTTTTTTCCCAAATATATTTTATATTATGAGATTTTAGAGTATTCTGGTAATATTTATATTGAGGGGGGCATTGAGTTTTCAATATTAGTCAGGTATATCAGGAGATCATCGGCAAATACATTTAGTTTATATTCATGTTTACCAATACTGATACCTGTTATGTTTGTGTCCTGTCTGATTCTTTCTGCTAATGGTTTAATTGCAAGTGCAGACAGGAGAGGGGAGAGAGGACATCCCTGTCTTGTGCTCCTTTCTAAAGCAAGTTAATCAGATCATGTATTATTTGTATATATTTTTGCTTTAAGATATTTAGATAATATTTTAATTAAATGTATTATTTGAAAGCTGGAAAGTTGAAGGCTTCTGAAGTTTTGAAATGAAATGGCCATTCAAGACGGTCAAAAGCCTTTTCAGCATCAACATCCATTATTGATATATCTACATGTTTTTTTTAGCTTATTGTATTATACTGAACATGTCCTTGTATTTGTTCGCAAGTGTCTATTTTTAATAAACCCTATTTGATTAATATGTATCAAGTCTGGTAAGAACTTTGCCAATTTGTTTGATACATGGAATTAGGAAGCACTGAATTGAGTGACATGTTGTCAAATATTTTGTCCCAGAATGTTGAATAAAATTCTATGGGAAAGCCGTCCATACCTGGCGCTTTTCTCTGCATGAATATTTTAACAGTGTCTAATATTTTGTTATGATTTATTTATATTTTTAGTGATTTGCTTTTGTCTGCTGATAGTTGCTTCAGGGTTGTTGAGTCTAAGAAAGCTGTAGGATCAGTCCAACTGTTGTTTAATTCAGATTTACAGTATATAGAATTTCCTAGAAGCTTTCAAAATGGTCATTAATAGCATTGTTGTTTCTAATTAAAGCATTTGTATCCTTATATTTTAAAATTATAACTGGTTTGACGTGTATTCGTTTTGTGAGGGCTGTGAGGTCCAAAGATGGACACTTACGACGCTGCGCATTGGTCCTCACCTTCTTCCTCACCATAGAAGGTGAGGACCAATGCGCAGCGTGGTAAGTGTCCATCTTTTTAATAAAGTAAATGAACACTGAACAAAAACAACAAAGTGAACGAAACCGAAACAGTTCTGTCTGGTGCAGATACAAACACTCAACAGAAAATAATCACCCACACCACATAGGTGGGAAAAGGCTACCTAAGTATGATTCTCAATCAGAGACAACTAACGACACTTGCCTCTGAGAACCATACCAGTCCAAACACAAAAACACCACATAGAAAAAGGAACAAAGACAACCCACCCAACTCACGCCCTGACCATACTAAAACAACGACATAACAAAAGAACTAAGGTCAGAACGTGACAGTTTACCAGGTTTATTTGCCATTCAATTGTGTGCTTTATATGAATTTAACCTGTAGTTGTTGGCTCTCTTCAAATAAAAGATTATATTCTTTCTTAAGTTCAGAAATTGTATTTTCTTCTTTACCTTGTAAATATTTTTTATGGGCCTTTTCTAAATTGGTGATTTATTTTTCATTCATTTTCATTTCTAACTCAGAATATATTATCATTACCCTTACGTATGCATGCAAAATTATGTCGGGGGTCAGTTTTTCTCTGTCCTCTATGTCTACATTTGTAATGGTAAAGTTTTTAAAAATTTGTTTGCATATTTAGTAAATGTCGGGTCTTGAAGATGTGTTCTGTTCATTCTCCATATGTCACTAATTGTATTTTCTGTTGATGTAGTTATACATGATGCAGGAGAATTGTCTGATATCACTAAGTCATTTTAACCCAGTATATTGTTGAGTGCATTTTTGGAAAGAAAAATGTAGTCAATTCTTGAATAGATTTTCTTACTTTGAGAAAAAAAGAAGTAGTCTTTTGTAGTTGAGAATAGTAATCTCCAGGTGTCCTGTAGGCCTGCCACTTAAGGCCTGCCACTTAAGGCCTGTGCTCAGTTTGTAATACCTTGTCAATGAAAGTATATTGGCTGGTGGGGAGAGTGGGTGCACCGAAAGGCCAGAGTGAGATGAGTTGAGAGGCACCACATAACGTGTCTGATGCCCTCCCAGCTACCCCGTCCCAATCCCTTGGATAGAGCACATCTCCACTCTAAGCAATGACCACCATTAGATCTTAGCTATAATGGCAAAAAATGAATAATAATGACTCGACGTCCTCTCCTAATCGGGCAGAACTAATTCATTTTACAGAAGGTTTGCAAGTCACAAAAATCAACATAATTACATTGTAGTATATATAGATACATCCTTCTTTTCGCCCTCTCCCAAGTCAAGCGTATCCCTCTCCACCTCCCAGTTTTCCTCCCCCCTTTATCTCACCTAAGCCGAGCTTCCCCAACTGGATCAAGTACCCTCCCCCTTCCTCCCCCACCGCCTTACCCACCCAAACCACACATACACCGGCACACACATACACTTGAGAGAGTATTTTATCTTTCTGTAATCGAGACCATGTAATATCTAACAAAAGGGTATTTTTTCATTTAATGATCTCTTATGCTTTATTTGTTGGTCCTAGATGCTTCCACTTCACAATAACAGCACTTACAGTTGACCGGGGCAGCTCTAGCAGGGCAGAAATTTCACAAACTGACTTGTTAGAAAGGTGGCATCCTATGATGGTGCCCCGTTAAAGTCACTGAGCACTTCATTAAGGTCATTCAACTACCAGTGTTTGTCTGTGGAGTTTGCATGGCTGTTTGCTCGATTTGATATACCTGTTACCAACGGGTGTGGCTGAAATAGCCAAATACACTAATTTGAAGGGGTGTCCATATACTTTTGTATATATAGTGTATCTTAAAATGTTCAGTGATGTAGAATTCACTACCAAATGAGCCTGGCGTGCCAGAGATGTTAAAGATGTTAAAATATTCACAGGATTGTGGTAAGAATGTGTCAGAATTGCTTATTTCCCATCTGTGATTGTAAAAAAAAATGTAAAACTCTCCAGAGTGGCGCAGTGGTCTAAGGCACTGCTTCGCAGTGCTGAAGCTCCACTACAGCCAGGGTTTCGATCCCTGAACAGCTTGCCCCTCAGTGATTGCCAGCAGCAGCAGCTCCGCCTCCGTGGTTAGATGGGCCATGTGAACATTGCTTGGATTCTTTTGCCAGCTATTTGCTATGAGGGAGAACTGCCCAAATGAAATTAGCAGATTTTCATAGCATAAATTATAATAGCACAATGTAAATAGACCATCTTGAAGGTGCTTAAATGTGCATCACTTCAGTCAGAACTTCTGGGTCTGCTCTAGTCTCCATCCCAATGAGGCTCTTGTGCCTGACGGTTTACTTCCTCACGTGAGACTAGATCTGTGCCATCAGGTACAGATGGCGCAAAAGCAAAAAACAAATTGTTATCAACTTCTAAAGAAACAATCTTAACAGTCATGGGAGCATGGGACCTGATAAACTGGACAACTAGATCCAACAAGAGTCAAAGGAAAGAGGCCAAGGGATACCCTAGCTAGAACCTTCTCGCAAACTAAAAAGCATGGCAAATTTTGCTTCCCTGTGTTTTCCATCAGGTTCTACTGAAGGTGATCAGGCCACATGTTGTGTGGACTAAAACAGCATAAAAAGGGGTGTATCACAAAGCATGATGAAATGAATTAGCCAGATACAGTAATTTTGAGAAACATTGATAAATACTTTGGTCTTTTTTGGGTCAAATTAACCTTTGATAAGCATAGCTGAAGCTTGCTAGCTAGTCTTTCTAAACAAATATCTGACTAAATCGGGAAATATAAAATCATTTCTGAATGAAAGTTAACTGGCTAGCGCATCATGCTTTGTGACATTATGTTAACTAGCTATCCCCAGTTAGACAATGTATTTTCACTTATTGCATCTGCATGCTTGTTGCGTTCTCCTGGTTTCCACTAGTTACCACAAGCACAAAGTCAAAATTGGCTAAATCGTAAAAATTAATGAAAACAAAAGTTACCTTTTTGGTCTTAATTTAAGGTTAGGCATAAGGTTAGCAGTGTGGTTAATATTAGGGTTAAGGTTAGGGTTAGGTTTAAAATCAGATTTTAAGAAAATACATTGTAGAAATATGAGGGCTATATGACTTGATAGCTGTAGTAACTAGTGCCAACCGTTCTCCCTGGTGCTGGCTGCTCCTTCTAAATAGTATAATTTAATCTGTTCAAAAAAGTGGCAGCATGTGCAGCAGTCATTCGAATTCAGCCAATCAGAGGCCGCAGTTGTCAATGTAAATATCCATTTTATATGTTTGAAGATTCAATTTTGAGTTGTAAAATTCCATAGGAATGCATATCGTAACACATAATTACTCAAAACTAAAATATATTCTTACAATGGGACCATAGCAGATTGGTATGTAATCAAGTAATATAATTGGCATCAATAAACCCAACATGGGATTTTACTACATTATAATGGAATGTATGGAGCAGGTTTAATCAAATCAAAGTTTAATGGTGGCGTACACAGTTTAGCATATGTTAAAGCGGGTGCAGCGAAATGCTCGTGTTACTAGCTCCTAACAGTGCAGCAAAAATATTTTTAAAAGTGTACAAATAATCATCAAGAATGTCATAACGAATCCAGTTGACAACCCAAATATCTGTCACGCCCTGATCTGATATACCTGTTACCAACGGGTGTGGCTGAAATAGCCAAATACACTAATTTGAAGGGGTGTCCATATACTTTTGTATATATAGTGTATCTTAAAATGTTCAGTGATGTAGAATTCACTACCAAATGAGCCTGGCGTGCCAGAGATGTTAAAGATGTTAAAATATTCACAGGATTGTGGTAAGAATGTGTCAGAATTGCTTATTTCCCATCTGTGATTGTAAAAAAAAAATGTAAAACTCTCCAGAGTGGCGCAGTGGTCTAAGGCACTGCTTCGCAGTGCTGAAGCTCCACTACAGCCAGGGTTTCGATCCCTGAACAGCTTGCCCCTCAGTGATTGCCAGCAGCAGCAGCTCCGCCTCCGTGGTTAGATGGGCCATGTGAACATTGCTTGGATTCTTTTGCCAGCTATTTGCTATGAGGGAGAACTGCCCAAATGAAATTAGCAGATTTTCATAGCATAAATTATAATAGCACAATGTAAATAGACCATCTTGAAGGTGCTTAAATGTGCATCACTTCAGTCAGAACTTCTGGGTCTGCTCTAGTCTCCATCCCAATGAGGCTCTTGTGCCTGACGGTTTACTTCCTCACGTGAGACTAGATCTGTGCCATCAGGTACAGATGGCGCAAAAGCAAAAAAACAAATTGTTATCAACTTCTAAAGAAACAATCTTAACAGTCATGGGAGCATGGGACCTGATAAACTGGACAACTAGATCCAACAAGAGTCAAAGGAAAGAGGCCAAGGGATACCCTAGCTAGAACCTTCTCGCAAACTAAAAAGCATGGCAAATTTTGCTTCCCTGTGTTTTCCATCAGGTTCTACTGAAGGTGATCAGGCCACATGTTGTGTGGACTAAAACAGCATAAAAAGGGGTGTATCACAAAGCATGATGAAATGAATTAGCCAGATACAGTAATTTTGAGAAACATTGATAAATACTTTGGTCTTTTTTGGGTCAAATTAACCTTTGATAAGCATAGCTGAAGCTTGCTAGCTAGTCTTTCTAAACAAATATCTGACTAAATCGGGAAATATAAAATCATTTCTGAATGAAAGTTAACTGGCTAGCGCATCATGCTTTGTGACATTATGTTAACTAGCTATCCCCAGTTAGACAATGTATTTTCACTTATTGCATCTGCATGCTTGTTGCGTTCTCCCTGGTTTCCACTAGTTACCACAAGCACAAAGTCAAAATTGGCTAAATCGTAAAAATTAATGAAAACAAAAGTTACCTTTTTGGTCTTAATTTAAGGTTAGGCATAAGGTTAGCAGTGTGGTTAATATTAGGGTTAAGGTTAGGGTTAGGTTTAAAATCAGATTTTAAGAAAATACATTGTAGAAATATGAGGGCTATATGACTTGATAGCTGTAGTAACTAGTGCCAACCGTTCTCCCTGGTGCTGGCTGCTCCTTCTAAATAGTATAATTTAATCTGTTCAAAAAAGTGGCAGCATGTGCAGCAGTCATTCGAATTCAGCCAATCAGAGGCCGCAGTTGTCAATGTAAATATCCATTTTATATGTTTGAAGATTCAATTTTGAGTTGTAAAATTCCATAGGAATGCATATCGTAACACATAATTACTCAAAACTAAAATATATTCTTACAATGGGACCATAGCAGATTGGTATGTAATCAAGTAATATAATTGGCATCAATAAACCCAACATGGGATTTTACTACATTATAATGGAATGTATGGAGCAGGTTTAATCAAATCAAAGTTTAATGGTGGCGTACACAGTTTAGCATATGTTAAAGCGGGTGCAGCGAAATGCTCGTGTTACTAGCTCCTAACAGTGCAGCAAAAATATTTTTAAAAGTGTACAAATAATCATCAAGAATGTCATAACGAATCCAGTTGACAACCCAAATATCTGTCACGCCCTGATCTGTTTCACCTGTCCTTGTGATTGTCTCCACCCCCTCCAGGTGTCGCTGATTTTCCCCAGTGTATTTATCCCTGTGTTTCCTGTCTCTCTGTGCCAGTTCGTCTGGTATGATTTTCCAAGTCAACCAGCATTTTTCCCGTTCTCCTGCTTTTTGCTATTCTCCTTTTTCTAGTCCTCTCGGTTTTGATCCTTGCCTGTTTCTGGACTCTGTACCCGGATGCCTAACCATTCTGCCTGCCTTGACCACGAGCCTGTCTGCCACTCTGTACCTCCTGGACTCTGATCTGGTTTTGACCTTTTGCCTGTCCACGACCATTCTCTTGTCTACTCCTTTTGGATTAATACACATTGTAAGACTCCAACCATCTGTCTTCTGTGTCTGCATCTGGGTTTCACCATGTGTCATGATAATATCACTAATGGAAATATCAGTCATCGAAATGCAATCTATGCATATATACACCAAAAATATATACTAAGAATAACACAGCAGTAGATATATTACAGTGAGCTATGTTGAGAATCCAGTGTATAAATAAGCAGTGAAACAAAATGCAAGATACAGTAGTAGATACAGTGCATTCGGAAAGTATTCAGACACCTTGACTTTTTCCACATTTTGTTACGTTACAGCCTTATTCTAAAATTGATTAAAATGTTTTTTTTCTTCAGCAATCTACACACAATGCCATCTCCTCCCAAGGAGCCACCATTGGAATGCACGAGGAATTGCTTCACGGTCTCATGGAAGGGTTCCAGACCTTGGCCTAACAACATGACCTAGCGTTGAACACATTGCTGGAGCAAATCCACAGGTTCTCTGTTAGGGAGCCTACCACAACAGTTACCTCGCAGCACCTCAGTAACCCGGCTGTTAGCAGCTCCGCCTCCCTGGCCACCCCGGTTTCCGGGGAACCCCACTTTCCTCCCCCAGAACACCTTGATGGAGAGTCGGCACCTGTCTGGGGTTTCTCCTCAGTGTTCCCTCATCATCGAGCTGCAGCCCTCCTCATTCCCCTCGGACCGCTCTAAGATAGCGTACCTCATCACGCTGATGTCCGGGAGGGCTCTCGCCTGGGCTACGGCAGTATAGGAACGACAGTTGTCCGTATGCTTCAGTCTGGAGGAGTTCGTGGGGGAGGTAAAGATGGTTTTCGATGCTCCATTGTCCCGGAGAGAGGCTGCCCAGAAGTTACTCCAGCTTTGGCAAGACTCCCGCAGTGTGGTAGACTATAAGGGGGATTTCCGCATGTTGGCAGCTGAGAGTGCCTGGAACCCTGAAGCTCTGTTCAACATGTTCCTGCGCGGCGTATCAGAGGAAGTAAAGGACGAGCTCGCAGCCCGGGAACTACTGACGGATCTCGACTCACTCATCGCCTTGACCATTTGGCTCGATGAGCAACTATGGAAACGAAGGAAAAAGAGGAGATTCAATTTCACTTGCCTGCCCAAGGATTCCACCTCGCCTCCGAGGCATCCCGAAAGGCCCCGACAGCACCGTTGCTGAGAGAACCCGAGGCTACCCGAGTTCCCATGAGAGTCTCCGAAGTCTGCCGATTCACCTCTTCCAGAGCCAAAGCAACTAGGCAGAGCTAGGCTGTCTCCAGACGAATGGCTATACAGGATTCACACAAAGAGTTGCCTGTATTGCAGGACTAGTCATTTCGTCTCCACCTGTCCACTAAAAGACCAGGCTCACCAGTAGGAGCGAGTACTCTGGTGGGCCATACGGAGAACATTTCCTCTCCCCTTACTCACATCCCAGTCAAAATCTCTACGGGTACTCATCGACTCCGGGGCCGATGAGAGTTTTATGGATGGTATCCTGACGTCCGAGGTGGGCATCCCCAGTCAGCTCCTCTCCAATCCCGTGGACATTAGAGCGCTGGACAGGCTCTCTATAGGCCGGGTCACCCACAATACCACCCCCATCACCCTACGTGTGTCAGGGAACCACAGCGAGACGATCCAATTCCTGCTCATTAAGTCTCCTCAGGTTCCCGTGGTATTGGGATTCTCTTGGCTCCAGCAACACAAATCCTCTTATTGATTGGTCTTTTTGGTGCCATCACGGGCTGGAGCCCGTTCTGCCACGTTGAAGTCAGCTCAGCCTGCGCCGGGACGTCTTCCTGGGAGCTCGGAAGTTGCCCCGGACCTGTCCGCCATTCCCGCGGAGTACAAGGACCGCTTCTCGCTGTGAAGATGGCGTTGGAGGAGTGGAGGCACAGGCTGGAGAGGGCGGAACATCCATTCATTGTGTGGACCGACCACAAGAACCTGGAATATCTCTGCACTGCCAAGCATCTCAATTCCAGGCAAGCTAGGTGCGCCCTGCTTTTCCCACAGTTCAACTTCTCCCTCTCATATCGACTGGGATCCAATAATGTAAAGCCGGATGCGCTGTCATGCTGCTATAGTCCTATGGCTACAACCCCGGAACCCGAGACCATCCTTCCCACCTCGTGCCTGGCGACAGAATAGGGAAGTAGTACGTGAGGCGCAGCATTCCCAGCTGAACCCCGGGAGGAGGAGAGGGGGGAGCTAGATAACTGGATGTTTGTTCCTGATGGGTCCTCTCCTCATTCCTGGAGTGGGCCCACTCCTCCAGGCTTGCCTACCACCCGGGCTCCCGTTGGACCCTGACCTTTGTGCAACAATGCTTTTGGTGGCCTACCATGGTTCCTGACATCTCCGCGTTCATCACCGCATGCACGATCTGTGTGCAGAACAAGACTGTGACCTGGCGCCGACAGAGATGGCCGCCTCGCTTCGCGTTCCTAGGAAACTATGCAGTTTTTTATTTTTTTACGTGTTATTTCTTACATTAGTACCCCAGGTCATCTTAGGTTTCATTACATACAGTCGAGAAGAACTACTGAATATAAGATCAGCGTCAACTCACCATCAGTACGACCAAGAATATGTTTTTCGCGACGCGGATCCTGTGTTCTGCCTTACAAACAGGACAACGGAGTGGATCCCATGCAGCGACCCAAAAAAACGACTCTGAAAAAGAGGAAAACGAGGCGGTCTTCTGGTCAGACTCCGGAGACGGGCACACCGTGCACCACTCCCTAGCATTCTTCTTGCCAATGTCCAGTCTCTTGACAACAAGGTTGATGAAATCCGAGCAAGGGTAGCATTCCAGAGGGACATCAGAGACTGTAACGTTCTTTGCTTCACGGAAACATGGCTCACTGGAGAGACGCTATCCGAGGCGGTGCAGCCAACGGGTTTCTCCACGCATCGCGCCGACAGAAACAAACATCTTTCTGGTAAGAAGAGGGGCGGGGGCGTATGCCTTATGGCTAACGTGACATGGTGTGATGAAAGAAACATACAGGAACTCAAATCCTTCTGTTCACCCGATTTAGAATTCCTCACAATCAAATGTAGACCGCATTATCTACCAAGAGAATTCTCTTCGATTATAATCACAGCCGTATATATCCCCCCCAAGCAGACACATCGATGGCTCTGAACAAACTTTATTTAACTCTTGCAAACTGGAAACCATTTATCCGGAGGCTGCATTCATTGTATCTGGGGATTTTAACAAGGCTAATCTGAAAACAAGACTCCCTAAATTTTATCAGCATATCGATTGCGCAACCAGGGGTGGAAAGACCTTGGATCATTGTTACTCTAACTTCCGCGACGCATATAAGGCCCTGCCCCGCCCCCCTTTCGGAAAAGCTGACCACGACTCCATTTTGTTGATCCCTGCCTACACACAGAAACTAAAACAAGAGGCTCCCACGCTGAGGTCTGTCCAACGCTGGTCCGACCAAGCTGACTCCACACTCCAAGACTGCTTCCATCACGTGGACTGGGATATGTTTCGTATTGCGTCAGATAACAATATTGACGAATACGCTAATTCGGTGTGCGAGTTCATTAGAACGTGCGTTGAAGATGTCGTTCCCATAGCAACGATTAAAACATTCCCTAATCAGAAACCGTGGATTGATGGCAGCATTCGCGTGAAACTGAAAGCGCGAACCACTGCTTTTAATCAGGGCAAGGTGTCTGGTAACATGACCGAATACAAACAGTGCAGCTATTCCCTCCGCAAGGCTATCAAACAAGCTAAGCGTCAGTACAGAGACAAAGTAGAATCTCAATTCAACGGCTCAGACACAAGAGGCATGTGGCAGGGTCTACAGTCAATCACGGACTACAGGAAGAAATCCAGCCCAGTCACGGACCAGGATGTCTTGCTCCCAGGCACACTAAATAACTTTTTTGCCCGCTTTGAGGACAATACAGTGCCACTGACACGGCCTGCAACGAAAACATGCGGTCTCTCCTTCACTGCAGCCGAGGTGAGTAAGACATTTAAACGTGTTAACCCTCGCAAGGCTGCAGGCCCAGACGGCATCCCAAGCCGCGCCCTCAGAGCATGCGCAGACCAGCTGGCCGGTGTGTTTACGGACATATTCAATCAATCCCTATACCAGTCTGCTGTTCCCACATGCTTCAAGAGGGCCACCATTGTTCCTGTTCCCAAGAAAGCTAAGGTAACTGAGCTAAACGACTACCGCCCCGTAGCACTCACTTCCGTCATCATGAAGTGCTTTGAGAGACTAGTCAAGGACCATATCACCTCCACCCTACCTGACACCCTAGACCCACTCCAATTTGCTTACCGCCCAAATAGGTCCACAGACGATGCAATCTCAACCACACTGCACACTGCCCTAACCCATCTGGACAAGAGGAATACCTATGTGAGAATGCTGTTCATTGACTACAGCTCGGCATTCAACACCATAGTACCCTCCAAGCTCGTCATCAAGCTCGAGACCCTGGGTCTCGACCCCGCCCTGTGCAACTGGGTACTGGACTTCCTGACGGGCCGCCCCCAGGTGGTGAGGGTAGGCAACAACATCTCCTCCCTGCTGATCCTCAACACTGGGGCCCCACAAGGGTGTGTTCTGAGCCCTCTCCTGTACTCCCTGTTCACCCACGACTGCGTGGCCACGCACGCCTCCAACTCAATCATCAAGTTTGCGGACGACACAACAGTGGTAGGCTTGATTACCAACAACGACGAGACGGCCTACAGGGAGGAGGTGAGGGCCCTCGGAGTGTGGTGTCAGGAAAATAACCTCACACTCAACGTCAACAAAACTAAGGAGATGATTGTGGACTTCAGGAAACAGCAGAGGGAACACAACCCTATCCACATCGATGGAACAGTAGTGGAGAGGGTAGCAAGTTTTAAGTTCCTCGGCATACACATCACAGACAAACTGAATTGGTCCACTCACACAGACAGCAGACATCAAAGCTGGGACCGAGAGACTGAAAAACAGCTTCTATCTCAAGGCCATCAGACTGTTAAACAGCCACCACTAACATTGAGTGGCTGCTGCCAACACACTGACACTGACTCAACTCCAGCCACTTTAATAATGGGAATTGATGGGAAATGATGTAAATATATCACTAGCCACTTTAAACAATGCTACCTTATATAATGTTACTTACCCTACATTATTCATCTCATATGCATACGTATATACTGTACTCTATATCATCGATTGCATCCTTATGTAATACATGTATCACTAGCCACTTTAACTATGCCACTTTGTTTACATACTCATCTCATATGTATATACTGTACTCGATACCATCTACTGTATCTTGCCTATGCTGCTCTGTACCATCACTCATTCATATATCCTTATGTACATATTCTTTATCCCCTTACACTGTGTATAAGACAGTAGTTTTGGAATTGTTAGTTAGATTACTTGTTGGTTATTACTGCATTGTCGGAACTAGAAGCACAAGCATTTCGCTACACTCGCATTAACATCTGCTAACCATGTGTATGTGACAAATAAAATTTGATTTGATTTGACTCCTCGGCAAGCTCCGGCTGGTCTATTTCAACCTCTGCCTGTCCCTCACATATCCCTGGACTTTGTCATGGGTCTCCCCTTGGCTGATGGCAACACCGCCATCCTGACAGACAGTAGTGGACCAGTTTTAAGCCGCCCACTTCATTCCTCACCCCAAGCTACCCTCTGCCAAAGAGACAGCCCAGCTCATGGTGCAGCACATCTTCTGGATCCATGGACTCCCAGTGGACATGGTCTCTGAACGGGGTCCTCAGTTCTCGTCCCGTCGGCCAGCCTGTCCTCAAGGTTACACCCCAGTCCAACGAGCCAACCAAGATCTCGTTGGAGCGAGCCAACCTAGAGGGAGCGAGCCAACCAAGACCTGGAGACGACTCTTCGCTGCTACGGTCCCCACTAATCCCACCGACTGGAGCCAGCAACTAGTGTGGGTCGAATACTCCTGCATCACCCTTCCTTTCTCTACCACAGGTCTCTCGCCCTTTCAACGTTCCCAGGGTGATCAGCCACCACGCTTCCCTGAGCAAGAGGAAGAGGTCGGCATACCTTCAGCCCAGATGTTTGTCCACCACTGTCGTCATACCTGGAAGAGAGCCCGGTCGGCCACTGGACCCTGGCCTCCCGGTATCGTCTCGGGCAGAAGGTATGGCTGTCCACCCGGGATCTGCCCCTACGGGTGGAGTCCCGCTAACTTTCCCCCTGGTTTATCGGCCCTTTTCCCATCTCCAAGGTCATTAGCCCCTCTGCTGTTTGTCTTCTGTTGCCCCGTACCCTCTGTATACATCCCACTTTTCATGTGTCTAGAATCAAACCCATGTCTCACAGCCCTTTGTCTCCTGTTTATACAAGTTTTCCACTAGTGTGTTTGATTTGTACAGCAGCATGTCCGAGTTGGTGGAAGTTGACTCAGATTTAGAAATCCCAAAGCCAACACTGGCTACACTCATGAACATTTCAGCCAGGTTTGCTGTCATGACTGACTTAGCGAGGTCATCTACAAACCACAGCACTGACCATTTCTATATCAAATGTCAACTCCCTCCTCCCAAGACATGCTTCTGTGGAAATCAAACAGACCTGTGAAAGTGTATTGTAGAAAATAGTTAAATGCACCTGGATTGAATTACACAGACCAACTCAGACCAAACAGTATCCCTGGGAAGTATTTTTGACAAGTTAAATGGTCTCTCTTCCAATGTGACACACGCTCGTAATACTGCAGGCTTTCTGACATTCATGGATTATTTTTGAATCGTTCATGGACCTCAATTTGGAAAACATAAACTCAATGCATTCATGCTCGAGTAGAATGTCTTACGAACCGTAGGAAAGGAGACATGAGACATGAAGAAAGACATTGACAGGAAGAGAGAGTACACATTCTGGACACCTTAGACTGAGTTCACCTACAGTAAATGTGCTCACTTCAGCCTATGTCACTCAAACTTCATAATGAGGTTACATTTTTTTTTAAACCGTTTTGATTTTCTCATAACAGTGTTCTGTAAGGGAGAGAAATTAAACAATGAAGCGCATTCATGCATCCCCCCCCCGCCAACACACACACACATAAATATAAATTATCAACTGAACCTGCCCCAAAAACTAAATGTGCAGAAGCTGAATTGCAATATAGAACGTTCTACCAGCTGAGATAGGAATCAGGTGTGCTGCTGTCTTGTCTGTTGTGTTAATGAATGTGCATTTTCCTTACCCGTTTGCGCAAATTGCAGGTGAGAATTAGGTTGCGGGAGAATGTGTTGGCAAAAGCCGTGTAGAACTCCAACACCTTCAGCAGAGCATCTCTCCGAATTACGTGCAAGTCGCAGTAGGTGAGAGCCCGCACATTGGCACAAGCATGTGCCAGATTGGCTTCCTTCCAGAAGACATCCCCAAACACATCTCCCTTACCTGGGGAACAGGAAAAGTAGCATTACTTTGGAAAAAAACACCCAAAAACAATTTGTTACTAGTTAGGTTTCCCTGCAATTGGTGACAGATTTTCATGCGAATATTCTAAAATTGGCATAAAGAAAATATGCAAATTCTCCCACCAGTGGTGTGTTTCCATCAAACAGACTTTTTGCTGATAAAAACCAGTACCTGATGATGTAATGCACACAAATGTCAAAATCTAATGTTCAATGTGTAATATCGTCACAAAAACTGTTGCATTAATTAGCAAATGTGCCTACTCTGACAAATTCTGTTTGCATTTATAAAATTAGTTGGTTAGTGTCATCAACAAAGTAACTTAAGGAAAAGTGTTGCTTTGCCACCCTCTCCAGCCTTTCAAAATTAAAGGCCTGGTGCAGTCAAACACGTTAATAGACCAATAAGAAACAGCGTTCCAAACCTCTCTGGCAATAACCTTTTTTTTTCAGTTTTCTCCTCCCTGCTCAGGCCAATCTAAGAGCAAAATTCTTGCTTGTGAAATGGTTCTTTGCTCAGAAGCTATTTTTGTTTCTACTTAATTGTTACCCATAACTTATTTGATATTGAGATAAAAACAGCGGCATTGGGCCTTTAAGCACAATGACAGAGCAAAGCGATTGTTGTGTGTGTAGTTATTCCACAATTCAAAATCTAGAAAAAACTTGGTAGAGGGAACACTTCAGGGAGTTTTAAAGGTAACTCATGCAAAGAAGATTCCCTGCTGTTCAATGGTTATTGTGTTGATTCTCAAAAAATCTAATTCATAGGCAGTGTTTAAAAAGCTGTTCGCCGGCATTAAACACAACATTTAAAAAAAAAAACTCTGGTTACTCTGATTAATCCATCAGTGACAAGCAAACACATCCACAGACAGACAGCAACAATACAGTACACAGTCGGCTGGAGTGGACTAATCACCGTAATCAGTGGCTTTTTAACCGATTGTGTTCAAAGCCAGCGAATATTGGGGCAGTTCACCAAAATGACACATTGGTTTCCTTACCCTGTAAGCAGTCTATGGACAAGGTATGACAGCAGGTAGAGCAGCATTTTCTAGTTTCATGTCCAAATTATCCTAAAGTATGTCAAATTGATTGTGTAGCTCAATGAAGTGACTTCTTTTCATTTGGACAATGTGTGCCACAAATTGTAAAACGTTAGCGTTTGGAACAGTGGCCAGATTGGTGTACCTCGCATGAGCTACCGTTAAACACGCTGAAGTGTTCCCCCTTACCTTTCGTATTCGTAACTGATGTGTATTTTGTATTCTGCAGAGATTATTTGAAAAAGAGACCTTTGTCTCAACATGACTCCCTGTCAAAATAAAGAAATACATATATTTTTTATATGTGAACTATCCCTTTAAACACTGCTGAACTTTGCCTTGAGAGCATAGTATAACTGTTCTCCCCTATAATAACAAAAATCGATCTATTGCTTCAAAATGTCAATTCCATAGATTGTCATTCAATGAACAGCACTATCAGGGTATTGTAAGACAAACATACGTGCCCCTCTCAGTTTAATCCTTAATTGATTCAGAATTAATCAGAGGTGCCACAGATCCCAGCGGTGCTTACCTAGAATGGCGATGACCTCATCGTCCTGAATAACTTCCAATGACCCGGATACTACAAAGCAAAGGGTGTCCACACTTTCGCCAGCGTGGAATATGAGGTCCCCTGGGGCGCAGTGTGTGGTTTGGAACTCAACCGCTAGAGAGCGCAAGCAGCCATCACTGGCCAGTCGAAATGCTGGGTGCTCATTGAACACCTGTCTATTAAGGTGGACACAGATGTCTGCTCGCATATCTTTGGGACAGATTGACAGGACCTAAAAGGGAGGGTACAAGAGCACAATTTGGTCACACTAACACTGGGATAGTGTTAAAAACAAGTTACAGAGCATCTTCAACAAGAGCAAGCTCAAAAATGATAAATAAGCTATAAGTCAGGGGTGTCTAATTTATATTGCTCCAGGGGCTGCATTCGTGGCTTGCCACCAAACTATAAAATCAAATACTCCTGTGTCTATTATTTTGGCGATTTTCAATGCTCCCTGACTGTTTAGATTTTTTATGGCTTGTTAGAGGCTGAGACACAGTTAATAGATATACTGTATGATTCCCTGATATTACACACTGAAGCCTGTACATTTGACTATGTTGGTGAGAATCACATTGGCGTGTTCCATATTACCACACCAGTCTTGAAAAGAAAACAGTTCAATTCAAGCAAGTTTATAGAACAGTGACTGGTGTAACTGTAACTGACTTTAAATGTACCTTTCGTATTGAGCCGGCATTTGCAGAATTTATCATGAATGCGATCACTGCAAACGCGAGAACATTGCCTTTAAAAGCTTTATAGACTTAAATCCCAGCCTATGTTTTTTTTAAAATTATTCAATGGAATCCCAGTGTCCTCATGTTGTAAAACCTATATTTACAGTTATTGATAGTAAAGTGTCAGGAAAGTTGTGCCCAAAATGTAATTGCTTAAAATGTAATTGCCAGACTTGGGTTCAATTACTACAATATTTCAAATAATAAAATATACCTCAGCTGTGTTTGATTGAGATTGCCTAGACCAGGGGTAAGCAACAGGTGGGAATTCATCAATAAAACTTTTTGGGGGGGAAGTCTGTTCCCAAGTATTGCCACAAATTTAAAAAAAGAGACATTTGATTCTAGCTCTGAGTCTCTACTGTTATCCAATGTAAAAAATAAAAAACATTTCACATTTTGCAACATAGGACCGAATCCAGGTGGTGGGTCACAAATCTTAGGTAATTGAGAATTGTCTTAAATGGAGGCCACAGACGCTCAAATCTAAGATCATTTTAATAGCCTTTAGTTTTTATTGATCTGTACAATATATGAAATAATTTTGCTTAGTTTCCAGCATTCAAAATAATAGATTGATCTCTTTAAAATCAGCAAAACATGTCACTACAACTTTACTTATTACGACTGGAAAATTTGCCTGCCCTAAGTACTATAAACAATGTATAAACATTAAGTGGCAATATGTTACTTTTTGGCAACCTGACCAAATTTTCATAGAATTGTGAGTTATAGATCTATCAATCTCATTGAAAGCAAGTCTAAAAAACAGTAGATCTGTTCTATGTGCGCTATTTCTATGCTTTCGGGTTCTTAAGTTTTTAGTTTATTTTGTCACATAAACTGAAATTAGGCAAACTATTCGAGTTTTAGCAACCAGGAAATGGCAGAGCAATTTTTCCACATAGCAACTTCAATATATGATATGACATATCACATTTATTGTTTTGCAGTGTATAAACAGTTCAATATTTTCATTAATAAACAGTTCAATATAAACAAAAACAAGTATGATGGGTAACTAAACTCAGCTAAAAAAGAAATGTCCCTTTTTCAGGACCCTGTTTTCAAAGATAATTGGGAAAAATTCAAATAACTTCACAGATCGTCATTGTAAAGGGTTGAAACACTGTTTCCCATGCTTGTTCAATGAACCATAAACAATGAATGAACATGCACCTGTGGAACGGTCATTAAGACACTAACAGCTTACAGACGGTAGGCAATTAAGGTCACAGTTATGAAAACTTAGGACACTAAAGAGGCCTTTCTACTGACTCTGAAAAACACCAAAAGAAAGATGCCCAGGGTCCCTGCTCATCAGCATGAATGTGCCTTAGGCATGCTGCAAGAAGGCATGAGGACTGCAGATGTGGCCAGGGCAATAAATTGCAATGTCCGTACTGTGAGACGCCTAAGACAGAGCTACAGGGAGACAGGACGGACAGCTGATCATCCTCGCTGTGGCAGACAATTTGTAACAATACCTGCACAGGATCAGTACATCCGAACATCACACCTACGGGACAGGTACAGGATGGCAACAACAGCTGCCCGAGTTACACTAGGAACGCACAAGCCCTCCGTCAGTGCTCAGACTGTCTGCAATAGGCTGAGAGAGGCTGGACTGAGGGCTTGTAGGTCTGTTGTAAGGCAGGTCCTCACCAGACATCACCGGCAACAACATCGCCTATGGGCACAAACCCACCATCGCTGGACCAGACAGGACTGGCAAAAAAGTGCTCTTCACTGACGAGTAGCGGTTTTGTCTCACCAGGGGTGATGGTCGGATTCACGTTTATCGTTGAAGGAATGAGTGTTACACCGAGGCCTGTACTCTGGAGCAGGATCGATTTGGAGGTGGAGGATCCGTCATGGTCTGGGGCGGTGTGTCACAGCATCATCGGACTGAGCTTGTTGTCATTGTAGGCAATCTCAACGCTGTGCGTTACAGGGAAGACATCCTCCTCCCTCATGTGGTACCCTTCCTGCAGGCTCATCCTGACATGACCCTCCAGCATGACAATGCCACCAGTCCAGGAACTTGCATGTGCCTTGGTGGAAGAGTGGGGTAACATCTCACAGCAAGAACTGGAAAATCTGGTGCAGTCCACGAGGAGGAGATGCACTGCAGTACTTAATGCAGCTGGTGGCTACACCAGATACTGACTGTTACTTTTGATTTTGATCCCCCCTTTGTTCAGGGACACATTATTCCATTTCTCTTAGTCACATGTCTGTGGAACTTGTTCAGTTATTGTCTCAGTTGTTGAATCTTGTTATACAAGAATTATACAAGAATCTTGACATACAAATATTTACACATGTTAAGTTTGCTAAAAATAAACGCAGTTGACAGTAAGCTAAAAATAAGCACAGTTGACAGTAAGAGGACATTTCTTTTTTTTCTGAGTTTATTAATAATTTTAAAGTATTTATCATGGTTGTAAAGGCAAGGGATGCAAATGCCACAGCAATTCAAGAACATCCCATTTATTTCTGGAATTATTCCTAAAGTTTGGAAAGCAGGACATGTATTTCCTCGTCACAAGGGCGGGAACCCTATTGACCTAAACATCTACCGCCCTATATCAAAGCTTTCATGTTTGACAAAAATATTAGAAGCATTGATACTCTCAACTTCTCTCCTTGATATTTTTTTTTACCCCCTTTTCTCCCCAATTGCTCTATATCTAATTGGTAGTTACAGTCTTGTCCCATCATAAACAACTCCCAATAGGACTCGGGAGAGGCGAAAGTTGAGAGACATGCGTCCTCCGAAACACGACCCTACCAAGCCGCACTGCTTCTTGACACACTGCTCACTTAACCCGGAAGCCAGTCGCACCAATGTGTTGGAGGAAACAGCATACAACTGGCGAACGAAGTCAGCGTGCATGAGCCCGGCCCGCCACAAAGGAGTCACTAGAGCGTGTTGGGACAAGGACATCCCGGCTGGCCAAACCCTCCCCTCACCCGGACGACGCTGGGCCAATTGTGTGTCGCCTCATTGGCCTCTCGGTTGCGGCCGGCTGTGACACAACTTTTCTCCTTCTTAACCAGGAAGTGTATCTTAAATACAGCCTTATTCTAAAATTGATTAAATAAAACTAATTCCTCAAATCTACACACAATACCTCATAATGACAAAGCAAAAACAGGTTTTTAGATTAAAAATGTATTACAAATAGAAGACCCTTTGCTATGAGACTCGAAATTGAGCTCAGGTCCATCCTGTTTCCATTGATCATCCTTGAGATGTTTCTACAACTTGATTGGAGTCCACCTGTGGTAAATTAAATTGATTGGACATTATTTGAAAAGGCACCCACCTGTCCCACAGTTGCCAGTGCATTTCAGAGAAAAAAACAAGCCATGAGGTCGAAGGAATTGCCCGTAGAGCTCCGAGACAGGATTTGCGTCAAGGCACAGATCTGGGGAAGTGTACCAAAACATTTCTGCAACATTGAAGGTCCCCAAGAACACAGTGGCCTCCATTATTCTTAAATGGAAGAAGTTTGAAACCACCAAGACTCTTCCTAGAGCTGGCCGCCTGGCCAAACTGAGCAATCGGGGGATTAGGGCCTTGGTCAGGGAGGTGACCAAGAATTTGATGGTAACTCTGGCAGAGCTCCAGAGTTCCTCTGTCGCGATGGGATAACCTTCCAGAAGGACAACCATCTCTACAGCACTCCACCAATAAGGCCTTTATGGTAGAGTGGCCAGACGGAAGCCCCTCCTTAGTAAAACACACATGACAGCCCGCTTGGAGTTTGTCAAAAGGAATCTCAAGATTGGGCAAAGGTTCACTTTCCAACAGGACAATGACCCTAAGCACACAGCCAAAACAACGCAGGAGTGGCTTCGGGACCCGATCGAACATCTTTGGAGAGACCTGAAAATAGCTGTGCTGCGATGCTCCCCACCCCAAATACAGGTGTGCCAAGTTTGTAGCATCATACCCAAGAAGACTCAAGGCTGTAATTGCTGTCCAAGGTGCTTCAAAAAGTGCTCAGTAAAGGGTCTGAATACCTGTGTAAATGTGATATTTCAGTTTTTTTTATTTTATACATTTGCCAACATTTCTAAAAACCTGTTTTTGCTTTGTCATTATGGGCTATTGTGAGGGGAAATAAACAATTTAATCCATTTTAGAATAAGGCTGTAATGTAACAAAATGTGGAAAAAGTGAAGGGGTCTGAATACTTTCCGAATGCACTGTAAATACCTTGTCATTGGATCGTTGACAAGTTGTTATTTAAAACACACGTAGATGAGCTAACAAAGACACAGAATCAAACTGGTTTTCTACTGCAGAAATAAGTTGTGCCTTTCTCTTGATAGTGGAAAACAATTTGTTCAGTCAACTTTTTTGTCAGCCCTAGACTATGACAACATAATCTATATGAACGCCGCTGCCACTTCTTTAAACTATTGGATACTGTTTATTATAGTGCACTCCCCTTTATTACATGTGACCGATTTTGCACATACAGTTGAAGTCAGAAGTTTATATACACATAGGTTGGAGTCATTAAAACTCGTTTTTCAACCACTCCACAAATTTCTGGTTAACAAACTATAGTTTTGGCAAGTCGGTTAGGACAGCTACTTTGCGCATGACAAGTAATTTCTCCAACAATTGTTTACAGACAGATTATTTAACTTATAATTCACTGTATCACAATTCCTGTGGGTCAGAAGTTTGCATACACTAAGTTGACTGTGCCTTTCAACAGCTTGGTAAATTCCAGAAAATGATGTTATGGCTTTAGAAGCTTCTGATAGGCTAATTGAAATCATTTGATTCAATTTGAGGTGTACCTGTGGATGTATTTCAAGGCCTACCTTCAAACTCAGTGCCTCTTTGCTTGACATCATGGGAAAATCAAAAGAAATCAGCCAAGACTTCAGAAAAAAATTGTAGACATCCACAAGTCTGGTTCATCCTTGGGAGCAATTTCTAAATGCCTGAAGGTACCACGTTCACCTGTATAAACAATAGTATGCAAGTATAAACACCATGGGACCACGCAGCCGTTATACCGCTCAGGAAGTAGACGCTTTCTGTCTCCAAAAGATGAACATACTTTTGTGCGAAAAGTGCAAATCAATCCCAGAACAACAACAAAGGACCTTGTGAAGATGGAGGAAACAGGTAGAAAAATATCTATATCCACAGTAAAGCGAGTCCTATATCGACATAACCTGAAAGGCCGCTCAGCAAGGAAGAAGCCACTGCTCCAAAACCTCCATAAAAAAGCCAGACTACGGTTTGCAACTGCACATGGGGACAAAGATCGTACATTTTGGAGAAATGTCCTCTGGTCTGATGAAACAAAAATAGAACTGTTTGGCCATAATGACCATTGTTATGTTTGGAGGAAAAAGGGGGAGGCTTGCAAGCCGAAGAACATCATCCCAACCGTGAAGCACGGAGGCGGTAGCATCATGTTGTGGGGGTGCTTTGCATCAGGAGGGACTGGTGCACCTCACAAAATAGATTGCATCATGAGGCAGGAAAATGAGGTGGATATATTGAATCAACATCTCAAGACATCAGTCAAGAAGTTAAAGCTTGGTCGCAAATGGGTCTTCGAAATGGACAATGACCCCAAGCATACTTCCAAAGTTGTGGCAAAATGGCTTAAGGACAACAAAGTCAAGGTATTGGAGTGGCCATCACAAAGCCCTGACCTCAATCCTATAGAAAATTTGTGGGCAGAATTGAAAAAGTGTGTGCGAGCAAGGAGGCCCGCAAACCTGACTTACTTACACCAGCTCTGTCAGGAGGAATGGGCCAAAATTCAAACAACTTATTGTGGGAAACTTGTAGAAGGCTACCTGAAACGTTTGACCCAAGATGACCAATTTAAAAGGCAATTCTCCCAAATACTAATTGAGTGTATGTAAACTTGTGACTTACTGGGAATGTGATGAAAGAAATAGAAGCTAAAATAAATAATTCTCTCTACTATTATTCTGACAATTCACATCATTAAAATAAAAGTGGTGATCCTAACTGACCTAAGACAGGGGATTTTTACTCGGATTAAATGTCAGGAATTGTGAAAAACTGAGGTTAAATGTATTTGGCTAAGGTGTATGTAAACTTCCGACTTCAACTGTATCTCTGTGATCTGTATGAGAAAGTGGGCTGGCTCTCTCTCACAAATCATAGAACTTAACATTGGTTTATTTACAAAGTTCTCATGCTAAAACTGCCATATCACCTCACATCGCACCTAACCTACAGAAATTTAAAATACCTTAACTCGCTCACAGAAATGGCTAACTGTGGGGGGTGATATTCATCTTGTTGCCACTGATTTATAGGTAACTGACATAATAAAGGAAACACTTCAGTAAATGAGCGATACAAATTATATGTAAAGCAGTTGCTTCCACACAGGTGTGATTCCTGAGTTAATTAAGCAAATAACATGCTGTCATGCTTAAGGTAATTGTGACGAAGCTGACTCCGTAGCACTCGTCACGAATGCTCATTATTTAATTACTCTTACAAATTGTTTAGCGCATTCATGTTTCCCCATATCTAGTAATTAATTTATCCTAAATGTTCTGTATATACTGTTGTTCTTTTCCTCTTTTGCCAGCATCATGGCAAGGCTAATTATGTGTTGAGGAAATGTTTAGTCGAGTTGCATTGTGACGCATTTCAGTTTCATATTTAAATGCAGAGATCGACCATTTTGCAATTCACCCAGTGGATGCGATGTTCTGGTGCACATGAACACTTGCTACACTGACGGGAAAGAAGTTTGTTTATTTCCATATTGTAATGTGTGCGTCGCAGGTGCGTGGCTCCGTAAGTAATACGTTTTGCCGTCTGTTGGCCTTCAGAACTATTGTTTTTGAAATGTGTATTCATTCATGTAAAGTATTCCCTCCTTGAGGATAAGCCAGGAATGTTTAAGATGTTAATTTAGACGGAATATGTAAATGTGGGTACAATGTTACATGATTTAACATGTCATATTTGGGTAAAGAGCTCCATGGTTAATGATATGGTCCATAGGGAGGAGCCATAGGTATAAAGGTACCTGTTCAACCTGTGAGCAGGAGGGATGTTCTAGCTCTGGTATGTGAGCTGGGTGGGGAGGTTGTCCATAGCCTGGTATACCCTAACTTGATTTTGTTGGTTTGAAAGGGTAGGCCTGATTGAGGCTTAGCCTTTTGATTTATATTCAAACCTGCATTTTAGTGTTTACTTTATTTTGTCAGTTACTTGTAGGTGAAACGGCCTTCAGGTTTTATGTGCCGCATACATGGAATGAATTTCAGGACACTCTGAGATCAGACTGCCTAGTACCTTTCAGTCATTTCAGGGCATTGGTGGGAGACATGTTCACAGAGTAGCGTATGTGTTTTTTGTCATTTACTTCTGATATCTTGATGGGCTGGGGAAACTGTAGGGGGAAACTGTTTGGTTGATTCATTTCGTATTAATACTGTGTTGTCACGATCGTTTAGAGATGGATTGGACCAAGATGCAACATGGTATGTTTCCATCCTTTTATTTAGAAGAGAAACTTAAAGCACAAAATCAATAAAGAAAATAAATGAAACGTGAAGCTACATGCAGTGCAGAAAGCAACTACACACAAACATAGTCAAGATCCCACAAATCACAATGGGGAAAATGGCTACCTAAATATGATCCCCAATCAGAGACAATGACAAACAGCTGCCTCTGATTGGGAACCATACCTGGCCAACATAGAAACATAATCACCTAGATGACCCACCCTAGTCACACCCCGACCTAACCAACATAGAGAATATTAAGCTCTCTATGGTCAGGGCATGACATGTACGTGTTTTTTAAATTTTTTATTCAGGGCTCATTTGTAAAGAGACTTGGGTATCAATATGACTCTCTGTTGAAATAAAGGTTAAATAAAGTCTGGTGAGTTAGCGGATAAGTCAGGTTGCTGCCAACCAAGTGGTTGTGAGTTCAAATCTAAGGTGAGGTTGAGGTCCCAAGTATGCTCACTGTTTAATTGAACATACACAATGTATGTCATGTTAACAGTGTAATGCAAACCAATGCTTTCTAAAAAGGCTCCAGTAGTTGCGTCGAGCCATCCCGGATCCGGGATCGTGAATACAGCCTCAAGCTCATTACCATAACGCAACGTTAACTATTCATGAAAATCGCAAATGAAATGAAATGAATATGCTAGCTCTCAAGCTTAGCCTTTTGTTAACAACACTGTCATCTCAGATTTTCAAAATATGCTTCTCAACCATTGCAAAATAAGCATTTGTGTAACAGCTAGCACGGCTAGCGTAGCATTTAGCGTTAGCATCAGCAGACAACATTTTTACAAAAACCAGAAAATCATTCAAATAAAATCATTACCTTTGAAGAACTTCAGATGTTTTCAATGAGGAGACTCTCAGTTAGATAGCAAATGCTCAGTTTTTCCTGAAAGATGATTTGTTTAAGAGAAATTGCTCCGTTTGGTGCGTCACGTTTGGCTACCAAAAAAAAACTAAAATTCAGTCTTCAAAACGCCAAACTTTTTTCCAAATTAACTCCATAATATCGGCAAACGTTGTTTAGAACCAATCCTCAAGGTGTTTTTCACATATCTCTTTGATGATATATCGTTCGTGGAAGTGTGCTTTCCCCTCTGAATCCCAGGAGAAAATGCCTGCGGCTGAAGATAACACCAATTTACACAAAGGACACCGGGCGTACCCGTGGTAAATGTAGTCTCTTATGGCCAATCTTCCAATGATATGCCTACAAATACGTCACAATGCTGCAGACACCTTGGAGAAACGATAGGAAGGGCAGGCTCATTCCCGGGGCATTCACAGCCATATAAGGAGACAATAGAAAACAGAGCTTCGAAAATTCTGCCCATTTCCTGGTTAAAGTATCATCTTGGTTTTGACTGTAGCATGAGTTCTGTGGCACTCACAGATAATATCTTTGCAGTTTTGGAAACCTTAGTGTTTTCTTTCCAAAGCTGCCAATTATATGCATAGTCGAGCATCTTTTCGTGACAAAATATTGCGCTTAAAACGGGCACGTTTTTTTATCCATAAATTAAAAGAGCGCCCCCTATATCCAAGAAGTTAATGTTGTAGGAACTTACTGTTAACTTAACTTCAAAAAGACGTCACACAAACATTAGCCAGTGATGTTCATATAACCATTAGTCGCTTATTTTAACTTATTATTATGATCATGTTTTGTATTCCTGTTTTGCATTTCGTAGTTGTATATTATGTGAATATTTTTGTAACTACAGGGCTCATCTGTAAGAGAGACCATGATCATGACTCCCTGTCACGATGTTCGTAATAATAATGGTCAGAGCGTATGTTGAGTTCCACATATTTTAATGAAATGACACTTTAAGCAAACACAAAACAAAATAAAGAATAAACGAACCGTGATGACAATGCAGTGCTAACCAGCAACTAAACATAAACAATACCCCATAACCCACAGGTGGAAAAAATGTAACTTAAGTATGATCCCCAATTAGAGACAATGATTACCAGCTGCCTTTAATTGGGAATCATACACAAACGCCAACATAGAAAAATAAACCTAGAACCCCACATAGAAATAATAAACTAGACTAAACACCCCTAGTCACACCCTGACCTACTCTACCATAGAAAATACAGGCTTCCTATGGTCAGGACGTGACACTCCCTGTCAAAACAAAGGTAAACATAAAAAAAGAATGATTGATTGAATAGATGTAATATGGTCTTAGCTATCTAATAATATTTTTCCACTGTGGTGCGGAGCTAGAATCAAACATTATGTTTTCATGAAAAGCCTGGTTCCACATCATTCAAAATAAAGTCAAATCATACTTTATTTTTCACATGAGCCGAATACAACAAGTGTAGACCTTACTGTGAAATGCTTACTTACATGCCCTTAACTCTTCTTGAACTGCACTATTGGTTAAGAAAATATTTACCAAATAAACTAAAGTAAAAAATAATAAAAAGTAACACAATAAAATAACAACAACGAGGCTACATACAGGGGGAACTGGTACAGAGTCAGTGTAAGGGGGTACAGGTAAGTTGAGGTAATTTGTACATATAGGTACAATCAGCGAGTAGCAGCAGTGTACAAAACAAATGGAGGTGGAAAGGGGGGGTGTCAATATAAATTACCAGGCCATTTGATTAATTGTTCCACAGTCTTATGGCTTAGGGGTAGAAGCTGTTCAGGAGCCTTTTGGTCCAAGACTTGGTTCTCCGGTACCGCTTGCCGTAAGGTAGCAGAGAAAACAGTCTATGACTTGGGTGACTGGAGTCTCTAACAATTTTATGGGCTTTCCTCTGACACTGCCTACTATACAGGTCCTGGATTGCAGAAAGCTTGGCCCCAGTGATGTACTGGGCCCTACACACTACCCTCTATAGCGCCTTACTGGCAGATGCCGAGCAGTTAACATACCAGGCGGTGATGCAACCGGCCAGGATGCTCTCGATGGTGCAGCTGAAGAACTTTTTGAAGATCTGGGGACCCATGCCAAGTCTCTTGAAGGGGAAAAGGTATAGTCGTGCTCTTCACAACTGTCTTTGTGTGTTTGGACCATGATAGTTCATTGGGGATGTGGACATGTCTTGCCTGTAATCCATGGCTTCTGGTTGGGATATGTGCAGACGACGTCGTCGATGCACTTATTAATGAAGCTGATGACTAAAGTGGTATATTCCTCAATGCCATTGGATGAATCCCGGAACATATTCAAGTCTGTGCTAGCAAAACAGTCCTGTAGCGTAGGCTCCGTGCCATCTGACCACTTCCGTATTGAGCGAGTCACTAGTACTTCCTCCTTTAGTTTTGATGTAAGCAGGAATCAGGAGGATATAATTATGGTCAGATTTGCCAAATGGAGGGCGGTGGAGAGCTTTGTATGTAAGCAGGAATCAGGAGGATATAATTATGGTCAGATTTGCCAAATGGAGGGCGGTGGAGAGCTTTGTATGCATCTCTGTCTGTGGAGTAAAGGTGGTCTAGAGTTTTTTTTTTATTCTGGTTGCACTTGTGAGATGCTGGTACACATTTGGTAAAACTGATTTCATTTTGCCTGCATTAAAGTCCCCGGGCACTAGGAACGCCGCTTCTGGACAAGCATTTTCTTGTTTGCTTATAGCATTATAGAGTTGGTTGAGTGCGGTCTTCGTGCCCGCATCGGTCTGTGGTGGTAAATAGATGGCTACGAACAATATAGATTAAAACTCTCTCGGTAGATAGTGTGGTCCACAGCTTATCGTAAGGTACAGGCGAGCATTGCGCACCAACTCTTATTGACAAATAGACCCCCAACCCTCGTCTTACCAGATGTAGCTTCTTCTCTGTTCTGCCGGTGCATGGAAAATCCCGCCAGTTCTATATTATCCGTATCATCATTCAGCCACAACTCGGTGAAATATAAGATATTACAGTTTTTAATGTCCCACTGGTAGGATAATCGTAGGTCATGAATTTGATTTTCCAATGATTGCATGTTAGCAAGTAGAACGGATGGCAGTGGGAGTTTACTCGCTCGCCTACGGATTCTCAGAAGACAGCTCGACCTGCGCCCCCTTTTCCTCCGTCTTTTCTTCATGCAAATGACGGGTATTTGGGCCTGTTCTCGGGAAAGCAATATATCCTTCTCGTTAGAGGAAAAAGCTTCTTCCAGTTCGTGTTGAGTAATCACTGTTCTGATGGCCAGAAGGTATTTTCTGTCATAATGTTGCTGCAACCGTCTCTTATGAACCAAGTAAGTTAAAAAAACAAGTCACAAATAACGCAAAACAAATGACACAGTTGGTTAGGAGCATGTAAAACGTCAGCAATCCTCTTCGATGCCATCTTACTTGTACGTAAAAGCAACCAGTACATATAGGAATACAAGCTCAGACTGGTATTCAAAGGCTGCGTTTAGACAGGCAGCCACAATTCTGAAATTTTCTCCACTAATTGGTCTTTTGACCAACCACATTCCCAAGACTGCTCTAATTTCCCCACTACAAAATCTACACCTTGAGCAGGAATGAGATGGGCAGTGTTCAGCCATAGTCTTTGCATATTACTTTCACAGTGGAGACCGCCCTCGATGAGCCTTAAGGTAAAGTTTGTGAAATTCCATAACCATTTGCAGAGGAAAACCATGCACCAGCATAACTTTTCCCAAGACTGCTCCAACAATTATTTAGTTCTAAGTCCCATTCCTTGTAAAGGAAACACAAAAAAAAGACCAACAAATGAGGCTGTAAGTCCCATTAAGATGCCACCAATGTGCCAGTTTCAATATTGGTATCACAGTGGTATCACATTCTCTCTACACAAGACCCTGAAACAGAGACAGGAGATCTAGGACTGAAAGAGCAATATGGTTTCTGCCCACTTACCCTATCTGTGTCAATGCCCTTGGACATGGCCCAAGTCGAGACGATGTAATCCATGACCCTCTCGCTCAGTCCCTTTGGCACCTGGTAAAGTTTGAGAAAGTCACGCACATTGTTGAGCATCTCGTGGTAGCGGTTAGTGTTGGTGTACATCTGCTGGAAGATGGTGGTGACGTTCCCAAAAATGGTGGCATACAGTAGGGCTGGAACACAAATAGGCAGAGGGAGGGGTTATTTGCAACATGCATTGCAAGAATGGAGTGGTGTGTGCTTGAGTGTTCCAATGCTAACAGGAGTGCTGCTTACATAGGTGGTAGTGAAGCCATTTGTAGTATATATAAACATGTCAGCACATTAAGTAATCATGGGTTATGGCACTTAGCTCAGTCATTACTGTAAGAGGAAGACTAGGTTATAAATAAATACATTTACTTTGGTTTTGGGATCATAATTTGTCTGTAAGGGCTGGAGTTGGCTGGAGTTGGCCTAGCTCAGGCCTAAACTCATCGGCCACTAAAGGCCAGGCTTTAGTTTTTAGGCCCAATCAAAACTCTACTCCACTTTTGATTGTCTAATTGAATGTAAAAGGATCCAATACATACAGGGATACAAGCTCAGACTGGTATTCAAATGCTGCGTTTAGACAGGCAGCAAAAATTCCAATATTTTTTTGACCAAGCACATCAACCACTTTTTGACCAACCACACCAACCACTTTTTCAAAGCTGATCAGATTGGCCATAAGATCCATTAGTGAAAAATATCAGAATTGGGTTGCCTGTCTATACGCAGCCAAACAAACCGTAACAACTGACATCGAACTGCACTTGACTTTTAAAGGCAATTTCCCTGACATTTGTGGAGATACGATTGTAGGTAAACAAAGGATGGCTCAAGCATCAATTACTTTTAAAAATCAGGTGCAGTGTGGTTTTGCGTATTGCGGTTTGTTTTAATCCCGACTTAATGTAATTCCTCCCACAGCCAAAATGACTAGCTTTGTTTCATGTCTGCCTGTAAAAATGTTTTAGTTAACCTTTATTTAACTAGGCAAGTCAGTTAAGAACAAATTCTTATTTACAATGATCCCCTGATCCCTGAAACATTCCCACAACGTTCATGGAATGGTGCGGGATAGTTGTTTGGCTCTGGAACATTCTCAGCACATTTAAGGAACATGATGAAAACATACTTCTCTTGGTATTTTATTACTTTAACAGAACGTTTCCTAAAAGTTCAAGCATGGTTACCTTTCAATTACATTTTTGGTAATGTTCCAGGAACATTCTACAACTCATTTGACATTGGGAATATTCTTAAATAGTTCAGAGGACGCGAAGAATCAAAGTTCTTCTGTGGGAATTTCAGTACTTCAATATAACGTTCCCTACATGTTTCTTATGGTTCTATTTAAAGTTATGTTCTCAAATTGTTCTTACGTTAAGAAACAATGTTCTTCTTTGGGAATTTCAGAGAACGTTCTAAGAATGTTATTTAAAAACATACATTCCATTCTCAATGTCAACAAAACTCACTCTATCCTCTATCGTGTTAAGTGTGTTCAGGTGTGTTGGCCATGCCCACTAACTGGCCACACATGATCTTAATGAGCGAACATGTGTTTCCTTTGAAATGGGGTCTGTTTGAATAGACTAAAATGAACAGCTTTTCTGAGGGGAAATAAACCATTGCATTCTAGCGCCATCCTGGTGGCACAGTGGACTGATTCCATGGATAGAGAACAGAAGAGCATTGGGTTGAATCTCACTGACACCGTGTGCTTGGAGTTAAAAACAGTTAACCTAAGCAAGCAGTATTATTGAAACATTGTCACGTCCTGACCATAGAAAGCTTTTATTTTCTATGGTAGAGTTGGTCAGGGCGTGACTGGGGGGTTGTTCTAGTTTATATTTTCTATGTGGCGTTCTAGGTTAATTTTCTATGTTGGTGATTTGTATGATTCCCAATTAGAGGCAGATGGTTATCGTTGTTTCTAATTGGGGATCATACTTAACTAGCATTTTTTCCACCTGTGGGTTATGGGATATTGTTCATGTTCAGTTGCCTGTTAGCACTGCATTGTCGTCACGGTTCGTTTATTCTTTATTTGTTTTGTATTTAAAGTTTCACTTTATACATACAAATTATGTGGAACTCTACGTACGCTGCGCTGCGCCTTGGTCCGACCATCACTATTACGAACGACGTGACAGTTATTAAAAAACCTCACAAAATGTTGAGAATGTTCTCAGAAAGTTATTTAACTACCTTCAAATAACCTATAATTTCGGTTCTAAGGAACATTAATTTCACCTCCCAGGAAAACATTCAGGGAACCATAGTAACCTCCCTGCAACCTAAAAATGTACGTTCTCAGAACAAGCTACATTTTCACTTCTGTTCTCAGAACATTTTAAAAAACATTACGTTTTACCTGTCAGGAAACGAATGGCTTCATTCCCAGAACCAATGGGAAACCAAAAATGTACGTTCCCACAACTTCCAAGGAACCAAATGTGATAGCTGGGCATTGTTGTCTATTTGCACATCCTTTGCAATAAAGAAGCAGAAGACACAATAACAAACTGCCTCCAATTACATGAGCTAAAATGAGTCAGTAGTGCATTTGCAAGCCTTGAGCATAAATAAACCTCTTGGGAACTGTATTTTAAATAGACAACAATTAGCTTTTCCATTACACTCTGTAACTCCCCTGTGAAGTACAAACAAGTAGCCGTTAGATATAGACATGTCCTAATATGGAATGCACATTTGCTCAGCAGGAATACTGCATGCTGGAAGTTGCAATGACCCAAATGAGTCAGTTAGTATTGCTTATCATGAATTCTATCCACTCTGGGGAAAGAGGATAACCTCTACTCTGTTCTTTGGGTGGTTTATCTATCTAACTTGAGGAGTCTATGTTCATTCATCACATCTAGGCCTCCAGGCAGCCAGGCACAATCCACTTCTGCACCTTATTTTCTCCTTTCCTTCTTTCCTCCTCTTTCCACCCTCACATCTTGCCAGGCCGTCATTGTAAATAAGAATTTGTTCCGAACTGACATGCCTGGTTAAATGCAATGCTGATGACAACTGCCTCTGTGGATTTCTATACATTTGTAATGCTTCTGACATGGGGGACGATAGGTTATTAATGTGCTTGCTGAAGGCAAGGCCACTCTAGATTTCTTACATATTTTTTTTAATTATTATTCTGCCCGCTCTAGAACTTAAAAGATTTAAGCTATAAACATGAAACCAACTATTAAATGTGCAGATGGTCCCAGCTTAGATTGTTTAAGAAAATATTTTTGATAGCCATTCTAAATGTTAAAAAACGTTAAATTCTTAATTAATTGATATAATTCTTACTAATAACCCTCATAAATACATGCCTAGGGGGGTCTTTGCTTATGATCTCAGTGATCACTGCCCTATAGTGTGTATTAGAGACACTATGCAAAAACAGTCTGAACCTTGTCTAATAAAGAATAACACTAAAATGTTGCTAGTTTTGTTGCCACAACCTTATTTATGAACTTTTTAAGGCTGTGAAGTTTCTTTTTGTGTTTGATTAAAAATAACTTTGAGTCTTGCGCTCTTGCCGCCGCATCACTGGTGGATCGGTTTGATTGGTTTAGTTACGGACTCATAGGGTTGGGAAAGTGTTTCTCTTGTCTTATTCTGATCTTTGAGACAATATAATTTTGAGTTAAGCAAATATTATACCAGTGTGATTATTTTGTTCCGATTACATTTATAAGGGACACAAACAAACAACAAAGGCTTCAGTTCTCTATAGTTATTTTCAGTTTTCTATAGTTTGAACCTGTTTTGAAATAACTCGTCGCCTCCGATTTAGGTAAAACAGCCTTTCGTTTTTATGAGCCGTACACTTGGAACACATTCCTGAATACCCTACGTTTGGACGCTCTTGTGCCTTTTAGGCATTTTAGGGTATTGGTAAAGGAACTGTTCTTCGACAAATATACCTGCTTATTTTTTAAAAATGGTATTTATGTATTGTTGCAGTTCTCATGCTTCTGCCTTTGTTTGTTGTAATTTGTATCACTAGTTCCTTATTATGTACCTAATATTTTCTTATTTTTTTGTGAAGCAGGGCTCCTTTAAAGTATCATTTTAATGCTGTGAATCAGGGTGAACATTACACACAGATTGAGAAGACATGCTACAATTGCCTTCTCTTAGCTGGACTGGCATATGACTTACTGATCTGAACTGGCAGAATTACATTCATCCTGCTTTCTTGTAGTTTCAATTGAAGTCCCATTCCAAGTCAATAACACACTCTCATCACAGTGCAGTAACCGGGACCCTGAGGCAATGGAAACTAAAGCACCATAGTCTCAGATTATTGTGCAATTGCTCTGTAATGGCAGATGATTTGTATGGATTGCAGTGCAACTCCTAATACATTGGTGGAGAGTCTTTCGGCACGCCAGTAAAAGTACTCATATCCGCCTTGGACAGACCTCAAGTGGTCCATCAGTAGACGACAAGTGATTGCTTTGAGAATAGAGGCTGTGCTGACTAGCCTGCAGCATCCTGTCTTACTCACAAAGAATGAGCATCCTTTTAGATTTGGTCAATTGTATTACTCTTTCCGTGAGACCAGAGACACATGTGACTATAAACTCAGAGAAACTAATGTTCTAATGTAGATGAAACTTGGGAATTTGGGGTAAAGAATAGATTTGGTAAAATGCTCTACTCTTTATGTGAGACCGGAGACCTGTGTCTAGAAACTCCAAGAAACCATTGTTGTAAGAGAACAGTGGAAATTTGTAAAGAATACAAATGTTGCAGTGAGTATGGATGTTGTAGATAGACCTGAAATAATCAATAGTTCAGTGGGGGATGGTGAGGAAATTGGGTAATAACCTGTCATAATATGATCATAACACTGTCATGACGCATATATTTAGACCTGTTATGACATATATTGCTTTATTTTATGGCTGGTTATGACCAATACATAAGATTGTAAAAAGCGGCCTCCCGAGTGGCGCAGCAGTCTAAGGCCCTGCATCGCAGAGCTAAAGGCGTCACCACAGATCCGGGTTCGATCCAGGGCTGTGTCCCAGCCGGCCACGACCGGGAGACCCCTGAGGCGGCACACAATTGGCCCAGCGTCATCCGGGTTAGGGGAGGGTTTGGCCGGCCGGATGTCTTTGTCCCATTGCGCTCTAGCGACTCCTTCTGACGGCCGGGGGACGCATGCACACTGACTTCAGGTCGCCTTCTGTACGGTGTTTCCTCCGACACATTGGTATGGCTGGCTTCCGTGTTAAGCGAGCAGTGTGTCAAGAAGCAGTGCGGTTTGGCGGGGTCGTGTTTCGAAGGACGCATGCCTCTCGACCTTCGCCTCTCCCGAGTCCATACGGGAGTTGTAGCGATGGGACAAGACTGTAACTATCAATTGGATATCACACAATTGGGGAGAAAAAGGATAAAAAAATAATAAATACATTTTTAAAAAGTGTAAAAAGCAACAAAACCTACCACGGTAGTTATTTTATGGCTGGTTATGACACCTACATAAAAGTATCAAAATTTACCACACAAGACAAAACATTCCATTCCACCATAGCCTATAGGGTTCTGAAATTGGCCATATTAAATCATTATTGTACAGTGCATTTGGAAAGTATTCAGAACCCTTCCCTTGTTCCATATTTTGTTATGTTACAGCCTTATTCTAAAATTGATTAAATAAAAACATTTCCTCATCAATCTACACACAATACCCCATAATGACAAAGCGAAAACAGTTTTTGCCAAAGGTGCTTTAACAAAGTACTGAGTAAAGGGTCTGAATACTTATGTAAATGTGATCGTTTTTTAATTTGTAATAAATTAGCAAACATTTGTAAAAACCTGTCTATGTTCATAAGACTATTAACTTAATATATGTTTCAAATGACTTGAATATGGGAAAGGTGTAACAATTTGTATTAGCAGCAGTAAGTCACTGAAATGCATCAGAAAGGTATTGGAAAGTTAATAATGGAAGCTCATTGGGCAGAAGCGACTCTAGCCTTTTAATTTTTTTTTTTTTTACCTTTATTTAACCACGCAAGTCAGTTAAGAACACATTCTTATTTTCAATGACGGGCTGGGAACAGTGGGCTAACTGCCTGTTTAGGGGCCCTAGGCAAGATTTGGTTGGTTAGTGAAAGTAAAAAGATTCAAAAACAAACTTAAGAAGGGGAAGCATAGAAATAGCACATAGAGAATGGATCTACCGCTTATCAGACTTGCTTTCAATGAGAATGACAGACCTATAATTCCCAATTACTGCATATCTGAATTATATTGGGCCACACACAAAGCAACATAATGCAGCGTTTGCAAGTTAACATCCGCGTTCCAGACCATCTGCAAAGCTGCACAGTTAACTAATGATTGAATGAAGTCATCAAGATCATCAACTTTCTATTTTCCAGGGACCACCAAATCACAGTCAAAAGCTCATTAAGACCACCATTCGAGTCAAATAATTTCATTACATAAAATGTCTTGCCTATCAAATGTATAGTCAATTTTATCAGTGAATGTAGCAGAACGATTATTATTATAAACAATTGGCATTGCGAAAAGTATCGTAAAATTGCTTCTAATACCAATAATACTACCATCAATTATTATTGTTTGATGAAAAACAATCTATTAAAAAGAAGAATTTGCGGACCACCTGCAGTACCCCGGGTCTGCGGACCACAGGTTGAAAACCACTGATCTAGATTGCAGTTGGGCATCAGACTGCAATGCCATATTGATGTGGTAACTGACATGTTAATCACTTATCCAGGCAATATGAGAGTTGGGGCACGACTGCAATGTAGGTAGAAACGACCAATCGCGGCTGATCTTTTGAGTGGATCAGGGCTTCAAATCAAATGGACCTCTGTCCTTGTCGGGGCTATATTTATGTGCAGAGTAGTGGGCTGTTCAATGTAAAGCTAATGAAATGGGTGGGTTGAAACTCCCTCCTCTCCACCCAGAACATTCCAGCCCCTGGCCTCAGACAGCTCCTGTTGTCTAACTCTTCATTATTCAACTTCCCCTTTCAGTCATTTAATAGACAGCAGTCCTTACACCGCTGTCTAATTACGTCCCATCAGGCATGAAGCATGAATCCAATCATGCCACTGAGAGCTGGAATGTGGCAAGTCACAAGGGACCCAGGGGAACTACTGGTGTCTGGGTCAGTGTGGTGATGATTGGCTGATAGCGTTCTGCATACATGTCCAGAGAATTCAGCGTCAGTGTGACCCACCTTGGCAGGCAGGGCAAGAGAAAATAAATATAAAGAAAATAAAGTGGGAAATTGCTCAGAAGTGCAGACAGTGAAGGTTAGAAGGTGCAATGTGAGAATGATGTGGAGAGAAAATAAAATATTACATCGTACAAAATCTTGAAGAAGCTATGTCTCAACACTGACAGAATTGCCAAGTAGGTTCAAATTTGATTGACGCATTTCACGACATGGCCCTTTTGGGGTGTATATTGTGGCTCCCCCCTCTCTCACCCTCTCTCCCACATCAGGTTTTTACAAAGGTCATTACATTCCTGCTAGAAACATTCTCTCTTCCCTGCCATGGAGTATAGAGGGAGAGAGCCTATGGAGAACAAAGAGCTCCTCTTTAGAAACTCCTAATATAATATTTATATTTTGGAGAATGTGGGACTGGTCCGTGGACACTTAAGGGACAGTCATGTCGAGTGTGTTTCATTTGGTGATCTCATGAAGGACAGGAAACACACATACCTATATCTCTAAGAGTGTACATTTCCCAGCTGTCAGGTTTACTTCTGAATGTTGTATAAGATGGATGAATAAGTATAAGTATACTTTTGAAAAGATATCAATGTGATTTAGTCTTCTAAATGAGAATTGGTTGTTTTATGGTAACTAATGCACAGTCAGTAGCCACGCCCAGGTGGGCACAAACATGATAAGACGGCCCCTTTTCTACCCAAGTATAAAAGCCCCTGTGACTCAATTCACACCAGACCACGCAAACCACGGTGTAAGCTAAGGTTGCAAATGGTTGAATTTCTAAGACCAAAACATGCCTGGTGACACTGGTGTGTGAAGTGGTTTAAACTACAACTCTACCAGAGGACAAGACCAGAGAATGTGGAGATCATTCCCACGTTGAAATGGCGAAGAAATCTACAAAGTAAATCATCATTATTCAGACTGCAGCTGAGTAAATACTTTAGTCTGGTAAATTCTAAGAAGATTTCCGAATGGTACTCTGACGTAACTATTCTAACAACCTTCAACTTTGATCTCTTATGAACACAACCAGAGACTTTCTGGTCGACTCTCTCCAGCAGACGGACCGGCGACCACAGAGAGAGACAACAAGACATACACTCGTAAATATGTCAATTGCTATTTATTTTCGAATGAGTTCATGTAAGGTATTAGCTATTTCTATGAGTGTAGTTATCAGCTATGAGTTTCCCACTCTTGAGCGGTCCACACTCCATTTCATTTGTCTACCAAGCCATCATATCAGTTTCATCCGCTAGGGACTTTTTCTTTGCATCATGTAATACCCCATGTATGAACTAATTATGTGTGTTTTCATGTATTTCTGTGACTTGATTAGTGAGTTAATAAATAAATCAACCAATTTGTATATAGCTGATGCATAATTTATGCTAGGGTTCGTAGAGCTATCCAAGGGTTTGCGTCATTCAGTAATGAGAACAGATGAGGTAATAACAATTCATTAATAATCGACTGTGTGATATGATATGAAAATATCTGAAGAGTTATGTTCAGGAAATTGACACTCTATAAACAACATCTTTATGTGGTGCCCTGACTTCCTAGTTAATTAAAGTTACATATTTAGTTTAGTCACTTAATTAAATTACACATAGAGAATTGATTTTGATAATATAGTCTTCATATTTGATGATATTTAATGATAGTCACAGTAAAATAAATCCCCATCAAAATCCATCTGTTTAGGGCCTCCCGAGTGGCTCAGTGGCACTAGAGATTCTGGGTTCGAGTCCAGGCTCTGTCGCAGCCGGCCAGAAGGCATACATGACAGAAGTTCGCAATTCTAAAACCAAAGTTTGCAGGCAAAACCTTTGCAGTGGTTTTAGTTAAGGTACACTACATGACCAAAAGTATGTGGTCACTTGCTCGTCTAACTTTTCATTCCAAAATCATGGGCATTAATATGGAGTTGGTCCCCCTTTTGCTGCTATAACAGCCTCCACTCTTCTGGGAAAGCTTTCCACTAGATGTTGGAACATTGCTTTGGGAACTTGCTTCCATTCAGCCACAAGAACATTAGTGAGATTAGCCGATTAGGCCTGGCTCGCAGTCATTGTTCCAATTCATCCAAAAGGTGTTCGATGGGGTTGAGGTCAGGGCTCTAAGCAGGCCGGGCTCGACAAACCATTTCTGTATGGACCTCGCTTTGTGCACGGTGGCAATGTCATGCTGAAACATTAAAAGGCCTTCCCCAAACTGCTGCCACAAAGTTGGAAGCACTGAATTGTCTAGAATGTCATTGTATGCAGCAGTGTTATGATTTCCCTTCACTGGAACGAAGGGGCCTAGCCCGAATCATAAAACCCAAACTACCCCAAGATGATTATTTAGCCTCCACCAAACTTTACAGTTGCCACTATGCATTGGGGCAGGTAGCGTTCTCTTGGCATCCGCCAAACCCAGATTAGTCCGTCAGATTGCCAGATGGTGAAGCGTGGAGAACCCGTTTCCACAGCTCCAGAGTTCAATGGCAGCGAGCTTTACACCACTACAGCCGACGCTTGGCATTGCACATGGTGATCTTAGGCTTGTGTACTGCTGTTCGGCAATGGAAACCCATTTCATGAAGCTCCTGATGAACAGTTCTTGTGCCGACGTTGCTTCTAGAGGCAGTTTAGCTGAATCCACTCATTTGAAGGGGTGTCCACATATTATTGTATATAAAGTGTTGTTTATGCATTAAAAATAACCTCCATCATGCGAGCTACTAGTCTGTATTTTATTCAAGTGAACAAAGTAGTGATGTTGGTAGTGATGTTGTTCCTCTATGCCAAAATAGTCCATAATTGAAACCAGACTGTCGTCACAACATCTGCGGATGAAAGTGGCAGTGCTACAGCGGTGTTTGTTAGATCAGGAGACATAACGAAAATGGGTCTTCTCATGAAAAAGTCTGTAGGTCTGAATGGTTTGGGCTAATATGACCCCTCTATGTAAAGATGAGACTCATGAATATGATGTTGTTCTCTGTTTTGCTCTAAAACCCCCACAGGTGTTACGAAACTCATCTGAAGGTAACCTGGTACCAGGCCGAAAAATCGATAAAATTGAATAGGGCATTTCCACTTCAAAGCTAACATACGGGTCAAAACATACCTTCTTTTGATTTATTTTTGGACTATCTGATTTCTATGCATGAATCTGTTATTCAATGTATTTTTATGGGCTAAAAGCAGTAAGGCCAAATTAAATGTTTCATCAAATATGTTTTATATATTTGTTTTTGATACCTACAGGGGTCCTAAAATTCTAAATCAAATAGCTAAATTATCCTCGGTCTGACCATCTTAAAACAATTCCATATGTTAGCTTAGTAGAAACTCAGCCCAGGACCCTTAGACTAGGGGGTTCATTTTACTTATTAGATCTCGGGTCATAGGTAGCCTAGTGGTTAGAGCATTGGACTAAGAGCGTTGGACTAGCAACCGGATGGTTGCAAGATCAAATCCCCGAGCTGACAAGGTAAAAATCTGTCGTTCTGCCCCTGAACAAGGCCCACTGTTCCTAGGCCGTCATTGAAAATAAGAATTTGTTCTTAACTGACTTGCCTAATTAAATAAAGGTAAAATTAAAAAAATTGCCTGGGCATTGGGCAGAAACTATACGATTAGCATCCCCTCCCTGGGTAATTCTCATTCTCTTCCTCTCTCTTCTATTTCTCTTACCACAGCTCACTGAAGAGTCCACACAAAGGAGCAGCATCCCCTGACCCGAGAAAAACTCTTGCATGATGCTACAGCACTTAATTAATGCAGTGCCTTCACCACAGAATCCAATCGACTACTTGGAGCTGAGCCTCATTTGAATGCAGCCTGACAGGAAGCACAGTGAAATTGGAGTAGGCGTCTCACAAAGAAAAGACTACAGAGCAGAGTAGGTTATGGACAATTTCAATTAACATGCACTGCACTGATCTGGAAAAACATTTTAAATATATATACTCACTCACTCACACACGCACACAGTACCGGTCAAAAGTTTGGACACAACTACTCATTCAAAGGCTTTTCTTTATTTTTACTATTTTCTACATTGTAGAATAACAGCGAAGACATCAAAACTATGAAATAACACACATGGAATCATGTAGTAATCAAAAAAGTGTTAAACAAATCAAAATATATTTGATATTTTTCAAAGTAGTCAACCTTTGCCTTGAAGACAGCTTTGCACACTCTTGGCATTCTCTCAATCAGCTTCATGAGGTAGTCACCTGGAAGGCATTTCAATTAGCAGGTGTGCCTTGTTAAAAGTGAATTTGTGAAATTTCTTTCCTTCTTAATGCTTTTGAGCCAATCCGTAGGGTTGGTATACAGAAGATAGCCCTATTTGGTGATAGACCAAGTCCATATTATGGCAAGAACAGATCAAATAAGCAAAGAGAAATGACAAATCCATCATTACTTTAAGACATGAAGGTCAGTCAATCCGGAACATTTCAATAACTTTTAATGTTTCTTCAAGTACAGTTACAAAAACCATCAATCACTATAATGAAACTGGCTCTCATGAGGATCGCCACAGGAAAGGAAGACCCAGAGTTACCTCTGCTGCAGAGGATAAGTTCATTAGAGTTACCAGCCTCATAAATTGCAGCCCAAATAAATGCTTCACAGAGTTCAAGTAACAGATACATCTCAATATCAACTGTTCAGAGGCGACTGCATGAATCAGGTCTTCATGGTCAAATTGCTGCAAAGAACTACAGTCCTTTGGTCTGATGTGTCCAAATGTGAGATTATTGGTTCCAACCGCCATGTCTTTGTGAGATGCAGAGGATTATCTCTGCATGTGTGATTCCCACCGTGAAGTATGGAGGAGGAGGTGTGATGGTGTGGGGGTGCGTTGCTGGTAACACTGCCCATGATTTATTTACAATTCAAGGCACACTTAACCAGCATGGCTACCACAACATTCTGTAGCGATACACCACCCCATCTGGTTTGTGCTTAGTGGAACTACAATTTGTTTTTCAACAGGACAATGACCCAACACACCTCCAGGCTGTGTAAGGGCTATTTGACCAAGAAGGAGTGATGGAGTGCTGCATCAGATGACCTGGCCTCCACAATCACCCGACCTCAACCCAAAACCCAATTGAGATGGTTTGGGATGAGTTGGACCGCAGAGTCAAGGAAAAGCAGCCAACAAGTGCTCAGCATATGTGGGAACTCCTTCAAGACTGTTGGAAATACATTCTAGGTGAAGCTGGTTGAGAGAATGCCAAGAGATCAAAGCTGTCATCAAGGCAAAGGGTGGCTATTTTTGTTGGTGACTACATGATTCCGTATGTGTTATTTCATAGTTTTTATGTCTTATTCTACAATGTAGAAAATAGTAAAAATAAAGCAAAAGCCTTGAATAAGTAGGTGTTTCCAAACTTTGGACTAGTACTGTATATTTACAGTACTGCCATCAGGGTGCAAACTGAGGTCTTAACCTCTTAAAACCATGAGAGGCAATAACAGTTTAGCACTGGCATCGGTAGGCTTTTAAATGGAAATAGATGTTTATCTTGTATATATAGTAAGCATTTGTATATGTCATGTGTGAATGTTGCTGTTTATATATTTTTATATATCTTTATCTTATTCGACTTGCCACACCTGACATTCATTTGGAGAAAATAAAGTATATCAATCTATTTATGGTATAAAAACAATTGCCTCTTTGCCCAACCTTTAAGGGTATTTGACATTTATTTTGGGAAAAATAGTTGAAAACAGTAGTATTAGTATTTTTAGTATTTTTAAGAATTCATTCTAAAAATGTATTTGGTTTTACAAGTAGGCATTGAAATACTGCAAATAGAAGTATTTGATTTGGCCAGTCTATTTGAAAATACTAAATTACAAAGAACAAGTATTTAAAATACAAATATTTAAATAATAATGTATCTGAACCTAGGTATGGGCAAAAGACATCACACAACATTGAATGTGTGTGAAGTGCAATTGAGCTGTTAACTAATGTGCATCCAAATAAAGAAAGTCGCACACTCCATATATAATCTCCCAGTAATTTATGGGTATTTCTCAACATTTCGGCATCACTGTGCATCCAACATAAAACAAAAAATGTGCTTGCTAAAATCAATTGTGAATATTTTCTAGCTTAACATATAAATGGTCTATAGGCCAATATTGACCACATATTGACTGAATCAGTGACTGCATCATGTCTACCCCAAAACATGGGGCCTGGATTCAAACATGTAGGCTCAAGCAGAAATCATCTTTTAAAGTAAATTGCAAAGTACAGGTTTATCTCTCCATTCTTTATCTCTAAACCTTATTTGGTTCATTATGAACAGAGAACAGCGCAGATACACACTACATTTTACCTCAACACAGTGTTATTAGGAATTTCAAGAGTTAGCCAACCCTCTGAGTGGGTTTGTTTTCCCGTACTTCTTCTATAAGTTAGTAACAATGTTAGGCAATGAGGGAGTTTTTGCATAAAAGCTTTATAATTGAACAGAATGCATTGTTTCTACCTATTTGATGCCAATGAGGGCCACCTCCCTTCCATTTTAATATGAACAGAGGCTCCTGAGTGACGCAGCGGTCTAAGGCACTGCATCTCAGTGCAAGAGGCGTCACTAGAGGCCCTAGTTCGAATCCAGGCTGTATCACATCCGGCCGTGATTGGGGTTCCCACAGGGCGGCGCACAATTGGCCCAGCGTCGTCCAGGTTTGGCTGGGGTAGGCCGTCATTGTAAATAAGAATTTGTTCTTAACCGACTTGTCTAGTTAAATAAAGGTACAATTATTTTTACATTTTTTTAAATAGAGTGCCGTATATTCTGGGCTCTAGAGCTCCTCAGGATAGCACAGCGGTGTCTCACCCACGGGAGCTTTTGATCCTGGGTCTCACTGGGAACAGGTATCCCCTGTCTCACAAAAGATCAAGATGGTGATGAGTAAAAGAACTGCATACGTTTGCAGTCTAGTGAGCCCTGGATTATGCATTATGTAATCAAAACAAAATTATTCAGTGAGCAAAGTAGATGCAGCACACTGATCTAATGTGATTTACAAATGCACAAAACAGGGCCAAAATGAAAATAGAGAAATAAAACAAATGGATGTCAGCCGACAGGGGATACCTGGTCCCAGTGTGACCCAGAATAAACACCCTCTGTGGGTGAGACACCACTGTGCTATGTTGAGCGGCTCTAGGGCCCAGAATACGACTCAGCATACAGTACTCGATTGCTTCTGTTCAAATTAAAATGAAATACTCGCAAGTACCGAGGTGTTGTGCTGAGCCCCAGCCAATTGCCACTGGGCTATTCTGTTCAAAGTGTGTGTGTGTGTTAACGTGGTGTGTTGTTTGTGTTGGAAGAGGCGAGTTGGGAAGACTGTTACGTAAGGTATGTGTTATTATTAATTAGATAGGACAGGTCTCCTGAGCGCCATCCTTGGCCCAGTGACGTTGGTATTCGCCCACACTTATGTAGACACACACACATCTCTGCCGTCCCTGTAGCCTTTGAGAGTGATGGACTAAAGCGGGATCTAAATACAAACCACTTGGAACGAAAGCCCCAGAGCTTTTCCTCACATGAACCGATATGCAATTTATACCAATGCGATTAATGAACATAGTATGATAGCAGGTCAGGCAAAGAACGCTTCATCGAATAAAAATGTATCTGATGTGCGGTCAGACGGACTCGAACTCTAAGTGTTTGATTAAATCAGTATAGCAGAACTTCAGAGCTATAGCACCGATATAACATCAACTCGCTCAAATGTCTGATTGATCAATGCTACTCATTTGACTCTTAAAACAGTAAACCATTAGCCATTAGATTAGTCATTTAGTATTACCTGCACAACCACACATTGCAGGAGAACAATGGAAAAGTCATTATTTTGGCCGGGATTAAATTCATAGCACGCTGGACAGCCAACATTGAAATTTATATATCTTTTTTTTTTACAAATATTGTGTTGAAAAAACCCCTGCTGTGTCATCCAGAAAAACAAGTGAGAGAACTTGCGCTTCTTATACATTTTAGTGCATTCCGGTATGATTTTTCTTTCCTTTCCTCCCCTAAAAGCATGAACGTCTTTACAAATCTAGCCCTACCAACCTAACCCAGCCAAACCCTAAACACAACAACTTTGGCCTAATGCAACAACTCGGATCCTTCATTAATCTAATCCAAAGCCAGGCCATATTGTATCAGTCCCTCATGGCTTAATTTGCGCTGGGGTTTCAGGCAATCCCCAAAGCCTCTAGCCTTGATGATGCAACTCAAGCGCCTCTTGATCTAATAATTATTTTTAACTGCTCTGATTCAAATCAAAATATGTTCTCAAATATCCCCTCAGATTACTCCGCTGCATGAAAGATTGTGTTAAACCTACTGCCTATCTCTTAATTTCATGAGTAAGCACAAAAGTGGTGATTGCTCCATAGCTGTATGGATTTACAGTACTCTCCACAGCTCTTTTGAGCTCCTACTGCCCTGAGGTTGTGGCTTCAAAAGTTCCCTGTGCAGGGTATAATGTCTTCATATAATCTCATCACGATCCTGACATAAAACATATTATAAGTCTTACAACAACCCCTTTCAGACAGAGGGTTTTTACCGTTTTTGTATAGGAGGGTAAAAAACTCAGCAAAATACCTAGTCATGGAGCCTGTATGAAACAGGTTATGAGTCTGTCTGAAAACAGCAGGCAAATAACAGGCTGTTTGAACAGGGGACATACAGTATTACAGTCAATTAGCAAAAAAAGTATCTGTGAAAAAAACTTTAGAAGAAGCTAGGGGTAATACATGCTTACAACAGCAAGGAAAGTGCTATAGTGGTTAGTTAGTGATTAGCATTAGCACATGTGGAGCTCATGTGGTAGGCACATGAGGCATTTTGCAGAGATAAAGATACAAACTAACAGTATAATATAGAAAACATGTGGATTTATATGAAGAAGCAAAGTTGAAAACAGAGTCGTTGTTGTTTCTTGAATGCGTGCATTGGCCTAGCTAACATAAGCATGCAGACCCAGAACTGTGCCTGATTGAGTGACAGGGGGCGGGGCATGGTGTGAGTAGGAAGCAGCCGCAATAGGAGAAAGAGGGAGACTGGAGAGAGATGACAAGCGGAGTAAACTGTAAAAGGTTTTACACGTAGCTGAGTGAGGTTTCAAAAAAATCGTAGCCTCTTATGATATGCATTTTTTTTTTTTAAATTTAACTAGGTAAGAACAAATTCTTATTTACAATGATGGCCTACCCCGGCCAAACCCGGACAACGCTGGGTCAATTGTGCGCCGTCCTATGGGACTCCCAATCACGGCAGGATATGATACAGCCTGGATTCGAACAGGGACTCTAGTGACGCCTCTTGCACTGAGATGCAGTGCCTTAGACCGCTGCACCACTTGGTGAATGGCATACGGCACATGTCAATATCACCATTTGAAATAAAAATGGATTAATTGTGCAGCCCTAGACTATGTTCCATACTCTATCCGGTAGTTGCACATGATCATTGGTAGTCTTTCTTGGCATGAAATGTAGAATTTTAGTTGGCGAGGAGCCTTTCAACCTTGAACTATTAGTTATTGTAAAAGAGAATAGCCTACCTAGTTTCACAAAAGTCAGATAAATATGAATACTTACAGCCCACCATCATCATCGCCACAGAGAAGATCTTCTCGCCGTCTGTTGTGGGAGCGATGTTACCAAAGCCGATGGTGGTGAGACTGGTCATGGTGAAGTAGAGAGAGGAGATGTAGAGTGTGTCCTTGCTTGGGCCACCCTCCCACTGGCCAGAGCCGCTGGCGTTGTAGCGGTAGGGTGAGCCAATGCTCGTGGCCAACTGGTAGAGCCAGCTGTCTGTCTTGATTGTGTTGGTGGCTTCGTCAATGACCTCATAGTCCCCAATGCTGTACCAGATGCAGGCCAGCCAGTGGGCCACCAGGCCGAAGACACACACCAGTAGAACCAAGACCGCCGCCCCGTACTCCAGGTAATGGTCAAGCTTCCGGGCCACGCGGCCCAAGCGGAGAAGTCGGACCACCTTCAGTGAGCTGAAGAGGCTGCTGAGGCCCTAGAGACAGAGAGAAAGGAGAACAATAGAGGAGATGGAGATAAATATAGAGAAAGATAGGGAGAGAGCAATTGCAATATGGTCCACTCATACATCAATTTAGACCTAGGTCTGCGAGCTTCAGGCGCAAGCTTTGAACCACTTGTTTTTGGGGGTCACAGGTCAAAAACGTTTGAGAACCACTGCACTAGAAAACACTGGACAACTAGAAATAATCCAACTTTAAAATAAAAAAATCTGTATGCATGCTAATAGTCACTCTTTTTGTTAAATTATGTGGCACAATTTCATGAGGACAGGGAATTTGTCAGTGAAATCCTCATGCAACTGGGTGTATTTGTAATATTGTCCTATGGACTCAGTGCAATTAAAAAGCACTGAATCCAACTGTAAAAAAAATGACTAAACTATAATGAGAGCCTTGAATCAGCTGCTACTGAGGTCTACTCAGCCCCACATCTCTAGAAGGGGCCATGATTACACAGCAGAAATCTGATCTAAATCAGTAAAACAGGATCAGTAAAAACACATTATTTTTTTTATGTTAACAAAAATTCAAGAAATGTATGACTTGTTGACCTGCACCTGGTGTACTAACCTTTGTATGCACTGCTTTTAATCAGTATGTTGTGCAACCTGAGAATCTCATCAGAGTTTGAAAGGAAATGTGACCTTAATTACAAATTCACCTCATCGTATGAATACCTAGAATATCATTAATGGATGATTATAGGCAATAACCTTCAGATAGCAGGCGGGTATAGGAGTTTTCACAACTCAATGTACAGTACAGCTTAATCCCACCGGATCCATAACCATAGAATTCTCACCCTCTCAAAAGGCAAGGCAACCAGGAGGCAAGTTATGATAGTATTTTACACTACAATCTCACATGGAAAAAATCCAGCTAGATGGATGGACAGCCCAAAGCTTCAAGGAATCCTGCCTCACTCTGCCGGCCTATGGCTCTTTTATGTAACGACTTTCCTGTATTTGGATGGAAATATATGAGTTTATATGGGGACTGTATGGATGAATTCCTCCAACTCCTAGTACTTCTGCTCTCTCTTCATGACAGGTAGCATAAAAAAAAACATGTTTACCCCTGTCGCTTGTACATTAGAGTTCCCATTGTCCTAACTTCTTCAACATTTCCATGGTCAACTATCCTCTTTATGCCTTATTTGTAATTAATGTAGCCCCTAAGCTCAGTGGGCTACTTAAATTATATTTAGTGCCATGTCAAATGTATTCCATTACCCATGAAGAATTATCCATCAAAAATTACATTCAGTAATAACTCAGCCACTACACCCTCCAACAATGTGTACCACCACATACATCATGTTGACTATTGCTGTAGATGGATAAGTTATTCATGTGCTAGTCATTATCATTGTTTGGGGTCAATCGCTTTAGGGCAAAGAGATATACAGTAGTAGCCCACTGTACAGTAGTAGCCCACAGTGACAATGACAGAAGACAATACTCTACACACAAACTCCTACACAGCAACATAGTACCAATTATTTTCTTATAGGAGGGAAATGCTGACTTTGCTAGGCATAGACCAGAATCTTTTAAAGCTACAGTCTGCAATTCGAAAACCAATGAAACGGCTATCCCACCACTCTTTTTGGAATACACCACAGGAAAGGGGCTAAGGAAATGTAACACCTCTCAGACTCTAAAAGGACTGACAGTCCATGACATCCACATTATAGTTTTAACCATGTTCAAGCTTTGTTGGTTCTGATGGGACAAGGCAGTTGTACTAAGCTCAAGTCATATTCATCAAGAATCAATGACTATATATCATTAATTTAAAAGTCAAAACATTTTGTGCCAATACCTGACTGTAGCTGTAGCATAATAAAACTTTCAAAAAATAAGGTTCTCTACATTTTTGATGCTCAAAAAACTAAGCGAAGAAAATGCCGCAATATAGCATTAGCTATGAGTGGCAACCAAGGCTGGGGTCAATTCCATTTAAATTCAGTCAATCTATGAAGTAAATTGAAATCCCTATTACAATCATCCTCAAGCAATTAGGAACATTGGAATTTCAGTTGACTTCCTGAATTGACTGACTTGAAAAGGAACCGACCTCAAACCTGATGGAGGAGTTGAGACAAACGCTGTGACTGAATTCTATATAGCATAGCTGCTTACGAGAAATATAGCTTGTGTGTACTAACCATAATACATACTATTTAGAACATTCTGGCAGTATGTAGTAAGTGACAAATATTATTAATACTGAGGAAGTGTTGTCTGTTGTGCAATGAATCGTGTTGTTCCCTGCGATTATTATTATTCTATTTCTTTTTTTACAGCCCCTCCCTTATGTGATCATCAGCTGTTGTCAGACACAAGGGTCTGAAAAGAGGACTCTCTTCCTTGAATGTGGAGTAAATTCATACAAGATGAAAATACCAAAAGTATTACATCCCAGCACTTAAAGCCATACTCCATTTTTATAACTTTTCACTAGAAAATGCTCTATTCTCGCATACTCAAAAAGCCTACTAAACAGGACATGCTATACATGCAAGTACGAGAATACAGTCACAGCCTAAGTGAGGCCATGTCAAGGCCACAGAGGGGAAGGGAAAATCTGCTTACTGGGAGAACTGAGTCTTCTGCCCTTGTGGCGTTCCTCTGCGAACTGGATGACTCTCGCAGGTGCCCCACTGCCAAAGAGTCTGAGATGGAATCCTTCACAGAAACATACAGAAAAAATATGTATTATCACTCGTACACACTTGACATTGGTATTCATATACAAATTAATTCAATAAAAACAGGAAAGAGAGAGAGATAGGGGATACCACCTAAATGAACAGAAAATCACAAGTTAATATAACAACTTACATTAGTAGGACATTACATAAGTTCACCAATTGAGGAAAGCCTAGGTAGGCTCGTTTGATCATAGGAGGATATCTTTCTATACATTATCTATCTACTACTGTATATTATCTATTTACCTTAATATCTATTTTTTTTAATCTATTGAAACTTTATATTGTTCAACCCCCACACAAAACTGTTTAAATTCACTTGATATGTGGTGCCGTCTGCTGGAAAATGTATCTTTCATTAGGCATGAATACCAGTCACTATACACCAATATCGCCATTTCTTCAATAAGGGAATGATTAAGCTTATTGCATTATGAAAGAAGCCATTTGTATTGATGAATTATATGTTGAGGCAAGGGGATATGCCCCTCTTTAGTGAAGTCAAGCATATCCTAAGTCAAGCAGGACCCTGAGATGAATGAATCAATACTGTTAATCAAGAGGTTAGTAGTTCCAATCTACACACGGTATAACTTTCATTTTACTCCAACTGTAACTCATAAAGAGTAAAATCAACAGAGCACTCTCTCAGACATCTATAATTCACTCGAGTGGGTTGTCTCTCTTATATAACACTCAATAATGTATCAACTTTGAGTCTAACGCTTGTTCCACACCAGGTCTGGAATCAGTGAGTTGTTTCTATAATGCAGCCAACAGAGAGTAGGGAAGCAGTGATTTCACACCTTGTGTTTTGAAATAAATAGAGGACCACGTTTTCAATGTCTGAAAGTGGGTTTTGACAATAGTGACACCTTTTATGCTTTTTACATCAATAGGTGACATCTTCTGTCCACAGAACAGCCTTCACAGTGTACAGAGTAACCCTAACATTTCATATTGATTAGTTGGAACTTAATTCAAAATGGGTTTGTAATGGTTGTGATTGTATGGCATACAACACATTTTAACACTGTATACTATACTATAAATCTGCATACAAATTCATCGCCCCCTCATGGTCACCATGAAAACAAACACTTAATAGGTACATGCTGCTGCAATACAGTATTTTTGCACATTGTGATGATAGCTGTTTGTAAATCATCAAACTAAAATAGAGTACAACAAAAGTAACTCATTCACCATCTTGGCAGAGATCTACAACTATTTACGGTTCTTACATCTTCATTCATGTATATAACCCATGTTATTAAAGGAGCAAACTGCTTTTAAAGCTAGAATCCTTAGTTTAAAGCGTTGTTACAGTCTTTGGTTCTTCCATTTATAATTTGAGGTTTGGACATTAGGCAGTATGTTTTACAACTGTGCTGGCTTGTCATCTCGTTAGTCAGAAGGTGTTTCACCTGTGCTGGCACAGGTGATATTTAAGAGCGGCTGGCCCAGTTCTCCAGTTGGCTTGAGAGATGTGGAAGGTTACCACCTTCTGTTGGCTCTCCCTATTTTGAAGAAACAACAACAATCTAAATAAACAATCCTTTATCTGAACTTCCCTGTTTTTGTTTTGCTCCACTTTTTGGTTTGCTTCCTGTCTTTAAGTTTGGTGTAGGTTTTTATTTTGTTTGCCTCTTGGGCAAATTTAGTGGACGCTCGTGGGTGTCTTTTAGGTCCCAGCTATTGTTGGCAGTGAACTTTCAATTTCAATGGACACCCCATGATTGTCTTAAAACCCCACCTGTTTCATTTTGGATGTTGTCAGTGACTCTGTTAGTTCCCCCTTCTGTTTTCTTGCTGGAGAATGTAACAGCGTTAACCCCGCCTCTGTTTTGGTAAAAAGCTGCAGGATGGGCTTGGAGAAATGTAAACACACTCTCACATTCATATACAGAGCTATGGATGTGGTGTCTCTTGTCTTGATGTGTTTTGTCCTATATTTTTATTTTTAATCCCAGCCCCCATCCCCACAGGAGGCCTTTTACCTTTTGATAGGCCGTCATTGTAAATAATAATTTGTTCTTAACTGACTTGCCAAGTTTAATAAAGGTTAAATAAAATAAAAATGCAAGGACTGACCATGATATCAAAATAATCATGTTGAGGCTACAGTGTTTGTTCACAAAGAGTAAAACAAGCTTATATTTTGGGATCTGATGGGGTATAACAGTTGAACTAAGCTCATGAAGCATTTAAGTTATATTCTTCAAGAATTAATGGGTCTATACCATAAATTTATAAGTCCGAAAAGGGATGTAGCTACTAAGTGTTCTAGCTTTAAGTGAATGATATACTGTGCACCCATTGTTTCTTAAAGTTTTTCACTTATTGTGCCTCATGAGCTTAGTTAAACTGCCATACCACATCAGAACCCAAAATATAAGCATGTTGTACACCATCGTTTGTAAAAAATTGTTTTCTAAACAAACACTGCATAGCCTCAAAACATGGTTCATTTTATCTGATGGATGGTAATTATTTGCAGCCATAGCTCGGTCTATGAATTTGAGAGTGGTTACATTTCTCCAGCTCCATCCCTTAGCTCTTCACCAAAACGGAGGCAGGGTGATCGCTTTGTTATTGTTTGAACTGCAAATTGCCTCTTAACACTTTAAATATTAAAGTTAACCTCAAATGACTGTGTGTGTGGACTGTTTGAGATTGCCCTATGGGATGCCCTGTGTGAGATTGCCCTACAAATGTGTGTATGGGATGGAGAGCTCTCAGCACTCAGGACCTGAGGCCTACACTGCTTTGAATTTGCAAACAAACACAAACTAACCCCATTCACATGCATACTGTTACGTGCACACAGAATAGGCAGGAGACTAATAAAAATATGAACAGCACCAAAACTGCTTTTAAAACAATTAATGCACTGATTTTAACATTCACCTAAATGTGTTGTTAGGGAGTGGCAGTTGAAACGACTTGCCATCTCAACAAAATATGTATAAGCTAGTGTCAGCCAAAGGATGATACATTTAAGGTCGACCACTATTTTATCTGTGAGGGCGACAATAATTGAGGAGTGACATTCTCACAGCTGGTGTGTGCTCCTGGACTGCTGTGGTCTTTTGTATGAGATCCCACTCAGTGGAAACACATCTTGCAGGGCTCTGGATGGACAAAGCTTTGAGACAGAATAACGAGAGGCAATATTGATTTCCCATGAGTCTCCTCTCTCCATTCCAGGGTCCAGTTTCTGCAATGTAAACTATGAATACTCCAATATTCTCTCTCCTTTACACCTCTGGTGCTCTTACCCTTTCCCTCTTGCTCTGTATTTCCACACACCTCTTCATTCCAATCATTCTTTACTCACCCCTGCTCCCAGCTTCCGAATGATCTCCATCCACATTTGTCTCCATCTCTGTCCCTCAGACTCTCGCTCCCTATGTGTCTCTTCCCAGAGCCTATATTGCACTCACACTGATATAAAGGTCTAGCAGCAATGTCCTAAGGGGTGCATATAAAGGGTTTCCATGGCCCCAAGGCCTAAGTAGCACATTTCAGTGCCTGTCCAATTTAAAGCAAGCCCATCCATATTTTTATCCACACAAATGATCTTGAATAACTTTAAAAAGGTAAAACGAGTATAAAATGTATTGCAAAACAAAACTTTAAGAAAATTGTGTTTTTCCATATACAGTGGCAAGAACAAGTATGTGATCTCTTTGGAAATACCTGGATTTCTGCATAAATTGGTCATACAATTTGATCTGATCTTCATCTAGGTCACAACAATAGACTAACACAGTCCGCTTAACTAATAACACAAAAACAATTATACATGTTCATGTCTTTATTGAACACACCGTGTAAACATTCACAGTGCAGGTGGGAAAAGTATGTGAACCCTTGGATTTAATAACTGGTTGACTCTCCTTTGGCAGCAATAACCTCAACCAAATGTTTTCTGTAGCTGCGGATCAAACCTGCACAACGGTCAGGAGGGATTTTGGACCATTCCTCTTTACAAAACTGTTTCAGTTCAGCAATATTCTTGGGATGTCTGGTGTGAACTGCTGTCTTGAGGTCATGCCACAGCATCTCAATCGGGTTGAGGTCAGTACTCTGTCTAGGCCACTCCCGAAGGGGTATTTTCTTCTGTTGTTGATTTACTTCTGTGTTCTGGGTCGTTGTCCTGTTGCATCACCCAACTTCTGTTGAGCTTCAATTGGCGGACAGATAGCCTAACATTCTCCTGGGAATTCATTTTTTCGTTGACGATAGCAAGCTGTCCAGGCCCTGAGGCAGCAAAGCAGTCCAAAACCATGATGCTCTCTCCACCATACTTTGCAGTTGGGATGAGGTTTTGATGTTGGTGTGCTGTGCCTTTTTTTGTGTGTTCCTTCCAAACAACTCAACTGTAGTTTCATTTGTCCACAGAATATTTTGCCAATAGCGCTGTGGAACATCCAGGTGCACTTTCGCAAACTTCTGACGTGCAGCAATGTTTTTTTTGGACCGCAGTGGCTTCTTCCGTGGTGTCCTCCCATGAACACCATTATTGTTGAATGTTTTACGTATTGTAGACTCGTCAACAGAGATGTTAGCATGTTCCAGAGAAGTCTTTAGCTGACACTCTAGGATTCTTCTTAATCTCATTGAACATTCTGTGCTGTGATCTTGCAGTCATCTTTGCAGGATGTCCACTCCTAGGGAGAGTAGCAACAGTGCTCAACTTTCTCCATTTATAGACCATTTGTCTTACCATGGACTGATGAACGTCAAGGCTTTTAGAGATACTTTTGTAACCCTTTCCAGCTTTATGCAAGTCAACAATTCTTAATCTTAGGTCTTCTGAGATCTCTTTTGCTCGAGGCATGGTTCACATCATGTAATGCTTCTTGTGAATAGAAAACTCAAATATTGTGAGTGTTTTTTATAGGGCAAGGCAGCTCTAACCAACATCTCCAATCTCATCTCATTGATTGGACTAGGTTAGCTGACTCCTGACTCTAATTAGCTTTTGGAGAAGTCATTAGTCTAGGGGTTAACATACTTTTTCCAACCTCACTGTGAATGTTTAAATGATGTTTTCAATATAAACAAGAAAAATACAATAATTTGTGTTTAATTAGTTTAAGCACACTGCTTTTCAAGATGGCAGCCGGAAAGTTCGGCGTGTTGGCAGCGTTTTTTATCCCTGCTTTTATATTAACATGTATCGATTCTAGCCCCTTTTGTACATCAAGTCGATGTCCTTTTGACAAAGTATGCGTTTTTAATCAGAAGATGAGGTTCGAAGACCAGATTGGCACTAAGCATTTTGGCCTCCAAAAGGGAGATTATGGTTGGGGGGAAACGCCAAATAGATGGTACAAACCTAATAATTACCCTATGCCAGTTGCTGTCTGGAGATGTCCATCAGTTCACCGGCCCGTTTTCAAGCGATAAATCCATTCGCTATAATTTAGAGGGTCAGAAGGGAAAGAGCAACAACCATCTCTTTCAAATGCGAGTGCGAATCTTGGAAGGAGCTTCATTGCGGCGATTGGACTGCACAGAGTCAACACTCATCTCAAGTGAACAATTTCAGCTGACAGTTCCAACAGAGGAGGAGAACTTAACTCTAGAAAATGTCATCTCAACATTAGAGGTCTTATTCCTAAGATTGAGGAAATTTGCCTACTCTCCAGTAACTGTAAGGTGGGAGTGCTTTGCTTTACCGAAACATGGTTGGATAAAAAAAAAACGCTGAGATTGAAGTTGAAAATTATGTAGTAATTAGAAGAGACCACAATCACACAGGCGGGTGAGTTTGTATTTATGTAAAATCAGATATTGGGTTCAACTATAGATCAGATTTAAACCATGATGAGATTGAAGCTGTGTGGTGGAACATTTTATTCCTGAAATGTAAAGCTATTATAGTGGGAACCTATTATAGACCCGCAGAAGTTTGATGAATTGTTGGAGGAGACTTGTTCCAACTGTACAGACTTAAATCAGAGGTTATTGTTACTGGTGATTTTAATACAGATATGCTCAAAAAGGGCCATGCTACTTTTAAAGCTCTTAATAATTGTTGTAATCTATTTGCTTTATACCAGCTGATTAATGAGCCCAACAGGGTCTGTCCTTCTACCCAAACCATCATTGACCCTGTGTTGGGTGTCGGATAGATCAAGGATATCAAACAGTGGGGTTGTAAACTATGTGATCAGTGATCATTCCATCATTTTCTGTAGTAGGAAAGTTCCGAATTGTTTTAAAAGTATCATAATTTAATAGAAATTAGGGCTATGACGAATTATAGTGCTGATATTTTTGTTAATTGTCTGAGCAAATTAGACTGGTCTGCTGTATTGAAATGCAAAGAGGTGTAGAAATCCTTGGGCAATTTTAAATAATTGTTTTTACATGCTGTAGATAAGCAGGCTACAGTAAAACAGGTTAGAATTAAGCAAAGAACAGAACCATGGATAAATTATAACATTTTAAAGACAATTAAGCGTAGAAATGAACACTTTCTGGAGTTTAGGAAATCCAGGGCAGATTATATATTTATAGACTATAAGAAATTAAGAAATGAAGTCAACAGGATGATACAGGCCAAGAAGGCCAAGAAATAATATTTTAATGACAAAATAGTTGAAAATAGGAACAATCCGAGTAAATTATGGAAGTGTCTGAAGCTGTTAGGTTATAGTAACAGATTAAAGACCAAAGCTCTCAATCTTAGCTTGGACATTGGAGGAAAGGTTACATCAGACAAGACCATGGTTGCAGACAGTCTGAATAGCTATTTTCCAACTAAAGCTAATACATTAGTTAGCAAGTTACCTTGTCAATCAGGTTACTATGGGGAGAGTCATGTGAGCCCCTTATCACAGCAGGGGATTCAAGTACCTGATTTTGCATTTGAAAAGGTGTCTGAGTCAACTGTGCTATAGAGGCTGAAAGAACTTGACCATTCCAAAGCAACTGGCCGTGACAACATTCTTGACAGATTTCTAAAGGATGCTGCGGTAATTATCACTCCCTGTGTAACTCACATTGTGAATCTGTCTATTGAACTAGGGTGTTTTCCCAGTGAACTAAAACTTGCAAGGGTCATTCCTTTATATGAAAAGGGAATAAGTTAGATCATGGAAACTATCGTCCTGACTCAATCATGTGTGTTTTATCGAAGGTCATGGAAAAGATTATGTTCAAGCAGATTGACAGTTATATTTCCTTACATAACCTATTCTATGAGCTCCAATCTGGCTTCAGGAAATCCCATTCCACTGACACCTGTATACTATATCTGACTGATCACATAAGGAAGGAAGTAGATGGAGGGAGATATTTAGGTATGGTTATCTTAGATCTCCAAAAGGAGTTCAATACAGTGGATCATGACATTCTGTTAATCAAACTAAGGGCCATGGGCTTTAACAACTTAGCAGTAAAATGGTTCAGCTCTTACCTGCAAGGAAGAAAACAGATGGTGGATGTGGATGGGACCCTGTCTAAACCCAAAATATGTGGGGTACCCCAAGGGAGTGTGCCGAGTCCACTTTTATTTCTATTGTATATAAATGATCTGAAATCTGCCTGTACATGTGACCTTTTACTATATGCAGATGATTCTGCACTGTTGGTTTCCCACAAAGACAAAAATGTGGTTGAGAAATCCCTCAGTGCTGAACTTCTGAATGTCAGTAAATGGCTATATGACAATAAGATGTCACTTCACCTTGGAAAAGGTCCATCTTGTTCGGGTCCAAAGTGAAACTGAGGAAATTCCCAGATTTTAAGGTGGTAGTAGGTGACATTGTAAAGCAAAATAACATGTTTAGTATCTTGGATGTGTGCTAGATAACCATCTGACAGGGGAGAGCATGGCACAAAATGTTATTGCCAAAGTGAACCATAAAATTAGGTTCCTGGCTAGGACCTCCAAATATCTTGATAAGAATGCAATGGGGACATTGGTAGGAGCTCTTGTTCAGTGCCACGTTGACTATGCATCCTCTTCCTGGTACAATAGTGCCCCCCAGATAATAAAAAATAAATTGCAGACATCTCAGAAAAAATTTGTCAGGATTATTCTTAAACTTCCAGCACTTTCGCATCTTGACTATTCCCACTTTGAAAGGCTTAGATGGCTTAAAGTGGAGGAGAGAGTCGCTCAGATAAAATTGTGTCTTGTACATAAGATTGTCCACAGTATGGTCCCCAGATACGTATGTAACTACTTTAACTTAGTAAAGGATAACCATAACTATTCAACTAGAAGGAGTGAAACTGATGTTGTTCCTTTTCGATTTAAAAGTGGTATGGGGAAAGAAACATTTTTATACTCAGCTGCCATTCTTTGGAATAATATTCCAAAGAATTTACAACTTATAACCTATATAGGTAGTTTAAAGTTCTCACTGAAAAAAATTGCTAAGTAGTAGCATGTCTCAAAAGTGAGTGATAAGATTAAAGTAGGTGGCAGAGAGGGAAATGCTTGGGATAGCATATGGTCTGCATTTGCTCACTAAAGTCGGTTACGATGCCGAACTGTAGTCAGATCGAGACCCTGGTGAAGATGACAAGCACACAGATGAGCTTCCCTGAGATGGTTTCAGACAGTTTGCACAGAAATCCTTTGGTTGTGCAAACCCACAGTTTCATCAGCTGTCCGGGTGAATGATCTTAGACGATCCCACAGGTGAAGAAGCCGGATGTGGATGGCCTGGGCTGGTATGGTTACACGTGGTCTGTGGTTGTGAGGCTGCCAAATTCTCTAAAACGATGTTGGAGGCAGCTTATGGTAGAAAAATTAACATTCAATTCTCTGGCAACTGCTATGGTGGACATTCCTGCAGTCAGCATGCCAATTGCAAGCTCCATCAAATTTTAAGACATATGTGGCATTGTGTTGTATGGCAAAACTACACATTTTAGAGTGGCCTTTTATTACCCCTGGCACAAGATGCACCTGTGTAATGATCATGCTGTTTAATCAGCTTCTGGATATGCCACACCTGTTAGGTGGATGGATTATCTTGGCAAAGGAGAAATGCTCACGAACAGGGATGTAAACAAATTTGTGCACAAAATTTGAGAGAAATAAGCTTTGTGCGTATGGAACATTTCTGGAATCTGGTATTTCAGCTCATGAAACATGTGACAACACTTTACAGGTTGTGTTTATATTTTTGTTCAGTGTAAATAGTATATCCCACACATTTATTGTATTGTAATATATGTTTTTCCATATAAGCATGAAGGAAAGGTATGTGGCCAGCTTTGCAAGAGAAGAGAGACTGCATTTATTGTTAGGCTAATAACCTTTCTATCCATCTTCTCCCATTCATACAGGAATTAAAAGGGCAATACTGACAGAGACAAGAGCTTGCCGTCCATGTTGATTCCTACATGCCAAAGCAAGACTCTGTCTATTGGACTTTAAGTGCATCAAAATTGATTGAACAATAATCCCAAGCCCTAGATGTCACCGAAAAGCACCCCATTATTGAAATCTTGGCTCAGAGTCATTTTGAAGCTTAAATTGCATTCCACCCATGCTGAGGATTCACCTGCTAGTAAGCCTCAGTAGGGAAATGATGCATGTTGCCTGGGAAAGAATCAAGCTAAGACTAAAAGTAAATATATCACTGTGCTTCTCTGACATACTTAGACTTAACAGGGCCTCCCCTTCTACTCTCTGATTTGACTGGGGGACCATAATTCAGACCAATCTTTCAGAGGACAAAAAGGTTAAAAATGTATACTGATTGAGTATGCCCTTGGTCAAAAACTATGGAGAACAACATTTCAAGTATGTTCAGGGCCTACCTCATTTACGTTTTCAAAGGCATTGATGATGTCGTAGGGCAGGCAGGACAGCAGGTCAATGACGAACCAGGTCTTCAGGTAGTTCATTCGAATCAGCTTCGGATCCGAAATGACCTCTCCACCAGGCCCAACGAAGGTGGTGTGGAAGTTGAGCACAATGTCCACAAGGAAGATGACATCTACCACGCTGTCCAGCACGAGCCAGGCCAAATTGTTCTGCTTGGTCTTGAAAGAGACATTGTAGGGCACCATGATGGCTGTGTAGAAGGTGAGGATGAGGATGACCCAGTCCCAGGTGGTCTTAAAGGTGCAGTAATGGAGGATGATGTGGGGCGGCGTCTTGGGCGCCTCCTGCTTGTACTGGGGGAGAATGTCCGAGCCCAGCTGGAGAGCCTGAGGTCCACATAGAAAAGAGGAAGGCTGTTAAAGTAACCCTTTATATTACAGTACTGTTTCAGATGCTATTTACCTGATATCTACTTGCAGTGCCTATAATAAGTATTCACCTCCGTTGTGTTACAAAGTGGAATTGAAATTGATTTAATTAGGATTTTCTTTGTCATTGATCTGGATAGACAAATACTCCATAATGTGAAAGTGAAAAGTACATTCTATATATGTTTCCAAGTTCAAATTAAATATAAATAACTTAAATGTATTGGTTGTAAAATGATTTACCCCCTTTGTCATGGCAAGCCTAAATTAGTTAATTGGCTTAACAAATCACAAAATTAGTTGCAGGGGTCAACATGATTTTTGAAAGATTTCCCCATACATACAACCTCTAAGGTTCCTCAGTCGAGAAGTGAATTTCAAGCACAGAGTAAACTACTGTCACGACTTCTGCCGAAGTTGGTTCATCTCCTTGTTCAGGCGGCATTTGGCGGTCGGCGTTGCCGGTCTTCTAGCCATCATCGATTCACTTTTCATTTTCCATTTGTTTTGTCTCGTCTTCCCACACACCTGGTTTCAATTCCATCATTACATGTTGTGTATTTAACCCTCTGTTCCCTCCATGTCCTTGTCCGGAATTGTTTATTGTAAGTGCTTGTGCACGTTATTTCTGGTGTGCGACGGGTTTTGTACCCATTGTATTTATTGTTCTGTTTACGGTGATTTTTATTATTAAACTGCGCCGTTGTAACACAGTTTTTGCTCTTCTGCGCCTGACTTCTCTGCCGCCAGTATGCACCCCTTACAACTACAAACACCAGGGAACGTTTCCAATGCCTTATAATGAAGAACAGCGATTGGTTGATGGGCAAAAGTAACAAATCAGACACGGAATATAAAAATGGGGTAATTATATTATTTTATGCTAATACAATTGCTCTGTGAAAGTGATTTTGTTTAACAGGTAATAATTATTTTCAATACTGTTGTTATTGTTTTCAATACCTCACCTGGCGAGGATAACGACACTGAGCCTTTTTCTAAAATGTTTTATGAGATTGGAGAACAAATTGAGAGGGATTTTACACCATTCGATCATACAGAATCTTTCCAGATCCTTGATATCCTTTGTCTGCGCTTATGGACTGCCCTCTTACAGTGTTCAAGTCCGGAGACTGACATGGTCATTGCAAAATGTTGATTTTGTGGTCATTTAACAATTTATTTGTGGATTTTGATGTGTGTCTTGCTGAACATTAGGATAATGTTTTACAGCTTTGTCATTCTATTTTTTTTAAATTATCTTATTAAATGATTGTCAGAGATGATTACAGACACCTGTGATAATCTGAAGGACCTAAAATGGCCACTAGATGTCTTGTGATAGATTACATAAAATCCTTGAAATATACCAACATTTTGGCAGTTTACTGGTAAACTTCGAAAGTTTCCAGTAATATACCTTTCCTTTGCGACCATACCCAGGACCCAGTGGAAGAAAATTAGCCCCATAACATCAAAGATCCACAACCATATTTTACAGTAGGTGTGGATTTATTTTCAGTTTATGCATCCTTATTTTGATGCAGAACCCACCACTGGTGTGGGTGGCCAAAGAGCTCTATTTCCATGTAATCTGACCATATCACCGGTTCCAATCCAATTGTCAATGCCATTCTGCTAATTCCAGGCATTTACATTTGTTGAATGATATGAAAATAGAGCTCTTTGGCCACGCACACCAGTGCATCCAAAGAAAGATGCATATGCAGAGAAGAAGCCCATACTTACTATAAAATATGGTGGTGGATCTTTGATGTAATGGGGCTATTTTGCTTCTACTGAGTCAGGGGCCCTCGTTAGGGTCAACGGCATCATGAACTTTATGCACTACCAGGTCATTTTAGTCAAAAACCTGGTTGCCTTACTTCCTTTGAGGGTATTTTCATACATATCTATTTTACCACTTAGACATAAATTCACTTTATAAATCTACTTGATAGTGTATTAAAATGGTCTGAATGTTCGTTTTGGTCCCATATCGCTTGCACCCAATGACTACATCGAGCTTGCAACTCTACAAACTCGTTGGGTGCATTTGTAGTTTGTTTGGGGTATATTTGTAGTTTGTTTCAGGTGTATTTTGGGACATTAGTAACTAAAAGGTGATTTTTAGTAATTTACTTTCTAAATAAACAGAGAAGATGCATCTGAACACTTCAATTCATCCTGATGCTGCCATGATTAAGAAAATGTAAATGGTCAAACAGATACGTATGAAAATACCCTCAAATGAAAGGTAACATTCTGAACTGTCGAAAATGCTGTAGTACAGAGCCAACATTTTTTTATGTATCTTGACTGTCCAAATACATATGGTCAGGATTGTATTATTCTTTTCCAGTGAGATGCTCACCTCAGCCAGTCTGGAGTGCTTGTGGCTGACCTCGTTGACTTGGTTCATGGGCGTCAGCTGCTGCATGTTGCTGCGGCTGTTGCTGGTCAGTGCCCGGGTCAGCCGGGCAAACTTGTTCCATCCTGCCAGAGATGAGCAGAAGTCCATTCACCACAAAAAAATTATATTCTCTGACCGCCATTGTCTTAATCTTTCACTGCCTCATATTGAGTCTGCTTCTATCATATATATTTACTTAACATCAGAGAGGCCATTAGTAAACTTAAACTGTAGGTCTTCTCTTATGGACAAAAACTTACCGGAAGACCACAGGACACATTTGTGGGCACAATCTGCAGTGACTCTGGTCTCAGAATATAGGGTCTCCCAGCTTCTATAAAGGATATATAGCTAATGGCATACCATCATTTGGTCTTTTGCATGGACAAAAGCGAGAAAGGTGGGGAAAATTAGGCTGAGGCAATCTAATTCAGATATGATGTGTGTACTACAAAGTGAGTTAGAGGATATAGTTGCCTGATTTGGTCAACTATGAGTTCAACTCGGGATAACAGTTGACACAAAAGTAGCTCACCTTTTAGTAAGGTACATTTCTATGGCAACTAATCCTTAAGAAGTAACACTAACCTGCTCTGGGGCAGGACCAAGGAAATCAGATTCCCTCCCTCGCAATGATTGCATCATCATCTAATTTATTTGATAAAGTCGACTGAATAAATTGTTTTATTTGTGTAAAAAAAATGAAATATTAAAATACATGCATTCATTACACATTTAGAAATGACAGGATGCATTTGAAACTTCATGCACAGGAAAACTTTGACTTAATAAAGTTATTTTATCAATAGGAGTGGGAAAAAAGGTGCACCAATGCACACCAAAGATGGCATTAACAATAAGTAATAAAAGAAACCGGGCACCTCTAATAGCCTATTTCACACCATAGCCTGCTGAATTTGCAAGATTATTTTTCTTTTCATGTTGATTTGGCAAATGTGGCACTCACTCGCCAATGGATTGCTGTTTCAGCACTGTCTAAATGGCGAGTTCAGCTTACTGGTCTTATCCCCGTGTGACATGCGAGCACAGTTACAAGCCTGGCTGGAGTTAACGTCAGGTGGAGGATCAATATCCACCTACATCACATGGATGAAGCCTGAGCTGGAATGTGAAGCTAACTGAAGTTGGCTAGCTTTATAAAATCCTGAGTAGATCTAGATGGCATCGTAGTGTACCACTCTGCTCTCCGTCTATAACCTTACATGTCCCTGTCAACAAGCTACAAACATAACCAACGCTCTTTTCTTCTGGAGCTTTTAGGAAGATTGTAATGCCCTGAGGGACCTAATAAGAGTACAAAATCTCCTTTTGACTTCAAACTGAATGGCAGCATTATGGTGTGAGACATGAGAACCCAGCTGAGCGTCTCGTTTGATGCAATCCCTATCATACATTATTTAACAGCCAAACGTTTTCTTTTTCACCACTCTCCCACAGCTTTGGGAGGCTGATGGCTTTGGCCTTTGGAGTTTTGGAAAAGAGAGATGCGCATAATGCATAGTTACAAGTCCAGATTTCTCTCAAATCATCGTTGCCTGCTTCTACGCACACCAATGGTAGGTTTCGCGGATAAAATCTCGTTTGCTTGGATAAATGAAAAAGATAATGTTAAAAGCTCCATTGAAGTCATTTTGGTGAATGTAAACCGATAACAACAAGAACATATGACATCACTAAGCCAAGTCCCTTGTGGACCTTTATTCTCTGCCCATCACCCCGACAATGCAGAGAAAAGCAAGCAGAGAAATACTGAAGCACAGACACATTAAATCATTCAAGGGTTAAGGGGGTGAACTCAACCATGTTCAATGATTGGTGGGGCGGATTAAAATAGTTTGCTGGCCTGTCTCAGCCCTTTCAGTTCAGCACGCAAATAAAGTGTGAGCCATATGGGAGGGCAAAAAAGTAACTTATTCAGGCCAACCTCTCTAATGCTAACTGTTTGTTCTGTATACTATGCGTTTCACACAGCAGTGTGCTTGCAAGGAATTAAAGCCCCACTACTTGGTTAGCTATAAAGCTGAGGGATGGCAGTGTTTCCCATTTATGCATTTATAATGTAGATATGCCCCAGGAAGTCCCCATCCGCCGGTTGTTTAGAAACAATGCAGTAAATGTTGGGTTATGATGGGGTTACACTGCTCATGAGACATTCTTCAAGATACAATGGTTATGTCATTCATTTAAATGACAAAAACTGCTGTCAAATATCACAGTGGGCCTTTAAACAAATGAAAATGCGTGTTACTTAACATTCAGTCATCCTGACAGTTGGTGTACGCTATTTCTCCACATAATTAACAGAATGAGGTCCAGTTGGCTGTTAAATGAATGAGCATTCCTTTTGTGATGGACATAAGCAGTTGCATCTGTCACTCCATCAAATATGAAGTGAGTTGTCCTTGCCATCTGCTTGCCATTACATACTTAGTCACACTGCTGCACATGATCCCCAGGGATGTGTCGGTGTGGACCCAGGGGGAGACGCACACATCCATCTATTCAGACAAACAACATCTGGGCCAATAAGTACAGTGTGTGGCCATGTCACATGTAGCTACAGTATGCCGTGTAAAATAAATATGCTTATGTGAATGTTTCCAGAACATTTCATTAGATTGGCAGCAAAGGTGTAAGAACATTGCCAGTATAAACATCAAATCTGTCCAGTTTTCCGCATCATCAAACAATGTTTTAGGGTGCTCAGAACATTCCCTTGATGGTGCAAGAATGTTCACAAAAAGCTATTTTGTTGTTCTTCAAAAGTTCCCAAAACATTCAAACAGACTATCGCATATCCTTTGACCGTAATGAAGCCAAATATGTTTTCCTTTTGCTTGGGCCAAGAGGGTAAAGGGTAGCCTCAGCAAGAGGTGGTCTACCTGGCCCAGAAAGAATATAAAAGTGTGTTTAAGATGAGGAACTGAAGATGTCTACAATGTTTGAGGTGGTCTAAACCTCAAACCACAAGGCAAATTAGAAACTTATCTTTGTCTTTTTAAACCACCAGTTGGTTTCTCTCAAATGAAACACCTTATATATTTTGATCACAGCTCTCTGTTGATATACAAACTACACAGTTTAATGTTGCTGCTAGCAAGAGAGACCAACAAGAGAGGAAGGTGGGCGAAGGAAGAGATCTCACACTGCACATAAATCACGTATACCAGAGGAGAGCCCTGTTACTCAGTCTTCCATTCTCTAGAAAGAACCAGGGCCAGACATAAGCAGACAGCTTATCTGTCTTGCAACACTCCTCTTCTGCTGAAGTTTGTGGCCTCAAGTGCATAACATGTGATCTCCAAGAAGCGCTCTGCTATCAACTTTGTAGTGATTAGTTAAAAACATCTGTGGCTTGTAAGACGCCAGGACATCCCTTCCCTTATCAAAATAAGGGCAACGTGCAAAGCCTTACAGCATAACTAACGACACCTCTCACCCAATCCATGACCAACGCAAACTTCAGAACCACCAGAACACAAAAAAATAAACATCCAAGCAACCACCTACTGAACAAGGGACAACAGCATATTCTATTAGTTGACAGGTAACAAACTCTTAAAGGATGTGCGAGTCGTATACACATCCCAAATCCTCAAACAGGTCCTGGGCCAATAATAGATTCTTTGAATACATAAAGAAAGCCCACACACAGTTTGCCAGAGCTGCTTGGATGTCATCCACAACACACTAGACAACTTTACGGCTGCAATAGCCTTCATTAGGTCACGTGGGAACACAATATACTTTGTTCAGGCTTTTTACTTAATTAACATTAGGTCTCTCACCCTTGGTGGATTCGTCCTCAATAGGCTGCTTGAAGACAGTTATGTCTTTGAAGGTACACAGGAACAGAACCACCTTGTCGTTCTCGTTCCTGATGGGAGCCACCTGCATGTAGAGCCATATGGGTGTCCCTGCAGGGTAAAAGAGGAGAAGGGAACCAAGGAAGGATTGTAAAAGGCTACATAATAGTAAAATATATGGTATCATTAGGTCATCTCTGGTACTTCTTTCTATTTAAACACAAATGGTAACTACAGATGTAGGCTCTTAATTTGAGCCAGTTTACTACAGCAGGAATATAAACCTGCAGCAACAGAAAATTATTATGTGGACTATAATTATGTGGACATTTTTTGTCGTGGTTCATACATTTTTCATAAGGGGAAATCAATTCTGAAATTTCTAAGTGGAAATTACAAACTTCAGAAGCTTTTTAAAACCTAATACACTACAAGTTTAAAAAAATCCTGCATTGCACAAACGTTATCCTGCAACAGGGTGATCAAATTAAGATCCTACATCTGTACCTGGTACTAAATATAGCCTATTGGGGCTTATTGCAATAGATCCCAATGAATACCAAAGAAACAAACAAGTGTTTTGTTCATAAACACAGCAAAAAAAAAGAAAGGTCCCTTTTTCAGGACCCTGACTTTCAAAGATAATTCGTAAAAATCCAAATAACTTCACAGATCTTCATTGTAAAGGGTTTAAACACTGTTTGCCATGGTTGTTCAATGAACCATAAACAATTAATGAACATTGAACTTTTATTAAGACACTAACAGCTTACAGACGGTAGGCAATTAAGGGCACAGTTATGAAAACTTAGGACACTAAAGAGACGTTTCTACTGACTCTGAAAAACACAGAAAGAAAGATGCCCAGTGTCTCTGCTCATCTGCATGAAATTGCCTTAGGCATGCTGCAAGGAGGCATGAGGACTGCAGATGTGGCCAGGGCAATAAATTGCAATGTCCGTACTGTGAAACGCCTAAGACAGCGCTACAGGGAGACAGGACGGACAGCTGATCGTCCTCGCAGTGGCAGACCATGTGTAACAACACCTGCACAGGATTGGTACATCCGTACATCACACCTGCGGGACAGGTACAGGATGGCAACAGCAACTGCCCGAGTTACACCAGGAACGCGCAATCCCTCCATCAGTGCTCAGACTGCGTGCAATAGGCTGAGAGAGGCTGGACTGAAGGCTTGTAGGCCTGTTGTAAGGCAGGTCCTCACCAGATATCACCAGCAACAAAGCCGCCTATTGGCACAAACCCACCGTCGCTGGACCAGACAGGACTGGCAAAAAGTGCTCTTCACTGACGAGTAGCGGTTTTGTCTCACCAGGGGTGATGGTCGGATTCGCGTTTATCGTCAACGGAATGAGCGTTACACCAAGGCCTGTACTCTGGAGCGGGATCGATTTGGAGGTGGAGGGTCTGCAATGGTCTGGGGCGGTGTGTCACAACATCATCTGACTGAGCTTGTTGTCATTGCAGGCAATCTCAACGCTGTGCATTACATGGAAGACATCCTGCTCCCTCATGTGGTACCCTTCTTGCAGGCTCATCCTGACATGACCCTCCAGCATAACAATGACACCAGCCATACTGCTCGTTCTGTGCGTGATTTCCTGCAAGACAGGAATGTCAGTGTTCTGCCATGGCCAGCGAAGAGCTCGGATCTCAATCCCATTGAGCACGTCTGGTACCTGTTGGATCGGAAGGTGAGGGCTAGGGCCATTCCCCCCAGAAATGTCTGGGAACTTGTATGTGCCTTGGTGGAAGAGTGGGGTAACATCTCACAGCAAGAACTGGCAAATCTGGTGCAGTCCATGAGGAGGAGATGCACTGCAGCACTTAATGCAGCTGGTGGCCACACGAGATACTGACTGTTACTTTGGATTTTGACCCCCCTTTGTTCCAGGACACATTATTCCATTTCTGTTTGCCACATGTCTGTGGAACTTGTTCAGTTTATGTCTCAATTGTCGAATCTTGTTATGTTCATAAAAATATTTACACATGTTAAGATTGCTGAAAATAAACGCAGCTGACAGTGAGAGGATGTTTCTTTTTTTGCTGAGTATATATAGTATATATATTGTTAAATAAATAAAGGTAGTGCAATTACAATTTTACCGAGTTAATATCTGATTATTTCTATGTCATAGAATAGATTGCTACCAATTTTGTATCCCTTTACTTCTACATATCATTGATACTTAGGAATATTGCAGGTGGAATTGTTGCATAAAGCACCTTTAAGTGTAAAATCATATAATGTCAGTGAGAATAGAATACTGTAGAATAACGTGATTTTCCCTGGAGGGAACTTCAGTAATAAAACGTTTCTAAAAACAGTAGGCACTTTAACCCCATCCTTACAGGGGTAAACCCCTAAGCTAAATTGACAAGGATAGTTAGTGACATCTTTATACTCACTGTTCTTCTTATAGAGCAGCACTTCAAAGCAATGTGATTCATAGTTATCAAAGGTCTGCCTGACTTCATCTATTGTGTTCTTGTCTGTCAGGTCCCCATACATGAAACTGCGGGAGCCAAAGAAGGAGAGGGTCAAAAAGGCATGGTAGGTAGGGTTAGTTTGAAAGGCAGATGGGGAAAACAAAAGAGAGAGGGTTAGTCGTGCAAACCTATGTGGCATAAACATTCACACAACAGACACCATTTTATCACTCACTGAACTGTAATTTTGCTCATGGGAACGTGATGACGTTGACTGTCAAATCCTATTGATACAGTGTTTGTGTTGAACAAAAGAGAGGCCTGAGTAAACAAGAGAGGGCTGACAACACGATAACCTCCCAACCCTAGGTGAACTGTGGATGAACATGGAACATTGATGCAACATCAGAGTGATGACCCTTTTAAAAGCTGTGCTTTGAGTGTTTGAGCAGCATTTCCTAAATGTTGGCAGTTGTATCACTCTATATCATGATTAAATATTTCAGATTTGTTTTTGGTAAGCCTAAATCAGAATATTTTCTCCATGTAAACTATTGTCATTGTACCCCTGATCAAACCCTAACCTGCTCTGTGGATGACCCTTTGCTGCTCCCTGCCTGCGGTGGATGTGTCCAGTTATACACATCATCACACAATGTTAGTTTAAGGGTGCACAGAACATCCTTCAAAAGTTCCCAAAACATTCAGACAGCATATTGTTTTGACCGTGGTGAAGCCAAATATGTTTTCCTTTTGCTTGGGCCAAGAGGGGAAGGTTTACCCCAACAAGAGGCTGTCTACCTGACCCAGAAAAAAAATAGATTAAAGTGTGTTTAAATTGAGGAGCTGAAGATGTCTAATGTTGAAGATGGTCTTAACCTCAAATCACAAGGCAACACCTCAATTAGGCTGATATAAATCCTTATTCTTTTGTTTGATGATTTAGAATGTTAGTGTATTTTTTTCTATATAGCCTACACTTTCTCGTTCTGAACTTAGTGCCTTCAGAAAGAATTCACACCTTTTGACTTTTTCCACATTTTGTTGTTACAAATTGGGATTAAAATTGATTTAAATTGTCTCTTTTTTTAAACGATATACACAAAATACTTTGTTAAAGTGGAAGACAAATGCTAAAAAAAATGTTTTTAATGAAAAATAAAACACTAATATACATCTTGATTAGATAAGTATTCAACCACCTGAGTCAATACATGTTAGAATCCCCTTTGTCTTTTTGGGCAAGTCTCAGAGTTTTGCACACCTTATACAATATGTGCCCATTATTCTTTTTTTAAACTCTTCAAGCTCTGTCAAGTTGGTTTTTGATCATTGCTAGACAGACGTGTTCAACTCTTACCACTTAGTTTCAGCAGGCCACTCAGGAACATTCAATGTCATCTTGGTAAGCATCTCCAGTGTATATGTGGCCCTCAGTTATATACTATTTTCCTGCTGAAAGTTGTCTGTTGGAAAGCAGACTAAACCAGGTTTTCCTCTAGGATTTAGTCTGTGCTCAGTTCTATTCCATTTATTTTTATCCCCTCCAAAAAACGATCTAGTCCTTGCCGATGACATGCATACCCATAACATGATGCAGCCACCACCATGCTTGAAAATATGGAGAGTGGTACTCAGTGATGTGTTGTGCTGGATTTACCTTCAAACATAACGCTTTGTATTCAGGACAAAAAGTGAATTTCTTTGACACATTTTTTAAATAGTATTACTTTAGTGCCTTACTGCAAATAGGATGCATGTTTTGAAATATTTGTATTCTGTACAGACTTCTTTTCACTCTGTCAATTAGGTTAGTATTGTGTAGTAACTAAAATGTTGTTGATCGATCCTCAGTTTATTTTTATCAGCCATTAAACACTGTAACTGTTTAAAAGTCACCCGTTGGCCTCATGGTGAAATCCCTGAGCAGTTTCCTTCCTCTCCGACAACTGTGTTAGGAAGGACGGCTGTATCTTTGTAGTGACTGGTTGTATTGACACACCATCCAAAGCGTAATTAATAACTTCACCATGCTCAAAGGGATATTCAGTGTCTGCTTTTTTTTTGACCCATCTACCGATAGGTGCCCTTCTTTGCGAGGCATTGGAAACCCTCCCTGGTCTTTGTGGTTGAATCTGTACTTGAAATTCTGTCACGTTCTGACCATCGTTCGTATGTGTTTTCCTTGTTTTAGTGTTGGTCAGGACGTGAGCTGGGTGGGCATTCTATGTTGTGTGTCTGGTTTGTCTATTTCTATGTTTGGCCTGATATGGTTCTCAATCAGAGGCAGGTGTTAGTCATTGTCTCTGATTGGGAACCATATTTAGGTAGCCTGTTTTGTGTTGGGTTTTGTGGGTGATTGTTCCTGTCTTTGTGTTTGTTGTCACCAGATAGGCTGTTTAGGTTTTCTCACATTTGTTTTTTTTGTTAGTTTATTCATGTATAGTTTTCTTCATTAAAAAACATGAATAACAATCACGCTGCATTTTGGTCCGCCTCTACTTCACCTAAAGAAAACCGTTACAAATTCACTACTAGACTGAGGGATCTTACAGGTAATTGTATATGTGTGGGATACAGAGACAGGTAATCATTAAAAAATCATGTTAACCACTATATTTGCACACAGAGTGAGTCCATGCAACTAATTATGTGGCTTGTTAAGCACATTTTTACTGAGCATATTTAGGCTTGCCAACACAAAAGTGTTGAATACTTATTGACTAAAGACATTTCAGCTTTCAATTTTGTATTAATTTAAAAAATGTGGGTTATTCTGTGAAGATCAGTGTCACACAATCACAATTTAATCTACTTTAAATTCAGGCTGTAAACACAACAAAATGTGGAAAAAGTCAAGGGATATGAATACTTTCTGAAGGCACTGTACAACACGGGTGGGATATAAGGATGGGTGGGGTTTCGTGACAATGACCACAAGAGCCGCTCACCAATTTGACAGCTCCAACGTGTTAAACCTCCGACATCGCCTAAAGAAAAAAAACAATCATATGCTATGCGATTGTCAATTACTGCCGGTTAACACTGATCTGATCTAGGCCTAAGTCTACCAATTAAAGCCACTTCTGTCAATCCCTCCCATCCTCTCCAACTTTTATCTCCTATCATTCTGGTTACACTGATCATTATCAGGTGAAAAATAAAGTGTTTTTATGGAAGATATCCCCATAGCAACAGCTTTTGTATCTTTGTCTGTCTTTCTTAGGAAGGGCAGTGTGCAGCAAGTGGGGGTTATTTTCAGAAGCCTCAGTACTGTCAGTGTCTGCAAGTTCAGTGTGCCCAGCTTCAGTAAAGAAACGTAAGCACTCTTGCTGTGTGTCAAAGTATCTATTTGGTTCTGTGAGCATGCATTGACATAAAGACATGGCAAAAATGAGGAGGGAGGGGTGTTGTAAATTTCATGGGGACAATTTAACGCTCCATCTCCTGCATGACAGCAAATCCCACTCCTTTGGGCATTACAAGTGTGCAGGACACCCTAATTAAAATACTTTCAATCGAGAATGTATCACGTCAAAGATATCTCACCATTTCCTCTCCAACAGTTTATAATCCATTAAAGTTACTATTTATACAGTATGAATAACGCCTCCCTCCCACCTCAGCACAAGCAGGTTGATGTTAGACTGTTAAATTGCCAATCCTTATATACAAGGACAAGCCAGCTGTTTCGGCCATGCAATTGAGCCTTCTTAATCGTATTGATTTGTAAATATTAAATCCTGTATACAGGGCCCCCAGGACTGGAGCAGAGAAACCTTAGATTATACTATACAAATATACTGAACATTCCACCAAGTACAGACCGAGATGCAATTACCATTACTGTTTCATGAGTTACTTGAGAGGGAAACACAAAGTGTTAAAACAACAGCAGCTTATAACTGCACAATTTGCACACGCATTATCAAGTATTATCCACAGAGGAAATTATTCAGCATTGTCAGAAAATGTTTTGCATACACTGAGCGTACAAAACATTAGAAACATCTGCTCTTTCCATGACAGACTGACCAGGCGATTTCAGGTGAAAGCTATGGTCCCTTATTGATGTCACTGGTTAAATCCACTTCAATCAGTGTAGCTGAAGGAGAGGAGACAGGTTAAAGGATTTTTAAGCCTTGAGACAATTGAGACGTGTGTGTGCCATTCAGAGGGTGAATGGGCAAGATAAAAAAAAATGTAAGTGTCTTTGAACGGGGTATGGTAGTAGGTGCCAGGCGCACTGGTTTGAGTGTGTCAACAACTGCAACACTGCTGGGTTTTTCAAGGTCATCAGTTTCCCGTGTGTATCAAGAATGGTCCACCACCCAAAGGACATCCAGCCATCTTGAAACAACTGTGTGTAGCATGTAACATAGGCCAGCATCCCTGTGGAACACTTTCGACACCTTGTAGAGTCCATGGCCCCAACAAATTGAGGCTGTTCTGAGGGAAAAATGGGGGAGGGGGTGAAACTCAATATTAGGAAGGTGTTCCTAATGTTTTGTACACTCAGTGTATTTGTTTACAGATTTGTAAACATAAAAAAGGAAAAGAAAAGCATGTGTGGAAGGGGTCAGGAATATAAGCACTACATAGATGCTTCACAAATCATCTATAACTGTATATCATGCTGTATAAATGTATGGGTATGTCACATTATGATATATCATAATGTGACATACCCATACATTTATATGTTTACATTTATTAATCTTTTATAGAGCATGAAATAAGGTTATAGATGATTTGTGATTTATGCAGTGCTTACGAAGCCTATATGAATGCTTTATGAATCAAATCAATCAAAGTATAAAACCTTGCAGCAGATGGGTTATAATTAATTTCTTATTCAACTGTTTTTTTTCATGTGATCACAGAGCAGTTTGATATTCTACATATACCTTGTGTGTGTACTAAAACTGGACTGTGTCTGGACCTGCTTTAGTCCTTTTCCCACTGTCAACTCACATTACATGCCTGTGTAAACCGTCAGTGGATGTGTTACGCTTCTGTGAACAGTGGAAATAAATGAATGACAGGACAGGGACAGAGGCCCAGTTCTTACCTGCATGTGCTGCTCCTTTGCATGACTTCTGCCCTGTGGTACCCCGACAGCTTACAAAACCCGTCATTACTGTATACTACTGGCCATTCCACTATCTGGGCATTCCCCAACAGGAAACTTGTTTCTGAAAGACAGCCATGGGAAAAAGCAGAAAATCTAAAGAATTATAGAAAGTGAGTTCAGTCCTAAATCCCAAAATGTAAACAATTGTAGATAAATAACAAGTAAGCCCACATTGCGGTTTAAGAGGTGAGAACTACTTAAAAACTGACATACCTCTCAAAATGCTCCAACTGTGGTCATTGTTATTGGATATTGACATGAAACCACACCTGCCCTTAAAATAAAGTGTTAACATGTGGAGCCTTCGCTGTAGAAAAATCCCATCGTTCCTTCACCACTTTTATTGCTAAATATGGAAATGGTAAATGGGTTTTTGGGGTATTTTGGGGTTGTTTTGAGTAGTTTTGAGTTATTAGTAGGACGCCGTAAATAACCTTGTTTTTGTTTACACCCTGAACATTGTCTAATTAATCACAAGGCTAAACATAATTTGTTTTCTATGGTGCAGGAGAAATTGTATAATGCCTGTGCAGATTTGTCTCATATACAGGTTTGATCATCATCATCTCTTTATCCTGCAAGGCAACTTTTGAAATAGTTAATGTTGATTTAGACTACAGTGAGCAATAGTTTCCCATTATTGGTTCTGGTCCTTTAAATGGTATACAACTGTGTGAGAGATGAGGGGTTCCTTGCCCTAGATTGCAAACTGCCATCTGCCCGAAAAACCATCCTACTTAGATCACAGAAATAAAATCAATAGGCCTATTAGTAGTGTCTACAATGCATATAGGGAGCTGTAACATACTGTACAGTATTTGCTACATAGGGCATCGTATTATGGTGCCATACTATTCACGTTCTCTGTTTATTCTGACATCCCGTTGCTCTTACAATTAGCTATGAGTTGCTACAAAGAGATGTGTAACTACCTCTGTCGTCTCCCTAATCCACCCAGACTTACTGTTTTATGAACCCTAAAAGCGCCAACATATTTATATATTTGAAGGCTCCAAATTGGTAATGACTGTCTGTCAAGCAGTAGCACTTTTCATTTTATGAATCTCTTCTAACACAAGCAAATGGTTTAAATTCCCCACCAATGTTTTTTTAATAATAAATATTTATAATAAAAATAATCAATAATATATTTTTTCAATGTTCACACATTTGTAGTTACATTTGATGTTTAAAAATATATGTTTTTAAAAGTTATTTTGATCAATTCCATCCACAGCAACTTGTCATAAACAACTTGTCATTTGTTCTGTTATTCATTGAAAGTGTTGTGTTTCTGTGATACTCAGAGGCTGAGAAATTGGCGATATAGCTAAACTGACCTGAGAGGAAGAGGCAAAGTGAGAGGGTTTACTCCGGCTAAAATCTGTCCACAAAAATAAGCCCACAGTGAATATTTTTTTTACAGAAGTCAATGAGTGTCGAATCTGGTCAACAAAGAATAGAATTGCTAATTTGCTACGTGAGGCTTGATCTAATAGAAGTTTCGGAATAGTTAGGTTCTTTTACTAGCCTCGTCGTGAACCATGCTTCCCTAAAACGCTTGCTTGGTCAGATCTCCAAAGGTGCTCACCAGATTAGTGCGTAAGCACAAAAAATTTCAACAAAACAAGCACTGGTGACAAAACCTTTCAGTGTTTGCAGCATGTTGGTTTTCAAAGCATTTCTAATATTTCGAGATGAGCTATAGCTGCAGCAAGAATGGAGAAATGGTCTACAATGCTGGCCATATCAAAAATTTTATGTTGATATTTATGAAGTGATATTTGACTGTAAAGGCTAGCACGAAGGACAAAAAGTATCTCGTCACAATGAGGTTTGTGTATAGAAAAGCCAGCTAACCTTGTACGTTACCTAGGTATAACTAACTAGCTAATAGCTACAGTAGTTACATTTCTCTCACGATTATAAAGCCAACCATTTTTTATATAAAAACAGCATATTATTATTGACCTAAAAGGTCAACTGTGTTAGCGCAGTCGCAAGTAATTTATAGAGCACCCATGTACTGTCTGTCCGTGGGAATAACAAAAAAATTATTTTGCAACCAACATTGCTAAAATTAAACAAATACATTTAAATCAACTTCATAAAATGTTACCTGTAACGCTCATCTCCTGCAGGTTAATTGTCACCCTTATTTTCATACTGTACCTAAATAACAAGGGTTGGATTTGCACTAAACAATGTTATATGTCATCACTTCAAAAGGGATGTACAAAATCTGTTAGCCTCATATACATTGTCTACTGGTATAATTTTTTATTGAGAACATACACAAAATACCCAAACCATTAAGAACACCTGCTCTTTCTATGACATAGATTGACCAGGTGAATCCATGTGAAAGCTATGATCCCTTATTGATGTCACTTGTTAAATCCACCTCAATCAGTGTAGATGAAGGGGAGGAGACAGGTTAAAGAAGGATTTTTAAGCCTCGAAACAATCGAGACATGGATTATGTATGCATGCCATTCAGAGGGTGAAAAAGATTTGTGCCTTTGAGCGGGGTATGGAAGTGGGTGCCAGGTGCACTGGTTGAGTGTGTCAAGAACTGCAACGATGCTGGGTTTTTCACGCTCAACAGTTTCCTGTGTGTATCAAGAATGGTCCACCACCCAAAGGACATCCAGCCAACTTGATACAACTGTGGGAAGCATTGGAGTCAACATGGGCCAGCGTCCCTGTGAAACGCTTTCGGCACCTAGATTTGAGATCTTACAACTAGACAAAAATGAAGTGTTTATTTGAGAAACAGACACATTAGAGACAGAACTCCTTCCCCTCTTTATTGCAGGATTGTGTTAAGTGATTAATCAACATTGACGCAAGTTCATTTTGAATAATAGTTTAACAATTAAAACAAGTTTAAAAACTTGAATCCACATTTTATCACTTTAAAATGTACAAATAAGCTAACTCGTATGTCAGTGGAGGCTGCTAACAATGGCTGGAATGGAGTCAATGGAATAGTATAATACACATCAAAGATGTGGTTTCCATGTGGTTGATACCACTCCATTGACTCCATTCCATCCATTATTATGAGCCATCCTCTCCTCAGCAGCCTCCACTGTGGTATGTAAAGATTGGTCTAAACAACAATAGATAATTTAGTACTAGTATCATGTAGGCCATTATTACTAAAGCATAATTTCAGGTGAACAAATCTTCATAACAGCGGTGACCAACCTTGCTCCACCGATCCCTGATCTACTGTATTCTATTCCTGCCCAGCAATAGCAGACTTGATTTTAAACTCATCTGATGTTATACGTTAAATCAGGTGCATTATTGCTAGGTTAAAACAGAACCCTGCACACCCAGGAGACCTCCAGCAGGGTTGGCCTGCTCCAATTGTAATAGATTTGTCCATCGTGTGTGATGCATACAACATTTGCTAACATAGGTAGACCTACACATATAACATATAGGATATACTCAGTCTCATTTATTGGGACCTTTCTCTTCATCTGCTAACAGGCTTTCACAGCTTTCCATATCTGAGGACAGAAAATATTATAATCAAATTAGATAGCACTGAATATTATGTTGCTATTATCTCTCTGTCCGCAAAGTTTTCCCCTGTAGGGACTGGAACTGGAGAATCTTTTCATAATGTCCTCCCAAAAAATGACCTGCTATATTCAGTAGCCTACACTCTCCCTTTACTGCCAGGTGGAGCTGCAATTTCACCCTCTTCCATGGCTGTTATCTACAAATGCATTTGGACGGTGTTTTTAATATGCAATGATTACATCAAGATAGCTAGCTCATAGGAAGTTAGCTAGCTGATGACATTTAATTCACTTAGTTAAACAGTGTGTAAAGTTAGCTAGCTAACAGCGATCAGTTAAGTTAGCCTTCAAAGTGGTCTACTGTCACCAGCTAGCTAGCTAATAATACATACTTTAACATTAAAAACATGTATTTACTTACTTGAAGAGGTTCTCCCACTGCCTCTGTGTTTTTTGTCCTTACAAAAACAAAATAATGGGCAATCTTCACAATATTTTCAGTGGTAGCAAAGTGCAGATAGCAGCCATGTGGATGAATGGAGACAAGGTAAAAGGTGTGTTTGTCACAAGAGCAGTTTAGAATGTGTTGGGAGACTCCAAGATGGCGTCGCTTTGAGAGGGAGTGTTTTCGCGCTCTTCAAAGCAATATTGAGGGTTAGGTGGTTAACAGTCAAATAGTTTCTTTCAATATGAATAGCCAATAACTATAACTTTTTTATGGACATGGGATAAGTTTAGAGTTTTTGTCAAGTTGAATGGGAAGAACGAGACAGAAAGACAAAAATAGACGAAATATCCAAGTCTCACAGAAGACGGCTGACATGCTAGCTAGCCACAACGAGGACCAGAGCAGCATGGATACACAAGAAGCCGCCATCTCAAGCAAGAGAAAGAACAAAACTGACCAGGATGAAATCCTTGCAACCTCTTTACCTCAGACCCCAAGTAAAAATCCACCGGTAAAAAAAGTAAAAGAAGACATTTCCATGTTGGAACTTTTCTCTGCAATCAAGTCCCTGTCTACTAAACAAGACGCCACGCTCTCCAAAGTGTCCATCATAGAGCGGGCTACAGAAGAAACATCAAAGAAGATCGATAATCTGTCAGAAACTGTCAATCAACTACACAAAATTGTGTGCAAGAACAAGGAAAAGATAACGTTCCTAGAGAATGAGCTGAAGAAAATGCAATCCAAAAATAATGAGCTGTGTGAGAATGTAGCTGAACTTCAAAGGTACTCTCGCAGGTGGAATCTGAAAATCCAAGGTGTAAAAGAGTTAGAGGGAGAGGATATTAGAGAAGTAGTCATTAATGTCCTGGGAAAAGTGGCACCATGCATCAAAGACAGGCTAAGAGACGTGATTGATGTGGTACATCAACTTGGGAAACAAAGATCTAATGGACCCCTTCGCAATATCATCTTGCGCTTAACTATGCGCCATTACAGGGACATCATATGGAAAATGGCCAAGGGGAACAAGTTTCTGGACGAGAAGAAACTCCGCATCAAAGAAGCTCTGAAACCGCTGTGGCCACTTATACAGAAGGCGCGACAAGAAGGAACGAAGGCGAGGTTCAAAAGATTAACGAAAGGAATAGATACCATTATAAATGAGACTCAAACAGGATTTAAGAAGGGCCGTCACATAAGCTCTAACATTCGTTTAGTCTTGGACCTTATAGATTATTCAAATGCAATTGACTCAGATGTGGTTGTCCTATTTCTGGACTTCTGTAAAGCCTTTGACACAATTGAACATGAATTTCTCTTTAGGTCTCAAACTTTTTGGATTTGGTGAACATTTTATTCAAGTAATTCGTATGTTTTACAAAGATATAAATATATCCTCCTCCTCTGCCTCTAACCCTATTACAGGGGCTGAGTCACTGGCTTACTGGGGCTCTCTCATGCCGTCCCTGGAGGGGGTGCGTCACCTGAGTGGGTTGATTCACTGTTGTGGTCATCCTGTCTGGGTTGGCGCCCCCCCCTTGGGTTGTGCCGTGGCGGAGATCTTTGTGGGCTATACTCAGCCTTGTCTCAGGATGGTAAGTTGGTGGTTGAAGATATCCCTCTAGTGGTGTGGGGGCTGTGCTTTGGCAAAGTGGGTGGGGTTATATCCTTCCTGTTTGGCCCTGTCCGGGGGTGTCCTCGGATGGGGCCACAGTGTCTCCTGACCCCTCCTGTCTCAGCCTCCAGTATTTATGCTGCAGTAGTTTGGGCTGGGGTCAGTTTGTTATATCTGGAGTACTTCTCCTGTCCTATTCGGTGTCCTGTGTGAATCTAAGTGTGCGTTCTCTAATTCTCTCCTTCTCTCTTTCTTTCTCTCTCTCTCTCGGAGGACCTGAGCCCTAGGACCATGCCCCAGGACTACCTGACATGATGACTCCTTGCTGTCCCCAGTCCACCTGGCCATGCTGCTGTTCCAGTTTCAACTGACCTGAGCCCTAGGACCATGCCCCAGGACTACCTGACATGATGACTCCTTGCTGTCCCCAGTCCACCTGGCCATGCTGCTGCTCCAGTTTCAACTTCCACCTGACTGTGCTGCTGCTCCAGTTTCAACTGTTCTGCCTTATTATTATTCGACCATGCTGGTCATTTATGAACATTTGAACATCTTGGCCATGTTCTGTTATAATCTCCACCCGGCACAGCCAGAAGAGGACTGGCCACCCCACATAGCCTGGTTCCTCTCTAGGTTTCTTCCTAGGTTTTGGCCTTTCTAGGGAGTTTTTCCTAGCCACCGTGCTTCTACACCTGCATTGCTTGCTGTTTGGGGTTTTAGGCTGGGTTTCTGTACAGCACTTTGAGATATCAGCTGATGTACGAAGGGCTATATAAATAAATTTGATTTGATTTTGATTTAAATAGTTCTGCGCTACTAAACCTTAATACTTCCAAAAGATTTAGTATGAACAGAAGTGTATGACAGGGATGCCCAATTTCGCCATTTTTATTCATTTTGGTTGTGGAACTTCTATCTCTAGATATTCTGAATGATGCAAATTTGTATGGCTTAACCATTTTTAACAAATAAATCAAAATTTCCCAACTGGCTGATGATACTACTCTTTTCTTAAGAGACAAAGACCAGGTCGCACATGCCCTTAATGCTATAACTGCATTTTCTATTGCATCAGGATTAAAACTGAATGTTTCTAAATGTGAAATATTATGTTTATTTGACTCTGATGATAAAGAAATTGAAAATATTCCTGTAAAGGACTGTGTTAAATATTTAGGAATTCATCTGTCAAAAACCACTTAGTCAGACAACATTTGAATTTCTCTCCTAAAATTAAGAGAACTAAAAATATATTTAATAATTGGCAACAAAGAGATTTTTCTATACTTGGGAGAGTACTTCTGTCCAAGGCAGAGGGACTGTCTCGTTTTGTGTACCCCTCATTATCGTTATGTGTAAGTCCAGCTACTTGTAAAGAGATCAATAAGACCTTTCTTGACTTCATCTGGAAAAATAAGTCTCACAAACTAAAAAAAACATGTCCTTTCTAACCAAAGAGCTGAAGGCGGTCTAGAAGTGTTGGACTTTGTTGACATAAATAACACTTTCAAGATAAACTGGTTGAAAAAATGTTTGCTCGATACTGATTCAATATGGTATTTCATTCCAAATAATGTGTTTTAATAAATTGGGAGGTCTTCAATTTTTACAGAAATGTAATTATATTCCTGAAAGATTACCTGCTAAATTGGCTAGGTTTCACCAACAAGCTTTACTGGCCTGGAAAATATGTTTCCTGCACAATTTTTCCCCTCATAAAGCTCTTTTTGCAGAATATTTCAGACATAACTGTAAGGAATAAGTCATTGTTCTACCCCAGCTGGCATGAGAGGAATATTGACTTTGTTCTTGATATTTTCGACAACATGGGTAATATTCTCACATATGAACAATTTATAACATTGAAAAAGTTTCCAATACCTTTCAGAGAGTTTATTTCTGTGATCAAAGCCATTCCCAGTGGTCTAACTACACTTATGAAAAGTCATCTTAATTTTGGGAATGATCACAAAGTTCATCCAGAACTCAGATTGGAAGGCGTGGGCTTACTTGAGAAAACTTGTTGTAATAAATATATAAGACAAATTCTTCATTCACAAAACCAACTTACACTGAGAGGAAAGTTTTTCTGGAACATGCTTATTCCTGACATTGTCTGGAAAAATGCATGGTTAAGACCTTACAAATACTGTATACCAAACAAAGTTAAGGAAGTGCACTTCAACATTTTGCATAAGATATATCCATGTAATTCTATGATGTCCAAATTTGTGGCTATTGATGATATATGCGTTTTCTGTGAAAAAGGTGAGAATCTGTCTCACTCAATTGTGTCCGAATTTTGGGAAAACCTTGCAAAGTACTTATTTCACATTATGAACACTGCCTATAATTTTAACATAAAATATATAATATGTTACTTTTGCAATGATAACAAAACCACTGAAATGATTGTTAATTTTTTTTATTCTTGTTGCCAAATACTTTATACACAAATACAAATAAAAATTCAAAAATTCTAGACCAAAATTACCAATTTTTCTGATTGAATTTAATTATCTTATTAAAACACTAACTCTAGTGAATAACAAAAAGAATAACATCTTCATGAATCATTATAATAAGATATTTTCAGAGTGAATATAATTGCACTTAAATTGTTTCTTTTTTGTATGTTTGAGCATTGTTAATACCGGTGTTTGGTTTGCTAGACATGTTTGATGTAGCAATGTAAGTTGATTTTTGTATTATGAATAATAAAAAAATTAACATTTTAAAAAATCTTTTTTTTTTCAAGTTTAGAACGTGTTGTGACATTTGTCATTACCAGAGTAATCCAATCTAAATAAATATAAATCGCAGACTGTCGGCCACACGTGATAATTTGAAAACTAGCACTTGAAACTAGCATAAGCAACAACTACCACAACGAAAAACAGTGATGCATATAACACATAGCACCCATTCAACGGGCGTGTGGGGTGAGGGTTCTTGAAATGTAACATCCAATCAAAATCTTGGCACTGGGAGCCAGTGGACCATTCAAACCGTTGTTGCAAGGGAGGTGTGACAACAACGTGATCTTGGGGGTATGGCAATGAGAGACTAGGTTGTTACGAATGCACTGATATAAGTGGACGCACATGGCATTTCGGCAACTTTGAATAAAACAACTTTATTTCAGAGTTGTGCCTGTTGTCATGAGAGAGATAGAGGACTCAACATGGATATAACCCGTTTAAGCATGGAGGGCTTCCACCATTTTAAATTAGTCAACTGGGTGGGGACTCCTACGAGTTGGGTACAATCAGCCAATAAAGAAGAAGAAAATGGACTACTATAAAATCTTTGGCTCTGTGGACAACGAATCCCATGGTTAGGGAGGACACATAGACCTCTCCTCATTATATCCAGTATCTCTGATCTGACATACCAGTACGACCTAAGATGGCATCCGATATGGGCGCTGGTGCCCTATCAGACTTTCAGCTCTAACTTCAGAATTCCATGGGCAATCAATTCAGTTCCAATTGCATCTGAAAGATGGGATTTCCAACCTGGTATAGAGATGTTGACTGGAGGCCAAATATGTATTTATTTTATTGAGTTAATTTGACCCAGAAAGTGCCCGATATGGGGCACAAATTGTGAAAAGCGCCACAGGTAGCCAAAATGACTTCCATCTTGTTCCATGCTATATTCCTTGCATGTCAGTCATAGCTAACCAGCGGTATTTTCAATGTTGTAATAAAATGACACAATTTTAGTGGAATAATCATAAAAATGTCAACTAAATCTATGGTAGTATTGTATTTGAACATGAACAGAAGAATTAGGACACAAATAACATGAAGATGTGCAGCCTCTATTGAGCTTGAATTGCACCACTCTGATAGAGGTTCAAATTCCCCTCCCCTCCCCCCCACTGTGTGTACCACTAAATATTACTCCTACAAGAAAATGCTTCCATCAGTCAACACAACTGTTCAAACGAATACATTCTTATTGATGCAAAGAATACAAAAAAGGACACAGGTATAAAAAAACAAGTTGTTTGACAAAATCATGAGACATTTGAAGGATCCAACAAAATCTACAAAAAGTAAGTTGTGTGTGTGTCATTGCACTCAATAACCAACAGTCCTCTGGCACCCCCTGAACAGGTGGTGCCTATGAGGTAGAGGCCCCACTAAACCCCCGGAGGATATGTGATGCACTCTATCATAATCCGTCGGAAGTTGCAATGGCTTAATTTGGATATAAATTGTGTTTTTGTTAACATTTACATTTGTCGCTGTTGGGGGTTTCATCTGGTTTTAACAAAACAATGTCTTTGCTTTCATAATCTGTATGTATTATTGCCAAATTCAGAGTATAAATATAGTTTTTAATCTTATAAGCGTAGGATGAGACATAGCAACTAAGCAATTTCACATTGGTTCAGTGGCTTGCAATATATCAGGCTTTCACGGCTGTATCTTAACTGCACTATTACAAACCTCCCCTATTCCGAAATCATGAATGAATTACAAACTAGCTAGCTAGCTAGCTATATATTTCGAATCGAGCTACAATAGGCTATTCAATCGGTTCATTTTCCTGTTTGCCCAATCAAAAGCTACTGTAACGTATCAACCACATGAAAACAAAGTGTACCTCAGGTTACACTCTCTCGCACTTCAAAACCCATCACACATAGTCACACTGTCACTACTGCCTACACCTTAGCTAACTAGCTTAGGTTTCTACTGCATCGATGGATTCCCGAGAGAGAGAAATCGGAAATCAACATTTTTATATAATAATGTTGTGCTGGGAACTGGTTCAGACGATCAGTGGCGTCAACTTATTGGAAACTACTTTTTGACACTAACCCGGAGAGCGTCACCTTCAGCGACTCCGCAGACAGCGACTCAAACGAGCTCACTGTAGTCGAGGCCGAGCCCCTTGAGGAGGCACCCGAGGAAGACCCCCGTCAATGGTGGATCCGTCAATTAAGGTGCTTCAGTCGGTCAACGGGGAATATATATGTGATGCTGGGAAAGAAATTGAAAAGGCTCACGAGATCAGGTGCACTTGCAAGACCAACAAAGAAAGCCCTACTATTTGCTTTTTACCCAAGAGGAGATGGTCAAGAAAAGTGACCAGATGAATTAACTCACCAATGGTAAGTACTTGCCATTGAACTATTAGTCAAGTTTCGTTGGCTGTGAGTGAGTAAAGTGTAATGTATGCGTGTTTCTGTGTCTGCCTGCCTATCTGTCAGTGTCAGTGTGTGTGTGTGTGTGTGAGATAAGGCACAAGTAAACTGACTAGCTAGCTTGCTATTATATTAAAGCCAAGTGTGTGTATGTAATTGAGTGCGTGAGGGTGTAATTGAGTGAGTGAGTGTGTGCGTGAGAGTGAGCAAGAGAGAGATGAGGAATGTGTAGCGCATAAAACATTTGCAGTAACTTATGGGACCTGTCTGTCTGTGTGTGTATGTTTGTGTGTGAATGCATGCGTGCATGATGGGTACTTATATTTGTCCCATTTGTCCTAAAGACAGGTTACATAAATGCATGAAATGACCATCAACACTGAACAAAAATATAAACGCAACATCTAAAGTGTTGGTCCCATGTTTCATGAGCTGGAATAAAAGATCCCAAGTGTACCATATGCACAAAAAGTATATTTCTCCAAAATGTTGTGCACAGATTTGTTTACATCCCTGTTAGTGAGCATTTCTCCTTTGCCAAGATAACCCTTCCCCTTGACAGGTGTGGCATACCAATAAGCTGATTAATCAGCATGACCATTACACAGTGCACCTTGTGTAATGGCCACTTTAAAATGTGCACACAACACAACACAATGCCACAGATGTTTTGAGGGAGCGTGCAATTGGCATTCTGACTGAAGAAATGTCCACCATAGCTGTTGCCAGATAATTTAATGTTAATTTCTGTACCATAAACTGCCTCCAATGTTGTTTTAGATCATTTGGCAGTATGTCCAACCGGCCTCACGACCTCAGATCATGTGTAACCATACCAGCCCAGGACCTCCTCATCCGGCTTCTTCACCTGCGGGATCGTCTGAGGCGGTGTGGGGGGTGCTGATGAGTATTTCTTTCTGTAATAAAGCCCTTTTGTGGGGAAAAACTAATTCTGATTAGATGGGCCTGGCTCCCAAGTGGGTGGACCTGGCTGCCAAGTACACCCATGCCCCGATCAAATCAAATCAAGCTTTATTTATACAGCACATTTCAGACCTGGAATGCAACAAATTGTGCTTCACAGGAAAAAAACTAATAAAAACAATGAAAATAAAAACTTAAATATTTACTTCACAACAAACATAAGAGGGTAAAAAAACAATAACAATATGAACTGAATGACTAAAAAGCACCCTAAGGAAAAGCAAAGGTAAAAATGTGTGTTTTAAGATCTCTTAAAAATGTCCACCATTTCGGCTGGGGGCATATTAACTAAAAGCTGCCTCTTCATGCCTCTTGGTCCTAGGATTTGGGATAGTTAAAAGGCCAGTGCCATAGGACCGGAGGGACATAGCTTAAAACCATGTCTGACATGTATTGGGGTGCACAATCGTGTATTGATTTAAAAACCAATGAAAGTATCTTACAATGAATTCTAAAACTCACAGGCAGCCAGTGCAGAGACATTAAAACCAGGGGAAATGTGTGCTCTCCGTCTGGTCTTGGTCAGTACCCCTCCCACAGCATTCTGTATGTTTTGCAGATGACCAATGGCTTTCTTCAGTAGATCAGACAGGAGAGCATTACTGTAGTCAAGCCTGCTTTTAATGAAAGCATGGATGAGTCTCTGTATCAGCTTGAGAGAGAAACGGCCACACCTTGGCAATGTACCTCTGGTGGTAAAAAGCTATTTTGGTCCCATTGCTAATGTGTAATTCGAAATTTAGTTCAGAATCTAAAATAACACTTAGTTTTTAAAAAATCTTTATTACCCGTGAATGAAAATGTGCAGCCAGATTCTCGCTCTGTGATTTGGCTCCAACAATAAGTACCTCAGTCTTGCGTTGATTTAGCTGGAGGAAGTTGTGAGCCATCCAAGTATTTAAATCACTAATACAGTCTAATAATTTATCTGTGGAGCTGAAATCCTCTGGATACAAAGAAATATAAAGTTGTGTATCGTCTACGTAGCAGTGAAAATCAATGCTGTGCTTTCTGACAACACTGCCAAGGGGTAACATACAGTATATAAACCGGACAGTACCGGACCCAAAATCTAACCTTGTGGAACGCCACATGTGATATGTATTTTCTGAGTTATGTTCACCAAGGGTGACAAAAAAACTTTACCGGGTTAAATAAGTCCTAAACCTATTTAGAACTGGACCGGAGGGACCAACCAACCTCTCCAGGTTAATGTAGCACTTAAATCCAAGAGTACAAGGACAGAGAGCTGTTTGGCATCTGTGTTGGTTCTAAGATTATTTACCACTTTAACTAAGGATGTCTCTGTGCTGTTGTGGGCCCGAAAACCAGATTGGAATTTTTCAAATATACAAAATAATTCCGCTGTTTTAAAACCAATTTCTCCAGAATTTTGCTTAAGGTTGGCCAAAAATATGTAAGAGCTGAAGAATCGAGATTACTTTTCTTCAGAAGGAGTTTCACCATAGCAGTTTTTAGTGCAGTGGTTTACACTTCTTCGGATATGCAATTAAAAAGTATTTTGGTGGGGATAGGATCAAGAAGGCAGGTATCACTTTCCTGAGCATGTCTGTGTCAACCAGGGAACATAAATCCATAGTGGCTTTGTGTGGTAGGCTAGGGCACATATCATCATTCTCATCAGGTCTTACTTGACTGATACCCAGCCTAACATTTGTTATCGTATCTCTGAAATATGCCCAGTCGTAAATCCATAGATTAGGGCTTAATGTATTTATTTCAATTGACTGATTTCCTTATATGAACTGTAACTCAGTAAGATCTTTGAAATTGTTGCATTTTGCATTTATATTCTTGTTCAGTGTATGAAATTTTCCCATACCTTTATATCAAACATGACATCTACAATACTAGTTAAAAAGTCTGCGTGTGTGAAATAATAATAATTTTATAGATTAAAAACATCTAGTGCTCATTGGCAACATCGCAGTTTTGATTAACCTCTGCACGGAAATGGTTGAAAAGGAGAAAACAAAAAGAAACCAAACAGAGAACATCATAGTTCCTTGATAGCCAGCAAATCTGCAGAGAAACATTCAAGTTCTTACAAGCGTTAGTTTTCTTGAGTAAAACAACTTGATGTTTCTGTTATTACTGGGGCAGCAACATTATTATAAAGTTCATGAGGTAGTAGGCTGTATCATAAATAGAAATACAAGAGCTGAGAATACATAGTGCGTTCCAGCACATATTAAAGGCATGTTTTAAATCCATTCTCTTCTGGTTTCAGAATTTCCACAAAAAGTTGACTGCAGTGATAAAGATCAACAAGGAACATGGTGTGGCTCCAAGGAAGAAGAGGTATCGGGGTCTTCTCGCCAGCAAACGGGTGCTGTCCTATGAGGACATTCAGCGAATCGTCCACTATGTCAACAACTACAGTGGGGCAAAGTATTTAGTCAGCCACCAATTGTGCAAGTTCTCCCACTTAAAAAGATGAGAGGCCTGTAATTTTCATCATAGGTACACTTCAACTATGACAGACAAAATGAGAAGAAAAGAAATCCAGAAAATCACATTGAAGGATTTTTAATGAATTTATTTGCAAATTATGGTGGAAAATAAGTATTTGGTCACCTACAAACAAGCAAGATTTCTGGCTCTCCCAGACCTGTAACTTCTTCTTTTAAGAGGCTCCTCTGTACTCCACTCGTTACCTGTATTAATGGCATCTGTTTGAACTTGTTATCTGTATAAAAGACACCTGTCCACAATCTCAAACAGTCACACTCCAAACTCCTATGGCCAAGACCAAAGAGCTGTCAAAGGACACCAGAAACAAAATCGTAGACCTGCACCAGGCTGGGAAGACTGAATCTGCAATAGGTAAGCAGCTTGGTTTGAAGAAATCAACTGTGGGAGCAATTATTAGGACATGGAAGACATACAAGACCACTGATAATCTCCCTCGATCTGGGGCTCCACGCAAGATCTCACCCCGTGGGGTCAAAATGATCACAAGAACGGTGAGCAAAAATCCCAGAACAACACGGGGGGACCTAGTGAATGACCTGCAGAGAGCTGGGACCAAAGTAACAAAGCCTACCATCAGTAACACACTATGCCGCCAGGGACTCAAATCCTGCAGTGCCAGACGTGTCCCCTGCTTAAGCCAGTACATGTCCAGGCCCGTCTGAAGTTTGCTAGAGAGCATTTGGATGATCCAGAAGAAGATTGGGAGAATGTCATATGGTCAGATGAAACCAAAATATAACTTTTTGGTAAAAACTCAACTCGTCGTGTTTGGAGGACAAAGAATGCTGAGTTGCATCCAAAGAACACCATACTTACTGTGAAGCATGGGGGTGGAAACATCATGCTTTGGGGCTGTTTTTCTGCAAAGGGACCAGGACGACTGATCCGTGTAAAGGAAAGAATGAATGAGGCCATGTATCGTGAGATTTTGAGTGAAAACCTCCTTCCATCAGCAAGGGCATTGAAGATGAAACGTGGCTGGGTCTTTCAGTATGACAATGATCCCAATCACACCGCCCAGGCAAAGAAGGAGTGGCTTCGTAAGAAGCATTTCAAGGTCCTGGAATGGCCTAGTCAGTCTCCAGATCTCAACCCCATAGAAAATCTTTGGAGGGAGTTGAAAGTCCATGTTGCCCAGCAACAGCCCCAAAACATCACTGCTCTAGAGGAGATCTGCATGGAGGAATGGGCCATAATACCAGCAACAGTGTGTGAAAACCTTGTGAAGACTTACAGAAAACGTTTGACCTCTGTCATTACCAACAAAGGGTATATAACAAAGTAATGAGAGGTCAAACGTTTTCTGTAACTTTTGTTATTGAACTTGCAAATAAATTCATTAAAAATCCTACAATTGGATTTTTTTTTCTCATTTTGTCTGTCATAGTTGACGTGTACCTATGATGAACATTACAGGCTTCTCTCATATTTTTAAGTGGGAGAACTTGCACAATTGGTGGCTGACTAAATACTTTTTTGCCCCACTGTACATGCATGTGGGTGCACGATAACGATGCAGACAGACATTGTCTGTATAGTTAGAGCAAGATGTAATTTATATGTAGCCTCTGTGTGTGTGTAAGTGAGCTTGACTGAGTGAGTGAGAAAAAGAAGAACATGGGCACTCATGTCAATGGATTTCATGTATTGTGTTTGGTATTAAACAAATAATACCAAACAGTATTTGGTATTTGTATTAAACAAATAGTTCTGATTAATTATTTGAATAAATGTCTTAAAAGTAACTGCAAACTTTGACTGCGTTTTTCTCAAACATTTGGTGCCAAATCAGCAGGTAATGGCACGTAACTCACTTGATATTTGGAGTAGAGAGATGATGTTGGTCTCATTAGAAAGCTAGCATTCTCCTCTTTCCAGCACAGTATAAAACTGTGTTTCGGGGTCAAAGTGACTGATTATGATAGAGCAAGTCACATATACAGTGCATTTGGAAAGTATTCAGACCCCATAACTTTTTCCACATTTTGATGCGTTACAGCCTTTTTCTATAATGTATTAAATTGTTTTTTTCCCCTCATCAATCTACAAATTTTGGCAAATTTATTAAAAATAAAAACTGAAATATTATATTTACATAAGTATTCAGATCCTTTACTCAGTACTTAGTTGAAGCATATTTGGCAGCGATTACAGCCTCAAGTCTTCTTGGGTATGACGCTACAAGCTTGGCACACCTGTATTTGGAGAGTTTCTCCCATTCTTTTCAGCAGATCCTCTTGAGCTCTCTCAGATTGGATGGGGAGGATTGCTGCACAGATATTTTCAAGTCTCTCCAGAGATGTTTGATCGGGTTTAAGTCCGGGCTCTGGCTGGCTCACTCAAGGACATTTAGAGACTTGTCCCAAAGCCACTCCAGCATTGTCTTGGCTGTAGTCTTATAGTCGTTGTCCTGTTGGAAGATGAACCTTCACACCAGTCTGAGCTCTCTGGAGCAGGTTTTCATCAAGGATCTCTCTGTACTTTGCTCTGTTAATCTTTTCCTCAATCCTGACTAGTCTTCCAGTCCCTGCCGCTGAAAAACATCCCCACAGCATGATGCTGCCACCACCATGCTTCACTGTAGGAATGGTGCCAGGTTTCCTCCAGACGTGACGCTTGGCATTCAGGAATGCCATCATGCCATCTGACCAGAGAATCTTGCTTCTCATGGTCTGAGAGTCTTTGTTTCCTTTTTGAAAACTCCAAGCCGGCTGTCATGTGCCTTTTACTAAAGAGTCTCCCCTGATTGCTCAGTTTGGCCAGGCGACCAGCTCTAGGAAGAGTCTTAGTGGTTCCAAACGTCTTCCATTTAAGAATGATGGAGGCCACTATGTTCTTGGGGATCTTCAATGCTGCAAAAATGTTTTGGTACCCTCACCAGACCTGTGCCTTGACACAATCCTGTCTCGGAGCTCTAGAGACAATTCCTTCGACCTCATGGCTTGCTTTTTGCTCTGACATGCACTATCAACTGTGTGACCTTAAATAGACAGGTGTGTGCCTTTCCAAATCATGTCCAATCAATTGAATTTGCCACAGGTAGACTCCAATCAAGTTGTCAAAACATCAAGGATGATCAATGGAAACTCAATTTTGTGTCTCATAGCAAAGGGTCTGAATACTTATGTAAAAGGGTATTTCTAAAAACCTATTTTCGCTTGGTCATTATGGGGTATTGTGTGTAAATTGACGAGAAAATATATATAAATTTAATCATTTTTAGAATAAGGCTGTAACACAACAAAATGTAGAAAAAGTCAAGGGATCTGAATATTTTACTAACTGAGGTCTATGCCTAGTGGGTGGTCACTTTCCGGGTCAAATTGCAGTTGTACAGTTGTACCCATATTTTTGCCCATGTAACTCAAAAATAGACATATATATTAGCGTCCAGTCAATGTCTCTATACCGGGGGTACATTCTTCTCCTTTACCCTGCAACTCTTTCCCGGGTCCATGGTGTACAAGAGATGTGTTTTCTGTCAATACACCTGGTAAAATAATGGTTAATAAACAACTCTAAGGGGGCCCCATAAAATAAAGTTTTTCTTTTCCCGATTTCTCTTTTCTCTGTCAAATTTATCCTGGTTTGGGATTATTTCTTTTTTTTTTACTCTCAATATTAAAATTATTCATAGAGAAACAACTAAAATAGATGTTCTGAGTCCATGTCAATGCTTAAATCTCATCAGAAGAAATGATCATAGTAATAAAAAATACATGTAATTCCCCCTTAATTGCGAATCTAGCAAGAGAGGGATGTGTCAGTCTGGTGTTTTTGCTGTTATACCTACTGCACTCAAAACAATCACCACCCAATTGATACAAAAAATAATTATATAGTTCTGCCAGGTAAACCTACTTTGCAGTTAACATTTAATTGAGAAGGTTTTTGGGGAAAATCTTTCTGTCTACCCACACGATGGTTATCATTAACTGGCTACATATAGTGTGATAGATAAACAGGTGCACCAAAACAGACAGAGAGGAGCAATCTGGCTGGAAATTAATTGGCAGATATTGTGTTATGTTTGGCTTTTTGGGGGTGGGATAATGTCACTGTTGCTTTGATTGGCTAGTAGTTGGAACATTAAAAAAATGCTGGTACTTTCAGAACTGATTGGCAAGTTACTCATAGGTTGACTGAGATAATGGTAGCTTGAAAGATGAGAATCTCATCTTTCAGATGGAATTGGGACTGAGTTGTTTTCTTCTTTGTGGTAAAAAATATCTACAAATGAGGGGGTAACTAGTTGCTTGATAAAGTCCTACACTTTTAGGATAAAAAAAGTTTTAAAATTACGTTTTTGACACCGGTTGGCGCTTCTAGGGTAATTAAGGTTTTAGGGACTATTTTTTTCTACACAACTTAGCAACTTTTTAGTAACTCTTGTGTCTCTCCCCAGTTGAGAACTGATTCAGCAAAAAACTGTTTCTTCTGGAAAGACCAAAAATAGACAGCTAAACAGGACACAATGGCATAGCACTCTGATGGAATCAGGGCATTTATTCCAAACATTACATACCTATGACACAAATCCCCTTTTTTGTGTATTGAGAAAGAGAGAGAGAGTGAAGAAGCGAGCGAAGAAACAAGTAAGTGAGAGAGTAACAAAGACAGAAAGAGAGGGGAGGTGGGATGGAGAGAGGAGGACTTGACACAGCTACTAAATGGGGCAGCAGCATCCATCTCCAGCTGAATAAACCTCATTCTCCCACTCTCTCTTGTCTCCTTGCCTTGCTCCCACTCTGTAAGAGTCCAGGGCTCATTATAGAAGCTGATAGACTGTGGCTAAAGCTTTAGTGGCCTCAGGGGTCAAGGGTCAGAGGAATGGACCGGCCCCAAGGGCTGAGGTGACCCAGATCTTGGCCCGAGATCGGAGCCTTCAGATGTAGCTAATTATGTGCCCACTGTCACTGGTGATAAACCCCCCTCCTCTCACAAAAGAAGAGCAACATCTGATACAGCCAGAGAAGTAACTTAGACTCCACTACAGCCAGGCTAATCGCTGTCATAGTTTGGCAGTTTAGCATTGCACTCTGATGTTGTTCCATAATGTGTACAGTAGGGTAGCTTGTGTGTTATAGTTAACATGTCAGTATTCAAATCTCAAGTTCTCATGCAAAAGTCAGAGGAATTCAATCACTGTACATTATGCATCAAAGAGCACAAAGTGAAGACTTCAGTGTCAGCATCTACTGCAGTTGACATTGAAAAAAATAAGGACCCGTGTGACTTTGCATCAAAACCCAACAAAAATACCTGCGTTATGTCAATCTTGAAATGTACAGTGCCTTCAGAAAGTATTCATATCCCTGGACTTGTGGTGTTACAGCTTGATATTAAAATGGATTAAAATAAAAAATTTATCACCCACCTACACACAATACCCCATAATGAAAAAGTGAAAACATGTTTCAAGAAATGTAAGCAAATGTATTGAAAATTAAATGCAGGAATATCTCATTTGGCAGCGATTACAGTCTTTCCGGGCAAGTCTCTAAGAGCTTTCCACTCCTGGATTGTACAATATTTGCCCATTATTCTTTTCAAAATTCTTCAAGCTCTGTCAAGTTGGTTTTTGATCATTGCTAAGCAACCATTTTCAGGCCTTCCCATAGAATTTCAAGCAGATTTAAGTCAAAACTATCTTGGCCCACTCCGAAACATTCACTGTCTTCATGTTAAACAACTCCAGTGTAGATTTGGCCTTGTGTTTTAGATAATTGTCCTGCTGAGAGGTGAATTCATCTCCCAGAGTCTGGTGGAAAGCAGAAGGAACCAGATTTTCCTCTAGGAATGTGGCTGTGGCTAGTTCCATTCCGTATATTTTTTTATTCTGAAAAACTCCCAGTTCTAAACAATTACAAGAATACCCATAACATGATACAGCCACCACTATGCTTGAAAATATGGAGAGTGGTACTCAGTAATGTGTTGAATTAGATTTGCCCCAAACCTGAGGTGCCAGAAAAATGCATATTGACGTCACATGCAAGGCTTAACCACGGCAATGTTTTCAGGGTCCTTCTGTCGTTATTACGGGACAAAGACACTCCTTCAGCATGTATGTGGGCTTATGATGTGGCGGTGCTGGCGACAGCTTATCATGAGGGTGATGAATAGGAGGCATATTGCTTTGGATGAAAGATGCAGCACCGTGTTTTCCCGGTGCGTGTGGGAGGCAGGGCTGCAGCTGCTGGGCTGTTATCCAGTTCTCAGAATAAGGGCCGTATTTAATCTAAACTGTTAACTGGGTTGATGGGATAAGTTAAAGATACAATTCATTCAACTCCAAGATGTTTTTTTAATGAACATTCTGTTCCGTGTTTGTCTCCTACTGTCAAGACTGTTTTGTTGAATACACTTATCTAAACAAGTATTTTTGCAGTGCAAGGGACATTTGGCTTTTACCTTTGCGAGAATGTTGAATACCTAACTAGTGAGAAAGCTTCTGCTTTTGAACTGTACAGTATGTCACCATTGATATCACAAAATGTACCACCGCAACCTTTTTAAAAAGGTGGTTTGTTTAGAAAAAAAGACACGGTTACACTTTACAATAAGGGTTCTATAATCAACATGAGTTAATGGTGTTTGAATAAATACATGGGATACATTTAGCTATTAATAAATAAATAAAAAAGATAATTGTTCATATTTGTAAAGGTACTAAATGAGCAGTCATCCAAATGTGTTAATATGCAATGGGAACAATATCAGTGTCAGAAATACACAATACATCATATTGTTTTGCAAGAATGTGTTTATTTATTAATTCCAGGAATCATTCCAAGAAAACTACTCCAACTTTTGAAATTAGTTTTGAAGCAACTGTCACAAAATCATTCACTTTGAAGGCAGCGCAGTTTATTGGCAGGGATATCGCCACAATAGAAGTTGGATTGTCAAGGTAGGTAGTTATTACATTAGCTTTGCCGATTCATTTAAACTAATATACGTTTATGTTAGTCAAATACGCTAACATACCTGATAACTACACTGTTAAAAAAAATCTGGCTGTTTTTACAGTATTATAGAATAAAAACTAATAGTAAAGTACCATATTATTTACAGTAAAATGCCATATATGGCAATGCACTCTGGGTGATTGTAGGGGTAAATGGTCAATTATAGCGTAAATACCAAGGAAATTTTGGTTTAACAGTACATTACTGTCACAGCACAGCATTATGGAATTGTCAACTGGAAACTTTCTGAAGTTGCCAGTTGATTTACAAAAGTTAATTATACCGAATATTACATGGTAATGGAAAACTGTGATTTCTACAATGCATTGGCTCACTTATCAACAGTAAAGTACTGTGGAGTATATTGCAGCATACTGTCAATTATGGTGCATTGTGGTAAAATGTGGGAGGGAAAGAATTGCTGTATTTTGAATGGTGTACAGTATTTTTGGAGTGCCAAAAAACATTTTACCACTAGTGGGTGCAAGGTATTGTTGTTTCTGGCTCATTAACATATTTTGAGGTGTGCTTTGTAAGAGGCTACATTTGTTGCACCCGTTAGTGAGAGTGCTGTGCCAATTTAACTGATGTGGTGGTGGTAGTAATAGTTTCCCGACAATTGAATGTATTTCGGGGACAGGTTGGAGTGGCAGCAAGTCTCAAACGGTTGCATAACCATTTCAGACTTGCTCAAATGGTTTTGCCCGGTAGTCACTGCCACAGGCCTAAACTACGACTCGATGCTAGATGTACTCAGGCTTTTCTGAAATTAGCAAGCAGTTTCGCTTCACATTCCAGCTCAGGCTTCATCCATGTTACGAAGGTAGATATTGATCGTGCACCCACCGCTTCTCAAGCCTGCTTCATTACTATTAAAATATAGGTTGTGATATTTTCATTAATTCCCCCAGTAGGCTAGTTCAATTTTGGTTTCATGTATAGTTATGAAAATAACAACTTGCTATTTAGAGCATTTCCCCCAAATACACATCCTGTTTTTGGCTTCAAAGACAATAACAATTGTAGACTATAATAAATGTGCATTGTCAAGCAGTGGCATAATGATAGGCCTAAATTGAGAAAATGTAAATCATTAATGATTACTTAGTACAAAATAAAGAAAAACCCTTGAATGAGTAGGTGTGTCCAAACTTTTGATTGGTACTATATATGCCAGTATGCTTCCAGGGCACATTTTAATTACCTAATGGGGCTATGTAGTGGGTATACACTAGAAATATGAGCTGATTTACTGATACATATTCAAAGGCAACTGTAATATTCATGAGGCAGGAGGCAAAGTGCCACCACGGCAGACAGTTTGGTTGTCGTGCCTGCATGGTTTAGGTAAACAACAAATGGAAGAGTCAGCTCTTTGTGAAACAAAACAACCTTAAAATGAAGAGACATCCTCCCAGAACATAAACAATTTAGTACCTGATTTACCTTTTTTGTCTTCTACCTCACACTGTTTTCTCTATCTCTATTCTATCTCCAATGTTTTTTTGATCGGTCTAATAAATACCTATATCTCCCAGTTTCCTCAGTACCATCTTCCAGTTTCCTCCTATTCCTCTCAGTCTTTCCCTCATATGTAATTTTCCACCTTTCTTCTAGTCTATCCCCATCTCTGTCTCTTTTTTGTCCAATTGAATTCACTGACTTAGGGCTCTATCAATCCGTATCACAGAAGTTCAGCGTTAAAGCACAATATACCCATGTTGGAGGAAACTGCATTCACGGTAAACGCTGCATATGTTGGCTCAAACAGAAATGACCTTCAGCTTTCTGTCACGCAATATGTTACACTTCAGTGACACAGATTGAATAGAGCCCTTAGCCCTTGCCCCCTATTTTTCAGCACACCCCTTCTACTTATTGTAATGCACCAGTCCATGCTGCACGCTGAGTATGGCTCCTAGCTATAGCGAGTAGTCTTATGTAAGCCCTATGAAAAAGGAGCTGCTCTCTTCTGGATGGGGAGAGATGGACAGTTGTGCAAAATAAGAGGACTACACTCGACCCCACACGGGACACTTACACCAGATACAAAACCCCATCAGTCAATGGCCCCAGGTCTAAGGGGTTGGGATTTGAGGGGGGTGAACAGCACTCATTCAGCACTGAAGTTATTTAATATATGCAGTGAAAAAGAGAAACTGTTTCTTCCCCTCTATTTCTATATATATATGTTTTTTTTACCCCCTTAAGAGATTTAGTCTCATCTGAGAAAAATGTCTTACACCTGTAGTGGAGGAGCATGGCTGAAGTATATTTGCATGATGAGTGCCCTAAAGTGAAACATGAAATTACAAGCTTTAGATCACAGTGTAATATACCGTCAATATACAGTTGCGTGGACAACCTGGATGGTTGGTTGCACAGAATTAGGAGAGGATTCAATCTGATTTTAAGTTGTAGAGCGCTGTCAATGAAAGCAGAAGTTGGCAAATGTTTTTTGCTGAGGCAGAAATGTAATAAGCTGTTATAGCACATGTATATATGCATGCTAAAACAGCATGGTTATACCCAATCCTACAAAACTAGGTTAGGATAAACAACATTCAAATGTGAAGATGGCGCTGAAGTGGAGAGCTGCCATTTTACGGGCTCCGGACCAATTCTGTTATTTTATGTTATTTTTTACAGTGATCTGAACTTTTCTTTTACATAATATTTCAGCCGTCATTTCCGATGACCAAAAACTGTTTCTGGACATCAGAATAGCGATCACTAACCTCAATTTGGATGAAGATTTCTACTTCAACAAGTTGGCAGCTGTGGATGTACTCCTCATTGCGTACCAGGCCCTAATCCCCGTGCCTCGAAAGAGGAATAGATTGCGCAAGAGAGGCAAACGAGCGGGTCCATTGTTTAGACTACGTCATCGAGAAAATAAACCGCCTCTACCCTCTGTTCTTTTGGCGAACGTAAAATCACTAGAAAAGAAACTGGACGAGCTCCGTTCGAGACCATCCCATCAACGGGAACTGAATAACTGTAATATTCTATGTTTCTTGAAGTCATGGCTGAACAAAGACTTGACTAATATACACTACCGGTCAAAGGTTTTAGAACACCTACTCATTTAAGGGTTTTTCTTTAATTTGACTATTTTCTACATTGTAGAATATAGTGAAGATATCAAAACGATTAAATAACACATATGGAATCATGTAGTAACCCAAAAAAAGTGTTAAACAACTCAAATATATTTTACATTTGAGACTCTTCAAATAGCCACCTTTTGCATTGATGACAGCTTTGCACACTCTTGGCATTCTCTCAACCAGCTTCATGAGGTAGTCACCTGGAAGGCATTTCAAATAACAGGTGTGCCGCCTTAAAAGTTCATTTGTGGAAATTCTTTCCTTCTTATTAATGCATTTGAGTCAATCATTTGTGTTGTGACAAAGTGTGTGTGTGGGGGGGTATAAGGAAGACATGGCCAAGGCCAAGAACAGCTCAAATGAGCAAATAGAAATGACGGTCCATCATTACTTTAAGACATGAAGGCCAGTCAATACGGAAAAGTTCAAGAAAGTTTCTTCAAGTGCAGTCGCAATAACCATCAAGCGCTATGATGAAACTGGCTCTCATGAGGACCGCTACAGGAAAGGAACAACCAGAGTTACCTCTACAGCAGAGAATAAGTTTATTAGATTTACCAGCCTCAGAAATTGCAGCCCAAATAAATGCTCCACAGAGTTCAAGTAACAGACGCATCTCAACATTAAAAGTTATTCTTTACACTTTGGATGGTGTATCAATACACCCAGTCACTACAAGGATACAGGCGCCCTTCCTAACTCAGTTGCCAGAGAGGAAGGAAACTCCTCAAAGATTTCGCCATGAGGCCAATGGTGACTTTAAAACAATTACAGAGTTTAATGGCTGTGATAGTTTTATTCTGAGGATGGATCAACAAAATTGCAGTTACTCCACAATACTAACCTAATTGACAGAGTGAAAAGAAGGAAGCCTGTACAGAATACAAATATTTCAAAACATGCATTCTGTTTGCAACATGGCACTAAAGTAATACTTTTTGAAAAATGTGGCAAAGCAATGAACTTTTTGTCCTGAATACAAAGTGTTACATTTGGGTCAAATCTAATACAACACATTAATGAGCACCACTCTCCATATTTTCAAGCATAGTGGTGGCTGCATCATGTTATGGGTATGCTTGCAATCGTTAAGGACTGGGGAGTTTTTCAGGGTAAAAAAGAAACAGCATGGAACTAGCCACAGGCAAAATCCTAGAGGAAAACCTGGTTCAGTTTGCTTTCCACCAGACACTGGGAGATTAATTCACCTTTCAGCCGGACAATAGCCTAAAACACAAGGCCAAATCTTCACTGGAGTTGCATACCAAGAAGACATTGAATGTTCCTGAGTGGCTCAGTTACAGTTTTGACTTAAATCAACTTGAAAATCTATGGCTAGATCTGAAAATGGTTGTCTAGCAATGATCAACAACCAATTTGACAGAGCTTGAAGAATTTTGAAAAATGTTGCACGATCCAGGTGTGAAAAGCTCTTAGAGACTTACCCAGAAAGACTCACAGCTGTAATCACTGCCAAAGGTGCTTCTACAAAGTATTTTCTCAGGGGTGTGAATAGTTATGTAAACTAGATATTTCTGTATTTAATTTTCTATGTATGTTAACACATTTCTTAAAACATGTTTTCACTTTGTCATTATGGGGTATTGTGATTGGATGAGTGAGAAAATAAATCTATTTAATATATTTTTTATTCAGGCTGTAACACAGCAAAATGTGGAATAAGTCAAGGTGTATGAATATTTTCTGAAGGCACTGTAGTCACCGATTGTCATCAGGCTATTAGGCAGCCTACAGGTACCACCCACAGGGTTCAGTTAAAGTCATTCATACTCAGCCTCTTACTTGTACAAAATTCAATGTCACAAACCCATGGTGAAACCTTTAAAGGATGAGTATGATGGTCTCCACTCCCTGATTTTAATATAACTGGAGCAAAAGAGGAAAAGTCACCACAATGATCCAGAAAACTGCAGTGACAGAGGGAAAAAAGCAGAAGGACCATCACCATGATGACCTCCCTCCATAGTTTCCTAACCAAACTGCATCGTACAATGAATGTCCCATCGGCAAAGAGTGTTTGTTTACTGAGGAGAGTGCATGATTGGTGGTGAATCGTGGTTTGTGCCACAACTATAGTGTAGGGGTCAGAGGCGTACTCTGCCACAACAGGCAAACAGAGGGCCATTTAGAGAGGGGGATGTGTCACCTGTCCTAGTGGAAAGGTGTCCACCGGTGCATTTAAAGGTGATGAGGATGAGCACTGAAGGACAGACAGGCCAATTCACAATCCCACTCTGGAGTCCTGGATCGTGAACACCAACATAGAATGGAGAGGCCATCGACTGGGTTCACGAAACTAGCTTGTCAATTTTTTTAAACCAAATGTACCGGGGAGAGGGTTGAAAGGGCACCAAGATGCTCCATTTTACAACCATCAATATGTACAGTACAGTACAACCAAAGTGGCATTGCTCTGGTTGAAAGTAACTGCAGTGAGTCCATCAAAAAAAGCACAATGCTACACCTGTATCTTTTTCAGACGCATGAAAACACTGCATGCTCACGTTAAGCTTTAAAGGTGTGTGTTGTGATTCAGTCCTGTCTTACATCAACCCCTCATTCAGATTACAATTCTTGTAAGAGGTTCCTTGTCCATTTTATGTGAGACAGTAATGGGTGAATTAAAATATGTATTACTATTCATTGTTCATTTTTAATCATTGTTA